>NW_024704742.1:107029922-107725547 GCF_018977255.1 Callorhinchus milii | reverse complement strand
CCCGGTCGACACAGGATCTCGACTTAGCCATAAGTCGCTAGATTTTGACAGGGCCTGCCAAGCAACAGAAGGCAACCCTCAAAAATAGCAACTAATGAGCAAGTTGCTTAAACTAGAGGACCTTGGTACCATCCCGGGATACTGATAAGAAATAACCAGTCACTTAAAAGGAATGTACTAATGATCCCACACCACAAAATAATGAGCACCAGATACAGCCCTAAACTGATCAATCCTCTATCTTAGACAATCAGATCAGATAACAGGGGTCTTCAGGACAATGTGTATGTGTGCTGAGGCACGTACACCCCATGAGGTGTTCACGTACACCCAGCATGATTTCAGCCAGGTGATCTAATGTCCGCACCATGATTGAATGAACATCGGTATAAGAGTTCCGTTAACTTTGTGTACGGGGCCGTCCCGGGTCGTGGAGACAAGGATACGGTAGATGGGGCCATCCCGGGTCGTGGAGACAAGGATACGGTAGATGGGGCTGTCCCGGGTCGCGGAGACAAGGATACGGGAGATGGGGCCGTCCCGGGTCGCGGAGACAAGGGTACGGGAGATGGGCCCGTCCCGGGTCGTGGAGACAAGGATACGGAGATGGAAGACTGAGAGCTAGAAACACTAAGACTGAGGATATCAGATGGAAGATTGAAAGCTGTAAGCAAGAAGACTGAAAGCATGAAGAATCAAGCTTGTGTGCTATAAAGACACAGTGTTGAACTCTTGAACTCGAGATATCTATAGTGGTGTTATTCTGTTATAAGATCTGTTGATTGTACCGGCCTTTGGTCTGACCCATCGGGATATTGGGGAATAACGAACGAATAATAATAAAACAGTCTGATATCTGCTCGCTCACCAGACTCCATGACCCCATCACTCCCACCCTCGCCAGACTCCACTGGCTCCCCATCCCCCAGAGGATCGAGTTCAAGATTCTCATCCTCAACTTTAAGGCCTCCATAACCTTGACCCTTCCTACCTCTCTGACCTGCTGACTCCCTACCAACCTGTCCGCACCCTCCGTTCAGTGGGCTCCATGTCTCCCGCCCGACCCATCCTACCATCGGTGGCCGGGCTCTCTGCCTCCACACTCTGGAACTCCATCTCATGGTCCCTTCATCTCGCTTCCTCCCTGGCCTCCTTCAAGGTCGGTCTCAAGACCTTCTCTTTGACCGTGGCTTTGGTCTCCCTCCCCCCTCTCTGTCTTCCCTCACCCCTACACCACCCCTCCCCCACGCCCCGACACCTAACTGTTCAGCACTTTGGGATGTCCTCCCGACAGGAAAGGCGCTCTATAAATGCAATTTGTGTTGTTGTTGTTGTTGTAGCAGCTGTCCCACATTGTGGTCAAAATTGCACTAGTTTAGAACCTTCCTTCTTCAACTATGTGTTTTGAAGTGAAGTTGGAGAAAAAAAAGTGAAATGTTAACTCCAAAAACTGGCTGAAGTTCAATTTCAGATAATATAAATCAGAGGTACTTGTGTGGGGGAAATTTATTGGGTTTAATTATCTTTTTAAGTATTGCCAGCTTCTGGTATCAAAGGTAAATTTGTGTTAGATAAGCCATAACAATGTTTTATTGCTATGTTCTCACCATCTTGTGTTTTTTCCCCCCTGCCTGAGAGGTGAATGGCACAAATTGCATTGAACCAGAATCCTACAATGCAAGACATCACCTAGACAACATGTGTTAAACCTGTAATATCTTGCCAGAGAGTTTCAACATGTAATCCTGAATAGTTTGTGAAGCAGCTGCTTCACAAGCTATTCAGTATTACATGTTGAAACTACTATTTCCACCTCCTCTATACTTTATGACAAAGATGAGCAGCTCTTCCGAGCAGCTTCAATGCTTAACCTAGTGGAAATTATTTTTCATTGAATATTGATTCATGCCACAAATCAAGAAATATTCAATTAAGAAAAAATTTAAAACACGCTACTGATCAAACACGGACTTACCTAAACTTGTGTGAAATGATGTTCGTGGGGGGGGGGAGAGGGGCCAAGAGAATGCTTCATTATGGCCTCATGGGAAGTAAACGATGTTAAATACAGATGATTTTTAGAATGTGGAATATATTACTACGAATAACTGCTGAATCGGAAACCATAGCAATATTTTAAAGGATTTTTTTCGTCAGTTCCGTGTGTCTGGAGACATTGGGACGTCCTCCCCACGTGAAAGGCGCTATACAAATATAATTTTGTTGTTGTTGTCTGACATATGCAGAAATCCATCACCATGCTTAAGGATATCCAAAGTAGATTGAGAGTTCCGCATATGTATGCCACCTGAGCATGAAAATGTCTCTGTGCTTGGAATGGAATGTGCGTTCCCTTTCTGGAGGGATGGGCCCTTTTCACCTAAGTTCATTCTGGTCATTCTCCTCTCTCATCAAGGACAGCAAGTTCCCAATGCAGATTACGCTTATAGCACATAGGCATGTTTCCAAAGAGTTCTCCATCTTGACTCTGAACTCCTTGGCATGAGGAGTGGTTTCCTTTGCCCATTTGTGAAATCCAGGATGAAGCAAGTGGTGAGTAGAGGTAAATAGGGAAAGTGCCCATCCTACACTGATCTGTTGCTCTGGAATGCTACCCTGCATGAGGGGTACAATATAAATGTAAGTTGTTGTTGTTGTTGTGCAGGCACTGGCAGCATCAGCATCCACAGATGCACATTCCACCTCACCAAGCCAGTTAGGAATCTAGGCATCTTGTTCAACCCTCAACTGTCCTTTCTCTCCCAGATCACCAACAACAAAATTATATTTATAGAGAGCCTTTTACGTCGGGCCAGTCAGAGGTCAGGACCCGAGCATGGGGGAGGGATGGGTTAGGGGTGAGGGAAGGCAGAGAGGTGGCAGGGAGTTGCATTGTCAAAGGTGCCATGCCATAACCTGCTCTGTACTTCCCCCACATCCACAACATTGCCCGACTCTGCCACTGCCTTACCCCTCAGACTGCTGAAACCCTCATACATGCCTTCATTACAACCAGGCTTGACTATACCAACGCCCTGCTTGTCAGCCTTCCCAACTCTTCCCTCCACAAGCTACAGATCATCCAGAGCTCTGCAGCTCATGTCCTCTCCCGCATCAGGCTCCATGACCCCATCACCCCACCCTTGTCTGGCTCCACTGCCCCCCCCCCCCCCATCCCTCGGAGGATCGTGTTCAGAATTCTTGCCACACCTTCAAGGCCCTCAATGGCCTTGCCCCCTCCTACCTCCGACCTGCTGACCCCTTATCATCTTGTCCGCTCCCTCTGCTCAGCAGGCTCCAGCCTCCTCCATGTCCCCCGCCCAGCCCATCCCACCATCGGTGGATGGGCCTTCAGCCTCTCTGTCCCCACCCTCTGGAACTCTGTCCCACATTCCCTTTGCCTCGCTCCCTCCCTTGCCTCCTTCAAGGAGAGCCTCAAGACCCTCCTGTTTGACAGTGCTTTCGTCCACCCTTCTATCCTCTCTGTCCTCCACCCTCCCTGATCCCAACCCCCCATCCCGGGTGAATGCGATAGTCCAATTAAACACAACAATGTTCCACAAACAGCCATGAAGTGAATGACCAATTTTATTTGGGAGATTGTTGGCCTGGACACTGGTAGAAACTCCCTTATCTTTTTGAGTAGTGCCATGAGATCTTTAACGTCCACCTGAACAGACATATAGGACCTTGGATTACATCTTGTCCATCCAAAAGATGGCATCTCTGACAATGCAATTCCATGCCTGACATGGAACTTGAACTCTGATTTAGAGGCAAGAGTGCTACCATTGAGCCAGGCTGACACTGGATGACAATAATAATAATAATAATAATAATAATAATAATAATAATAATAATAATAATAATAATAATCCTTGCATTTGATATAACACCTTATCATGTCTTTTGGATGTCTCAAAGTGCTTCACAGAATATACTGTGAAGTGAATTGACCGGATGTTTTGTGGGTGAAACGCAGCAGCCAATTGCGCACAGCAGTGTTCCACAAACAGTCGTAGATTGAGTGACCAAATCATTATTATACACATATTTTTAAGAGATTATTACCCCCGGAAAAGTGATCCACCAATCGACTTCACAACTGTGTTCCTACTTACTGTTAGGCAAACAGAGGCGTGTGGAGTAAGGAAACTTGCCCAACATTTCCCTCTGCCCGGGAATCGAACTAGGATCTTCTCGCTAGTGAGCTGAGTGCTCTAACCACCAAGCTACAGAACTCCAGGACAATGAATATTATTTTGTGGCATGACATTTATTAATTATGTTTGTAAGAGAATAGAGTAATAGATTATTTTTACACTATATGGTCTCAGGTAAATGGACTGCAATAGACTTTTCCAATCTTATGCGTTCCTAGGTTAAGGTTTAGAAAACTCCCAGGGCAAAATTCCACCTAATGTTTGTCTTTAAGGCCATTTTTCCTTAAATTTAAGATCGTAAAATTGTGGAAAATTCTTAAATTCAGTCTCAAATTGATAAGACAATGCTTTCAAAGAACTGTAGCTAAAAGAACTGCCTTCCAAATTAAATTAAATTTAAGAATTTTCTACATTTTTGTTCATCTTAAGTTTTAAGATAATAATAATAATAAATATAATATAATCCTTGCATTTGCTATAGCGCTTTTCACATCGGGAGGACGTCCCAAAGCGCTTCACAGAACACACTGTAAAGTGAATTGACTGTATATTTGTGGGCGAACGCGGCAGCCAATTGTGCACTGCAATGTCCCACAAACAGTGGTAGATTGAAAATAACCAATTTATTATTGTTTTGTTTTGGAGGGATTATTATTAGGCTCTGTGTGGAGTAAGGAAACTTGCCCAAGGTTTCGCCCTGACTGGAATTGAACTCAGGTCTCTCACTTGTAAAGCGAGTGCTCTAACCACTGAGCTACAGGACTCCACGATAAAATGCTCTTAGGAACTAAGATGATATGGAATTTCAGGCACTATAATCCATTTGACTGGAAACAGCTTTGTGAGTCTGGGTAAAAAATAACGATTAAACTTATTGGTTGCTTTTTAAAGTACTCTGACAAATTCCTAACAAACACGCACTGTTTTTCAGTTGAATCGAACAATGGGCCAAGTGCTGCGTTCCAGATTGCTACTCTGCAAAACAATACAATCTGCCAAAGGTCAAGCTATTTCATGGAAAGCAATTTAATAATGCGTTATTTAATGCTGCTTCTCTGTTAGCTCCTCAGCACTGCCCTCTGTTCTGTGATTGAAAAACATGTTTATAGATTCTAGATGATTACCCACAACTGACTGGCTTATTTCTCCTCAAATTCTTCAACATTATCAAACTGAACTAGAAATGTCAGAAAGTAAAACACACTAATGGACACCATCATATGCTTTTCATTGCTAAAAAAAACACAAAACCATTAAAGACCCTCTACCAAGAGATGAATATATTCCTGAAATTCAGTGAAAGTTGCTCTATAGATTCTGTGCATGAAAACCTGACTTCTGATAAGATCATTAAATTTAAACACTAGTAAAATTTACTGATGCTTTTCATTGTATTATGCTTTAAAAATGACTGGGACGATAAATATAATCTCTATTACTATCAATTTTTGAACCAAAAAATAGCTAGAACTTGGCAATACAATGTTTCAACACCCTACCCTACTATACCGCATTCAACATAACAGGGTGGTAGGATAGCATGCAATGAAATTATTTTTTTGACTTTAAAATCTAGGTTAAAACAAGCCTAACATGAAAAACGTTTGGCTCTTGTGTATTTTGTATTCATTAAATAAATTAGCCATTTCTCCTGAAACATTCAGCTGTTTATTGTTAATGAATAAAAATTTGCTCACAGTTTAATTGAACTGTTGGCAGCATTCTTCATCTATCCCAATAATTATTTGTAGTCTGTTTAACAAATTAATTTAAATTGATTTTTTAGATCACCAGGATAGCATCATCACCTGCTTCTTTGAATACAATTGTCAGCCTTTGATTTACTGAGTGGAGCTTGTTTTAAGAGATATTCTCCACATGGAATATTTTCATTTTTCATCAGTAATTTGGGAGGAGATGCAAACATTTTGATTCTCGTTCAAAAGCAATAGTCAAAGCTTGGTACAAGTTAAAGAAACACAATTACTTTACTTGATAAAATTACATGTCGTGGTCTGCCTAGAATTCTTCCTAATTTACTCGTGCCTCCAAAATGCATTCATGAATCAAAGTTGGCAAGTAAATCTCGACTTTCAATTTGTGCCGAAATTTGTGTGTAAAAAAAATATTTTTTTCAATAGAAATAATCCTGAATGCTAGCAAAAGTTGTTTTATGGCCAACAATTTTATGACTAGTGACTTGTGGCCAGCTTTTGCAGTCAATAATTTGAGAAGGTTTTGAATTTATCTGATTTTACCTTATTTAATTTTGCCGAGTCAGACTAATATTTTAAATTTAGCATTGATATAAGTGATCCTATAACTTTATTAATCAGATTTGGTGACTGATATGCACTATATGAACATTTGCTTTGGGCTTAGCAGGCCTAAATCTTGGTCCGCGGCCCTATATTTGCATGCTCACGCTTTTAACTATAGCAAAGGTGAGAATTTATTCAATTATTTTCTGTTGCCCATTAAATTTTGCGCAAAAAAAATCTGAGCTCAAATAAAGCGAAAAAATTGGAGGCCATAAAAAATATTAGTTATACAGTAGCTAGTAAGAGTGGTGCTCCCTGTGCAAGGGTAAAGGAGATGGACTCTCAAGACTATTGTAGTTAATGTCTAGTATGGTATAATTCAGATTGTCAGGGACATGAATGGTTCAGCAGCATTCCGCTGATTCCTCTTAGCTCTGTACACCTACCCTAGTTTGCTGTGACAGCCAGATCTGTAGCAAAGCAGTGCAATGAACATCACAGAATGCGCTATACGTCATTGTTTGTTAATGAGACATCTTGGCAGCCTTCTGTGTATCACACCTTGTGTTGAAGCTCCAGTGTACCGCTGCATTTAACATGGCACAATGCCAGTGATTTTCCGCCTGGTGTATACTCTTACTCAGGCATATCATGGAGATGGTGGCTGGAGGCCACAGCTGCTCTTGCACCCCTCCTGGTGTCTGGTAGTAAACGCCTGGCAGCAGATACCCCACACAGCACCTAAGGACGTCCTCCTTACGTGAAAGGCGCTACATGACTACAATTTGTGTGGCTACTGGTGCTGGGCAATGGCTTGTGACATGTTAACATTACAGAAGAGGACACATGAGAGAATACCTCTCCAGAAAATATCTAATCATAAAAAATATGATTTTGTATTCCTAATCTTACCTGAGAGCACATACATTGGTAGAAAAGTATGCATGTATTTTCCTGATGCATGTCTGTGCATAACCTACGTAGCTGAATGTAACTGTAAGTAATACAAGTCAGCTCGATACTGATGTTGCCTTTGTCCATTTCTAGTCAGTATAAACAATATGGGCACAGGTACAAAAGCCCTGTAACAATATACACAGGAATCTGTATTGCTGTGTGTTCTTTAATTAAATATTACTTTAGACACTGCACATAACTAATAAAGGAATATATCTGTCTTTTATCTGAACAGACAGTTTGGCCATATTTAAGAATTGAAAATCAATTGAAGGCAAACAGGTATGGCAAGTACCTGCATTCAGTTCACATGGAATTCAAATGGCCTGCATACATCAGCAGTGCCCTTTATACATCAGCAGTGTCCTGTATACATCAGCAGTGCCCTGTCTACATCAGCAGTGTCCATAGATCCATCAGCAGTGTCCTGTATACATCAGCAGTGTCCGGTATACATCAGCAGTGCACAGTATACATCAGCAGTGTCCGGTATACATCAGCAGTGCACAGTATACATCAGCAGTGTCCGGTATACATCAGCAGTGCACAGTATACATCAGCAGGGCCCTGCATACATCAACAGTTCCCTGTATACATCAGTGGTGCAGTGGCACACTGGGAACAGAACAGTGAACACAGCAGTGTGCCAGCAGCTATTTCCATAATGTGTGGATTTCAACAGGCAAAATGTAATTAGCCATGTGGTCAATCTGAATCTGCCTGATTGAACAACCAAAATGTCAGCCTTTTGTTTAATGAACAGCCTTAATTTCCTTATTCCCTCTTATTTCATGTAATTGAAATATTGGGCAGGGTTTCTGCAGCCAGCAGCCAGGAATAATGTTACTGTCAGCAGTGTTCACAATTGAGACTTGCTGCGAATGGTAAAATAGTACCCTGACAGTCATTGGATTTCTGTCTTAATCTGAACAGTTATTGAGGCTTTGGAACTGAGATCGCTGATTTTCAAGGGCGCAATAACAGTAACCTGTTCTTTAATTTATTTTATGTAGTTGGTTTTACTAGAGGCAGGGATATGATTAGTGAAGGTTAGTCATTATCTCTGCTAGGGTAACTGGTGCAAACTTCTATTGGAAGGGAAGGAAGGAAAATGATAATGAATACAGCCTCCAGTCCTTTCCATAGTTGCCCAGGACTCCAGCTGTGCAATTGCTGTATTTCGGCTAGCACAATTATCATGCTACAAAAGGCAGAAAATGCCAAATACACTGTAAAGGTACTCTGATCACTGCATAACACTGGCTACTCTGCAGGAAGTGAAGGATAGCAAGAACAGCAAATTCTTCCGACATCACAGATGTCTAATGACCAACTGGTGACGATCCTCTCGAGGGAGGGGAGGGAATGCAGAGTCCCCAAAGAGACCCTGTGGTTGTCTTGGTAGTTTGGTTCCTGAGCCAGGTTGTACTCCAGGGAACAGCTATTTATAGACATGACAGGATTTTGGCAGGATTTGTAAGGGCAGATCAGGCTCTGGGAGCTGAGATTCTTCCCACTTGGCTCCTGTTAACCTTATAAGCCAAAGCCCAAATGTGTAGGGTAGTGCTAACTTTTGTTTAAACAAAATATATATTTATTTGTAGATATATATTTAAGTTTATCTCAGACAGTATCAAACCTGTACAGAAAAAAGAGACGCAACGCATTATTTTCCCATTTCAGAATGCTCCCTTTAAGAGAGTCGAGAAACATCCTTGTTTGCACTACATGCATGTGCGCGCCCGCACACACATGATTTTAGATGGGGCCTCAATGTGCACCGTACATACAAATGTTTGCCCAGACACACACTGGGAAGCCTTGCAAATTCTGTGTTGAACATTAATTATGTAAATTAAGATAAATGGCTAAAGGGAAAATAAGAGTTAGTTGTACACCCTAAATTCCTATGGCTCAAAATCCCCAAGTGGGGATTGAAGCCATAACCCTCTGATTTAGAAACAAGGGTAAGTCAGGCTGACTCCAGTTTTGACTTTCATGTTTTTTTTCAACTGGTACCCATTCTGTCACCTGGCAATGATATTAATCTCCAACTACATAATGCACATGCCAGTGTATTACCATCTACGGAAATAATAATAATAATTGTTACATTTGCCTTTTAGGTTGGGAGGAAATCCCAAAGCACTTCACCAGATATTCTGAAAAGTGTATTGTGTGGGTGGATGTGGCAGCCGATTTGTTCACAGCAATGTCCCACAAACAGAAGTGAAGTGAATAACTAATTTTATTTGGGGAATTGTTGGGAAGGAAAGTGCGAGAAATAGTACCATAGGATCTTTAACGTCCACCTGAACAAGCAGACGGGCCTCGGTTTGACATCACATCTGAAGGACAACACCTGTGACAATGCAGCACCCTGACTCTACATCTACATGCCAGCTTAGATATATGAATTCCCTTCTTACTCAGAAGGGAGAGTGTTTAACATCTAACAAAAATATAACTTGCTGATCTGAAATCCCACAATAAAATATGACTTATCCCACACTGGTAAAGGTATGTGTTAGCTTGTAGAAAAAGTTGACTGTTGGCACCATTTGTAAAAACTTTTCCCAATTTAAGTAAAAATCCCCAGAATACAATTATTCACATCATGATGGAAGGAGATTTAGTATTTGTTCTATCTGCACCTTGAGAATTATCCTGAATAAGTTTTGAAAAACATTGGAATTGTAGTGAGGGAGCTCTGTCTCCCAGTGCACATGATTAAAGTCAGGAGTGATTGAACCTCATACCCTCAGAATAAGGCACTTTGCCTCAAAACGCAGCAAAGACGAAGGCATTTAGTTTGATTTCCCTCTAATTAGAGTAACAGTAAAGCTGGTTAACACAATAGTTGGTCTCTGGATACCCGGTTAATTCAGCAAAAATAAGCTTGTAAGCTTCCTTCAATCCACAATGGAATTGCCCATGACTGAGATGTCATTTATTTCTGTCATCCTTAATCAATGTGCTTTAGCTGGCTTCATAATACTGTCCAGGATAACAGCCAGAATTTGCAGCAGAAATCTTTGTTTTTAAATGCTGTTCAATGCTTCTCAGCTACCAAGAAAAACAAAAGGTGAAGCTTAATACATTGTGTGCTCTTTAAATTATTGAAGATCAAAAATTTTCTGTAATTCCCCATTAGAGAGAAAGCAATTTGGTGCTTCAATAGAATGCTTCAAGGTGAAGGTAAAATTGCCCACAAAATACAGTCATTACACTTTCCAGTAAAATTCTATGAAATGCTTTGAGATGTCATCCTGACATGGAAGAGGCTATAGCAAATACAATAATAATTATAATAAAAACACCACAACAAATGAAAGCAAGTGAAGGCCATAGCAGGACTAGAGAAGGAAGAATGCTAGTCTGAACGTCCATATACGTGGCAATTAAACACATTTTTTTAAAGATTATCATTTGAGATCCATTGGCAAGACAAATAAAATAATGGGGCATTTCCAATTGATAGGTGTGCATTGTTGAAAAACAAATTGGAATCCCTTACTTTAAGAACCAGTTGTCAATCCACAAACTCCAGGTGGTGTGTTAGATACTGTTGCTTGGCAACTCACAAAGGTTGTATAAAGTGGAAAATGGCAGCTTGATTTCAACAGTCTGGAAGCAATAAAAAGAGAACCAAGGAAGTCGATGATGAAACTGATTAAAAGGAGCATGGAAATTTGGCTTCTTGCGATATCTATTATTTGAGTACAATAGAAACAGTGGGGCTAAAACATTCCTTAATTCTTTGATGAGAGCAATAGTAATACTACATGTCAAAACACAGTCAAAACACAGTGACTATTCAAACTTATTTAAAAAAATCAATCTCTAAGGTTACATTTGATGGCATGAAAGCCTTTTCTGTTCTTAACATGGTTCTTTATTTCCCGGTAACAACAACGTCAGGAGGACATCCCATGGCACATCAGGAGGACATCCCAAGGCACTGAGCAAGTAACAGTAAAGTTAGCTCCCATAGATCAATTGAATAGCTAGTTAATAGTTAATATAGTGGGATGAAAGTTGTGATCTGTAATTAATGTGGTGTCAATGAATACATCATTGGAAAGTGCAGACTGTCTCTCATAACTTATTGTCTGATCCATGGTTGAACCTTCCCCACTATTTACCAACAGTTGGGTCTGAAGCCACCTACAGCAATCATTGTCCTGCCTGCCCATTGTATGGCCTGCCCATTAGAGTGTCTTCCTTTTGTATTGCCTTCCACTTGGGGGGCCTGTATTGATTAATGCAGGATATATTTATATTACTAATAAAAGTGATTACACTGGTATAATGTGTTCATGGTTTACAAACCTTTCTTTTAATCTACGGGTGAGAAGTCAGAAGCCAATGCTTCATTTTGTCGCATTGGCATAATTTGCAGGTGACGCCCAGTTGAATTTTAATCTGATTTGTGCCATTGTTTGGTAAGTTTATAAAGAACAATTAAAGGGTTCATTGAAATCCCTTTTCATGAATACTGTCCTTTTAAAATCAATAGCTAAGGACATAATAAAATTGCTACATTCTATTGTCATAAATTCTTGCAATTCAGTATATCCTTTTGACAGCTGGTCTGTAGTGATTATCAAGCGCTTGATTTGCCTCTGTCTTTGGCAGGAATGGAAAGTTTCTAAGCCATTGCCAGAAGCCATTTGATCTTATTTACTATTTTAAATAGTTATATTATTTAAATTATTTTTTAAAATATCTGCATTAAAACATCTGAATGCATCTATTCATCCTTCAAATTAAGACACTTTTAAAATTATTATTACTAGAATAACAACAACTTGTATTTATATATTGCCCTTCACGCGAGGTAGCGTCTCGGAGCACTTGACAATGGTGGAATCTGACAGCGACCCAGGGGTAGAGGGAGTGGGGAGGTAACCATGAGCACAATCTAAAAGGAAGGTCTTTAGGTGGGATTTGAAAGTGGGGAAAAAGATGGCAAGGCGGAGGGGTTGAGGGAGAGAGTTCCAGACTTTCAGGGCGTAGTGGCTGAAGGCATGGCCACCATTGGTGGAGCGGAGAGGGCGAGGGACAAACAGGAGGCTGGAGCCGGTTGAGTGAAGGCAGCGAGTAGTGGAGTGGAGGGTAAGGATTGGATAGGTACGGAGGTGCGAGGACATGAAGGGATTTGAAAACGGGTGAGAGGATCTTGAAGTCTATCTGTTCGGTAATTGGGGGCCAGTGGAGCCTGACAAGGACTGATGGGAGCACAGAGTTTTGTGTGGTCGTATATCCTGGTGGCAGAGTTTTGAATTAGTTGGATTTTGTGTATGGTAGAGCTGGGGAGACCAGCGAGGAGGACATTGGATTAGTCCAGCCAGGAAGTACTGAAGGAATGGACGAGGGTTTTGGCTACTTTGGTTGTGATGTACGGACGGAGGCGGGCAGTGCGATGGAGTGTAATTATTATTATGTGTTCCTTAGTTTGAAGGTTGAATAGACAATTGCAAGGATTATAATAATAATTATAATAATCCTTGCATTTGATATAGCGCCTTATCATTTCCTCGATGTCCCAAAGCAGCTTCACAGGATTGTGTGAAGTGTACTCTGTATATTTTGGATGCACACTGTGTATTTTGTAGGTATATTAAAAAAAATGGTGCACCATGTGTAACACTAAAGAACTCAACGAATTATACCAAGCTGCTAGAATGACACATTTTTCCACTGAAATTGCTTCTTCTTGTGAGAAGCTAGGTTGCTAGATTGTACATATGAGCTAGTGCCTGTAGAAAAATAAATTCTAGTTGTTTCAGCATCCATGCTAGAATTTTTACGAGTGTGTTAGTTTGTTCTGTTAGATTCATGGAGAAATGCCAACTACAGTGTTTTATTTCCACATATGTATTTCTATCCTAAACAAATCTATTAAACAAGACTGCCTAGGAAATGGTAAATAGGCTGGAGATTTGCAGCAGTTTACTGAGAAACACACCTTATTCAATATAAAGTTTACATTAAAAAGTCTGCTGGCATAGAACTGGAGAGAAATGATTGCAAGGAAAACAAAATAAGTTTACATTTTTGTAAGCCTGATATTTCTGCACTGTATAGGCATTTTGTGTGATAATCAGTGCTCGTCTGCAGAGAGTATTCCCTAATGTTTGATGTGAATGATAAACTGACTTTAATGAACTGTGGCGCTTGAAGCAAAGCGACTGGTGTGGAATGACTAAAGTTTTTTAAAATTCTGACTGCTTTGTATTCTGATCTACAATGCCTGTAGGAAAATAGATTCATATTGTTTTATCAGTCAAGTGTACCATATTAACATTTTTACTAAAGAACGCTAGAAAAACTATATCATTTCATTCTTATGTGTAAAAATCAATTCTGTACTTATTAAAGAAAATAAACTTTTCACTGCTTTTAAAGAGGGCGTTACTGTCAAATGAAAACTATTTTTGTGGGCAAATATTGCAGCCATGTGTGACATTAAAATCCCTGAACAATCAAGAGATAATAATCCTTACATTTGCATTTGCACCTTTTACATGAGGAGGTTGTTCGCTGTGTGTTTTGTGGCCAAATGTGGCAATCAATTTGCATACAGCAGTGATGGCCAACCCATGCCCTGTGGGCAGGAAGTGGTCATCAAGAAGCACCACCAGCCCCAAACCTTCCCAATAATCTAGGTAAATCCGTGTTCAATCGGTAGTGAGTTTCCAGGTTTTTTTGATTGAATATTTGTGCATAAATCAAGAAATATTCAATCAAGAAAATTTATTTTATTGGTTGACCAAAAAGTTTGGCTAGTGTAACACTGGCGTTCAGCAATATCCCACAAACAGCCACAAAGTGAATGACCAATATAGTTTGGGGTATCTCAGTTTAATGCCGAGCTCAATTGAGCTCGACCACTGTGGATTGAACCTACAGCAAGAGGCAAGAGTTCTATCAACTGAGACAAGCTGATACTTTCCTATCAATGGTCTTCAAACACAATTATTTAATCCTTCAGAAAAATCATACAAACCTGAGGGATAAAATAACAAGCAAATTTTGCTATACCCTGTAGTGGCAAACTTTAATTTTACACTTGAATTTATTTCACGAGTGTTAATGTTCTCTTGATCTAATACGAAAAAGATCAAACACTAAAGTATATGATGTTGCCCTGTTACATTATGGGGGAGGCTGACTGATGGAATAATATTTATTCTAACCTCAGCTTTCTTGGTATAAAAGCTTGTTAACTCCTCCGAACACTTTGCTGAAAGGTATAATTATTTTCCTCCCCCACTATCCGCACATTGTGGAGCCCTGTAGCTCAGTGGTTAGAGCGCTCGCCTTGCAAGCAAGAGACCCAGGTTTGAATCCCAGCAGGCCAAAATGTTGGGCAAGTTTCCGTACTCCATATACCTCTGTTTACCTAACAGTAAGTTAGGAACCTGGTTGTTAGTTGATTTGCGGATCGTTTTTCCGGGGATAATAATCCTTCAAAAAAAACAATCCATGACTGTTTGCGGGACACTGTTGTGCGCAATTGGCTGCCATGTTTCACCCACAAAATATACAGTCAATTCACTTTACAGCATACTCTGTAAAGTGCTTTGAGACATCTAGAAGAAGTGAAAAGTGCTATATCAAATGCAAGGATTATTATTATTTGGTTCAGCTGACTTTGACTAAGTTAACTGTTTTCAGTCAGAAGCCCTCAGTGAACGACCACAGCAATGAAGCCTGGTGAACTGTAATGTATCACCTTAGGCATCACTCAAATTAGGATTGGTCCCTCTATCAAATAAATTGCCTGAGGCTATTCCACTTCTGACTTCCTCAGAACAAAGCATTTGATTATTTTTGTAAGTTGATATGTGTTACATGGGATTGCTTCCAATAGGACTTCCTGGACTTCATAGGTGACATCCCATTCTTGTTTCCTCAAAGATCACATGTTTTTTAATAAGGCAAGGAAAAGAAATCATGGATTCAAGATTGTCAAGGGCAATTTTACTTCTGACATTAAAAAAATACTTGTTTATACAGAGTGTAGTGAGCAAATCCGACAGGTCACCAGGAAAGTTGGTACAAGCCAAGACTGTAGATTCTAGATGCTGGCCCACAGCGGTGTAATGATAGGAGGGGAGGATGGCTAATCATGATTCTCATTACTTGGGAAGTGCTTTTTGATGTAATACAGTTTAAAAACAAAGCAAGTTCTTTCTTCAAGAGTTATCTGTTTCTTCAAAAACTTTATATTTACAGTATATCCTTTGAAGTGCTATGAGGCATCCTCCTGATGTAAAAAATGCTATACCAAATGTAAGGATTAAATTGTTGATGTTGACTTCCATGAACTCTCTCTTTTGTCCACATAATAAATTTTTTTATTTTCGTATGAAAGTAGCAAATTGTTAAGTTCAGATCAGTTGGCATGGCAATTAGATGTATGTTATTTCTACTTTTTATGGAATTAGCAGTCACAGGTGGATTTGTTTTACCTAAAGTATAATGTAATTTGGGATGGTACCATTTTGCAAATTTATAATAGTAATAATAATCCTTGCATTTTATATAGCACCTTTCACATCAGAAGAACATCTCAATGCACTTCACAGGATTTGAAGTGCAAAGTTTAGTGAATAAAATTTTGTAGGTGAATGTGGTAGTCAATTTGCAACAAAGCAGTGTCCCAGAAACATCCATGAAGTGAATGATCAATTTTATCTAGAGGACTGTTGGTCATGGCACCAGGATAAACACTCTTCTCTTTTCTAATTGTGCCTATGTGATCTTTAACGTTCACCTGAACAAGCAGACAGACCTCGGTTTAATACCTCATCCGATAAATGATTTCTCACTTCCATAATTTTCCCAGGTGCATTTTGCAAAGATACTCAAACTTACTGATGCAGTGAAGAGCTGTACTGACAAGATTTACTGTACAGCATGAAATGTTAACACTCAGCAATATGTACATGAGCCAACATTTACCACTTCAGTTATTTTTAATGATAAAAAGATGTAACATAAATTATGTTATTTATGTAGCATTGGATTTCAAAGATTTATTTTCATTTCGTTTAACAGCTTCTGCATTTTTTAAAGTTAGTGTGAGAAGCTCCAAATAAACTTTCCTCCCGTGGCAGTCTGAAGTAGTCAACAGTGATTGTAACATTATTAATAGTAATCATTGCATTTGCTATAGCGCCTTATCATGTCTTTGAGACATCTCAAGATGCTTCACAGAATATACTGCAAAGTAAATTAAGGTAGGGCATCCAAACCTCCCTGGTTGAATAAAGAAATTGGGATTAAGATAAAACAGAAAAAGGAGGCTTATGATAAATGTCAGGTCCAAAACACAGAAGATAATCAAATAGAATGTAGAAAGTACAGAGGAGAACTGAAAAAGAAAATAAGAGGGACAAAGAGATTGGATGAGAAAAGATTAGCAGGTAACATAGAAAGGAACCCTAATATATTTTATAAGATATAAAAAATAAAAGGTTAGTTAAAGATAGGGTGGGTCCAATTAGGAACCAAAGAGAAAATCTTCTTGTGGAGGCAGAAGGCATGGTTGATGCATTGAATGAGTACTTTGGATCTGTATTCACAAAAGAGGAGGATGCAGCCAATGCCACAGTAGGAGAGAGTAGAGAAATTGGATAAGATAAGAATAAACCGAGAGGAGGTACTAAAATGGTTGTCGGTGCTCAAGGTAGATAAGTCACCCTGTTCAGATGGGATGCATCCTAGGTTACTGAGGGAAGTAAGGGTGGAAATAATGAAGGCTCTGGCCACAATCTCTCAATCCTCCTTAGACACCGGGGTGGTGCCAGAGGACTGGAGGTTTGCAAATGTTATTCTCCTGTACAAAAAGGGGCGGAAGGATAAAACCGGAAACTACCGGCCAGTCAGCCTAACGTCAGTAGTGGGGAAACTTCTAAACACTATAATCTGGAACAAAATAAATTTTCACTGAGAAAAATATGGGTTAATAAAGTACAGCGGATTTGGTAAAGGCAATTCGTGTCTAACAAACCCGAGAGAGCTTTTTGATGAAATAACGGAGAGGGTGGATGAAGATAGTGTTGTTGATGTAATTTATATGGATTTTCACAAGCGTTTGATAAAGTGCCACATAAGAGACTTGTAAGCAAAATAGAAGCGCACGGTACTAATGGGATAGTGGCAGCATGGATACAGAACTGGCTGGGAGACAGAAAGCAGAAAGTGGTGAATGGTTGTTTTTTTGACTGGAGGGAAGTGTGCGGTGGTGTCCCTCAGGGGTCGGTATTGGGACCACTGCTCTTTCTGATCTATACAAATGACCTGGACTTGGGTATAGGGAATAAAAATTCCAAGTTTGCAGATAATACTAAGCTAGGATAGTAAACAGTGAGGACGATAGTAGCAGACTGCAAGAGGACATAGACAGACTGGTAAAATGGGCAGATAGGTGGCAGATAAAGTTTAATGTGGAGAAATGCGAAGTGATGCATTTTAAGAGGAAGAATGAGGAGAGGCAATATAAGCTGATGGTACAATCTTAAAGGGGGAGAAGGAACAGAGAGACCTGGGGGTTCATATAAGAAAATCTGTGAAGGTGGCAGGAGAGGTAGATAAAGCTGTTAAAAAAGCATACGGGATACTAAGGTTTATAAAGAGGGGCATAGAATACAAAAGTCAGGAAGTTATGATGAACCTTTATAAAACACTGGTTAGGCCTCAGCTGGAGTACTATGTTCAGTTGCGGGCGGGAAGGATGTCAATGCATTGGAGAGAGCAAAGGAGATTTACCAGGATGGTACCAGGAATGAGGGACTCCAGTTATCAGGAGAGGCTAGAGAAGCTGGGATTATTCTCCTTGAAGTAGAGAAGATTAAGAGGAGACTTAATCGAAGTTTTCAAAATTATGAGGGGACTCGATAGAGTGAACAAGGAGAAATTGTTTCCACTGGCGGGTGAGTCGGTAACCCAAAGGCATCAATTTAAAATATTTGCTAAAAGAAACAGAGGGGAGGTGAGGAGAAATTTTTTCACACAGCGAGTTGTTCGGATTTGGATTGTATTGCCTGAAAGGGTGGTGGAAAGCCGATTCGATAACAACTTTTGAGAGAGAAGTAGATAAATATTTGAGGAGGATAAGTTTGCATCGCTATGGGCAGAGAGCGAGGTAGTGGGATTGAATTGGATAGCTCTTTTCAAAGACTGGCACAGGCACAATGGGCTGAATGGCCTCCTCTGTGCTGTATAATTCTATGGTTCAATTATTCTATGGACTGTATATTTTGTAGGTGAAACGAGGCATCCAATTGCACACAGCAATGTCCCACAGATAGTTGTGGATTGCGTGACCAATTTATTATATTTTTTTGAAGGAATTATTACCCCAGAAAAGCGATCCGCTAATCAACTAACAACTGGGTTCCTACTTATTGCTAGGTAAACAAGTCTAAAATGGATTGAAACTGCCCTTAACAATTGGCTAAATTGTTAGCCTTTGTGAGTAATGGTACTAATTTTGACCCAGATAGATGTAGAGATGGGAGAAAATCAGATAATAACCATATTTCTATTTGAAGTTCAATCATTTGTTCGTCAGAAACTGGGCAAGGCCACTTTATCGAGAGAAAGCTAGAGAGTTAGTCAAACGGTGTTGCTCTCTGACACACTAAATTATTTACAAACCCCAAACTCACGAACAGCTATATGTTGGAAAAAGATATATAGTGCAGTAGTGGGAGGCACAAACAAAGGGAAAGACAGAAAATGAGGGTAAATCGTCAACAAGATGAGAGGATTTTTAAGACTTTTGATGATGAAGGAGCGTTGCCTGGACAGGAAAATGCTGCCATTTTGGTTTGTAACTGTCCTTCAACAATAACAACAACTTGCATTTATATAGCGCCCTTCATGCAGGGTAGGGTCCCTGAGTGCTAGCGTCTCAGTGCTTGACAGTTGCGGAATATGACAGATGAGACATTGAATCAAGGTCCTGTCTGCCTGTCCTTTAGGTAGAGTTGAATCATCGTGTAAAACTATTCCAAAAGTGAAGGGAGTTTCTCTCAGTGTCAAATGCATGGATTATATTATAATGCCCTGGTGACTATTTTCCAGAAAAATGGACATTCTTGACTGTTTGTGGGAATTTGCTATGAACAAATCACTGCTGCGTTTGCCTACAAAAATACAGTCATTACATTTGTCAGCAATTATTGATTAAGTCATTCAAGACCTTTTGATGTTACAAAACAATTTAAAAATGCAACGTTTTTCTCCTTTCAGCCTAAGTATTCTGTCATTTCCAATTGTTGTGTCAATTAAATAAAGAAAGATCAACTTAGAATCTTGCTTAGTTTTTAATACTAACCTCACTCATGCACATATAGTTGATTCTATTATCTATAGAATATTTGAGCTCGTGATAAGCTAAGGATACATTTTGGTACAAAGTGTATTTTGACCTTGCCCATGATTGTATCTGCTTGGGGAAATGTACTTCGTTTTGCCATTTCCTTTCCAGATGCTCAAAATTTCATCAAGTCTTAAGGTCATTTTCGCCCACAAAATACAGTACAGTATATCCTGTGAAGTGCTTTGAGATGTCTCAAAGACGTGATAAATCGCTGTATCGAATGCAAGGATTATTATTATTTTGTCTTAAAATTTAAGATTGCTCAGAAAAGTGGAAAATTCTTAAATTTAGCCTTTATTTGGAAGGTGGTTTTCTGCACGTTCTTAATAAGATCCAGCTTCCATCTTAAAACTATATTTTACATAGTTATGATAAAAAGGTCTTATAGACCCTGATAGTTGGAATTTCAAATCACAGATCTCTTGTATCCTTTAACTGTCTGTTATACTGTTATAGTAAGAGTATTGACAGCAGTGAGGTTCTGTGACAAGTACACCCTCTCACTTTAATGGAAGTCTGTCAGCTTTTGATTTACCATCCATTCCTGTGGGAATCTTACCTCACTGAGATTGGCACTTCCTTTAGTTGACTTGAATAAAACAAGGAACTCCTCATGTTGAAAATTGCAGTGCCACAATGTACTTAGTCACTTAGGTGCCTTTTAGTAAACTAGAAGGAGATTTTTTTCAATATAAGACCCCTTGACCTGAATATCTTGGGTCTGTCTAATAAGCTGAACCAACAATTTGAAATCAAATTATATTCTATGTTCCATTGGTTTTGATACAAGTTATTAAATCATTGGCTAAAGTTATAAATTTCACTTTACAGTTTTAGTTTTGAAGAAAAACAGTAAGAAATCTGTTCCCACTGATCTGTGCTGCAGCTACTCCTGGTTAATGCTGATGGATAACCAATAATTACCTACTGATAAGATGAGCAAATTGTTAAGAAATATTGACAAAGCAGCTCAATGTTGTACTTATTTTAGTATTGAACCCATCTCAGAGCTTCACCTCATGTCTTTGTATATAAAGTTTTTAGAAGAACAAAAAACAAAAGGCAGGAAAATAGAACTAAATAAACAGCTCTTTCAGAGAGTCCGCCACAGGCATGATGCATTCAAATGGGCAACTTCTGTGCTGTAAAGCTCTATAGTAAATTTCTCCATCCTTTCCAGCTCCCCATCCCCTCACCCCACACACGCACTCTGGTGACCAGCCAGTTGTGTAAAGGGCTTTGAGACGTCCTCCTGACATGAAAGTCACTATATAAATGCAAGTTGCACTGTAAATGTATTGTATGATTCTCTGATTTAGACTGAGGTGGGGGAGGGTGATAGGAGAATCATCTTGATCCAATTGATATAATAAGTCACATGATGAGCTCAGCAAAAGAGGAACAGGCTGGGAAAAATAATAGTTATTCACACTGTAAGTAAACCCAAAAATCACAACGTATTGTTTATTTGCTCTGGTCACTTAAGCTACATCTTTAAAAAGACTCGGATCATGCCACCCTTGCAGGAAGAGTGGTGGCTGTGTGATAGTCTGTGTGAAAATCATTTTGGTGTATGTGCTAGCATTGACAGCTCCAGCATCAGACAGCTTCCTGGCCACCACGGGTGGTCTGCTCACAGGGATTAAAGGGAACAGCACAACTTGTGCTTCTTGCCTTTTACAATCAGATCTTTTTTTCTCTCTTCTTGAACAGGCTGTACTATGAGGTGTCTGCACTGGCGGCGTTAGGCACAGAGATAGAATTGCGAGTCATTTAGAGATATGTGGAAGTTTACTCCATGGCTGTGGATGACATCACTGAGCAAGAGCATGTAATAATAATAATAATAATAACAATAATCCTTGCATTTGATATAGTGCTTTTCATGTCTTCTAGACGTCTCAAAATGCTTCACAGAATATACTGTAAAGTGAATTAACTGTATATTTGTGGGCAAAACGCAGCAGCCAATTGTGCACAGCAGTGTCCACAAACAGTCGTGGATTAAGTGACCAAATTATTAATGGTTGTTTTTTGGAAGGATTATTATACCCAGAAAAGTGATTCGCCAATCAATTAACAACCAGGGTCCTACTTACTGCTAGGTAAACAGAGGCATGCGGAGTAAGGAAACTTGGCCAACATTTCGCCCTGCTGGGAACAGAACCCAGGTCTCTCATTTGTGAGGCGAGTGCTCTAACCACTGAGCTACAGGACTCCACAATATGTAGATATTAAAAAGCAGAGAACCAAGGATAGAGCCTTGAGAAACTCTACATGTGTCAGCGCGGGGCAGGAAGAGAAGCTGTTTGAAGAGACAAAGTGGAGATGTTGGGGTAGGTAAGAGTGAAACCAGAAGAGGACAGAACCATGAAGGTAGAGCTGAGAGGAGATGCAACAGAGAAGGATAATGTGATCGTAAGATAATGTGATTGAAGGCGGCTGATAAAAATAATAATAATAATCCTTACATTTTATATAGCACTTTTCATGTCAGGAGGACTTTGCAAATTGCTTCACAGGATGTATTGCAATGTGTAGTGACTGTCTATTTTCTAGGCAAACATGGCAGCCAATTTGTGCACAGTAATGGACCACAATGGCCAGTGACCCACAATAAGATCTGATTTGATCTTGGTGTTGCCCAGAATACATTCTGCTGCAGCCTCTCTGGGTAAAAGGTTACTTTATGATTTATTATTTAATGGCTAAATTAGAAGGTGAAGGTACAGCAGTGAACATAAGAACATAAGAATTAGGAGCAGGAGTAGGTCATTCGGCCCCTCGAGCCTGCCCCGCCATTCGATAAGATCATGGCTGATCTTCAGACCTAACTCTAATTACCTGCCCTATCCCCATATCCCCTAATCCCTCTATTTTTTAAAAAAAATTATCTGTCTCAGCCTTGAAGATGTTCAAGGACTGAGCACCTATAGCCTTCTGGGGTAGTGAATTCCATAAATTCACTACCCTCTGACTGAAGAAATGTTTCCTCAATTCTGTTCTAAAAGGCTGACCCTTAATTTTAAGACTGTGACCCCTGGTTATAGATTCTCCTACCAGGGAAAACAGACCCTCAGTGTCTACTTTATCCAGTCCTTTAAGAATCTTATATGTTTCAATAAGATCTCCCCTAATTCTTCTGTACTCTAGAGAATATAGCCCTAGTTTATTCAACCTATCCTCATAGGTCAGTCCGCTCATCCCAGGAACTAACATAGTGAATCTATGCTGCACCCCCTCTAGGGCGAGTATGTTCTTCTTTAAATAAGGAGACCAAAACTGCACACAATACTCTAGATGCAGTCTCACCAAGGCCTTATACAGTTGCAGCAAGACTTCCCTACTCTTGTATTCTAAACCTTTTGCAATGAACGCTAACATGCCGTTCGCCTTTTTAGTTGCTTGCTGCATCTGCAAACTAACTTTTTGAGACTGGTGTACAAGGACAGCCAAATCTCTCTGAACACTAACACTATCTAATCTCTCCCCCCCTAGAGAATAATCTGTTTTTCTATTTTTTCTACCGAGGTGAATAACTTTCCACTTCCCCGCATTAAATTCCATCTGCCACCTACTCGCCCACTCCCCTAGCCTATCTATATCCTGTTGCAATCTTGTTGCATCATCCTCAGAACTTACTCTCCCACCTAGTTTAGTGTCATCCGCGGATTTAGATACGTTACATTCAATGTCCTCGTCTAGATCATTGATGTAAATTGTAAATAGCTGAGGCCCAAGCACTGATCCTTGTGGCACTCCACTAGTCACATCCTGCCAATTCGAGAATGACCCATTTATCCCTACTCTCTGTTTTCTACCCGTTAGGCACTCTTCAATCTATGCTGATATGTTCCCATTAATCCCGTGGGCCTTAACCTTGTGCCGTTTGTGTGGCACTTTGTCAAATGCCTTTTTTAAAATCTAAATATACTACATCTACTGGTTCCCCCCTATCTAACCTACTAGATGCATCTACAAAAAACTCTAAAAGATTTGTTAAGCATGACTTCCCTTTTGTAAAGCCATGTTGACTCTGCCTAATCTTGTTATGGTCTTCCAGGAATCACATAAACGACATCTTTAATTAAGGACTCAAGAATTTTCCCTACCACTGAAGTCAGACTAACTGATCTATAGTTCCCCATCTTCTCTCTCCCACTCTTCTTAAATAGTTGTGTTACGTTTGCAATCTTCCAATCAATGAGAACCGTTCCGGAATCCAGAGAATTTTGGAAGATCAAAGATAAGCCATCCACTATCGCAGTAGCCACCTCTTTTAAAATCCTAGGATGTAGGCCATCAGGTCCAGGAGATTTATTAGTTTTAAGACCTGACAATTTACCTAAAACCATTTCTTTACTAATATTAATTCCCCCAAGTCGCTCGCTAACATTGTCTTCTTGGTTACCCTCTATTCTTGGTAGGTTTTCAGTCTTCTAAGGTGAAGACAGTACTTGTTTAATGACTCTGCCATGTCTTTGTCCCCTACTATAATTCCCCCCGTCTCTGCCTGTAACGGACCCACATTTACCTTTGACAGCCTCTTCCTCTTCATATATTTATAAAAACTCTTGCAGTCTGTCTTTATGTTCTTCGCTAGTTTGCCCTCATATTCAATTTTCTCCCTCTTAATCACGTTTTTGGTTCTCCTTTGTTGATCCCTAAAGTTCTCCCAATCCTCGGGTTTACTACTCATCTTAGCAGTTTTACAGGCTTCTTCCTTTAACTTTATATTTTCCCTAACTGGTCTAGTTAGCCACGGTTGGGCCACCTTTCCTGTAGCATTCTTATTCCTCAAAGGAATACATGCTCGCTGGGAATTTTGCATTATCTCCTTAAACGTCTGCCATTGCTGGTCTACTGTCAAATCCTTAAGTCTAATTTCCCAGTTTATTTTGGCTAAATCCTCTGCATACAAGCAAAATTGGCTCTACTTAAATTTAAAACCTTTGCTTCGGACTTAACTGCATCTCTCTCTAACTTAATGACTTAACTACTTCTCTCTCTAACTTAATGAAACAGCTTATTTGTTTTTCAAAACAAGCTAAAGAGTAAGGTGAGGCTCAAGCTGTACAGCTCCAGCTCATGGAGGATTATGAAAGCAGCTGGAGAAAGGTATTCTGTAAGAAGATTAGACTTTCTGCATAAACATATGCTTTTGCTTAGCCTGAA
The DNA here is from genome assembly GCF_018977255.1 of Callorhinchus milii. Classification (NCBI taxonomy): domain Eukaryota; kingdom Metazoa; phylum Chordata; class Chondrichthyes; order Chimaeriformes; family Callorhinchidae; genus Callorhinchus; species Callorhinchus milii. The sequence goes on along the minus strand of NW_024704742.1, from coordinate 107,700,591 downwards.
AAAGCCTTCAAAGATATGTGACTTTATACTTTATCAAATAATTTAAGAAGGAACTCATTTTTGTTGTGAAGTGAGATGTAAGTGAAGAGCAGTCACTTATAAACATTAAACTCAGGAATCTGCAGCCGTTTCTATCTCCTGTCAGAAATCGGGCAAGGAGAAAGTCTTGTTTTTCTTCCAAATACCAACCAACCCCGTTTATAACAGTCATCTGAGTTCAATGTCTCAGGCCCAGTATTATAAAGGAGCGCGATAAAATAGCTTTCAGGTTATCATGCCCCAGCCATAACGTTTCTTTGTGAAACCGCATCAGCAATACTTCCTGCACAGAACCTCCATGCACAACTGATGTTAGTGGTGATCTGACTATCTCAAAGTTGTTCACTTTTTAGCACAGAAAGCTGGTTAGTTAGTGCCAGAACCTAGGAGTACCACATTTCTAGAATACAAGTACGCACTTTAAGTGAACCTGCACTCGACCCCAGGTCGGGGGGGTTATAACACGCCCAAACCTTCTCACTCACAGGCCAAAACGCAACTGACATTGCTGATTTGAACTTTGACTGTGAATAGTGCAAGGGAGGTGCTCCTTATTCACGGGCTGAAACCTGTACTTGTTAGATGCCGAGTGACCAAACAGTGACTATCCTCCTTGTGACATGTCTGCCAGTGGAATATGGAAGGAATCAAGTTCATCCTCTGTGGTAGTCTTGGTAATCGAGTTCCTGAACCAGGCAGGTCTGACTACTCCAAGGCACTCTTGATAAGAAATTAGCCAGCGTAACCCATCAGTAGGATTTAGAGGAGCAGACCAGTCATGGGCGGGGGGGGGGGGGGGGGGAGGGGGGGGGGGCGCAGGGAAATGAGATACTGCACAATCACTCAAGATCATAAGATTGGTTTTGATGAAGAAAGCCTTTCAGACCACTTAATCTCAACCCTCTAGAATATCCATCCTCCCATCACAGCATCAAGCTGTTCTTAAATAAGTCCAGCATTCTGGCTTCAATCACCTTTGCTGGTAACCTGTTCTAGTCATTAATTATATTTTGTGTAAAGAAAGATTTCCGTGGTGTCTGATCTGATATTGCCCGTTCTGATATTGCAATTCTAAACCTTCATCCTCTTGTTCTCTGTGCAGCTCCAGGAGTATTCAAAATAGATTGTGGGGTTCTCTAGGCTTGGCTCCTACAAACAGACAAGTGGAAACCATACACACGTAGAACATCACTAGTTTAGTTTGGAGACTTTTGAGCATGGTAATAATATAATAATAATAATCCTTGCATTTGATATAACGCTTTTCACATCTTCTAGGCGTCTCAAAGCACTTCACAGAATATACTGTAAAGTGAATTGATACTATATTTGCGGGTGAAACATAGCAGCCAATTACACACAGCAGTGTCCCACATAGAGTCGTGGAATGAAGTGACCAAATTATTATCGTTTGCTTTTTTTCTTGAGGAATTATTATCAGGTGTGTGGAGTAAGGAAACTTGCCGAAGGTTTCGGCCTGCTGGGAATCAAACCCAGGTCTCTCGCTTGCAAGGCGAGTGCTCTAACTACCGAGTCTCCGGACTTATCAGTATCCCCAGTAATGGGATTTCTATGTGTGTGAGTCACTTGGCTGACTAAAAAAACATTGTTTGAAAATCTACAAATTGCTGCAATCTAACAAGAAAACATCACAAGATCACAAAATTGGCTTGGATGAAGAAGGCCCTCTGACACATTTGATCTCATCTTTCCAATATAGACATTCATCTGTAAAATAGTCACTACACTTTACAGTGAGTCCTATGAAGCACTTTGAGATATCCTCCTGCCATGTAAGGCGTTATATCAAAAGGATAACGGATTGTATACAGGATTCAGCAGACAGTGGCAGATGTACAATTGTTATAAGAATTCTTTGATGTATAAAAAGTGATCCTGCAGCTGAAATGTGGTAGAGTAGAAATAATGAATTTGTCAAACATAGATTGACGGTCATGACCTTCAGTCTTGTTTTTCCATCACCCACATTGTTCTCGATTTATTAAGGCAGCGCATACACATGACCATCATTGCTCCAAGGAAATCTGCAGAAAAAGAACTCAAAAAGCATAGTACGAAAGTTTACCGGTAATTCCTGTCAATCAAAGTATAATATAAAAGATCCGCAATGCTTTAATACACAATTAATTTTTTTACACTTACTGAAATCACAGCTGATTTCAGGGATGTCGCTGTGTGCGAATTAGCATCCTCCAGACGTGAAAGGCATGATATCAAAAGTGAGGAATGTTATATACGTCTATCATTTGGCTGCCGTGTGGAGCCACAAAACATACAATCATTATACTTTATAGTACATCCTCTGAAGTGCTTTGAAACGTACTTCTGATGTAATATCAAATGTAAGGATTATTATTTTCATTACAAGTGACCATTTTATGAGAGACCAGTTGATGCTTTGTTCAAATGGCTGTCTAACATACAGTCACGATACTTTACAGTAAATCTTGTGAAGTGCTTTGAGGCATCCTCTCTATGTGAAAGACATTGTATTAAATTTAAGGATTATTATTTTATTAATCCCAAATATATTTCTTCTTCTGTTTAACAGCAAACTGCTATTTCCGACTTTCTCTTTTCTAAAAATAATAATAATTATCCTTGCATTTGATATTATGTCTTTATCATATCACTTTAACGTCTCAAATTACTGTAAATGTGGTAGGGGAATGCAGCAGCCAATATGTGCACAGCAATGTTCCACGAACAGCCATGAAATGGTACAATTTTCAAATACATCATGTGTCACATTGTTTAGCTGACAATTCCATTTTTGAATGTGGATATCTGATTCAAGTACTTTCAGGCCAAGCATTGCGTTTGTCAAGCACAGACCAAAGATACCTTCCTCTGTCCCAAGAAAATGTATTCCTCCCCATCCCCACTCAGAAGAGCACTCATTACTGCAACACTGTGTTGATTCCATTTTTTACACTTCACTTTCTACATATCTTATAATAATAATCCTTACATTTGGTATAGTGTTTTTCATATCAGCAAAACTGTAGTAACTGTGTTTTTGACAAACACAACAGCCATTTGCACAAAGCAATGGCTTGTTTACATCCATGAAGTGAATGACCCATTGGGAGTTTCTCTCTCTTGGTGTCCTGGTCAACAATCCCCACAAATAAAAAATAAATAAAATGTTGATCTCTCACTCCACAGCTGTTTGTGGGACACTGCTGTGCGCAATTGGTTGCCACGTTTCACCCACAAAATACACAGTCACTCCACGTTACAGTAAATCCCCTGAAGGGCTTTGAGACATTTCATCGACATGATAAGTTGCTATATCAAATGTAAGGATTATTATTATTATTTTTTATTTGGGGGGTTTACTTGTACTTTTCAAATTTTTTTTTGCTAAGCTGCAGTTTGTCTTCACCTTCTTATTCATCCATGGCATCACGTTATGAGTTAATTTTGCTTATTTCTCCTGCACCTTTATTATCTCATGCTTAAAGATCTTCCATTGTTGTCAACATCTTTGTTTGCCAATTTTTCCCTCCAGTCTACTCAATTCATTCTTCATACTATAGCTTTTCATAATTAGCTTTTTTCTTTATCTTGTCTATCTCCTGTCTATAATCATTTATGTACCTTTTTGTATATTTGTGTCACCTTTTATAGCTTTTGTTCTTAATTTCACTTGTGAATATTGATTTAGGTAAAGAGAACTGATAGCACAGGAATCACAGAGTTCCCTTTTGTGTTTGTTGTAGCTTTGAATTCACAGTAGCTTAGAGTTTCAGCCTGGGACAGTTCATAGTACTCTAGTATCTTCAGTCAGAAGGTTGTGGGTTCAAGCCCCACATCAGGACTTGGGGTACAGTCTACATTCCAATGCTGGGCTTGGGTGGGGGCACTAAATTATTGGAGGTGCCATCCTTTGGATGCCTGTTAAAGTGAAAGTTAAAGATCCCGCGGCACTATTCGCAAAGATCAGGCAATGTTTCCTATTGTCCCAGCTAACAAGTAGCCAAATAATATTGGTCATTCACTTCATGACTGTTTGTGGGACATTGCTGTGCACAATCGGCTGCCACGTTCACCTACAAGTCACTCTATTTCACAGTATATCTTGTGACGTGCTTTGAGATGTCTCCTGATGTGAAAGGTGCTGTAAGGATTATTATTATTACAATTCCAATCTTAAGCAGATACTCAACTCTTTTCAAAGAAATTCTTCCACACAGCATTCAATTATTTTACTCGGAATAATTTCACAAATCTACTAAACGGTGGGTCTCATCTCTTGGTTTGCTTGTTTGTTGTTGATTGTTTTACTTGTGTAGCTGTATAATCATAGTGCACTTTAGTCTTGGTTACATCTATTACAACCATGGCTTTCAGCATCTAAAAAAACATGGGTTAGCTTTTTTGATTTTCTTTGTCTCCAAAATGAAACAACTTTCATTTTATAAATAACCAAACTCATTTATTTTCCACTTTTGCTAATGAATCAGTGTTCACTATTGTTACTTTCCTCTGAAATTACATAGAATGCTTTAGCATGGAAACAGGTCATTCATCCCAACTAGTCTGTTCCAGTGTTTATACTCCACATGAACCTCCACCCTCTTACTCCCCTCTCCTATACTCATCTATTCCCTTCTCCCACATGTATACAACAAATCCCTACTCCCTCCAACAAGCTTTAGATTATTACTGCAACACATGGTAATCAATGCCACCACCTTCTCAGGCAAAATTATGCTATCAACCTTAAATTCATCTCTCTGTTCTTAGCTAATGGACAGCTATTATTTAGGTCTATTATATGCTTTTAGTGCAACTGAAGTTCAAAGCCGATGATGTCCTATAGTTGAGTGAATACCTTTTGCTCTGTGAAATAAAATAACTTCAGTGGTGGAAAGTGAATGATTTAGAAGGCTCTGTAAAAGGAGACAAGAGGATTAACGAGAGGAGAAGATTATTGTACATAATAGACTGATAGAGGTGTTTCTACGCAGGATCGGTGGATGGTACTGGAGTGTTTATTACAATAATGGGCCATCAGGGGAGACTAAAAGCCACTATGTTAGGGATGAATTGGATTATCAGCCACTATTAAAACTGAAAGAAAGATATTTGTAGCTCACCTCCAAAGCTCCCAAGCCAGACTAGCTGGTTTGTGGTCAGCAATGCCCTGGGGTACTGCAGACAACAACAACAACAACAACAAAATTAAATTTGTATAGCGCCTTTCACGATTTGGGGACATCCCAAGCTCGTGTGGCCCAGAAACCACACAGCCAAGACCATCACAGAGGATTGATTTGATTCTGACTTTCCATTGGCAAACCTGCCACCTTGAAGCCAGTTCAGCTCCAAGGAGACCCCGCTTACCATTCTCTACTTCCCCCCCACCTCCGAGGATGATCAGCGTATGGGTAATATAAATAAAACATGAGCAATTTCCTCCTGCTCTGCTTAAAAACTTCCCCTGTTAAGGTTATATCATTTTCTTACTAGATTCCCAAAATCTCCTACCTTATAAATAACTGATTTAAAAACAAATACTTGTACGATCACAAAAACACAATATTGGTCTGAATGAGGAAGACCCATCCAATTATCATCCTCCAGAACACCCACCCTACTGTCCCCCATCAGTAAGAAACTGATGGTTACAACCATTGTAAGGCTGACCCTTGGGCCAGAGTTAACTAAAGGTCTTACAAGAAATCTCTATGGTGGCACAGATATAATTCCCATTTCCCTTATATTCAGATTCAGGCTCAAATAATAATAATCCTTGCATTTGGATGATAATAATAATAATAATAAGGGACGTGATCCAACTATTCTTTGTTTATGGAGTATGAAGTGTTTTCAATTCAATTCTGATCGGAATCTCTCTGAATGTCAGTTTATAGTCCAATGACTTCAAAGAGTGGACCAGAACAACGTTAATTTATTTAAAATAAATACATAAATATAAATAAAGATATTTGTGCAAAGGTAGGGCTGGAGGGGGTGGGGATGGAAGGGAGAAGAAAGCACCTTTAAAGTACATTGATTAAATTTTCTGCAGACGGCAGTCATATTTTCCCATCACTGTCTCCTGCCCCTATGGCTGGGTTTCAATGGAGCAGATAGAAAGAACATTGTTCAGCACAGCCTTGGTCACAAACAAGTGATGAGTGAGCATACAATGAAGGTCTAATTTCTTTTGCTGAGTGCGTTTTTGGTTACTCTAATCTTTTACATTTATTTCAAGCAGAGTGAAGTTTGATGGGAAAACAGTCAATCAAGCGGTTGCAAGTAATTATAAGTGACGTTGATGGATGGGAACATTTCCATGGTGCCCGGAATTGTGCTGCGGTGCAAAGACAGGAGGCAATTTTCTTACTAATTTAAGGAAATTGCTTAGAAATATGAACAGTGTGATTTATGTTGGTGGGTACTGTTGCTTTCAAGTGGTGAGTGGAGAATTGGTACTAATAGGCTCTGCCTCATTTCCTAACAATCTAGGAGGTCTTTCATTCTCCGCTATAATTTGACTTATTTCAAGAATAGTGACTGATGGACCTTATACAAAAATAAAATAGAGAACAGCTGTACATCAATATTGCAAAGGCGTATACGAAAAAGAATTCCCCTGACTCTTTGTCAAGAACTTTAAAATCAAACACCAACTGTCTTTTGGTTAAAAGTTACAGCATTTGTTTCTTTATGGCTTTTGCACCTGTCATTTTTGCTTATGTGTGGAGGTTGAGATGTAGCATTGGGACTGTCAGGAAAAATTCCAGTAGAGACAGCTCTCCTCTCCTCACTCTGCGTTTACATACATGACAGTGTCCTGGGAGTGGACTGGCGTATTAGCAGCAGATGGGCTCACTCCTGGTTTCCGGTTACTACCACCAACAGGGTGGTGTTACAGACACATCTTATGTAGACCAATAGCTACAGTTACCATGAGTGGAGGTGATATGCTAGAAAGGAGCACAGCACTGGATAGCATATTTGTACTGTTATAATAATAATGCTTACATTTGATATAGTGTCCTTTATGTCAGGCGGATGTCTAGAAGTGCTTTGCAGGATTTACTGTGAAGTCTACTGACTGTGTAAATTGTATGCAAACACTGAAGCCAAATTGCGCACAGTGATGAATCACAACCAGCCATCGAATGAATGATCAGATATATTTGTGGGATTGTTGGCCAGGATACATGGAGAAACTTTTTCCTCTTTTTGAATAGTGCCATAAGATCTTTAACATCCACCTGAACAGACAAACGGGACATGGATTTAACATTTCATTCGAAGGATGGCCTCCCCAGTACTGCACTGGCATGTTAGCTTCAACCATGAGTTCAAACTCCACACATGGAGTTCAAACCCACAAACCTTCTGACTTGTGGTGAAATGTGCTTCCATCTGAGCCACGTTAATGTCTATCATATGGGACACATTTAGATATAGATAACGTTATTTATTTTGTTTACTTTAAGCAGTTAATGTTACCACTTATCCACAATCTTTTTGAGAATAAATAATTCCAAATATTGAATAAATACCATAGGCACATGAACTCTGTCCATTCAATCAAGACAGGAGACATTCAATATCTGATAACTCTAGTGAAAAGTCTTTGCAAAAATTCTTTTTCTTATAACATGTCCGAGTCCTGTCAAAAATATCTTCTAAAGTTTATATGACAGGTTTGAACTATTATGCATAATTGTGACCAAAAATGAGCAAATTTTAACAGCAATGATTTTTTATCACAGATACTCAACACTACTACTTGCTGAAAATATTTAACTGCTTTAATCAAAATAGATCACAACAGTGCTCTCTGCCTTTTATGTGCGCAGTCACATGCATTTCATCCATAAATAATGAGCTGCATGCCGTGTCTATTAAGAAGAACCATTCTTTAATCACACAGTATTAATGCCTTATCTGCTTTAAACACCACCAAAGGCTAAGACGATTAAGCAACAGAGAGCTCAATGTCTATGTCTACACTTGAGCTGTACAGTAGGTTAATTGCCATGCACCCAATGGGGGAAAAAAAATCTACTTTTATATCCCCAACTCTTTCCTCCACAAGCTGCAGATTTGTCAAAACTCTGTATTCTGTGTCCTCACCCGCATTAAACCCCATGAGCCAATCATCCCCATCGTCGCTCGGCTTCATTGATTCCTCATACCTCAGAAGATTGAGTTGTATCCTTGTATTCACTTTTAAAGCCTTCCATGGTTTTTCCCTTCCCTACTTTTGTAACCGACTAAAATGTTACCAACCTGCCCACTCCCTCTGCTTGGCACTGGCCTATTCCATATCCCTTGCCATCCTCATCCACCAAAGGCAGTTGGGCCTTCAGCCTTCCTGCCCCTACCCTCTGGAACTCCTTCCCGGAGACCCTCCACCTCTCTTGCCTCCTTCAAGGCCCATCTCAAGACCTTCCTCTCTGACCGTGCTTTCAGTCAACCTCTCACCTCGACCCTCCCACCTCCCCCATCCTCCTCTCCCACGGCCCTTGACTCCAACCCCAGCTCGGGTGCGAACCATTCAGTGTCCAGCGACTTGAGACATCTTCCCGATGTGAAAAGCATAATGTAAATTCAATTGTTGTTGTTATTATTGCTCCATCACACACAGGAATGCAACCCCGTGGCATGAGCTTATTTTTTCTTTGTTCTTTGGATACAGAAAAAAACATCAAAGAAAAAAAACTTCTTAAACAAAATAAAATGGACAAGTAGAGCTCTTTCGGGAAAAGTGCATTTTAAATTATATTCATACAAAAATTGAAACATCTTTGAAGTAAATGAGGAACTGCCTGGTGATTGATTACTTGCTGCCAGTCACTACTCTCTGTGTATTAATCGGCTTATTAGTTGCCAGTCAATATGAAGATCAACAATTGTCTTATGAAAACGTGAAGTAAATGGTGTAGACTTAAAAAAAATTCAATTTTGTGAACATTAGCAACGTGTCCATTTATCCAAGTTCTCACTGACAAATGATCTACATTGTGAATATGTGAACTATCCCTTGAAATTTGGATTTTTATTTATCACTTTATTTCCTCCAGGCAAATAAAACATACCACTCAATTATCAAATATATTTTGTTTAATTTCTACCTTCCCAGGAAACTTGTTGGGTTCTAAAACAATGTGGTGCCCTATATATTTGCAAATAGTAACTCCTCTAGGTATAATAATAATAATCCTTGCATTTGATATAGTGTTTGATCACATCATTGAAACGTCTCAAAGTACATCACAGAAAAAACTGTAAAGTGAATTAACTGTAAATATTATGGGCAAAAAGTGGCGCCAATTGTGCACAACAGTGTCCCACAAACAGTCGTGGATTGAATGACCAAATTATTATTATTTTTATTTTTAAGGGATTATTACCTCTGGAAAAGAAATCTGCCAATCGACTAACAACCAGGTTCCTACTTACTGGTAGGTAAACAGAGGCGTGTAGAGTAAGGAAACTTGCCTAACATTTCGCCCTGCCCAACGAATCAAACTCAGGTCTTCCAGGTATGTACATCATACCGACGAGTTCGAACTCTGCTCCAACCGGATCTTCTTCCAGAGTGGAATTCCTGCACTGTGACATATGTCCAGTTATAATAATAATAATGATAATCCTTGCATTTGATATCGCGCTTTTCACGTGTTCTAGACGTCTCAAAGCACTTCACAGAATATACTGTAAAGTGAATTGACTGTATATTTGCGGGTGAAACGCGGCAGCCAATTGCGTACAGCAATGTCCCACAAACAGTCGTGGATTAAAGTGACCAATTTATTATTTTTTGGTTTTCTTGAGGGCTTATTATTAGGCGTGTGGAGTAAAGAAACTTGCTCAAGGTTTCACTCTGCCGGGAATCAAACTCAGGTCTCTCGCTTGAGAGGTTATCTGCAAGAGTCACTGTTTGTCACAGCAAACTAATAAAATAAAATAAAAATAATATTAATTTGGTCACTCAATCCATAACTGTTTGTGAGACACTGCTGTGCGCAATTGGCTGTTGCATTCCCCCTCCCTCAAAATACACTGTCAATTCACTTCTCAGTATATTCTGTGATGCGCTTTGAGACGTCTCAATGACATGATCAGACACTATATCAAGTGCAAGGATTATCATTTGTGACATGTTATGAATCATGTGGTTTCACCAGTGCTATATACTTGTAAAGAGTGTGTGTATTTTTGGGGTAAGGTTAGCTGTTCCTGTCATCTATCCTTATTATCAAGTATTTTTGTTAAAAATTCCTTTCGTTTCATGTCATGCAGGCAGTGCCCGACTGATTGTGTAATGGGAGTTTCAACACAATAAAACACCTGCTTTGTCCAGCTCGAAAATCAGAGGATACGAAAGGTTGCGTTTGTAAATAAAATTCGAAGAAAATATTCAGTGGGATGCAGATCTATGTGATTGAATGATTTTGCTTAAAGACTGGTTCTAATGCCTTCTACTATAGCTATATGGATTTTTCTCTCTGGTTTCTTTGTTTTCATGGATTTTCATTCCTTTCCTTTTTTCACCCAGCAGTTTGTTTATTATTGTTTCCTCACAATATGTCTGCCCGGATTAGTGCAGTCACCTCACGTTTGTTTCAAATATAATTTTTAATGAAATCAAAATGTAGAATTTCATTCTGGATTGGAAACAAAATGCTTAATGGTGACATTAGCACTGCGAGACTATGCACAGGATTGCAATTGGCCCAAAACATTTATTTATGGGATGACACCTCCTATAGGAATTTGTCATTAAATGAGGACATGATCAGGATCGATTGAATTTGCTCCTTTTCCCTGTCAAGTAACCTGTTGTCACTCACTCACTCTGTGTAGGTTCACAAATGAATGACCAGCTGGGAGAGGTGCAAAACAGCTATCGGAACTTGGGCTAATGTACCCAGAATAAGTCACTGCCTCAAGATGACAACAAAGGAGACGGGTGTGGGGGACGGTGGGGGAGAAGAAATGAAAAAGCAGTCAAATAATACACAGATATAATAAAATACAATGGTGAGTGATTTGAATTATGCATATTATAAGTAGGCTTCTGACTTTAAAGGGCACATTTTCATGAAATTGTGTTTGGCAAACTGTTTTCATTTGTTTGTGGGAAACATGTTGCCATGACGTAAAACTGAAAATATGCATAATGGAAATATACGTGCGTAGCATGTCAAAATGAGGAGGACAGGTTTGCAGGGCTATGGGGTGAGAGCGGGGGAGTGGGATTGATTTGGATAGCTCTTTTCAAAGAGCTGGCACAGACACGATGGGCCGAATGGCTTCCTTCTGTGCTGTAAAATTCTATGATTCTATGATTCTATAAATGATGAATAGGGTCCACAGGCCTGCTCACTCCTTAAAGAGAATATAGTTTAGCACAGACTCTCTTGTGAAACCCATGCACTTTTAAGATACATAATAGAAGCAGGAGGTCCAAAATATCACTAGGTATTGACTTAACACTTAAGACTGTATAGAACCGTAGACAATTCTCCAATTCACTCTTGAATGACTTGGAAGCTAGGTTTTCACAATTCTTAAAACAAACATACTTCCAAATTAAGACTGGATTTTAGAGAATCTTACATTTTAAAATAAAATAGATTTACAGGCAGACTACGTTGGATCACGTAGAGTTTGTAAATTGTGTGTGGTATGAAATGTTATTATTTGTAAAATCAATGTTTTTAATCAAACAAAAGTTAAGATGTAAATAGTGGTCTCATCTTAATTACACATAGTGGATTCTAATTAATGGTATTTCTAAACAGGATTCCTTCGTAAGGAATCTGAATTAGAAAATGCAAAGTGTCCACCCCCCCCTCCCCCACCTTTTCTGAGAATCGGAAGTAAACAGTAAAAATACTGATAATTAATCCCTCAAGTAAGAATCCAATATCAATATTCTATTTAACTAAAATATAAGGTATATTTCTGAATACAATACATTGATGATGTTATTTTAATTGTCTTTTTATATCACCAGATAGTTTCAATTAATTTTCCTTCAAGATGTGCTTTTAATGATACAAAAACATGGCACTTCAGCATTAGTTAAATTATATCACATTTAACATTTTATCAATTTCAATAAATATATTTGTTATTATTTTAATGAAATACCGTTCATATTTTAATGCATACATATTGTTCATTTTATGTTGTTATTACTGTAGTGTCATGTATATTAATATTGCTAAGGTATGTTTGTGATATTTGTAAGATAGCTGTATTGAATACATTGCTAAGATATCTTTTTTATTAAATATTTTTACATTTAGATTAATCATATTTGTAATGTGTGATATTGATTATAATTAAATTGTACAAATGGAATTAAATATTCTCATTGCAATGCTGATTTTTCCCACAAGATTTTAATTAAATCCTTGTAATATAATATTAACAAAATATTAAATCACTTTCAATGTTAAAGACCTTCCCGTAGAACCTATGATGTACACAGTTAAAGGCATTTCTCATCAAAAGCATCAACATACGTTAAATGTATTGGAATACAGAGCATCACTCGCCATTTTATGGTGAGAATGAAGGAGAGATAGAGTGTGTGGAAAGAGAAAATGGATCAATGAGTATGGGCAGAGAAAGTGCAAGAATATGAGAGAGTTCTGCAGAATGGAGAACACTTGCCAAGGGGGAGCTAAAAGAAATCTTGGGCTGTTTGTTGACTCATTGCTCACTATATCATTCTGCTGAGATAGTGAGTATGTCAGTACTCTTCTCCCAGGCTATCCTGGAGGCCAAAAATAATCCCAAACTCCTGTTCTAACTAATCCATCTAATTCAGAACTCCGCCACCCATATACTCACCTGCTCTAAACTCCGTGCCCCCATCATATCAGTCCTCGGCAAGTTCCACTAGCTTCCTATCATAAAACAAATCAACTTCAAGATCCTCACGCTCGTTTACAAACCCCTTCATGCCCTGACACCTTCCTACTCTTCAAGCTGCTTACTCGCCACTCCACCACCCGTTGTCTCCGCTCAGCTGACTCCGGGCTCTTGCTTGTCCCTCATCACCTCCGCTCCACCATTAGTAGCTATGCTTTCAACCACTACGCTTTCAGCCGCCTGAATACCTTCTTTTTTGACCGTGCCTCCAGTCACCTCCCCTCTCTCCCCGGCTTAGCATCAAGCTCTGCCATTGTTAAGAGCTAGGGAATGCTACGCTATATGAAGAGTGCTATATAATGCAAGTTGTTGTTGTTGTATGTCAAAACAGTCTGAAGTAGCGATAAACAAAAGGAAACACGATGCTGGGCTAGGAAATGGGAAGTTTTCTTTACCCAGAGAACAATTATCAATTGGAACAGTTTGCCCAGGAAGAGTGGTTGAGGCCAGCACATTGGACTCATTTAAAAAAACAGCCTTGATGTTGTAATGGGGTGGGTGATGTGCAAGGAAGAGATCAGATGGGCTAAAGGGTTTTATTCACCTGATTAATCGTGTGAACTTGTAAACAGCATCGTAAAACCACTATAGTTGGTACAGCTAAGACTTTGCCACTTTTTGCTAAAAGGAAGATTATGTGTATCAACCTCCTCCACAATAGATATGAGGCATTCATTCAGGCACGCAAAGCATTCTGTGAATCATGCTCTCCCACAAGAGAACATGCACGCACACACACACACACAGTGCAGTTTCCATTAACTTGAGAGGAGCGGAGGGCCCCAAATTATTCCTGGCTGTGCGAGCAATAAATCAATCCTACTTCAACAAATACTGTCTCTTAAAATCATGATTACAAATTAATTAAATTAAACAGTTGAACTCAATATGAAATACACCTAACAGTAAATCCTGTGAAGTGCTTTAATAATAATCATAAAGATAATAATCCTTGCGTTTAATATAGCGCTTTTCACGTCGGGAGGACGTCCCAAAGCGCTTCACAGAAACACTGTAAAGTGAATTGACTGTATATTTGTGGGCGAACGCGGCAGCCATTTGCGCACAGCAATGTCCCACAAACAGTCGTAGATTAAAAATGACCAATTTATTATTGTTTTTGGTTTGGGAGGGATTATTATTAGGCGCGTGGAGTAAGGAAACTTGCCCAAGGTTTCGCCCTGCCTGGAATTGAACTCAGGTCTCTCACTTGCAAAGCGAGTGCGCTAACCACTGAGCTACAGGACTCCAATTTACAGGAGTGGCAAAGTGCTTCACAGGAGTTACTGTAATGTGTAATGATTGTGTATTTTGTAGACAAACACGACAGCCATTTTGCACACAGCAATGTAAAGCTACACAGTAAACGATAATGAAGTGAATGATTAATTTTATTTGGAGCATTACTGGCCAGAATGCCAGAGAAAATTCCTTCTCTTTTCAAGTTGTACCATCGAAACTTTAACATCTACCTAAACAGGTAGGCGGGTTTAACGTTGAGTTTAACGTTTCATCCAAAGAGTGGCTTCTCCAATAATGTTGTGCACCCCCAACATCGTACTGGAGTGTCAACGATATGTTATGAGTTCAAAGTCCTGATGTGGGGCTTGAATCCATAACTTTCTGAGGTTGAGAATGCTACCAACTGATCTTGGCTGACAGCTAAATTTGTGATAACAAGTAATAATTTGCCTTCAGTGGGCACATGAGCCTGCAGGGAATTTTAATGTGGCACATAATATGAATTGCTGATACATTACTGGGGATTCTAATTAAATATATTTGATTTGGAAGGTTACCATGCTACCTGAGCCCTCACTATATGGTCATATCCTCAACTCTGAAATCCAGAATAAATACAGCAGTCCTAGCTGGATGGCTATTCTGAAATGCATCAATGCTTTGTAATATATTTTATGAACCATTATGCCGCCCCTGAAAAAGATTGCATCAATACGGAGGGCTGAGATGTGAAGAGATTTAAAGGCTAGGACAGTGAACTTGTGTGACACTCAGTTACTACATGCACTAGAGATGGTTTGTGAACAGCCTGTATGTTAGCACTAAGGCTAAGCAGGTAATCTGAAACTAGTCAAAGTATGACAAAATGTGATCAAACCAAATCATACTGTATCCCGATCAAATGAAGGCATGTTCTCTGTGTGGCATGTTTCCCTTAAAGTGATAAAGAATCTAAAACTTAAAGTTGTGACTGATTTCACAAAATATCTGTCTAATAGCAAACAAACCTTTTCCTCATGTGTGAAGGTTTTGACACATTTGATCCGAGTGATGCTGGTCACTAACCTTGGTGAATTCTGATCCAGTGCCTAGAGACTTATTAAAAGTAATCTCTACTCAAGCATGAGACAAGACTGACTGAACCACCTACTGCTTGTTCATGGCCAGAAGACTGTGACAGACAGTTTGCATATTATGAAAGATGTTGGTGCATTGCCTATCTGCATTCAACAAGTTCACTGCAGAGGATTTCAAATTCTAACTAGGGTATACATAAATGATCTGGACTTGGGTATAGCAAGCACCATTTCCAAGTTTGCGGACTACACAAAGTTAGGTAGGATGGTAAACAATGAGAAAGATAGGAGCCAACTGCAGGAAGACGTAGACAGAATGGTAAAATGGGCAGACACATGGCAGATGAGTTTCAATGTAGAGAAATGCAAAGTAATGCATTTTGGTAGAAAGAATGAGGGGAGGCAATACAGGCTGGTAATACAATCTTAAAGGGGGTAAAAGAACAGAGAGACTTGGGGGTGCAGGTAAATGAATGCTTGAAGGTGGCAGGACAGATAGATAAGGCTGTAAAAAGGGCATATGGGATACTAGGCTTTATAAATAGGGGCATAGTGTACAAGAGTCAGGAGGTTATGATTAACCTATATAAAACACTGGTTAGGCCTCAGTTCTGGGCACCACACTAGAGAAAGGATGTTAAGGCATTGGAAAGGGTGCTGGGGAGATTTACGAGGATGGTACCAGGAATGAGGGACCTTGATTATGAGGAAGGGCTAGAGAGGCTGGGATTATTCTCATTGGAGCCGAGAAGGTTACGAGGAGACCTAATAGAGGTCTTCAAAATCAAGAGGGGATTTGATAGGTTAGAAAGAGAAAAACTGTTTCCACTGGTGGGTGAGGTCACAGATTCAAAATAGTTTCTAAAAGAAGCAGAGGGGAGGTGAGAAGAAATCTTTTCACGCAGCGAGTTGTTCGAATCTGGAACGCATTGCCTGAAAGGGTGGTCGAGGCCAATTCGATAACTACTTTTAAAAATGCGGTGGATGGGTATTTGAGGAGGACAGGTTTGCAGGGTGATGGAGAAAGGGCTGGGGAGTGGGATTGACATTAATTGCTCTATTCAAAGAGCCGTCACAAACTCGATGGGCCGAATGGCCTCTTTTTGTGCTGTACAATTCTATGATTCTATGATTCTATGATACCAAACATTTTAGTAGTCGCTGGACTATCAATGCTGTTTGTGATGTATTGGGAGTTTATAATTTCAAAGAAGAAAGAACTTGCCTTTCTATATATATATGCACCTTGTTTGCTACTGGACTATAGTGTCAAATCAGTTGACTCCAGATTCACAGTGTTCTGGTCAGGTTTGATCACTACATATAGTTCTGATCACTGTGACATAAAGGGATTGCCCAGAGGTAGTCTAGAAGAGAGCAATAAGGATGATCCCTAATGTTAGAGGAAGGAGCTGTCAGCAATGATTAGATAATTTGGGGTTAGATAAATTAGGGCATGGAATATACGACTATGCAGGCAGTATGGGCAAAGAAATGTCTCAGAGGCACCTATAGAGAAATGTATAAGTTTTTAAATAGGATGGGAAAGTTATCCCAGAACAATAGTTACAATATGCCATATCAGCAGAACAAGGACAATTTCAGGACATACAGCAGGAAGTATTTCTTTAGCTAGAGGGTAATTAATGACTGGAACAGGAATGGAAGGATGAGAGGCTCTGAAATGTTGAGATCAAATAGGCAGTGGGGCTTCTTCATCTGAATCTCTCTTGTAATACAGGCAGGCATTTTGCACAGAGCAAGGTCCCACAAACAACTTTGAAATTTATGACAGATTTAATCTGGAGGATTGTTGTCCACGATGCAAGGAGAAACTCCCTTCTCTTTTGGGAGAGCGTCACAGGATCATTCACATCCATCTGAACAGCGAGACGGCATTTCTTTTTAACCTTTCATCTTAAATGTGACACATCCATTCGACCTCCGATCCAAGTAAGGATAAATACAGTCCGTAGAGAGTGCAAACTTTCATGTTTCTTTGCCAGGTAGTGGTCTAAAATTTAATTTCTGACTTAAAAAAAAATATTCTAGCAGCTCGAATTGCAAAAGGGAAGATGGAAGTGAAAGTATAGAATTTAAATGTCTTTAAACTGGGATTGTTGAGCCCGAGGCCATCTCCAAAATTCTAATTGCCACTATCTTTATTTATGATGGTGGAATAGGTTACTGTGGTAGTCGCAGAACGCAGCATTTCAGAGCTGTGAAGCACTTTGAGACATCCTTCTGAAAGGCATACAGTGAAAGCTACTGTATGAAATTCAAGGATAACTCTTATTATGTAGAGGAATGTATCGCAGTCTGGATCAGTCAGTGTCAACCTTTCTAGTTTTTGCTTAATCTGACCTATATTTCCCCTTCATTAGTTATTCAAACTGTTACAAATATAACCATTTGCCTCTGGATTTAGTTAACAGCAACCTGGCTCTCTCCAGAGAAATTACAAATTCTCTGGTCAATTGGGGCATGGTCCTTACCACTAACTTATTCAATCTCTCCCTTGACGAGTGCACAGTCAAGTATATATTTTCATAGATGGTAGCCAAGCAATACAATTATAAAGTAGCCACGAGCTACAGTGTTTCAAACTGCATAAACCCTGATATGTTTCCATTATTTAACTGATACTATTTAAAGGAAGCACTTGGATTTTTTATAGTTTCAGAAGCACTTTACAAATGATTATTGTCAAGTGTAGTTACTGTGCAGTGTCCAGTTAGGCTCCACAAACTACAAAGAAATGAGTGATCAATTAATCTAGAGGATTCTCACTAACAAGTGAAACATCCTTTAGTATTCAATGCCACAATATTAATGCAACTGTATAGTCTTGTAAACTATTCCAGACTGTATATTAATGTAAACAAATACAATCATTATTGGGGGGTGAGCACAATGAACTTCATATATTTCAATGCAGCAGACGATTTATGAATATTTGTTGTGCATTGTCGATTAGGTATAAGAGGCAATTCAGTAGAACAGAGTGAAAAATTACTTATTCATAGACCATATAACATGCAACATCTACTTATAGGAAACCACCTACACAACTCAATTCTGATTTGGCCACTTGTCGTTTTCAGAGGTGATGTGTTTTTTTATAAACAAATATTTTATTCATATAAAAATATATTTACGCTTTCCTCATGAAAACTACAGCCGTAACAGAAAAAAGAAAATAGGTTACGAACCGAAGCAGACCCGTCCGCTTGTGGCGGGGTGCTGTATCCTTGCGGTGGAGGGACCAAGGCTTCCTCGCCCTGGGGTTCTACAGGGAGCAGTTACACCGTTGGGCTGGTCGCAGCTCTGTCATCCCTCACTTAGCGGATGGTGAGCCAATATTCCACACTCTGCTGCTCCCCCTTTTATGGGAAAGACAGACAAACTTACAGACAAACGTCACATTCTCGGGATGCTGTTTGGTTACAAGACTAGTGTCCTCCTCTACAATACACAGATATTACTCCTTCCACCGAATAGGTACCCTAGTGGGCGGGGATGTGGCACTGACTTGAGCGTGGCTATTGCAGAGCAACTCTGGCCAGGGTCAGGCCCATTTGGCCTTTGCCATGGCTGAGCTGAGCTTTAGCCACTTGTCATTTATGTGCACCAGTCAAGTACAATCTGGCGCTCAACGATTGTCCATCACAAACCTTCACTTATTCTTTTCGCACAGAAACAAATGTAAAAAAGATGGTGAGTAGCAAACATTCTGCTTTTGCAAGTAGACACTGGATAAACCAAGTCCACATGTATCTAATTGATTACCACATATATACGCTCAAGACGGCGCTCTTTGACCACGCTTTCGGTCATCTTTCCCTTCCACATACTCTTCGGCTTCCGTCCCAAGCTCAGGTGTATAGTATTGTAATAAATAATAATAAATTGGTCACTAAATCCACGACTGTTTGTGGGACACTGCTGTGTGCAATTGGCTTCTGCGTTTCGCCCACAAAATATACAGTTAATTCACTTTACAGTATATTCTGTGAATCACTTTGAGACTCTCAAAGACATGATAAGGCGCTATATCAAATGCAGGGATTATTATTATTGGTGTATATACCGAATATGCAAGATTAGTTCACTTGTATTTTTGAGAAAGTTAGATTCTCCTGATAGTAAAAATTCCATTCAAGTCTAGATTTGCTCTATTAACGTAACATTTCACACTGTGCAAAATCTGATAGTTTGCTGAATTTAGTTTTCACTTTGAAGCCTATTCTCTATAGTTATTAAAAGGGTTCATTGGCTTAAAAAATAACCTCTAATGCCCAATTTCAACAATTTAAAATCGATTACAACTAATGAGTTTATAATTGATTATAAATAGCTGAAATTTTGAATGAAGGGTTGGAGCAGGGAGGCTCTGCCTCCAAATAGTTTAATTTAAATTTCATATCTATTATTAGGAAGATTGCTGTCACCACGAATCATCAAAAATAGTCTGATCTTTATTCTTTCTGTACTTTGAATTCCTTGCTGTGCTGTACTGAATTAATAAAGCCATGAGAGTTACTTTGCATAAAATAAACTAATGCTTGGCAGAGCCATAGCAACAAAAGAAAAACAGTGCCTTATTATTTTTTAATGTGTTACTATGGAGAAATCCATTACAGAAAATAGTTAAAATAAAATTAATCTGCTAAGCATTAACAGCATTTAAGCAAGTATGCGCCATATGGCATGTGAGTGTGAAATATAATAATTTAATAATAGCTCATCCAAAATTGAATATATTTTACTATGCATCATTTGTAATTAATATAAGAGTGATAGTTGCAGATGAAAAGACATGCAAAACATTTTAATACAGCATAATTTGCAAGGGCTCATTCCTAATATTACTGACAGAAAGCAGAAAATAAGTATCGCAGAGGACAAGCCCGTGATTCCGCGGTTTATAATGCTAGTGAGATACAGATTGGATTGTGCGTAACCACAGACAGAATAGTGGAGATTACATAGATGAATTATGTGTTGCTACTACTGAAATTCCTGCACTTGAAAAAAAACAATGCTAAAATTGTTTCTAAAAAAGCCCAGTTTAGCTTGTAAACTTTTGTTAAAGAGCACTGAATTCTCCAGGTAAGAGGACTCATCGAATACTAGAGTTTTGACTTCAGGTCAGACCTGTAATTGGTGAGGAGAACAAAGGTAAAGAGTTCTGAGTAAATGGAGAGCATTATGATCAGTGAAGAGTACAAGATCTTTGTGAGAGAGCTGGAACGTAGTTGCAATTAATGTACCAGGGATATGTATGTGAGGAAGGTGGAGGAGGCTGGAGCATTGAGATGATTGGAGACTTATGAGGAACAGTAGGAACTATACCCAGTCAGTAGGGGTATTGCAATACTGTAAGATACCTGACCATGACAAGAATAACAACAAATTACATTTGTATAGCGCATTTGACATTGGGAGGATGTCCCAGGCCGCTGGGCAGTCAAAGATTCATCTGAGCTGAGGGTTGGGGATAGGAAGGGTGGAGGGTAGGGAGAGTGGCCAAAGGCACGGTTGAAGAGGAGGGTCTAAGACGGGCTTTGAAGGAGGCAAGGGAGGGGATAAGGAGATAGGAAATGATGAGGGAAATGTGGGAAGGAGTTCCAAGGGGTGGGGCTAGAAATCCTGAAGGATTGACAACAATGGTGGGGTGGGCAGGGGACACGGAGCAGGCCACATCCTACGGAGCGGAAGGAACGGACAGGTTGATATGGGGTTACCAGGTCACAGAGGTAGGAGGAGCAAGACCATGTAGGGCTTTGAAAGCAAGGGCGAGGATTTTGAACTCTATCCTCTGGGAGGTGGGGAGCCAGTGGAGCCGAGTGAGAATGGAAGTGATAGGTTCACGGAGTTTGGTGCGGAAGAGGACACGAGCTGCAGAGTTCTGAATAATGACAGTGCCTGAAAGGGCTGAGGTATCCAAGGAGACTATGATCAAGTTGTGTCACATGCTTCATGAAGACTTGTAGGGATGGTTCAACCACAAACAGTGATTGCAAAGGTTATCTGTGCCCTCTACATTTATACTTTTATCTTTGACCACCCGTGGAGGACAAGTCAAGCGTCAGACAGTTTGCTGTTTCCTTTTGTATTAAAAAGGGAACTGAAGCAGGTAGTACTAGGCATCAGACAAAGGAAAGAGCCTTACAAGGGAGAAGTTGAAAGAGACCTGGAGATGGTGGCGGAGTCATCGCTCATCTTATTCTAACAGTGTGGGGTGACAATTAAAAAAGATTACAATTTTCTGGTTACACTGCCACATCAGTTCAACAAAATACAAGAACAAAATTGTATAAGGCCTTTCATTTCGGGAGGACATCCCAAGGCGCTGGACAGTCAGAGCTTCAGACCCCAGTTGGGGGTTAGGATTGGGGAGGGTGGAAGGCAAGGGGGGGAAGCAGGGTGATCAAAAGCACAGTCGAAGAGGAAGGTCTTGAGATGGGTCTTGAAGGAGGCAAGGGAGGATAGATAGGCAGAGCGACTGTAGGATAGAGTTCCAGAGGGTGGGGGCAGAGTGCTAGAAGGCCCGCCTGCCAGTGGTGGGGCTCAGTTCAGCTCAGATCCCAAATGTCAAGTTTAAGCTGTACACTGCTCTGGTTATGCTGAACCTGGAATATGCCCAGTTGTTCCTGTCACTACAGTATCAGAGATCTGCCCGGGACTCAGAGACAGTGTAAAGAAGAGCAATGAAACTGATCCCCAATGTTAGAAGGATGAGCTATGATATGAGGACTAACAAGGGCATATTGAACCATAAAAGATGTCTGCATAAAACATACAAAAATGTGACAGAGAAAGTAATCCCAGAATAATGTTTTCAGAAGAAGGACTAGAGGGCAAGGGTTAGTGACAGACACATGCACAGATTTTTTTATATAGAGATGATAATCGATAACTGGAACTGTTAGTGTCTGAGACACTATCCTGCTTGAAGGGCACCACAAAAATACAAGGTTTTTCTTCTTACCAACAACAACAATAAGATTACATTTGTGTAGCGCCTTTCACGTCGGGAGGATGTCCCAAGGCGCTGGACGGCGCTGGGGTCAGGAAGGGAGAAGGGAGAGGAGGGGAAGGGGGGTGACCGATGGCATGGTCGAAGAGGAGGGTCTTGAGGCAGGACTTGAAGGAGGCTAAGGAGGGGATGAGGCGGAGTGACTGGGGGATGGAATTCCAGAAGTTGGGCCAAGAGTGGCTAAAGGCTCTCCTGCCAATGGTGGGGCGGGTGGGTCGGGAGACGTGGAGCAGGCCGGAGCCAACTGAGCGGAGGGAGCGGGCGGGTTGATAGGGGTTTAGGAGGTCACAGAGGTAGGGTGGGGCGAGGCCATGGAAGGCTTTGTAGGTGAAGACCAGGAACTTGTACTGGATCCTCTGAAGGATAGGGAGCCAATGGAGTTGGGCAAGAATGGGGGTGATGGGGTCACGGAGTTTTGTGCAGGAAAGGACACGGGCTGCAGAGTTCTGGATTATCTGCAGCCTGTGGAGGGAGGAGTTTGGAAGGCCGACAAGCAGGGTGTTTGTATAGTGGAGTCTGGGGGTGATGAAGGCGTGAACAAGAGTTTCAGTGGCCTGAGGGGTGAGGTAGTGGCAGAACTCCATCCACCAGTGCCTTCGCCGCTTCCTCCCTTTCCTCCTTCAAGGCCGGTCTCAAGACCTTTCTCTTTGACCGTGCCTTCAGCTCTCCTCTCGACTCTCTACCCCTTCCTCACTCCCTCCCTTCCCTCCCCCCACCCTGACCATTTCCCCCCTGCTCGGGTCCTGACCCAACTGTCCAGCGCCTTGGGACGTCCTCCCAACGTGAAAGGCGCTCTATAAATGGAATCTTGTTGCTGTTGTTGTTGTTGTTGTTGTTGTATTAATGAATGAATTAAAACATTATATTAAAGCAACGGTTCCTTGTAAAAATACATCAATCAAATTATGTTATCATGTTGTATATTGGTTCCTGGTTAGCTAGGTCTAATGTTTTTAGCAACACTTAAATAATAGCAAGAAATTAACAATTTAAATAAAATGCTCTGTAATATATCTTTTTTTGTTTTTCCCCTATCTATTGTTTTTCATGGCAGTGCAAATAAAATGGTTCTGTACCAAAGGGAGGTAATGTTGCTGCAATGTGCATGTGTCCTAGGTAAGCTGATCCACAGAGAATTGCTGCTTCTGATCCCAGTCATACCTTCAGACAGCAGAAGCAAGATTGAAGATTGAATGCTCTTCAGGGAGGGAAGAGAAAGCAACAAACAATCACCTCAGGTCAGTCCTGCTGTTGATTACAGATTGCTATTAGTAGCCTGGGAGAAGGATGTCTTCTTGGGTCTTGTGGAAACCTATAGAGAAAAATGCAATTAAATCGCAGTATCACAGCTTCCAGTGAAAATCAGCAAAAAATACTTTGCTTCAGTCATAGAAGCATAGAATCAAAGAATCATAGAATCGTACAGCACCAAAAGAGGCCATTCGGCCCATTGAGTTTGTTATGGCTCTTTGAATAGAGCAATTAATGTCAATCCCACTCCCCAGCCCTTTCCCCATAACCCTGCAAACCCGTCCTCCTCAAATACCCGTCCACCGCGTTTTTAAAAGTAGTTATTGAATCGGCCTCCACCAACCTTTCAGGCAATGCGTTCCAGATTCGAACAACTCGCTGCGTGAAAAAAATTCTTCTCACCTTCCCTCTGCTTCTTTTAGAAACTATTTTGAATCTGTGACCTCAAGTCACCGACACACCCACCAGTGGAAACAGTTTTTCCCTTTCTAACCTATCAAATCCCCTCTTGATTTTGAAACCTCTATTAGGTGTCCTCGTAACCTTCTCAGCTCCAATGAGAATAATCCCAGCCTCTCTCGCCTTTCCTCATAATCAAGGTCCCTCATTCCTGGTACCATCCTCGTAAATCTCCCCTGCACCCTAGCTGTTCTGGTTTCCATTGTTGGTTTGTCCCTGTGGTGTTGAGTACTAACAGATTCAGTATGAAAAAGTATATTAATATTTGTGTCCCTTCACTTTTCACTTTTGTGAGCTTATTCTTGACTTTCATAGAAATATTGACATTTTCAGCACAGCGCAGAAGGAAGCCTTTCTTGTGTAATTCCACTTGTTTTATTTTCTTCCCAAAATGCACTACTTGAATAAATGAATGAATGAATGAATGAATGATTTTTTTGTTTTTATAGCACCTACAGCATTCAAGTGTTTTAAAGGACTTCAAAGTAATTTCTATCACAATTAGTGACTGTTTTGTTGGAAGTTTTATCAGCTTTCCATTTATCAGTCTGCTCTCCCTCAACCCTTCCACCTTGCCCCCTCCCTCCCCACTTTCAAATGCCGCCTAAAGACCTTCCTTTTTGATCGATCTTACAATCATCTCCCCCCGCCATCTCCCCCTAGCTCGGTGTCAGACTCCGCCACTGTCAAGTGCTCTGGGATGCTACCCCGCTTGAAGAGCGCTATATAATTGCAAGGTGTTGTTGTCTGACCATCGTTTCTCTAGCCTAACAATGACTTATTCTCACTCTCACAATTATTCTCACAATTTGACAATCTTTCGAATTTAGTATCATCAGCAAACTTGGATGTAATCCCTCTTTATGTCCCCACTCAAATCATTAATGTATTTTGTTTAAAAAAACACCTTGGGGCAAACTATCAGTTGTATCCTGCCAGTCTGTGAAACAGCCACTGTTTTCCACTCTCTGCACTCTATCCCTTAGCCATCCCCCTATCTGCTCTATCACTTTACCTTTAATACCCAGACTCTTAAATCTTGATATTAATCTTTTTCCTGAACACATGATCTTGTTTCTTATTACTCTATCTGTTACTGCTTCCTTGGTCTATTGCCTTTTCTCATTCCTGACCTTAATTTCTTTAGCACTGCATCATTCCCAACTGGGTTCTTATTCCTTGTGTGTAATTTGTTGGTGTATTTGTGTGTATGCTTCTCTGCTGTCTGCAGGTTTACTTTTTGACCAATTTTCCCTGTTTGTCTCAGTTTGAAAAAACTGCAGATGCTAAAAATCTAAAATAAAACCAGGAAATACCAAAATTCCACAACAGCTAATTTGGCATCTTAAGGAGAATAACAAATCATGTTTAGCTGAAGGCAGATAAAGGATCCTGCTTGAAATGTTAACGTGTCTTCCTCCTTCAGATACTAATTGACCTTTTGTGGATCTACAGCATTTTCTGCTTTTATTTCCTATTAAGCTTTTCACTATTCCAGTGAATAACACATTTAAGCTGAAAGTAGGTGTCAGTCAGCAATTGAGGAACCTTGGCAGATGGATGGGTCAGTGATTGAGATCAGGTTTCAGTGAGTTTGGCATGTCAAGAAGAAAGAAAGACAAAGAAGACAAAACAAGACTGAACAGAGCAGCTGCCTACTGAACAAAAGGGTGTAACATTGAGTGCAAAGAGTTGAAGAGGAAACAATAGACCAAAAAGACAAAGACAAAACAGGCAGTGTTAGAAGAGGAGAAAACATTGTGAATTCAACATACAATGAAGGCACTCGCTCTGAAGTGAAGGGCATCTAAAAAATGCTAACTTTTTGCAGAACAAGCTGATGTAGCTGGCATGTGGCCAATTCCAACTCCCACCACCAGGTCAATCCAACTTTGTGGACGCATTGGACCATTTGACAGGGTGTGAGGTTAGGCTCCTGCTCTCCGTCAACCCTCCTGGGTATCTGCAGGTACCCGGGAGGGTACATCGAGCCTTCAAAGTGCACCAGACACTGCTCCATTTACCACCCTACTGCATGGACAGATATTATAATAGCACCTTTTATGTTAAGAGGATATCTCCAAGGGCTTCAAATGAATTACTGTAAAGTGTAGTGACTGTGTATTTGTAGACGAATCAGTAGTCAATTTTCTCACAGAAAACAGCCATGAAGTGATCCACTGGAGTCAATCACTGCAACCCCCACACAAGACCCACTGTGGGCCGTCAGGATGTCGGAACACCACCACAAAGAAGTGCCCAGTTAGTGTGTAGGAGGAAAGACACATCATATTACACCGATTCTAGGCACACTATTAGGTATGTATATATGCATATATGTATATATATGGATAAAACACAAAGGCGTATGTGTATATGCCTGAAAGAGTGGTGGAAGCCAATTCAATAACAACTTTTAAGAGAGAAGTAGATAATTATTTGGGGAGGACAAGTTTGCAGGGCTATGGGGAGAGAGCTGGGGAGTGGGATTGATTTGGATAGTTCTTTTAAAAGAGCCGCCATAGACACAATGGGCCAAATGGTCTCCTTTTGTGCTATTTAATTCTACTTTAGATTTTATGGAAAAATATATTTCTTTTTCATATTTAATTCAAAACCAGTCAGTAATTTTGTGTTTACATTTTCAATATAATATTAAGGTGGATTGCCATTTTTAAAAAAGAATTATATAAATAAACAGATTGCCTTGTTTTTTATATTTTTATATAAAAAGTCAATCTGCCCTTTTTAAAATTTATTTTGTTTATTTTGTTCATATTGAATAAATAATTGATTTGTTTTACTCAGCTATTCACTATGCCTTTTTTTCATAAAACAAAGAAAAATCAGGCAAGTATAAACAGAACACAAACTCAATTCTCACTGCCCTCTTCCCTAGCGACAATTAAGATTGCAGAACCTTAAAATAATAATAATAGAAAATAAATAATCCTTGCATTTGATAAAGTGACCTATTATGTTGTTGGGCATCGTTGGCTAAGACAAAGGGAGAAAATAACATGCATATATTCTGCAGATGGAAAAATGCATGCACATCCACTCCCAAAAGCATTTTGGAATTCCTGAATGATGGTAATCAATACTCTTCTTTGTTCTCCAATGAAGTGTTTGCTCTTTATGTCCATTCCCATTAGTCATATTTGTACATTACTGGAATCAGAGGGAAATGACTGCTAAATGCCTACATCAGAGGAAATCCTGAGTGGGGGGGGATGTCTCCCAAAATCTTGTTCTTTCTTACTTTGTTAATAACGAGTTGAACAGAATTTTAAGTCTAACGATGACGTCTAGAATCATGAGTATTTAATTAAAACAATATAATTTTATGCATTATGCATCAGTTAGTAGTACTTCAGGCCAAATGCCACTTCGTGTGATTTGCATGAAGACTTTAAAAAAACGTTCAGTGCTTATATACTCCCAAAATGTGCAAGATTATGGATTGGTGCTCCACTACACAACACTGCCTCAACTCATCCATCAGAAGTAAGGCAGCTCCAACTGCAGAAAAATGTGTTTTGTAACAGTCCAAGGAAACTATTGATCTTCTTAACGTACTATAATGCTGTCTAGCAAAATTAGCAATGCCCTCATATTCTATTAATCAAATGCAAACTCATTTGTCAGGCAGTTTCTCCCTTATTCCCTTCCCTTTAGTGAATTCCATCACGTTGTTTGTCTTTTAGTCCAGTTTGTGCAACTTTGTGCTATTTTTCTCCTTATTCATATGCTCCACATCTGACAGTGTTTCTGAAACTTGCTTCTAACGCAATTTTACAAATATTTAAGGTTAGTGAGGTCTTCAGGGAATCCTGAAGAACGTAATAAATAAGGAAATGCATTTGTCTTTGTTAGGCATAAATACTATTAATGTAAGACGGAAATTAATTTTTCTTCAAGTTAAGGCTGTTATTATACCAAGAGAAGTAGGGCTACAATGACTGCCTAATTAAGTATCAATGGCATGCTCAATCAAGCCTGGTAAGTGTCTTCACACATCAGGGATATTATATCATTGTCCAGTTTTGAATTCAACATTCCCACCTTCAAAGGAGCATAATAATAATAATAATGATAATAATAATAATAATAATAATCCTTACATTTGATATATCGGCTTATCACATCAGCAGGATGTTTCAAAGGATACTATAAAGTGGATAGCCTGGGTATTCAAAAGCAATTGCAGCAGTTGGTTGTGCATAGCAATGTCCCACAAACAGCCATGCAGTGAGTGATCAATTTTATTTGTGGGATTGTTGTCCAGGACACTGGGAGAGAGAAACTTCCTTCTCTTTTCAAATAATGCCATGGGATCTTTAACAGCCACCTGAACAGGCACAGATGGGACCTTGGTTTAACATCTAATCCAAAGGATGGTTGCTCTTTACCAGTGGAATTCTGTCATATTACATGGATTTTCCTTACCCTGCAGGCATAGTATTAAGGAACACTGTTAAGTTGAGGTCCACTATCCTGCAAATAAGCATATTCAGTTTATTGTTGATTATTTACAGTTTTGATAATTTTAATTAATAATGTTATTATTGATTATTTACAGTCAATTCACTTTACAGTAAATTCTATCAAATGTTTTGAGGCGTCTCGACGACATGATAAGGCGCTATATCAAATGCAAAGATTATTATTATTATTCTTGATGACATCTTTCCAATTTTGAAACAGAGCTTTCCAAGGGGAGAAATGTTCCATTGTCCACGAGTGGTTCTGAACATCATGAAATTGTCACTCAGGGAGAGGTTGGAAAAATGCAGGCCTGATAAAGACAATGATGGCCAATCTACAGGCACAATTGTCCAACAGGAACTCATAGAAACATTGAACCATAGAATTATTCAGCACAGAAGGAGGCCATTTGGCCCATCGTTCCCGTGCCAGCTCTTGAAAAAGCTGTCCAAATTAATCCCACTCCTCCGCGCTTTCCCCATAGCCTAGAAAGTTTGTCCTCCCCAAATATTTATCCACTTTTCTCTTGAAAGTTGTTACCGCATCTGCTTCCACCCCCTTTCAGGCAGTGCATTCCATATCCAAACAACTCACTGTGTGAAAAAAATTTGCCTGATATTCCCTCTGGTTCTTTTGACAGCTATCTTAAATTTTTCGACAGTATCTCTGGCAGTTGAGGGCAAGGTTCCCAGCAAAACTGCCGATTGGAATGCTGAAAGGAGGGAACATGAGTGGAAGGAGGTAATAGAAAAACATCCAGAAATGGAAAACATAATAAAGAATAGTCAATGCGGATTTCAAAAAGGAAGGTAATGCTTGACCAACCGCATTAAATTCTTTGAAGAGGTAACAGAAAGAGTAGACAAGGGTAATGCGGTAGATTTAATATATTTGGATTTCCAAAAGGCGTTCGGATAAGGTACCACATAATAGCGTAATGAATAAGGTCAGAGAGAGTTGGGAAAACTCAGCAGATCAGGCAGCATCTATGGAGAAAGGAAAGTGAGTCAACGTTTCAGGTCCACGACCCTTCGTCAGAACTGGGGCATGTTGGGAGGGAGAGGTTGTAAAGGATACGTTGAGAGGGGGAGGCAGGACAAGGAAGACAAAGAAGAGTTTCCTTTCTCCATAGATGCTGCCTGACCTGCTGAGTTTTCCCGGCTCTCTCTGTTTTTATTCACAGGATTGTTGGCTAGGAAGCTGGGAGAAACTCCTTGTTCTTTTTGAATTCTGTCATGGGAATTTTAACATCTATCTGAATAGGCAGACAAATCCTAGGTTTAAAATCTCATCGGAATGATGCATCAGCACCTCTGATGCTGCGCTCCTTTACTAATAAGTTAGCTTCGTAGTATATTAGCTCAGGCTGTAAGATCAAAGTTTCAACGGTGGTTGAATGTACAACCTTCTGACACAGAGGTGGGAGTGCATCTTCTATCTGAGCCAGCCTGAGACCTGAGTCAGATCTATAATGCAGCCTGAGAAATATTCTGTCAAAACAATCCAAAGTATTATGCTAATGTTAAATTTGAGTAGGCTTGATGGACCAAATGATCCTTTGGCCTTGCTTCATTTCAGTTTTTTAAAAAGAACATATTTTAGATCCTGCTTGATGCTGCTGTTTTGGAATTTGGATCTGGGTTTAAAATTCAATCTGAACACAGTGTGGAATTGTCTCTCCTCTCCTCCACCCTTGTCTGTTAATGGGGGGAAGAATAATGTCCATAAAACTACGTATTAACTCACTGTATGTAGTTAATAAATTATAAAATGTGAAGCTGTTTCATTTCAATGTCCTAAAACAGATCAAGTTTCTTCTCTTTGTCCCGGTTTTAATATATAATTTAGGAACCTGGTTGTTGGTCGTTTGGCGAATCGCATTTCCGGGGTAATAATTCAAATACTTCAAAAGAATAATAAAAAATAAATAATGATTTGGTCACTCAATCCATGACTGCTTGTGGGACACTGCTGTGTGCAATTGACTGCCGCGTTTCGCTCACGAAACATACAGTCAATTCACTTGACAGTATATTCTGTGAAGCGCTTTGAGATGTCTCAAAGACATGATAAGGTGCTATATTGAATGCAAGGATTATTATTATATTATTATAAGTTACATTTGTATGGAACAATTTAGTATACTGTATAACATTACTATTCCAACAGTCAATAGATAATAATTTAGAACTTATGCTTTATAGGGTACAGATAAAATGATGCCAGTAGAACACTGCTCAGTATCATAAATACGAGAATTTGCATTTTACATTTTTATGTTGCCAGGGAATTCAATTCACTTACAGTGACAAATCAGCTGGTTCTGAAGTGTAGCTGGCTGTGATTCCTTACACGTTAAATTCCCCATCTCAGCTGTGCTCATGTGGGACTTATACACTTGGAAAAATAAAACATTGACACATAAACTTAATACGATGGATTGGTAGAGCTTGGTAGAGGTCTACAGCTCATCTCTTGACCAGAAAACGTGCAGTGCAAGAAAATTAAATTGAAGGTGGGGAGAAAGCAAGATAAACAAAATAATCAAGGAATCAGACAAACAGCACTCAAATGTCTCAAAGGGAATGTACATTTGCCCCATTTGGACCTATTTTATTCAGTGGGTTAAAAGGTGTTGAAATGGACCAAATTTAGGGTTGTCTTAATAAAAAGCGATTCAGTATTTGTGGAAAACAAGACAATCACTTTGGAAAATAATGAGTTCCTTTGTTTCTGGGACTTACTTGCTATCTTATAAAACATTGCAAGTTTCACCTTAAAGTTTGCTGGAAACATTTTTTATCATTTGTACTATGATATTTATCATCATTTTGGATTCACTTGCAGTGAATGTGTTTGAGGTTTCTGGCCACCTGTTAAACATGCCTATTTAAATTAGGGCTGGATGTTCATAAAATATTTCACCCATCCCTTAATAGATTCACAGTGCCCTCTAAAGCTTTCTAAAAATAAATCAGCTTCACACAAGCATGGCCTAGAACGGCAGATGGCACGAGTGATTTCCATATGTTTAACTTGCAATGCACCACAAGAGAACAGCTTATCAAATCCATGACACGTTTCCTCAATGCACTGTGGACTTTATCTTGGAAATCAGCTTGAAGTTTTCATCAAAAGACATTGACTCAGTACTTCAGACAAAAACATTCGCTCCGTGAAATTATACGTTCAAGATACAAATCACATTCTGAGAAACTACAGGATGGTGAAATTTTATGCTGGCCAACAGTTCTTTTTTTCCTTCTCGGAGATCAGGGATTGAATCAAATTGTAGTAACAGAGAAGAGGAGGCTTCATTTTGCATCTGTTCTGTTTTGGACCCAAGCTGGGGGTCGGGGTGGGAGAGGGTGGAGGGCAGGGGGGGAAGCATTGAGATCGAAAGCACGGTCGAGGGGGAGGGCCTTGAGATGGGTCTTGAAGGTGGCAAGGGAGGGGGCGAGGCAGAAGGACTGCGAGATGGCATTCCAGAGGGTGGGGGCAGAGTGGCAGAAGGCCCGTCTGTCAATAGTGGGGTGAGCAAGACAGGGGACGTGAAGCAGGCCAGAGCCTGCTGAGTGGAGGGAGCAAACAGGATGGCAGGGGGTTAGGAGGTCGCAGAGGTAGGGGGAACAAGACCATCGGGGGCTTTGATGGGAAGCCAGTGTAGTTAGGCAAGGATGGGGATGATAGGGTTCCAGAGCCAAGCACGAGAGAGGACACGGACCGCAGAGTTCTGGATGATGTTCAGCCTGTGGAGGGAGGAGTTGGAGAGGCCGACAAGCAATGAGTTTGAGCCTCAATGTAATGAAAGTATGTATAAGGGTTTCGGCAGCCTGCGGTGTGAGACATTGGTGGAGCCGGGTGACGTTGTCGAGGTGGGGGAAGGCAGAGCGGGTAATGGCGCAGATGTGGAGTAGAAAGGATAGTTGAGGGTCGAACAAGACCCCAAGGATCTGGACTGGCTCAGTGAGGTGGAGTGTGCAACCATGGATGGTGATGCTGTCAGCGTCTGAGGTGAGGAGGCGCTGACGGGAGCCAATCAGGAGAGCCTCGATCTTGTTGATGTTTAACTGAAGAAAGTTAGCTCTCATCCAGGACTTGATGTCTGACAGACATTCTGTCAGCACAGCAGTGGCCCTGGAGTCAAGGGTGGAGGCAGAGAGATAAAGTTGGAATGTCATTTGCATAAATGTGGAAGTTGACCCGATGTCTGCAGATGATGTCACCAAGAGGGAGCATATAGATGTTGAAGAGGAGAGGACCAACGACAGAGCTCTGAAGAATGCCGCACAAGATGGTCCGGGGGCTAGAGGAGGAGCCGTTTGTGGAGATGAAGTGCAGGCAATGTGAGAGGTATGATCTGAACCAGTCAAGGACAGCGCCGTGGAGGTTGAGGTGAGAGGAGAGGCAAGGTTGATCTCATTCCTGCCTCCATTGCAACCCATTATGAGAGGGTGCACACTCCATTCCAGACAAAGGGGAATATCCATGCATATGTGGGACTCTTTGTAATTAGGTTGGTATACATTAAGCATCGTAAAAGATTCTTGCAGGTATCAGACATCCAGCTGACTAAGAAAACCTTGAATATAGCGACTGGCGCAAAAAGTAACAACTATGGGATCAAACGTTCATTAAAGAAGTAAGCATCAGGCTATACAGCTGACTTTTAGATGTTAATTGACACATCCTCATGCACCTGATAGGTGAAGTCACCTAACCTGTGGGTGTTAAAGATACTTGGGGGTAAATGGAGAGTATTAACATTTAATTACAGCCTTTGTCTAAACTTTGATTTGCTGTTGGTGGTAAATTAAGACGTTCAATTAAGGTTAAATGCAATCATACAGATTTTTCACCCTAACAACAAGAAATGAACCATCTGACCTTTGTGATGAGTCAGACTTTATTTTTGACTTCAGCAGCAGAAAGCAAACTGTAACTTGACTATCAATATATAATTTAAATAGCCATCTATTACTGCTAGCTAAAAGACTTGGCAACAGCTCTTGTAATTCAGACCTCAAAACAATTGCTAGTTCTCCAAAATGGATAGATTCTTTAAACTAAAAATAGTGAGGAAAATATACACCCCATCTGCTTGTTCAATTGAAAGTTGGCACTATTCAAAATGAGCAAAGAATTTCTTCTGGTGTCCTTGCCAACAAACTTACAGATAAAAATTGGTCATTTACTTCATGGCTGTTTGTAGGACCTTGCTGGTTGCAAATTGACTGCTGCATTCACCTAGGAAATACAGCGTATTATCCAGTAAAATCTTGCGAAATGCCTTTGAGACGTCTTGATGATCCAGTATGGTGCAATATCCAGTACAAGGATTATTATCGTTATATTATTATGTACATGAGGCAGTGTTTTATCTTGTGGAGTCCTGTAGCTCAGTGGTTAGAGCACTCGCTTTGCAAGTGAGAGACCTGAGTTCAATTCCAGGCAGAGGGCGAAACCTTGGGCAAGTTTCCTTACTCCACACAGAGCCTAATAATAATCCCTCCAAAACCAAAAACAATAATAAATTGGTCATTTTCAATCTACGACTGTTGGTGGGACATTGCTGTGCGCAATTGGCTGCCACGTTCGCCCACAAATATACAGTCAATTCACTTTACGGTATATTGTGTGAAGCGCTTTGGGACGTCCTCCCGACATGAAAAGCGCTATATCAAATGCAAGGATTATTATTATTATTATTATTATTATTATCTTCCAGATTCACTGGACCATAGGGCAAGTGATCTCTTCCGTTATTTCCATTTGTCCTGGCTAGACGGATAGACTGATTACTCTTACCTTAGAATCACATCAGGTTTACTATGCAGCCCATCGTATCTGTACTAGTTCAAACTCTCCCAATGGATTCAACTATATAACAATATATAAGATAATAATATAATTCTTGCATTTAGTATAGAGCCTTATCACTTTGTTGAGACATCTCAAAATGCTTCACAGGATTTTATTGTAAAATGTAATGACTATGTATTTGTAAGAGAATGCAGCCAATTTGCACACAGCAATGTCCCAGAAACAGCTATGAAATGAATAACCTATTTAATTTAGAGGATTGTTGGCTAGGACACCAGGAGAAACTCTCTTCCCTTTTTGAACAATGGCATGGCATCTTTAATATCCTCCTAAACAGGCAGATGGGCCCAGCACCTTGCGCTATACAAATGTAATCACCTTCACTTTCACCTTCAAAGCCCTCCATGGCCTTGCTCCCCCCTACCTCTGCGACCTCCTAACCCCCTACCATTCTTGCTCACTCGCCCCGCTCAGTGGCCTCCGGCCTGCTTCACATAACCCTCCTCGCTTGCCCCACTATTAGCAGGCGGGCCTTCTGTCACACTGCCTCCACCCTCTGGAACTCCATCCCACAGTCTCTCTGCCTCGCCCCCTCCTTTAAGGCCCATCTCAAGACCCCCAGCTTGGGTCCGAAACTCTGTATGTCCAGCTCCTTGGGATGTCCTCCCGACATGAAAGGTGCTATACAAATGTAATTTTGTTGTTGTTTTGTTTGTTGTTGTAAGCTGTTATTGTTGTTGTTGATTTAACATCTCATTCGAGTGACAGCACCTCGAACAATGCAATACACCTCAACACTCCATTCCGCATACTAAGAAAATTCTTTTAATCTGCATTTTTTTTCTTCTGTTAATAATCTTCAATTTATGTCCTCTTGTTACTTATCTACCAATCATTGGGTATAGGCTCTCCATTAACCCTGACAAAAACCATTCGTAAATTTGAAGCAGATCACTTGATCTTATCAATTTCAGTGAAAACAGATAAACAATAGTTTGCTTGGCGTTTGGATCTTTGCTTTGGCAGAGGAAAGGCTTGAATAATGTGACAAAAAGCTAACATGCAAAGTGCTAGCCTTTTTATGATGTTTATCAAAAGTGGAGAATTCAAAAAAACAGTGGCCTTAGTTCTTTTTTTGAATTTTAAAATCACAAATCATACACCACAAGCTGTAGTTAAAGCAATAAATGCAGTCTACAAACAGAGTAAAACTCCATTAGAGTGCAGGAATCTAGTACATGCTGGCCAGTCTCAAACTCAGAAAGCCAACTTGCAGATCGTTAGATCATTGTCAATGTCAATTCCAGAACATTCATGTGTTTGGTGAATGGAAATGATGTTGATGGCAACCTCACAACCAGGAACTCTTTATTTAAGGACAGGAAGTGATCCGTCTGTCTGTAAAACAGCTTTTAGCAGTACTGTTATAATGTGGTTTGTGATTACACCCTCCCTCCTCCCCGCCGTCCCTCCCCCTCCCCAACCACCATTATATTGATTTTTAGACCCCAATGCATTTTATCCATCATTGTCATGTTGTACTTCCTGCCAAGCGAGACATCTGGGTTCAATTCCCGGCAGGGCGAAACCTTGGGCAAGTTTCCTTACTGCACACGCCTAATAGTAATCCCTCCAAAAAACAAAATAATAATAAATTGGTCATTTTTAATCCACGACTGTTTGTGGGACACTACTGTGCGCAATTGGCTGTCGCGTTTCGCCCGCAAATCCAGTCAATTCACTTTACAGTCTATTCTGTGAAGCACTTTGAGATGTCAAATTCAAGGATTATTATTATTATGTTCCTCATATAACAGAGAGAAAAAAAAGTCCTGATACATTCCTTGGAAAGGTATGCATCTGTGAGGTCATAAACCGTGAACCTCAGGAGTCCTGAGCTTTCCAGTCGACTCCAAATTTTGAGAGAGCGGAAGCGAAAGTGCTTGAAATCACAGGCAATCAAAAACTGATGCTGTGCAGAGTGGCTTCAACCAGCTGTTTAGTAACATTATATTTTTGCTTCACAGTACCCAGGCTGGCTGGGGACTCCATGGTTGACTGTGCCATCAATCTGCTGCTATGCTACATCTGCTATCCTTTTTTACCCACTGCAAGTCAAGTTACTGCTGACCATTCTGTTGGCATAAACAGTGTGACATTGAAAACCACTGTGGCCAATGTGAGACTCTCCTCGAACACAGTCCCTGAGGAGAATTCTTAACAGTGAAACCTCTCAGTTATATTTCCAGCAGTCTACACTCTTTTTACAAATAGAAGCAGTGGTGAAATTAATTGCTGGCATTTTAACTATGTGGAATATTAATCTGCCTTTTTGCTGTCAAATAAAAAGTGATTTTTTCCATATAAATCTTTATTCCACTAATGGGAAAATAAATTTCACAGCTTGAAAGAAAGAAAAAATAATCCATATCATGAGCTGTTCATATTTATTTATTTTTGTGAAAAAATATGTAGAAGATTTTTTTGTTAAAGGAAAATAAGGCGCTACTGTATATCAATTGCAAGGTTTATTATCAGTAGTATTATTAATTACTGCATGTTGAGGGAGAAGCGTATAGAGGGATATGAGCGGAGGATTAGGAGGGTTGGAATGTCATGTGCAGTGTAGTCTTGGGATGTCCTCCCAGATGAATGGCGCTATATAAATGCAATTTGTTGTTGTAAACACCATCACGGACTAGTTGGCCTGAATGGCCTATTTCAGTGCTGTATAGTTTGTGCCTGGATTTCTCAACCTTTGCGTCACAACCTAGGATTTGGTTGCCGGGTTGTGTCAGAGGTGATGGGCAAACTTTGGACATTTGTGCTTGGAGAGGTTCTTCTGCTGTTTTGGAGGCTGTGCTGGTGCAGGCTCCTGCATTTATTGGGCTGCGTCATGTTTGTACGAGGTGAGCAGCTGTGTTCTGGGCTTTATTCACCACTGCCAATTTTGACGCAGTTCAGGCCGGGTTGTTTGGTTGCCAGTGGCTTGGCCTTCCTCTCTTGTTGGCTCTCTTTCTGTGGAACTTTCTGCTATGGACGCAGACATGGGTGTGCTTTAGGCTGTGTTTGGAGTGTCAGATGTTTTTTCCGCTGGGGCTGTATGCTGGGTCGTGACAGGCCATCGGTTTGCAGGTGGATCATGGCTCCAAAAGGGTTTAGAATCACTCCTCTGTGCATTTCTATGTAATGTAAAATTAATCCCTGCATTCAGATCAATCGCTCTATAATTAGAATTTATTGCCATTGGGCTGCCAATCAGATATGACATTCATATAATAATAATAATAATCCTTGCATTTGATATAGCGCTTTTCACATCTTCTAGACGTCCCAAAGCGCTTCACAGAATACACTGTAAAGTGAATTGACTGTATATTTATGGGTGAACGTGACAGCCAATTGCGCACAGCAATGTCCCACAAACAGTCATGGATTGAAAATGACCAATTTTTTTTTTTTTTTTGGAGGGATTATTATTAGGCGTGTGGAGTAAGGAAACTTGCCCAAGGTTTCGCCCTGCCTGGAATTGAACTCAGGTCTCTTACTTGCAAAGCGAGTGCTCTAACCACTGAGCTACAGGACTCCACTGTAACAATCTCTTGGCTATTAAGCTTCTAAATAAACAAAGTAAACATAAATCCCTTATTCCTCAATGTTATGAAATTGGCCTGAAATGAACCATGAGCTTAAAATAAAACAAGATAA
The DNA here is from genome assembly GCF_018977255.1 of Callorhinchus milii. Classification (NCBI taxonomy): domain Eukaryota; kingdom Metazoa; phylum Chordata; class Chondrichthyes; order Chimaeriformes; family Callorhinchidae; genus Callorhinchus; species Callorhinchus milii. Next base: position 107,662,518 of record NW_024704742.1, on the reverse strand, counting down.
GAGAACAAGGTAAATTAAGTGCTCCCTCATCGTTCTGATATAATCATCTCTGAAACAATATAGCATATGCTACATATTGTTATTCTTACATATTAACAACCTGGTTCATTGGCACGTCTTGGAGTATCTTCTTCCCACTCAGGTCTTGTTAACCTCACAAGCCAAAGCCCTAACTTGTAGGGCTAGGGAGGGCCTAGGTGGACAAGCAGTGGGGAAAAGCTTGAGTGTTCTGAAGTAGTAAGCTATATTTTAACTACTTAAACTCCAGCCATACCCTGATGCACAATCTGGAATTCCCAGTCCTTGACTCTCACTGACATGCACCTCATACTCTCTGGGTGTGTCCCACCAAGGAGAGAGTATGCACTCCATTCCATCCACAAGAAAATATCGATGTGTAGGTGGCAAACTCAGTCTGGTTTGGATACTCTTAAGCATGACAATGGATTTATGTGTGTTGAACAAAAATCTATATTAGCCACTTTATCTAAGATGTTCTATAAATTGAATTACTTGAAAGTCAGTGTTTCGTAGGATTTTCAACTCTATTGACTTCTCATGTCTCAGCTTCTGTTTCAGTGGTTCCTGGGTCTTTACAATTGGCAGAAAAAACATTTAATTCTTAATGTTGAAGCTAATCTCGAAAAATAACTTCCTCCTCCACTCCTCATTTTGATTTTTACATTTCAGAAAGGATGGGTATTGTTGGCATCAATTGGCTTTTAAATGAGGACATATATACACACACACACGTACAGAACGAAACTGTAAAAACTTGTTACAAACTTTCTGTTAGGTGGAGCTGAACTTTTCAAAAACATGCTTGCAAACATTCATTGGCAGTCATTTCGTCATACACCCTCTCACAGGATTCATCCAATACTAAACTGCTGCAATGACCCAGAACTGTATGACAGTCAGGTAATGCTGCTCTGTGTTTAGAAACCCTTGCAGGAATCCAAGAGCCTGTTGTCTTTTGTATCTAACTGCGATTCCAGAGATATTTATCCCACCACTTGATGGTTGGAGGATTGAACAATTGACCTCATTGATAGCTGAAGAGAGGATTTATTGAATTTACAGAGCTAATTGTTACACTTTTTAACAGAATGCATCATTCAGTATGATTTAGGGCCATTATACTTTCAGGAAAGTTATAACCTAAAAGCAAAATATGAGGCCTGGAATCCCTCATGGGCTGAGCTTTGAAATTGAAGATTGTGCAGAATTTTGGAAAATCCTTAAATTCAATCTTATTTTAAAGTCTGTGTTCTGCACACTAAAAGCATCTTTATTTAGAACAATCCTGAGCTTTCATGTGACTATTCCTGACTTGGTATGTTTAGCTTTGGGAATATTGTTCCAGTTTCATTTTCTTATCCTCCAATCTCTTCCAACTCAATGAAGTGACTCCTCACACAATGAATTTTCCCCTTGTCCCTACTCACTCCCATTATTTTGAATGAGTGATATTTTATTACTTATTTTATTAAAATTATTGCCTATCTCTTAACATTTATTTTCCTGTTTCATATTACAGTTTCATTGTGTTGTCTAACTGCTCTGAGAGATAACAATAATCATAATAATCTTTGCATTTGATATAGTCCCTTATCAAGATGTCTCAAAGCGCTTCACAGAAAATACTGTGAAGTAATACTAATACTGAAAACAGTTAACTTAGTCAAAGTCAGCTGAACCAAATAATAATAATCCTTGCATTTTATATAGCACTTTTCACTTCTTCTAGATGTCTCAAAGCACTTTACAGAGTATGCTGTAAAGTGAATTGACTGTATATTTTCTGGGTGAAACGCAGCAGCCAATTGCGCACAGTAAGAAAGTATAAAGTAACAAATGATAAGAGATAAGGTAATCCATATAAAGATAAAGTTGTGCAAAGCATGAAACACTATATTGGATCAACAGCATTCACTTTCAGATGGCTTAATCTCTGTGACACTGTCTAGTTCACCGTTACACCTGCTACATATATGTACCATAAAATCATAGCCGGTACTGAGGATACCTGTTTGGTATGATTATCTAATTATACCCCACTCCTCTGCTCTCCACCTTTTCTCAGCTAATACAGGCCAGCTGAGCATCCCCTGACTGCTCCTCACCAAATCAGTGATCATGCCTTAAGACACTACATCCTTAATCTCTGAAACTCTCTGCCTCAATCCCTACGTCTCGACCCCTTTTTATCTGTCTTCAAATCCAATTTGAAGACCTACTACTTCTTCATGGCTGTTTGTGGGACATTGCTGTGTGCAAATTGGCTGCTTTTTCTGCCTACAAATGCACTTTACAATAAATCCTGCAAAACGTTAGAGACATTTCGATGATGTGCCAAATACAAGGATTATTATCATAAATGAGAGAAGGTCATCAAGCTTGCTTCTTTCGTACAGAGGCTCTGTTCTACCTCTCCATTAATCTCTTTAGGGAACATTCTGCATAAATACTTCCTAAAGCCCAAACATAATTAAGCAAAATATCCCAAATATTCATTCATCTCAAGATTTTCACAATTCTGTTTGACCTACTGCCCTCCATAGACAACATGTCCTCCGTGGGCATCAATTAGCAGTGCTTTACAGTAAATGCAGTGGCTGACATAATTCATCTGCACTTGTGCCCCTCATGAGTATATGGCCTCACTCCACTCAATAATTTTAATACATTTCCCAGCCCTTTGTGTATCCTATCCTTCAGATGAGACGTTAAACCGAGGTTCCATCTGCCTGTCAGGTGGATGTTAAAGAACCAGTGGCACTATTTGAAAAGAGAAGGGAGTTTCTCCTGGTGTCCTGGCTAACAATCCCCAAATACAAAATTGGTCACTCACTCCATGGCTGTTAGTGGGACATTGCTGAGTGCAAACTGGCTGCCGTGTGTTGCCCACAAAATACAAATCCTGTGAAACTCTTTGAGACGTCTGTATCAATGCAATGATTTTCTTTCACAGGTGTTGATAGAGTGACACTTTAGTGAGAGTGGATGTGGTTTCTTGGCGTTATTCCTGAATCTTATCTCAGAGTGTGTCCCTGTGGAACAATAGTGTTCAACAGTTTTCAGTCTTACTGGGCACTTGGGATCTGTGATTCATTTCATTTATCAGTGTCGCCCAAGATACTGGGAAACACAGCCAGTATTGGTTTACAGACTGAAACCCAACACCAAAACAATGTTAAGGAAGGAAATTTATGCCAAATCTTTGATACTCTTTGTAATATATTTCCCTGACAACGAGCACCAGCTGTAATATTAATTTTTTTGATGTAGCATCTATAACATTTTAAAGCACTTCACATTTTCTGTAAAGTGTAGTGATTGTGTATTTGTAGGCAAAATGGCATGCATTTTGCTAACAACATTGTTTCACAATAAAGTTAGTGACGAATTTTACCGAGGGGATTGTTGGCCAAAAAACTCCCTCCTCTTTTTGAATACCTTTGAGATTTATCTACCCACTATGTGAGTAAAATACAATGTTTACACACCTTATTTGTGTTTAGACTACTATTCACAGCACTCCCAAATCAAGAATAACAGGAAACAATAATGGACTGAGTCATCAAATTATTATTTTTTGTTGAAAAATTGAAGGGATTATTATCCCTGGAAAAGCAATCCGGCAATCGACTATCAAATTAGTTCATACTTACTGCTAGGTAAACAGAGGTGTGTGGAGTAAGGAAACTTGCCGAACAGTTTGCCCTGTCCAGGAATCAAACCTAGGTCTCTTGCTTGCAAGGTGAGCCCAGTAACAAATATCCTACAGGACTCATCAGTTTTTATTCAGTTTCCTGTGTGTTTTGTAATCATCTCATACTTGTGTTCAGTTCAGTAGCGGACTGGCTCCCAAAAAGGGCTCAGGATTGTCAAGTAAAATGGGAGCACCGAGGCATGGGTAGGGGTGGGTGTGTCGATTTGTGGGGAATCGGTTCGGCATAAAACATTGCATTTAAAAATATTTTTGGGGCTTAAATAGATTTTTGGAATTAGATGACATGGGGTGGTAAGCATTGGGAGCCAATCACAGGGACACTCAAGAAATTTCTCAAGTTCCCATATAGTCAGTCCTCTCCTGGCTCAGCTATTCTGTCACTGATATTGATTTCTAGTAAATTTATGATGTTAAACTCACTGGCTTATTGCAATTTAGTTTATCTCTATTGCTGCTTTCAATAATGGCACTTTCTACCTTGGCTTAGTTGGTAAGTCAGGAAGTTGTAGGCTCAAAATCTACATCGAGACTTTAAGGGCATGATTCAGGCTGAATCTCCAGTGCACCACTGGGAAAGTGCTGGATTAGCGAAGGGGCTGTACTTCATACTGTAAATTACACTGAGATCTGTTCAATTTAATGTTGAAGATCCCATGGCACCATTTTGATGAAGAGCAGAATTCTCCTGGTTTCTTAGCCAATCTACTTTGGAATTAGATGACATGGGGTGGTAAGCATCGGCTTCGCTTGCAACCAAAGGATCCAATATGGAATGTAGATTGACACAAAGACAGACATTTCATCTTTATCTATATTCATCTGGGAGGACTTCTTTTGGGAGAACTCAGTGGGAGGACTCGGCACTTTAAAAATTAAATTTTGCGGGATTTACCGTGGCTTAGCTTCGTCTGTGTTCTTTATTTTTTTCCTGCGGCTTGGCTATGTGCGTGCTCTATGACGCAGGATGCCACAGTGCCACGGTTAACCGGCACATCCACCAGGTGTAACTGCAGAGTGTGCCATACGTAGGTGCTCTGTGACTCAGCAGCCACAAGCTGTAACTACAGTAAAAAAATTGCAAAACTGAAAATAACTCACAAATGATAGGAGATACCCCAAAACAAATATGCCCATGTCACTCCTAGATGCAAGACCTTTCAGGTGAGTTATAAATCATGTTTCTACGTCAATTGGTTATTGAACTCCTTCTTGAAGACAGATATTGTCAGTATAGAAGAAGATAGAAGACAGGTTTGAAGGCACATATGTGTTTATAGTACTACAAAAGTGCAAAATTGTTATTTTGTGAAATAAATATTGTGGTTTATATTATAATACAGAATGAAAGAAGTATGGTAGAATGATATTTGCTCACTTGCAGTATTCGCTGAATAAGCACAACATTTTGCAGAGTAATCTTATCTCATTCTAAGAGATAAGGGTCAGTTGGTATCACCTCTGAGTCAGAAAGTTGATTGTTCAAACACATATCGGGTGTTGAGCTCATGGATGAAATCAACATCTCAGTGGAGTACTGAGGGTGTTCAGTATTGTTAGGGGTGCTATCCTTCAGATGAGATGTTAAACTAAATTTCTGTCTGCCTGTTCTTCAGGTGATATTTAAGATGCTAGGATGCTACTTTGAAAGAGAAAAGGAGTCTCTCCCCATTTCTTGGCTAATGATCCTCCAGGTAAAATTGGTCATGGTTGTTTTGTAGAACATCCATGGTCTTGCTTCCCCTTACCTCTCCGACCTCCTAACCCCATATCAGCCTGTCCGCTCCTTCCGCTCGGCAGACACTGGCCTGCTTCAGGTCCCCCGCACTTCCCACTGCACCATTGGTGGTTGGGCATTCAGCAGCTCTGCCCCCAACCTCTGGAACTCTATCCCGCAATCCCTCAGCCTTACTCCCACTCTTGCCTCATTCAAGACCCATCTGAAGACCTTCCCCTTCGACTGTGCCACCCTCCCACCCCCAACCCCCCCCCACCCTCCACCCCTCCTGACCCCAACTTCCAGCTCGGGTCCAAACCCCCTCTGACTGTCCTGCCCCCTGAGACGTCTTTCTGATGTGAAGGGTGCTATACAAGTATAATTTGTTGTTGTTGCTGTACATAAGATGCTTGGGATGTATGTCTACAAAATCAGCCACTACAGTTGATAGTAATTATTATAAAGTGTTTTAAAACATTTGTGGTAAATTGATAAAAGTGCCATAAAAAGCATGTTCTTTCTTGCAGATGGAGCAGTCAAAGTTATATTATGGGATGAATAGTAATGAAGTCTTAATGCATTGTGTTCTGATTCTATATTTTCAAAGTACTTATTAAATTGATCTTAAGAGGAAATCCTGTAACTCTTAAAACGTGCACTACATTTGGAAGTGATAAGCTATTATTCTTATTTGCCTTGAAAAAGCAGCCATTTTCACCTTGTGAACATTAAGTGTTTGTTGAATTTGTTAAATTGCTGATGCCATGCACAAGATGGGTAATTGAAAATAAATTGGATTTTCATGGAAACTGGGCCAATTATTTGGAAATATTAGTAATATTGGTACCAAAAATCTAGCTTTTTAACAGATTATTCTTGATAATGTCATATATATAATATATAATTATATTACTATATCATGCAATACAATTTACATTTATATAGCCCTTTCATGTTGGCAGACATCTTAAAGCACATTGGGGGGTAGGAACTGAGAAGGGTAGGGAGGGAAAAGATGACCAAAAGGTCGGCCAAAGAGGTAGGTTTTGAGACATGCCTTGAAAGAGGGATGGACGGAATGAGTCGCAAGGAGTTCTTCTCAGAGAGCGGGAGCAGAATGGCTGAAAGCTTGTCTGCCGACGGGAAACAGATAGGGTAGGAGACATGAAGCAGGCCAGTGCTCACTGAGCGAAGGGAGGGTCCAGGGCGGTAAGATTTGAGGAGGTCGCAGAGGTAAGATGATGGGATTTAAAGGTGACAACAAGAATCTTGAATTTGAGCCAATGGGGGATGGAGAACCAAAGAAGTTGAACGATTTATCAAAAGACGTGCATTTTTTCTAAAAGTAGGTTTAAATAAATTGAACCCAAATATAATATAGTTCACATTACTTAAAAGTCTAATACATGGGAACATGCAATGGAGCTTAGAAAAGGATAGGTAAGTAAATAGTTTAGGTTTAATTATTTTACACAACATGGTGAAAATACGCGAAATAGGCTGTCTAGAGATGTGGTTCAGGCACAATGTGACAGCAAATTCAAAAGGGTCTTAAATAGTCATTCAGTGAAGAAATTGATTGAGGGTTATAAATAGTGTAGGAATTTTTTTAATGCAATTGGGGCACAATGATATTTTCTGGTCCTGTTTATTCATTCCAATGCTATTGAGTGTTGTTTTGAAGGATACAGCAATTGATTCTCAGACCAAAAATCATTCAAGAAAAAGAAAACGCAGTGCTCAAAGGATTAATCGGCTGTTGTAAGAGTCAATAAATGTAGAGCATTTTATTAACCAGGTTATATTGTGAGGATTGGAGAAGTTTAATTTGCTCATGAGATTTTTTAATAGACCATCTGGAAAAATTTTCTTCATCAATTACTATGTACTGATATTTACTTTGTGACAAGATCTTGATAGGAAGAGTGCTTCTTATTCAAAGCACATTTTTTTTGTGAATCTGGAATTGCAACCAAGCAGAAAAGCTATAGGTGGGAGCTAGGATTAGCACCACTATCGAATAGGCACCTCACTGAATTTAGACTGATGGGGTCACGATTTGTTATTTTTTCCACAAGGTTTTATGTCTCAATAAGTCAGTGTGCCCGAATGGAGATATTGCAATAACTGTGAATGTCTCCATGCCTGAAATGGTTTAATCTGTACAATGCATGGTTATTGATGATGTCATGCCAGTTTCTGTCACATTTTATAAATCATCTGACAAAATGATATTGTATTATAACCTATTATTACTGATTTCTATCGCTAGGTGGATTGAAACAGCAAGCAAAAAGAGAGAGGAACAGTTGTACCAATAATTGAGGAATCTACAGATGGATTAATCCAATGGTTAACAAAAACAACTGAAGTTCAATAGATCTGCACTTCCTTCTCCATTTAGTTGCTTTTCAGGACAGTTACAATCCTATTATTACTGAGGTCAGACTCTGGTTCAGCTAAACCACAGTAAAAATTAGCAAAAGAAAATTAGATTACGTTTTATCTTTTTTCCTCAGATTCTGGCTACATGTAATTCAGATTGTATTTTAATACCAATATCATTGGTCCGATTTGAATAAAATACAATCATAGACAGCTTTTGTCAGGCAGAGATATAGGTCAGACAGGGTATAAATAGTCAGACAATACAGTGGATACTATTTATGATAATAATATAATAAGCCTTGCATTTGATATAGCGCCTTATCACGTCTTCGGGATGCCTCAAAGCACTTCACAGAATATACTGTAAAGTGAATTGACTGTATATTTTGTGGGTGAGAAGCGGCAGCCAATTGTGCACAGCAGTGTCCCACAAACAGTCGTGGATTGAGTGACCAAATTATTTAAAACATTTGTTTTTTGAAGGGATTATTACCCCCTGATCGAAAGCACAGTCGAAGAGGAAGGTCTTGAGATGGGACTTGAAGAAGGCAAGGGAGGGGGGCGAGGTGGAGGGACTGCAGGATGGAGTTCCAGAGGTTGGGGGCAGAGTGGCAGAAGGTCCGCCCGCCAATAGTGGGGTGGGCGAGGCGGGGGATGTGACGCAGACTGGAGCCCGCTGAACGGAGGGAACAGGCAGGATAGTAGTGGGTTAGGAGGTCGCAGAGGTAGGGGGGAAGCAAGACCATGGAGGGTTTTGAAGGTGAAGACCAGGATCTTGAATTGTATCCTCTGTGTGATGGGAAGCCAGTGGAGTCGGGCGAGAATGGGGGTGATAGAGTCACAGAGCCTAGTGCGGGAGAGGACATGGACTGCAGAGTTCTGAATATCTGCAGTCTATGGAGGGAGGAGTTGGGGAGGCTGACAAGCAAGGAGTTTGTGAAGTCAAGCCTCGATGTAATGAATGCATGTATGAGAGTTTGGTGACCTGTAGTGGGAGACATGGTAGGAGCTGGGCAATGTTGCAGATGTGGGGGATGACAGAGCAGGTCTTGGCATGGATGTGGGTAGAAAGGATAGTTGAGGGTCAAACAAGACCCCAAGGTTCTGGACTGGCTTAGTGAGGTGGAATGGGTAATCATGGATGGTGATTCTGTCAGCGCCTGAGGTGTGGAGGTGCTGACAAAGCCAATTACAACAACAACGACAACAAGATTCCATTTATAGAGCGCCTTTCACGTCAGGAGGACGTCCCAAGGCGCTGTACAGTTGGGTCAGGACCCGAGCAGGGGGGAAATGGTCAGGGTGAGGGGAGGGAAGGGAGGGAGCGAGGAGGGGGGAAATGGTCAGGGTGAGGGGAGGGAAGGGAGGCAGCGAAGAGGGGGGAAATGGTCAGGGTGAGGGGAGGGATGGGAGGGAGCGAGGAGGGGGTAGAGAGTCGAGAGGGGAGCTGAAGGCACGGTCAAAGAGAAAGGTCTTGAGACCGGCCTTGAAGGAGGAAAGGGAGGAAGCAAGGCCCAGAGCCTAGGGGCTGAGAGGCTGAAGGCCCGGCCACCGATGGTAGGGCGGTTGGGGCGGGGGATGTGGAGCAGACCAAAGCCAGAGGAACGGAGGGTATGGGCAGGTAAGTAGGGGGATAGTAGGTCAGAGAGGTAGGAGGGAGCAAGGCCGTGAATGGCCTTGTAGGTGAGGATGAAGATCTTGAATTTGATTTAAGAGAGCCTCAGTCTTATTGATGTTCAACTCTAGAAAGTTAGCTCTCATCCAGGACTTGATGTCTGACAGACATTCTGTCAGGACACCAGTAGTCTTGGAGTCAAGGGTGGAAGCAGAGAAGTACATTTGGGTGTCATTCGCATACATGTGGAAGTTGACCCCACGTCTGCGGATTATGTCACCAACAGGGAGCATATAGATATTGAAGAGGAAAAAAACAAGGACAGAGCCCAGAGGAACGCCACACAAGATGGTTGGGGGCTAGAGGAGAAGCCATTTGTGGAGATGAAGTGGAGGTGGTGTGAGAGGTAAGATCTGAACCAGTCAAGGACAGAATCATGAAGGTTGAGGTGAGAGAAGAGGCGGTGGATGAGGATTGAGTGATCAACGCTTTTGAAGGTAGCAGAGAGGTCAAAGAGGACGAGAAAGCAGAGGGAGCCCTGGTTGCCATTTATCATTTGTCACTTTGACCAGGGCTTTGACAAACAACTCTTATTATATGTGATTTGTGAATCCACAACAATATTTCCAATTTATTAACACCTCCAATTGGCAAAACATATTGTTTGACACAAATTGGTGTAGAAAGGAACAGCTTAAACTAAATACTACACTTTCCATCCTTCGCGTACACTTGCAGGTTGGTTTATCAGATATTGTACTTGACAAGAGGACTTAGGTTCATTCAGCATGCGAATCCCTTTCAGACAGCAAAGCAAAATTACACTGTGGTATCCAATCCCACCCCGACTGACTAACTTTCAGTTAATAAATCCATCAAGCACTCACAGTGCCCGTTGAGAAATGTGCTGCTCCCATACTTTTTGCTGAAGGAGAAAATGTGCTGACTAGAAATGTGTGCTCTAAAGAAGGAAAGTAAAATACATAATAATCCTTAGATTGGATACAGGGCCTATAAAATCTAAAAGTGCTTCAGAGTAATTGAAGGCAAACACAGGAACCAATTTGCACACAGCAATGTCCACAAACAGCCAGGAGGTGAATGATCATTTTTTCTAAAGGATTGTTGGTCAAGGCAGCCTTGAAATGTATCATGAATCCTTTAGCTGGATTATTTAACTGGACCACAGTTTAATACTTCACCCAAAGGACAGCACCTCCAGTGCTCCCCATTATTGCACTGGAATGACAGTCCAGACTATGGACTCAAAGTCAGTGAAACCAAAACTGTCCGATCCAGAGCAGGAAAATTACCAACTCAGTCAAGCTGACAAATGATTAAAATAAAAACTAACCATTTTACCTCTGGTTATTTATTAATTGTAATTTGTAGGGAGTTAGGAAGTTCACACATAAAACACACAATTACTACACTATATATATATATATATATATATATATGTCACATAAAGTGCTTTGGGACATCCTCCTGATATGAAATGAAATCAAGTGAAAGATTATTATTGTTATTATTATAGCATCATTTTGATGGCTTTGTTTAGTTTGATCTGAATCATCACTACCTTATGCAGTCTGCAGCAAGAACTGGCCACCCCCAACCCCACTGAAAAAAAATCGAAACAATTCTGCACAGAAGCATTCTCCTCCGCTCCCTATTCTGAACTACTTTTAAAATTCCTGTTGCGATCACCAACATGAGTCCAAAACATCACTTGAAGGGAATCCATAGAAACTAATGGAGGATACAGCCAATGTGTCTGAAAAAATGCAATTCCGCAGCTCATTTCTTTTAACTAGGTTGCTGTCAAACACAGGCGTGCATTTTTGGAGAGTGAGATAGAGGACAGTGTATTGCCCATTGACCATTCATAAAGAAGCTAGAAACTAAGAAGGTGGCATACTGCAGGGACCAGGGAAGAGAGGAGAGAGGGTGTTATCCAATGGAAGAAAGATGACCCAATTGAATAGTGAGACAATATAAATATTCTTCAATTTGTCTTCAATACTTTTACTTTATTGAATCCTTCCACAGGAAATTAAATAGGTGGAGCTAAGATAACAATAGATGGATAGCCTGTGGAGGGAGCAGACTTGATGAGCTAAATGGCCTTATCCTCATTTATTTGTTTTTGTTTTTTATGCTATGATCCAGTAGCCCGATATGTTAGGCCATGAAATCTATCAAAGTATTAACATAAGTATCGATCACATATATACCACCTTATGTATCACTAATATACCCTGTCTATTTTATTCATAGAGCAAGGAATTGATATAGTAAATGCTCCTTTAAATCTTTCCCAACTTTCAAATGTAACCTCCTATATTCTCTCTTTTTCTTGTTTCAGTGAATCCTCACAAACTCATTCTTTCCCAGGGCCTCATAATTATGGAATGCCTTATTTCATTCAGTCTTCCCTATCGCCTTGTTATTAAGCTCATCAAGTTTGCTCCATCCATAAACAATCTACCTCTGTCATTGGCTTAATCTCACTGATTCAATCTCCTTAAGAGGAGGATTCTGAAAAATTCCCTAAAAATATTCTAGCAAAATTCTAGAATATCTGCAGGCTTTTATAAGTCAGGCTTGACATTGCCTAAATGCTATGTTTCGATTTATCTAAACTTCTTCCATCTTTTCAACCATAGCGCTGTTTTGTACGAGGGTGTTAGTCCTTCACCTGGGTTTTTCAATTAACGGGCTTTAAGTGCATTTAAGTGGCGTCCTGTAGCTTAGTGGTTAAAGCACTCACATAGCAAGCGAGAGGACCTGAGTTTCATTCCTGGGCAGGGTGAAAATGTCCTTACTCCACGCGTCTTTGTTTACCTAGCAGTGAGTAGGAGCCGAGTTGTTAGTCAATTAGCAGATTGCTTTTCCGGTGGTTAATAATACCTTCAAAATAAAATAACAATAATAGTAATTTGGTCACTCAATCCATGACTGTTGTGGGATTGTCCTGTGCGCAATTGACTGCCACGTTTCGCCCACAAAATAGACAGTCAATTCACTTTACAGTATATTCTGTGAAACTCTTTAAGATGTCTTGGAGACATGATAAGGCGCTATATCGAATGCAAGGATTATTATTTTCCTGTCATAGTCACCATAACTCAATTGTTTCACGGCAACCGTAACGTATGTGATTGCTGGCAGTAAGTATATTTTCTGTCCCTGGTGCCTATTCCTTATACTGTGTATTTCAGGAAGAATCAGTAAAGTGGTTGCAACATGATTAAATATTTTGACATGGAGAACAACAATTTCTTTTAGAATTATTACTGTACAGAAATCTTCTGTCTACAAGAATTCATTTCTTTTGTGACTTTCAAGCATATTTGAGCTATTTAGCTGTGAATAGTCAATTAATTCAATGTATGCCTGCTCTTTCTCTACAGCATTCTGAAAAACTTGGACCTTGCCAATATTTTGCATGCGTGAGGTCAAAAGTATGTAATTAAACAGACACCAAGTGAATCATTGATTGAAACAAGTGCTTTACTCTGAAAAACATTAAATCTTTAGCTTGCAATTTCAGTGATATCCAACGATTCTGAATGATCCAAAGAAAAGGGGATTGAGGCTGTAAACCAAATCTGATGAATATTAATCACAAAATCTGGTTTATGTGACCTAATAAAGAATAACGAAGGTGGATAATAACAATTACAATTCTCCACTGACTCAGACATTTGAAACTTAAGTTTTTCATGATATCAATTCCCACATTGAAGCCAAAAGGTGATTCTGAGTATCAGCGACGCTACAGTAGATAGAAACATAGAAACAGGAGTAGGCCATTCAGCCCATCAAGCCTGTTCTGCTATTCCATAAGATCTATAAGATCATGGCTGATCTAACAAATATGTTGACCTAACAAATATCCATCTACCAGAATGCACAGGATGTGAAATGTGAAGATCAACTCAGATGCAATAGAAAGTAATGGCAAAAGAAAAGAGAGTACATTGGTCTGAACCTTACTTTAGTGGGATTTAGATATTAGCGCTCTCATCTCTGACTTAGAAGATTGCAAGTTCAATCTCCATATCAAGGATTTTGAGATGATAGTCTAGACCAGGGTGATCCAACTGGCATCGGCCTGGGAATGATATCATCCAGCCGGCACACCATTTCCGACTTCATTGTTTTCCCTCCCGGCAGCACTTCTTTTCCAGTCGGTCTCCATGCTGCTTCGTGCCTTGTACAACCTTATGAGAGACAGAGCAGTAAGTGACAGGAAGAGAGGCACAGCAGGAAAGGAAAACAATGAAGTCGGTAATGGTTTGCGTGCTGGATAAAATCATCCCCCGGGCCAGATGCAGCCCATGGGCCGCCCGTTGGACCACCTAAGGGTTTCTATATGATTCTTCTTATGGGTTATGTTTCTGGAAGGGAAACACAAAAATATTGCTTATGTGGCCCGCGGATATTTCTCAAATCTGAGATCCAGCCCTCAGCAGCCAAAAGCTGATACTTTATAGAGGATTGCGTTGCCAGAGGCGCCAAACTCCGGATGTGCCATTAAATTGGGGTTCTGTTTATCTATTCAGGTAGATGTTAAAGATCCCATGGCACTATTTGAAAAAAGAAGACACTATTCTCCTGGTCTCCAACTATCCCCTGAGTAAAATCAATTATTCATTTTTGTGGAACTGTGCGGAAATCAGCTGTCAGGTTTGCCTACTGAATACAGTCACTACACTTTACAATAAATCCTGTGAAGCACTTTTTACATTTTAATGAAGTGATAAGGTGCTATAGCAAATGCAAGGATTATTACTATTATTCAGTATGATGAATATCAGAAGGGACCTTTAAACTATTCACTGAAGCAATGCAAACTATCAGTCTTAATACAGTTTTTATGAAATTGTTTGTTACTCTATTTCCATTTAGCCATTGACATAGAAGTCATATAAACCTTACTAATGTGGTTTACAAGATATTGTAATTGTAGTGAATAAAATAAACACCTGACTCTAAATCACTAAATCACTTATATTTAGCAAACGTTGACAAAAAAAAAATTCTTTAAAACCATTTGACAGTCGCCTCAGGTCTTTTTGAAGTAAGACAAAGTTATTACCATTTTCGCTATGAACTTTTATTTTGATGTATTGGCACAACAAAAATATAAAATATAAATGTTAACTAAATATTTAATTGTTTCATAAAACATAAACAGCAATATTTCCACAAACTGATCGTACTTAAAATTGCACTTTAAATTTAATTACAATGAAATATGTTGGGAAAAGCAAAATATACTGTAATGAAATCTGAACTGCAGTGTGTGGTTCTCTTTATTTGTGGGAAATGTAAAGAGGTTCAAATGCAGTGTAATCTGTAATCGAACCATTTGATTTTCACAGCTTTGTTTTATTATTCCATTTGTGGTGTGTGGTGTAATAATAATAAGAATCGTTTCATATTGTGAAGACAGGATTTACTGTGAATTGTATTTTGTAGACAAATGCGGCATAACAATATCACATATGATGTGAATGACCAATTTTATTTTGGGAGACTGATGTTCAGGACACTGGAGAAATATCCATCTGAAAAGGCAGATAGGACCTAGTTTAATATCTCATCCCCAGCACAGAGAATAAATCAGTGCACACCCAGCACAGCATGAAAGTGCAAGCCTAGATTGTGAGTTCAAAGTCCAGTATGGGGCCTGAACCCATAATCTTCCATCTAATAATAATAATAATATCCTTGCATTTGATATAGCGCTTTTCACGTATTCTAGACATCTCAAAGCGCTTCACAGAATATACTGTAAAGTGAATTGACTGTATATTTGTGGGCAAAATATCTTAGAGGTAAGACTGCTGCCAACTTAGTCAGGCTGATACTGAGTCATGCTGAAAATGAAGTAATGAGCAACATCAGGACTGCAAATAGGCAGCCTTAATTTTTTTAGAGAGTCCAAAGTTTAATGATTTCTCTTGCCTTGTACTCACAACTTTCTGACTCAGAGGCGAGAGTGCTTACACTGAGCAAGGCTGACACACCTGTTTTGGGGGTATGTGAAATAAGGGAGAAATAGAAATAGGGCAGTCATATTTCTTTTTAGCTTTGGGAAGTCCAGATGGGCCACAATAGCCTTTTCTGATGCTGTATTCCTCGGTTGCTATTTAATGCTACTGGATACTAGGATTTGGCAGAGCAAATCAATATAGTCTCTCTCATCCTTTTGGACTATCTAACCCAGGAAGGCTGCACAGTATTTCTGTGTCTTCTTTCTCCAGAAAGGTGAAAGCAAAGGATCATTTTTTTTTATGAAGACGGTGTTTCTCTTCACAAAGCAATGTTACCTGATTAAACTGTTTGAAAGACTCCTTGCCATCTTTGAAATAGTGTGTATACCGGTAATAATCAATGTGTAGAAAAACATGCAGGAGAAAGCAAATATTACTGACAGATGTGAAAATAGCCTTCAGCTAAGGATGGAAGCAAAACAAAAGAAATTAGTGATATGCGAAAATGCCACAGATAATATTGAAGCTACATTTGGGGGCAGAAGGGGAAGAAGCTGAAGAAAGAAGTAAACTTCTTGTACGGAAGCTGCCAAATACCAGCAGATGGATCTGTGACTGGATAATTACAAACCAGAATGGGAAAGAAAAACTTGCAACATTTGTTAGAAAGCTGACAAGCGTGCAGGGAATTAAAATAATCACTAGAAGGAGAAAAATAAAACTCAAAAAGCGTTGTGTCAGTTCTGCTCTCCTGCACACATCTGGCACATCCTCTGGGTGGGCAACATATTGTTGAAATATGATTTTATTCCAGTCTAGTTGGATAAACAGGCTATCCAGCATCTGACAGTTCATTGTCTCCCTGTCTTATTTAGAAGAAACCTAGTTCCTTGTACTGGCTCAGATCCTGACTGATAAGTGGGAAACTCCACTATTACAAATGTGCCAGGTATAAATGCAGATATTTACATCATAAATGTATAGTTTTGGAAATAGGCTCATAAATGCAGGTCATCGAATTGGGCCAGACATTCTTTTATTACAAGAGTGATTCAGATGAAGAAACTCCTTTGAACTAGATGTTGAGCAGATGTTCTAGAGAAGATCTGTGAGTTTAGAGCATCGCACATTAGCCCATAAGTACCCAAGTGAGGAGTGTGGGTGAGAGTAAGTTGGAAGAGGGTGTACAAACAGTTGAATTAACTGAAGTCTCCTCCCCTGGCACTAATAAACCACCTATTCATCAACCATGTTTATCTCACGTGTTCAATTCGGTCTGACCTTGCTCTCAGTTAGAGTAATTAGAGCACAATTCCTCATGTTAGGCTGAACATATCCTGGCCAACAATCCCCTGAATAAAATTGGTTACTCACTCAATATGAAACATTGCTGTGTGGAAATTGGCTGTCACATTTGCCAACAAAATACAGTCACACCACTTACAATTTATCCAGTGAAGCGATTTGAGAAGTCTTGATGACACTATATCAAGTATTATTATAAGACCATTGTCTCAAAATGTAAGACTGTGTTGAATTTGGAGGCTGTTCTTAAACTCGGTTTTATCTTAGAAGTTGGCTTTCTGCGGTTCTTTTGGAGTACTGCCAACAAACGAAGAATGCTACATTGCTTGAAAATAATACAGGGTGACAACAGAGTGCCTGATGCTGGCTATCTGCCTGTCCAACCAAACCACAATAAAATCTTATGTAAACAATATGCTGCCCTCCCAGCAGACAGTCCAGAGACACTCTTTATGAGATGTGCCAGATGTGTATAGGAGAGCAGACACAGTTTCATGATCGAAGTCTGAATAAGATATAAGGAAAATTTGAAGAACAGCTTGCATTTTGTAATGCCTTCAAAGACATTGAAATGTCTTAAAAAGCATCACAATTTATTATGTATTAGTTTATCAGGTGTAATGACTGTATTTTGTAAACAAGTTACATCTTGTCTTCTGCTGAGATTCAAGGTTGTGGGTTTAAATCCCAATAGTCTAACCTGGCATTCCAGTGCTGTACTCCGCTGAATTGCCATACTTGCCATTTTTCAGTTGAAATGAGATCACATGTAACAGACAAAATAAACCGGTTTTCAGGTGGACATAAAAAATCCCAAGTAGTCAATGAAAAAGACAGGATGTTCTTCCGATGTCTTGGGAGTTCTTCTTATTTATTTACCTCTTGGTTCTTTTTGTGACTTTGCTGATGCAAATGGCTGCTGTGTTTACCTGCCAAACAGTCATCACACTTAACAGTAATTACTTGGGAAGCACTTTTTTTGATGATCAGGTGCTATGGAAATGTGAATTCTTCTGTTGGATGTTGACAAGACACAGAACAGAACAAAGTTTCAATCTACTTCGAGGGTTGTCTGTCAGCACAGCACAGTGTGGAGCAAATTATCAGGTCTCATTGAACCTGTAACAATTTCCTTGGCCATCGCTAACAAAGAGTGCAATGTTCTTTTGTGCAGCGAAGAGCAATGAGGATGATCCCAGTGTTAGAGGAATTAGCTTTCAGCAATAATTACACAAGTTGGGACTTTTCAGTCTTGGGACATCATATTAAGGGGGAGGGTTAAATCTATGACAGCAACACTACTGCAGATGATGCAGGTACCTGGGTTGTCACCCCTCTTACAAACCCACACATTTGCAAACCCGCCTGCTCTAAATTCAACTGTTAATCAACCTTGGACCAGCCATGTGACCTAGGCCTCATGATTCTTGGCCCAGGGCAGGGCAGGCTCTCTATCTTCAGCCCAGCCCAAGTAAGAGAGTGATGGGACACATTTTTTGGGCACCTTTTTAAGAAGACAGAGGCTCTGACCCTTGAAGCTTCCTCCCCTATGGTCCTACAATACAATTTATATTTATATAGCGCCTTTCACATAAGGAGAATGTCTCAAAGAAAGTGTCCACATTTCTAATAATGACAAAATATCGCAGAACTATCAAATCTGTTATGAAAAACATTCCCAACTCTTTATTAGTAATTCATTCTGTTCTTACATTTTAAACCACGTATCTAACCCTCAGCTCTTCAAAGTCTGCAAATCTGCACGATTCTCAATGTCATCTGGTACATTATTATTCTTGGCATCTTTTACATCTACCTTTGTCCTTTGGCAGATTACAGTGTTATGTGGAAAACACAGTGTTGTGAAGAAGCCGTTGAATTTAGCAGTCCTGAACTGTATTGAACCATATAAATTGTCAAGTTATTTTAACATCCATTTTCAAAAGTTCAAAGATTGCTTTAATGGCAAATAAGAACACTGTTTCTGCAACCTCATAGTTTAACTCTTTCAGGCTTATCCCTTTCTTCATACCAGGTTCAGAAGGAAAATTCTGTGCATAGGGAAATTGGGTGGGGGCAGAATCTGTGTATTAACATGTTGATTGCTAGCACATTCTATAAAATTTCACTAAAATGCTGAGACAAGTGCTAATCTTGCATTAATGCTGTGGAGTCCTATAGCTCAGTGGTTAGAGTACTCGCTTTGCAAGCGAGAGACCTGGGTTTGATTCCCGACAGGGTGAAACCTTGGGCAAGTTTCCTTACTCCACACGTCTGATAATAATTCCTCAAGAAAATAAAAGAATAATAAATTGGTCACTTCAATCCACGACTGTTTGTGGGACACTGCTGTGCGTAATTGGCTGCTGCATTTTGCCCTCAAATATACAGTCAATTCACTTTACAGAATACTCTGTGAAGTGCTTTGAGACATCTAGAAGACGTGAAAAGCGCTATATCAAATGCAAGGATTATTATTATATTATTACCATACTCAAGAGTGAATTATGTGCAGTGTATTGTTTTGAGCTCACATTATTGGGAATTGGCCCACTGCTACTGGATCTTTTACTCGGAAACTTTCACCCCACCATTCTAAGCAAGAAGCAAAAAAAAAATCCTTACATTTGATAGAGCACTTTTCACATCAGGAAGTTGTCTCAAATTGCTTCACAGGATTTACTATAAAGTGCAATGACTGTATTTTGTAGGCAGTGGTTACATCCTGATCCCAGAGGTGAAGGACAGCATTCAAGGACATTTGGCCACCAAGCCCACATTGATCATTTTCAGATTAATTTTGATCAGCAAAGCTTTGCAGGTCAGTGAAGGTAAATAAAGAATTAAATATCCCGGCTAAGTAACCAATAATAATAATTTCATTTATTTTTGTCTGCCATATCCTTTCATGCAACATAAAATACAGCTATAATATCAATACATAGTAAGCAATGACATTGAATTTCTTGAAATTAGTTTTGGGTTTTCTTGGGTTGCTAGGCAGCAGAATGACCTCATTCAACATTTATCAGCACAGATCTGCATGTTACACATGCTATGCTATCAGTAAAACCTGGTAAAGTGATATGTAGGCATATTTTAGGGATCTGACTATATCTTGATGCTTATTTTGCTTTTGATTACTTCTGTATAAGGCTTTATTGACTGAAAATAGAACAGAAACCGAGTCAATGCACAGATCACTTCAGGCAGTCATTACTCAGCCACAAAAAAGTCAACATCTTAAGCATTATACTGTATGTATCGTCATCGTTTAAAATGTTCAATATGTGGGAGGTGATATATGCAACTATAACCTAAACAAGCGGTTTCTGCTGAGATTAAGCATATTCATTCCATGAGAGTGATGTTGACTAGTTTACCCAGGACAGTCTGACATCTCTTACAGTTATATATTCTGATGTGTAGCATAGCAAATCACAATGTTTAAAACTGAAGATCAATAAAAACAATAGGCTGAATGGCCTGTTCCTTCACTGAAAATGTCTGTTTTTGTGATACCTTAGAGGTTGCTGGCCTCTAAACTATGATGTTTAATTTATATTTGCTACCGTTTTCTTCAACATATTTTTCTTTGCTGAGCCAGTTGGCAGGTACATTTTAAGTCTACAGTAGTTCAATGAACAGTACAATTCTGAAAGAGTTCATGGTTTTGATGTGTTCTTGGTTTCTTTTATATTCAAATGTTTCCTGGCAGTGCAATGAAGAAGAAATTGGTGCCTAAGAACAAGGGTAATGATATACACTAGACCTGAAGAATAATCATATCACATGATAGTACAATCTTGTTATTTTTTGCAGTTTTTTTGCAGCTGAGTAATGGGACCTTCGATGCATCTGTACAGTGCATATTAGATTTTCAATTTTTATTTGTTTTTCATAACTGACCTCTGTGGTGCAGGTAAACCTCAGAATACAGCTTCAGGGCTTCAGAATTACAAAATAGTCTCGCTGAAGCCACCTTCGATTTAATTGACACGGCTCTCAATAAAAGCAGAGGTTTTGTTGCAACTGAAGCCAGAAATAGACTATTTTATGCAGGTGATCATATTATAAATAAATAAAATACATTTATGAAAGGGGGGATGGTGTATATAATACATATAAATCACAACTTTATTTTGCATCTGGCTGTATTATTCCCAACTAGGGAATTCTTGGTCTTTTAAAATGGAAACCTGTTTCATACCACCGCACATTTGCTTACTGAATCATGTAGCACTGAGATGAAGCAATAATTCTGATAAAATCCATGCTTTTAATGCAATATATATTCTGGGTACTAATAGTAGGAATGAATAATCAATTGAAGTTTGAATGCTTCATATTTGTTGCTGATGATACAAACTCCTGTTGGGTGCTAAGCCACAAATCATCTAACTTTGTCACATTTCATGACAGAATATAGATATACTTTTTCAGGGTTAGCTAAATAATAAATAAGCAAGGCTATATAATATTCTATATTATATTACTTGGCATAAATAATCCTGAATGATTGTTCCCACTAATCTTTCAATAAAATTATACAGTTGTTAACCAAATGCATATGAACATCTTTGTGAAGATTGAGGGAATGTACGGATGACAATGTGAAATTTAGTGGCACTGTTTAAATTTCACATATAACCACATACCTTATTAACTCCAGCTCAAAGCTACATTTCCTTTACATATCAACAAGATATATAGCCAAATTCCTATTGTTTCCGGTTTATTCTTGAAATATAGAATGTGGATTAAACCAGTGCTATTCAACATCAACAACTTGCATTTATATAGGGCCTTCACGCATGTAGCATCTCCGAACACCATCCACATAGCAGATTAAATTTGATGTGCTAATTGCGTTTTCCAAAGGCTGACAAAACCCAAGTTCCACCTAGTTTTAGACTGTGAATCCTTTCTTCTTTATTAAAATGTACGATTTAGCAGAATTATGGAAAATTCTTCACTTCAGACAACAACAACAAAATTACATTTGTACAGCACCCTTCACATCGGGAGAATGTCCCAAGGCACTGGACAATCAGTGTTTAGAACCTGAGCTGGGAGTCGGAATCGGGGAGGGTAGAGCGCAGGGGAGGAAGCAGGGTGAAGAAAAGGGTCTTGAGGTGGGTCTTTCAGAAGGCAAGGGAGGGGGCGAGGGGGAGGGATTGTGGGATGGAGTTCCAGGGGGTGGAGGCAGAGTGGCAGAAGCCCCGACCACCAATGGTGGGGTGGGCGCAGCAGTGGAAGTGAAGCAGGCCAGAGTCCGCTGGCCAAAGGGAGTGGGCAGGTTGGTGGGGGTTAGGAGGTCTCAGAGGTCGGGGGGAGCAAGGCCATGGAGGGCTTTGAAGGTGAGGACCAGAATCTTGAACTGTATCCTCTGTGTGATGGGAAGTCAGTGGAGTCGGGCAAAAATGGGGGTGATAGGGTCATGGATCCTGGTGCGGGAGAGGACATGGGCTGCAGAGTTCTGGATGATCTGCAGCCTATAAAGGGAAGAGTTGGGGAGGCTGACAATAATAATAATAATAATAATAATCCTTGCATTTGATATAGCGCTTTCCACGTCTTCTAGACTTCCCAAAGCGCTTCACAGAATATACTGTAAAGTGAATTGACTGTATATTTGTGGGCGAACGCGGCAGCCAATTGCGCACAGCAGTGTCCCACAAGCAGTGGGAGTTTGCGTAGCTGAGCAGGGAGTTTGAGTAGCTGAGCTTGGATGTTATGAATGCATGTATGAGGGTTTCGGCGGCCTGAGGTGTGAAACAGTGGCGGAGCCGGGCGATGTTGCGGGGGGTGGGGAAGGCAGAGCGGGACATGGTATGGGTGTGGGGTAGAAAGGATAGTTGAGGGTCAAACAAGATGACAAGCTTCCGGACTGGCTTAGTGAGGTGGAGTGTGCAACCATGGATGGTGATGCTGTCAGCGTGTGAGGCGAGGAGGCGCTAACGGGAGCCAATCAGGAGAGCCTCGGTCTTCTTGATGTTCAACTGTAGAAAGTTAGCTCTCATCCAGGACTTGATGTCTGACAGACATTCTATCAGGACAGGGTGGAAGTAAAAAGACAGAGTTGGGTGTCATCCGCATACATGTGGAAATTGACCCCATGTCTGCAGATGATAATACTAATAATGATGTCACCAAGAGGGACGATGTATATCTTGAAGAGGAGGGGACCAAGGACAGAGCCCTGAGGAACGCTGAACGAGATGGTGCGGGGGCTAGAGGAGAAGCGGTTTGTGCAGATGAAGTGGAGACAGTATGAGAGGTAGGATCTGAAGCATTCAAGGAAAGAACCATGTATGTTAATGGTTAATTTGGAAGCTGCTTCTTTTTAAGAACTGCTGAAACTGGCTTCCAAATTAAAACTGAATTGAGATATATTTTTGCATTAATCTACCCAATGTTTATTTTTAACAAACAATGGTCTTACAGGCTAAGATTAGTTGGAATTTTAAGTGAAAAGTAATAGTAATAATAATCCTTGCATTTGATATAACAATATCCCATATACAGAAAATGTCAATACACTTCATAGCATTTTACTGTGAGGTGTAGTCACTGTGTATTTGTGGCCAATTTGCTAAATTGCACACACCAATGATTCATAAACTGCTTTGAAATTGAGCAACCAATTTTATTTGGGGGAATGTTGACTGGAATCTGGGAGAAATTCCCTTCTCTTTTCAAATAGTGCCATGGGTTCTTTGACTTCCACTTGAACAGGCAGACAAGACTTTAGTTTAAAGTCTGATCTGAAGCACAGCACTTCCGACAATGCATCTTTGTATGAGTTTAAGGTCCCGATGTGGGGCTTGAACCCATAACCTCCTGTGAGTGTGAGAAAAGGTCAGTGAAAGTGTGAGAAGATCATCAGCCATTTTAATATTGGCCTTTTGTTGCACTTTGGTGGTTGCTGAAAATTGCAATGAACTGTTTTGCTAATGTAACCATTCAAACAACTTTCAATATTCATGAATAAGAACATAAGAAAGTAAGAAATGCGAAATGAAAAAAGACCAAGGTCCCTCCAGTTCACCTTCCACCTTCCTGGTGGTCACATGCACATATGACCTGATCTATCTATGTACTATATCCCATAATGTTATTTCCTTAAAGAAAACTGTCTAATTTGTGTTTGAAAGAATCAACACTTCCTGCTTCAACCGTCTCCCTAGGGAGCCTGTTCCACAGGTTCACTATTGGCTCACTGATGAAATTCACAGACGCTTTGAATCTAGTCATTTTGCTGGTTAGCAAGAGCTGGACCAGAATCTTCTAAATTCAATTTGTTCACCAGGCATGAAAACTATCACTTATGACCTTATATGGAGAAAAGTGACATTCTGCTAAAATTAAAACGCATATTTTAAAGAATTGGAATGATGACATTTGCTAAGGAGGATAGAGTCCAATTACTTTTCTGACAGATATTTGAACCATCACAAAGAAATAAATTGATATGAAGCATTTATGGAAAAATATAAATCGAGCATTGGCAAGTTCCACATGCAAACTAAAAGTTAAGAATTTTGTGAAAAATAATGGAATGAGTGCTATCTTATTCTGTATTCAAAAACAATCATCTTGTTTTGACTCAGGTATTCAGATGTAAATCATGTTATTATTCAAGTACAAAGCTTCATGCCAGAGGTCTAAAATCTGAATAAATTAAATTAGAATCCAAAGTTTTTAATATGGAATAACTCATTTGCTTGCAGAGCTACATATTTACACCATTTGTTTTCCAACTTCTCTTTCCCATCCAAGTTAATTTCCTGAATCTGTGCTATTTTTGTAGTTGTCTGTAAGTGGAGGGAGTCATTGTTGTCTACAGAATCATTGTCATCAATGATTATTCTGTATTCCGAGTTTCAAGTGTCAAGAAGGCAAATAGCTTTATGCGATCTAGTGATAAAAAGGCGAAAAATATTTTTAAAGTCGTTTTTAAAAATTCAAAGCAGTACTATTGGAATAAGATAGTTGGAGAATACTGTAACACAAGAATACTTTCTTATTCAGGATTTTAATCTGATTATTCAGTTTTAATAATGCACAAAGGATACTAATGCAATGTTTGGGATAGTTTTGAAGGATGGCTCTTCATGTAATGAATTGTTTTATTATACATGTTATGTACGGTTTGTATTGTACAGTTTGACTATCCTTCTTGGCGGAAGGTAAGCGGGAGGTGTTGGCTGCAAAGTGACATGCTTTACAACAGAATGTCGGAATTGAGTCAAGCCTCCTTGGCTAACATAGTCGTCCAGTTCCTGAGCCAGGTGTGTCTGCAGTACTCCAGGGCACTGCTCATGACAGACCATCCAGCCTGGCCCATAAGCAGGACTCGGAGGGAGAGACTGGTTATTGGGCCCCAGAGATTCTTCCCACTTAGGGATTTCAGTTTATTCTCATCTAATGAGAATAAGCTGAATTCATCCATGATTACTAAAGAATTTGGATAAAATTAATCCTATTTTCCCCATTTTATCTCCATATCCCTCAATATCCTTACTTCCTGAGTCTTCATCTCCCTTCTATACATTTCAATTGATTCTCCATCAACAATCTACTGGGGGCAATGCATTCCACATTCTCATGTACTTTGTGGGCAGCACGCTTTCCTGGATTCATTTTAACCAATTTAATTCTAATTTGAAGATTACGTCCCGTTCTTTCATTTTACCTATGAAAGAAAAGAATGGTTCCCTCTCTACCTTTTCAATTTACTTTTATCAGTTGAAACACTTCAATCAGAACACCCCTTAACCTCAGCTCTAGGGAATATAATGTAAATTTGTTTAGCCTTTTATCAAAGATAACTCCCAATCTGGTGAATTGTGGCTGGCCTTGCTCCAAGACCAATTATATGCTTTCTAAAGTGAATGCTCAAAACTGATTCCAATACTCCAGAAGGAGATCTGACAACCACTTTATGTAACTGCAGTAGCACTTCCAAGTTTTTGTATTCAATACCTATCCCATTATCCTTAATTGTTTCCTTCTTTCAGTGTATCTGCCCTCACTCTCTGTAACTCCATCCCAGAGTCCCTTTGACTCACCCTTTCGCTCGCCTCCTTCAAGACCTTCTTCTTTTCCTGCTCTTTTAGCCATCTTCCCCTCTGCATCCCGTCGTCTTCACCCCTTCAGTTTGGTGCAAACTTCGGCATGTCCAGCACCTTGGGATGTCCTCCCTGCATGAAAGGTGCTCAATAAATGTAAATTAGTATTGTATTGCAACTGCAAATCACATTTTCATGAATTGTATATCAGATTCCTAAATTCTTTTGTTCTTTCTTCTCCCATATAATAATAATAATCTTTGCATTTGGCATAGCGCCTTTCACATTGGGAGGACATCTTGAAGCGCTTCACAGAATATACTGTAAAGTGCAGTGACTGTGTGTTTTGTTGGTGTATGTGGCAGCCAATTTGGACAAAGCAACAACAACAACTTGTATTCTTATAGCGTGCTTCACACGAGCAGTGCTTTAGTGCCTTCCCCATTTGTCCCACAAACATTGCCCCACAGCACTGTCACACAAACAACCATAAAGTAAATGAGTAATTTTATTTGGGGGATTGTGCGGCAGGACACCTGGAGAAACTCCCTTCTCAGTTTAACATCTCCTCCGAAGGATGGCACCTCCAACAATGCAACACCCCAGCATTGCATTGGAGTGTCAGCTTAGACTACATGAGTTCCATTTTCCGATGTGGGGTTTGAGCCCATAACCTTTTGACTCAGAGGTAAGAGTGCTACCAACTGAGCCAGGTTGACACACAAATAATTTTTGCATCCAAGGTGTACCACTTCATACTTTGCTATGCTGAATCTGCATCTGCAATCTTGCTTAATCTTCATCTGTCCTATTGCAATATTCTGCTCTCTTCTTCACGATTCACTGCACCCCCTAGTTTTGTGTCATCTGCACTCTTAGATATACTTGCCTCTATTCCCACATCAAGTTAATTCATATATAGTGCGAAAAACTGGAGCACCAGAATCGATCAGTACCTGTCACTGCTGGTCACTCAAAATATAGTTTTAATCCTAACTCTCTGACTCTTATAAGCACAGAAAATAACATTGTAGATGTTACTGTAAATTGACTTGGATATTATCAGGACAAAATTAAAACCAACATCGTGCACTTATACAGCACCCTTCACAGGGTAGCATCTCTGAACAATTGACAAAGGTGGAATTTGATGGAGAGAAAGGGAAGGTAACCATAGGCACGTTTAAAGAGGAATATCACATGTAATCTGAAGATGGGTTAAAAGGGGGAGAAGGTGAGGGACTGAATGAGGGAGTTCCAGAGTTTTGGGGCAAAGTGCTGAAAGCCCAGCCAAGCCCGGGATAAGGGATGGGGAAAATTAAGATATGTTAACATAATAGAAGATGATAATTCACCTGATGGCAATTTAGTTTGCATCTCATACCATGAGGATAAAGCTAGTTTGGGTGTCAACATACAGTTTTGCAATATGACAATAGCATTGGTGGATGCAGATAACTTTAACTGGACATCTACGATATGTTTGAATTATAAGCCACACTCAGAACTGGAGTTTAAACTAAGTTAAGATACAAGTTAATGTCAGAAAGCATGTGAGGCAGCCTGGCTCAGCTGGTAACACTCTTGCCTCTGAGGCAGAAGGTTGTGGGTTCAAGCCCCACTTTGGGACTGGGAACTCATATAGTCTACATTGACACTCCACTGCAGTGCTTGGGGTGTATTGAATTGTTGGACTACAAAGTGTATTTGAATTGCAAGTACATCTTTATAATTATGCATAATATCAAATTAAAATCAGTAGCTTGTGATATTCAGCTATATATATTATATATATAGCGCCCTTCACATAGGGTGACGTCTTGTGACACTTCAAAAAACATGGTCAGATGTCGAGAAAGGGGGAGGGGGAAGGGGGAGGTGACTAGGCCCAGTTGAAGAAGTAAGGTTTTTACGCAAGGTTGAAAGACAGATAGATAACGAGTGAGGCAGAGAGAGGGATTTTTCAGAGATTAGTTTCAATAACTGTCCGATGGTGGAGCAGAGGGGGTTGGGGTTTATGCAGCAGTTAGCCAAGCGGAAGGAGCGAGCAAAATAGAGCAGTGGAAGAAGATCATAGAGATAGGTCAGGTGCTAGGGTGTGAAGGGATTTATAGGTGCCATGTACCGTATGCTGCCTTGTCCATTTTCATTCATGATGAGAAGACAATATTCATCAATCCGGACGCATCACTTCTAAGCTTTTTGGCTAAGATGAAATTAAGAAGATTTGGTTCAAGTCTAGATTTGGTAAAGGAAGTTAATCCAGCGGATTGATATTTGATCAGAAGTTGTGAAGAACGGATCGATGCCTGCATCTTTTGGTGGTTGGAAGTACATTGGGATTGTGAGTGGTTTCAATGCCATGGACCAGGTCAAGGAACTTGCACATTTTGATCAAGGGAATATCGGGGGATGAGATGAGGAAAACTCGCTCACCGAAACAAAATCAATACAGATGGCTGGTAAATACCTTTTTGAGCACTTCTTTGTTTGCTACATTGCCACGGTGCGGTCAGGCATTCCTCAATACACACAAACTGAACGGATTCACATGCAGCATGAAATGATGGATAAAATTATGCTTTCACATCTGGCACCTGACATCACCAAGAATATTTTAAAGTGATTCCAATCCTCAGGAGGACAAAGTGACAAATCAGATTGAACCTTCCAGAGTCAACAGGAGTGAACAACCACCATGATGAAAGAATAAACTTGCACTTTATAGCACCTTATCACATTAATATATCTCCAAGTGCTTCACAGGTAATTGGTGTCAAATGTAGTAACTGCATTTTACAATCAATTGTGGGAACCATTTGGAACAGCACAATGACACCGACAACCATGAGGTGAATACCAATGTTTCTGGGAGGATAATAATAATAATCATCCTTACAGTTGATATAGCACCTTTTATAGCAGGAGGATGTCTAACAGCACTACTCAGGATTTACTGTAAAATGGAGTGACTGTATTTTGTAGGTGAACATGCAGCTAATTTGCACACAGCAAGATCCCACAAGCAGCCATGAAGTGAATGACCAATTTTATTTTATTGCTGACCAGAATGCCAGGAAAAACTTCCTTCTGTATTTTGGATCTACATGTTTCAATAGATGTTTATTGTATCTCCAAACTGCTCTGTGTGCAATGATTATTTTGGCCCAGAGAAACAAACCACTGTTGACTCCATCTGGGCTTCACTTTGCTCATTTATCACCGAGCAATACATGATGTCACAATCATTAGCATATGTTAGCATTTATTAATATGCATTACGCAGCCTTCTTCAGACAGCAGATATGAAAAATGACAGATAATGTCTGATAGGGAAACTTGCGAAATTTGAACCCTTCCTGCTTGAGCTATGAAGGGACCCATTTCCTGCCAGCATGTTATCTAACTTTAAACAGATCGGATTTTCACCTCAATTTACTTTCAGTTTGGGAATTTACAAAGAATTAAAAGTAAAATAATGATGCTTCAATTATAAGTGGAAGAATAGAATCAGATAAGCCTCTGCATTATTAATTCCAAACCCTGAGCTATGGTACAAAGTGCTAGATGAGTCAAATACGCATTTTTTAGTTTCCAAATCTCTATTGTTCAGTCACAAAAGACGCACAAATTGAGTTGCCCATTATTCAGTTTGCTCACGCACGCATATCATTCGAAACTGCACTGTTCACTTGACAAGCCTGGCATTCTATCACTATATCAAACAACATCAATTAAAATATAATTGAATTAACAATTATCAGTAACTAAAAGTGGAATTCTGATATTTATCCTTTTGTTGCAAGTTTTTTTCATTTTCAAACTTCTTTGATCTAGTTCTGAATTTATCTAAATTCAATTGAATTGTTCCCTACTTTTTTGTACTAGAGGGATTGTTATAAGCACATAAAACAAATTTAGAAAAACAAGGATCAAAATAAAGAGATTTGTTGTGAATTTACTGGAAATTGCAAGCTATTTCAACAATTGTATGATATATCTGATTATGACATTTTGATTTATGTTTTAATAAATGTGTCATACTTTAGTGTGTTGAGGTATTTAGAGATTCAAAATTGTCGGTGGATAGATAACACATTAAAGATTGTAAATTACACTAAGGCAGACATTAAATCAGACCCAAGTCATCAGTCAGAATGTGGCTCTTTAATTTTGCCTGCAATAATGCTTCAAATAGAGATTGAAGAGATATGTTTATTTCAGAATAATCATTTTTAAATTTAATTCAGATTCAAGTAATGTAATCTTGTCTTTCACATTGTTCCTTGTTTTTATACAAAAACCCAGCCAACAAGACAATTTTTTTCCCCCTGTTTAGATGCTTATGCTGCATCAATCCGGAAAAACATATCATTTTAAATTATTCAAGCGTTTTACAAAGGCATTTCTCAAAGCAGTGGTCTGAGCTATTCTTGATGTTACCTTCAACTGTTGGATGCACTCAAAAAGTTTGAGTTTTAGGGTCATTTATGGTAATAAATGAAATGATTTCACATCCTCAGGCTATCAGTCTGTTTGTTCAACGATGGCCACAAGTAGTTAGTTGAGTGTTATCAACTCAGTTCATTCTTTACTGTGTTGTAGATCTACATACCCTTCACGAAACATAGTGATCGTTACAGAGGAAATACACTGTCTATTTTCTCTAAGTCAAGCTACATAGGAAGTGAACACTCATTATAAACAGAAACTAATTTCTTCATTTTGAACCCATATAGCTCTTTGACAAGATCATTCATTTGTAGTTGATTGTAGCAGCTTTGCTGGTACAAATGGCTGCTGCCTTTACAAAAATAGTCCTCTACACTCAACGATAATAATGTGATGAATAATAACCCCTGCAATAGATATAGTACCCATGATATCAAAAAGCACTTCACAGAGCTTTTCTTTAAAGTATAGAATAAAACATATTTCCAATATGTATATTTGTAGGCGTTTCAAAGACATGATAAGGCAATATCAAATACAAGGATTATTATTTTATTATCAGTCACAACATGAGGTTGGAACCCACAACCTCCTGACCCAGAGAAAGACAAAAACATTTCCAAATAAGCCAATTTGACACAATTAACTATCTATGAATTATTATTTACAAAACACCTTGAGATCTTTCAAATTGATAAAATGTTGTACAAATGCAAATGTTTTCTTTCTAGGAACGAGGACTGCAAACCATGAAGAGAACGTCCCACAACTCAACTTGTATCTTGAGAAGACATTGACTTGTGGGGAAGCCATGATCCAGATTTTTAAAATGCTGAGCAACATTGATAATGTTATTACAGTAAACCCTGTGATTCCAGGTATCTGGAATTCAGACCTAGCTGGACCCTAATTACACTTAGCTGGAAATTATAGCTCACCAGACCAGATCTCCCCTCATTGTTCCAGCCTGCCTGGGTTTTAGTGTAAAAGTGGGCTGATTAATTTGTACTATAAGCATAGAACTGGAGGACATGAATCCAAAATGAACAAATCTCTATTGAGGTTAAAGATTAGACTTTTTGCTCCCTGCACAGATTAATGGATATCTGGAATAGACTCCCAGTGAAAGCAATTAATGCTGGGCCAGTTAACAGCTTTAATAAGAGTTGAATAAGACCAGGATTGAAGTTTACAAGGATACATATTAACATAGATGATTAAACACTATAGAGCATGAAGGCTCTTGTGCTTTTGGGACTTGTGACAGTGTCATCTGTGTAATGCAACTAGTCAGGTTGAATAATGTAATTTGTTCTGTTAGATTGATATCCTGGAGTCTCACTAAATTACCTTTAAGGGTCAGGAGAAATTCCACTGCCTTTAAATGATATGAACTAAAAAGCCTTTGCCAACATACAGAAATATTGGGAATACACTTTCAGTATTAGAGTGAAATGCAAAATTATTGGAGCAATTGACCAGTGGGTGTTAATCAGATAGTTAAGTGGAGAAGAGGAGAGATTATTCAGGTTTGTTTGATTACCTTTGCTTAAGGGAAGGTTATCTATCAGCTTGAAAATTCTAAAAAAAGATACCTGATCCATAATTGTCAATGTAATTTTTATATGGTTTTCAAATGGTAATTTTTTGCTATCTTATAACTGCTGGTTTCAGATACTTTGGTGATTCATTTGTCTTTGAATCCCTTTATATTTTTGACACGATATGACAAGGTATCTTCATATTTTGTACAAGGTATTCTGACACTTCTAAACAATTTACCATCCTTATGTTCCCTTTGTGGCTATTTAGTTTCCTCTCAAATTGCTCCGTCTGTGCTATCGTTGATGGGTCATTGTCTTGTTGTTTTTCATTTAACTCAAACATTCCCAAGGTCCCTGTTCTCACTTCAATTTAGTTCCTTCACCATTCCGAAGCTGGGTTTGCTGATGTTAAATCGAAATCTCGGATCACTGAAATTCAAATCCACACTTTCGTAAACAGAGCCTAGAGCCCTCTATTACGAGGGCAGGGAATGTTATTACCTGGGAGCTCAGGAAAACTCAAAGAATAAGTAAAAGCATTTGGAAGACGGTTCAATGGTTGTCAGGTGGAAACTGTCTCGGCAAACAGCTGGCTTGCTGTTGGATGTCACTGAGGGTAACTGCACTACATTTGTTCCTTATGCCAGTTCAGGAGCAGCCTGTTAAGAGTTATTCTAATTAATGGTGGAGGAAAAAAAGAAAGTGATGGAGCAAGAAGAATTAAAGCATTTTGGAAATGGCCAGATTGTTTAGTAAAATATCTGTAATAAACAACAACTAGATTATATTAAGCTCGGCGTTACATTGCATTATTGCTTTATTTGTGCCATTTAATTATGCCCATACTCGTAAAAGTTAAATTATGCATATTAAACCCAGGTAAAATATGATCTGCCTAATTCTTTCAATTGCGTCATTGAGTGCATGCATGCTGTACGGTATGGAACTGGATCTCAGGTTAGCATTGTTTGCATTAGTAAAGTTCATATGATATGAACAAGTTATAGTAATCTTTATCAATCATTTGTTCACCCAATGTAAGCAGAAATGCCAATGAATCGATGCAAGCAGAGGTGGTAGAAAAAAAGGAAATTCTTAAAATTTCTAAGTAGAAAAGAACAAATATTTTATTAATGGTTAGAGAATTAAATAGTGCAATTTAGGGAGCTAGTTATCAGCGCTATTACCATAATCATGGATAAATCATAATTAATTTTCTTTTAACACTTTTCTTAATGTGCTTCAATCCTTTGAACCTGCAATAACAAAAACACATAAAACACCAACAAAATACTGGAAATAATGATTTATTATTTCAATCACAAAGTGCAATCAATGGTTATTACAATATAATAATAATCCTTGCATTTAATACCATCGAGAATATTTGAAAGGTGTTCACAAAGTTTCTATGAAGTGTAGTGACTATGTATTTGTAGGCATGAATTAAGTATTGTGTCTTCTATCAGAAAATAGTTAAAGCTCACAATTTTTCAGATGGGGATACTCCAGACAACTAGTCTACAAAAACACACATTCATTACACTTCATAGTAAATTTTGTGAAGCACTTTGATACATCCTCCCATCGTGAAAGACTATAGCTATATCAAACACAAAGATTATTATTATTATAAAATAGGCTATTCTACTTTTGTTTTTAATGTTTGGAAGTTAAGGTTCCTCTAGGTCAGAGTGACCATAACATGAATGAATTTAGCATTAAGTTAGAGAGTGATGTAGTTAATTCTGAAGCAAGGGTCTTAAATTTAAATAGAGCCAATTTTGCAGGTATATGAGAGGATTTAGCTAAAATAGACTGGGGAATTATATTAAAGGATATGACAGTAGACCAGCAATGGCAAACCTTTAAAGATATAATGCATAATTCCCAGCGATCACATATTCCCACACATATTGAGGAATAAAAATACCATGGAAAAGTGGTTCAATCTTGACTAACTAGAGCAGTTAAGGAACGTATAAAATTAAAAGAAAAGGCCTTTAACACTGCCAAAAAGAGCAGTAAACCCAAAGATTGGAAGGGCTTCAGAGACCAACAAAGAAAAACTAAGAAACTGATTAGGAGGGAGAAAATGGATTATGAGGGCAAACTAACTAGAAACATAAAGACAGACTGCAAGTATTTTTACAAATACATAAAGAGGAAGAGACTTCCAAAAGGGAATGTGGGTCCATTAAAGGCAGAGACAGGAGGAAGTATAATGGGGGATAAAGATATGGCAGAGTCATTAAACAAATACTTTGCTTCTGTCTTCACATTCGAAGACAATGAAAACTTATCAAAAATAGAGGGGAACCAAAAAGCTAATGTTAGTGAGCAATTTAGGGGAATTAATATCAGTAAAGAATTAGTACTAGGGAAACTGTTGAGATTGAAAAATGACAAATCCCCTGGACCTGATGGCCTGCATCCTTAGGGTTTTAAAAGAAGTGGCTGCTGAGATAGTGGATGTCTTGTTCTTGATCTTCCAAAATTCCCTGGATTCTGGAACGGTTCCCATTGATTGGAACATTGC
Source organism: Callorhinchus milii (assembly GCF_018977255.1). Lineage (NCBI taxonomy): Eukaryota > Metazoa > Chordata > Chondrichthyes > Chimaeriformes > Callorhinchidae > Callorhinchus > Callorhinchus milii. Next base: position 107,628,143 of record NW_024704742.1, on the reverse strand, counting down.
AAACATAACACTACTATTTAAGAAGGGTGGGAGAAAGAAGATAGGGAACTATAGACCAGTCAGTCTGACATCGGTGGTAGGGAGAATTGTAAAATCCTTAATTTGGGATGTCGTAGTGGGATACTTAGAGGACCATAACATGATTAGGCAAAGTCAACATGGCTTTACAAAAGGGAAGTCATGCTTAACAAATCTTTTACAGTTCTTTGAGGATGTAACTAGCAAGTTAGATAGGGGGGAACCAGTAGATGTAGTGTATTTAGATTTTCAGAAGGCATTCGACAAGGTGCCACATAAAAGGCTGCTACACAAGATTAGGGCCCATGGAAATGAAGGCAATATATTAGCATGGATCGAAGAGTGGCTAATGGGAAGAAAACAGAGAGTAGGGATAAACACGTCCTTCTCAGATTGGCAAGATGTGACCAGTGGAGTGCCATAAGGATCAGTGCTTGGGCCTCAACTATTTACAATCTATATCAATTATCTAGACAAGGACATAGAACTTAAAATATCTAAATTCGCAGATAATACTAAGCTAGGTGGGAGAGTAAACTCTGAGGATGACACAAAAGGATTGCAAAGGGATATAGATAGGCTAGGTGAGTGGGCAAGAAGGTGGCAAGTGGAGTATAACATGGGGAAGTGTGAAGTTATTCACCTAGATAGTAAAAACAGAAAAGCAGATTATTTTCTAGAGGGGGAGAGACTAGATAATGTTAGTGTTCAGAGGGATTTGGGTGTCCTTGTACACCAGTCACAAAAAGTTAGTATGCAGGTACAGCAAGCAACTAGGAAGGCTAATGGCATGTTGGCGTTTATTGGAAAAGGGTTAGAATACAAGAATAGGGAAGTCTTGCTGCAACTGTATAGGGCCTTGGTGAGACCGCACCTAGAATATTGTGTACTTAGAGGGGGTGCAGAGTAGATTCACTAGGTTGGTTCATGGAATGAGGGGGTTGATCTATAAGGATAGGTTGAGTAAACTAGGCCCATATTCTCTAGAATATAGAAGAATTAGGGGTGATCTTATGGAAACATATAAGATTCTTATGGGGCTTGACAGAGTAGACAGTGTGAGACTGTTTCCCCTGGAGGAGAATCTAAAACTAGGGGTCACAGTCGTAAGATTAAGGGACAGCCTTTTTGAACCGAGTTGAGGAAACGCTTCTTCATTCAGAGGGTAGTGAATTTATGGTATTCTCTACCCCAGAAGGCTGTAGATGCTCAGTCGTTGAACATATTCAAGACTGAGATTGAGAGATTTCCAAAGGATAGAGGGATTAAGGGATATGGGGATACGGCGGGCAGATGGAGTTAAGTTAGAAGATCAGCCATGATCTTATTGAATGGCGGGGCAGGCTCGAGGGGCTGAATGGCCTACTCCTGCTCCTAATTCCTATGTTCTTATGTTCCTATGTTCGAAAAAATAACACAATTAGAGTAAAACACAGGCTACAAAACGAAAATACAGGTTACAAAAAGTAGAATAGTAGAGTATTTTAGAAATCATTAATCAATGTGAAGTAGTGGGAGCAGTTTATCTGTTTCACCAATTTGTTGCTGTAATTTAATGCGTCTCACAGACTGGGAACTGAATAACTAATTTACGTTGCATTAAATGTAATGTATTGCAGTGCAGAATCACAATTATTCTCCAGGTAAAAATTTTAAATGGATGGCTTCATCCATTACTAAAAAGCACCTTTAAATAACTATAATCAAAGATTTATAAACACTAAGTTATTTAAAAATGAAAGACAAAAATCCAAATCAAAAGTGTTATTGGACCTGGGAACCTACTGATTAATCTGTGTGCTGGGGCTCCCTTTGCAATACTGTTTTGCATATTACAGAGTCCCTGAACAGAGCAGTGTTTTTAATGTGAACCAAATAGGTTTATGAATTTTAAAGGTGTGAATCCTGAGGAAATTATTGTCTGTGGGACTACGAAACACCTTTTAGTTTCTACCTTGAATTGGTAGTTGCTAGACACGAGAATTTACCTCATTTAACAGTACTTCTCTAACTCATATTAATATATAAAAGTCAATTCACTTTACAGTATATTCTGTGAAGTGCTTTGGGACGTCCTCCCGACGTGAAAAGCGCTATATCAAATGCAAGGATTATTATTATTATTATTATTATTATTATTATTATTATTATACGTGGTAAAATCTTACTTCACTGCCACAATTAAGTTACTTCTAGCAGATGAACTATACAACCAGCTAAGGTCATTCTGTGCACTGTTCATTCATCAAATGAAAATAAAACATAGTCAAAATCTTTCCTTAATCTTTTCTCTTTATTTTTCTACTTCAAAAAATATGGATCAGCTTTAGAAATTAAGACATTCATATTATATTGCACCTGATAGTATAACATTGTACAATGGCTCATTGATGTTCTATTAGTCTAATTTACAGTGTGTAACGATAAAATTAACAGCACCTATTGTGAATTTATGAAAGCATGATTTATGTTGCAGTGGCAGAAAACATTAAGGCTAATTAAGATTTGGGGCTTTTATGCATATGGTTCTTTTTAATTTGTGGTTGCTTTCGGACTCCATAAACGGAATTGTCTAATCAAAATCATTCTAAAACTGTCTATATAAGAAAAATTTCTAAAAGCTATTTGTGGATGAAGATCACAGCAATTTAGGCCCAGCAATGTCTCACAAACAGCCATGAAGTGAATGATCGATTTTATTTGGGAGGTTAGCCTGACATCAGGAAAAACTCCTTTCTCTTTCTGAACAGTGTCATGCGATCTTTAATGATAACCTCACTGATATTTCCTCTCTCCTCTTATCCCTGTCCCTCTGCACTGAACACCTGCTCATAATGGGTGATTTCAACCTTCTCGGATTTCACTGCCCTCCTTTCCTCCCTAAATCTCATGCTCACATCAACTCGCCGACCTACAACAGTGGCCACCCCCTCGACCTCATCTTCACACATGGTCTTGAAGTGGTCTGAGATGGCCTGTCCTGGACAAGGCCATCTCGGGCCACTTCCGCATCCCCCCCCCCCCTTAAAAGCCCTTTACCATATTTTTCCGCCTCTGAAAAAAGCTTCCTCATGTGTTACTCACAAATGCCCTCTCTTCCTCGGACCTCCACTCCCTAAACATCAACTTGACTGCATCGTCCTCTCCCCCCATGTGCCCTTCCACCCCACCCAGACCATCCACACCGCCTTTTCCCTCTGCCTTGGCTCCAGCCACTGCCCCCTCCTTACATTCCTTTGCCCCCATTTCTCCCTCCTCTCTCTCAACCACAATCACCCGCATGAAGTTTACCACCTGCTGCCTCGACCCCCTCCCCACCCAGCTGCTGGTCACTCAACTCCCCCTTCTCTTCCCCTGCAAGCTGACATGTCAACAAGTCTCTCTCCTCAGGCTTTGTTCCACTGTCACTGAAAGAAATTGTTATCACACCCCTCTTCAACAAAAACAACCTCGATCCCTCTAATCTCACAAACTACCATTCCATTTCCAACCTACCCTTGCTTGCTAAAGTCTGGAAACGCATTGTTGCAGGTCAACTTCGGTCACACTTCTCCCACCACTCCCTCCTCAAACACCTACAGTCTGGTTTTCGCGCTGCCCACAGCACAGAGACAGCACTTGTCAAAGTAACAAACTATGTCCTGTCTATCTGTGACCAGGGCTCCCTCTGCCTCCTCGTCCTCTTGGATCTCTCTGCCGCGTTCGACACAGTGGACCACGACATCCTCCTCCACCACCTCTCCTCCCTCATCCATCTTAGTGGGACCGCACTTGTGTGGTTCGAGTCCTACTTAATCAACCGTCGCCACTTCATATCGGCAAATAGTTTCTCCTCCCTCCCCCACCGGATCATCTGCAGGATGCCCCAGGGCTCCATTCTTGGCCCTCTTCCTTTCCTTATCTATATGCTCCCTCTTGGTGATGTCATACGCACACGGGGTAAACTGCCACATGTATGCACCTGACACACAAATCTACTTTGCCTCCTCCAGTATCGACTCCAGGACCGCCGATGTTCTATCAGCTTGTCTGCCAGACATCAGGGCCTGGATAAGTGCAAACTTCCTGCAGGTGAATGTGGACAAGACGGAAGCCATACTCCTTGGCTCCTGTCAACATCTTCACTCCTGCAGATCTGATCTCCTCAACCTACCGGGGCTCTCCCTCAGACTCATTGAAACAGTGTGCAATCTGGGCATCTGGTTCGACCCCCAGCTGTCCTTTCTCTCCCACATCTGGTCCCTGACCAGGACCACCTTCCTTCACCTCCACCACATTGCCCACCTCCGACAGTACCTTATCTCAAATGCAGCCGAAACCCTCGTGCATGTGTTTTTCACCTCCTGCCTGGATTATTCAAACACACTCCTCGCTGGTCTCCCCAGCTCCACTATTCAAATAATCCAGCTCATTCAGAACTCTGTTGCCGACATACTTACCTGGACCAAACCCTGCATCCTCATCTCACCAGTTCTGGCCAGGCTCCACTGGCTCCCCATCACCGAATGGATCAACTTCAAGATCCTCACAATCATGTTCAAATCCATTTACTCCCGGGCACCTCCCTACTGCTTTTAACTCCTCCCTCTCCAATTCACCACCCGGCACCTCCGCTCAACTGGCACCGAACTCCTGCTCGTCCCTCGCACCCTCTGTATCAGTTCAAAGTATTGTTCTTGATTCACTTTTTCAATCCCATTTAAAATGCTATACAGCTCTATAAGTTACCTTCTAAGAAGCCACCTCTCAAGACAGCTCACTTGTCTAATCATTGCTCGTAACTCATTTCATTAACACTAGTGATCATATTCATTCTCCTCTGCATTGTCTCTGGGGCCTGAGCAGCTGCTTAGGTGACTAGAAATGGATGCAGCACAAAGAATGTACAGCACAGTTACAGACCACTCCACACATCCAGTTTGTGCAAGTGTTTATAATTCACACGGGTCTTCCGCATTCCTTGTTCTCTCCCATACCCTTCTATTCCTCTCACCGTCATGAGAAGGTTTAGCTTCCTCTTGAATATATCTACAGTATCTGATTCAATCATCACTTCAGCAGTGAGTTCCACAATCTCCTACCCTCTGAGTGAAGTAGTTCCTCCTAAATTCTCTCCTAGTTGCTAGCTTATATTTGTTGCGCCTGGTTACAGATTCTCCAAACAATGGAAACAGCCTAGTGATGTTAACCTGATCAAACCCTTTTATAACTTTAATCACTTCTATTAGGTGATGCCTTAAATGTCTCTTCTCTAGTGAAAAAAGGCCTAACCTATTCAAAACCAAAACAGAGAGAGCTGGGAAAACTGAGCAGATCAGGCAGCATCTATGGAAAAAGGAAAGTGCGTCAACATTTTGGGTCCACGACCCTTTGTCAGAACTGGCCTAACCTATCCAGTCTATCCAGTTTATGATGCTAGCAGGAACCTGCCAGCCCTGATAACATCCTTGTAAACCTATGCTGTTGTATTCTAGATGCAGTCTGAGCAGTCTATGTTGCTTGAGTATGATTTCAGGGATCTAACCTTATCTGATTTGGCAATGTAGCAGAGCACCCTACTTGCCTTGTTTAATGCTGCCTCACATTGCTTTGACATGCATGGTGAGTGACTATGAAGTACAGAGCTCAGCTCCTGATTATGCTACTATTTTTGCACCAAATCAGTGTGAAATTCAATGTGAATTTCCCACAATAATTGTGGTGGTAAGCTACAGAAGGCACAGTAAAATCTGGGCATTGAAGATCTAGATCATGCCCACATCACACCTCTTCTTCCTAATTAGTTCAAATTTGTTCAAATCTGTAAACTTCTCCTTGTAACTTTGAGCTTGTCACTCTTCGCTGACCCCTCTTCAAAGTGTTATCATCCTTTGAACTGCACATGGTTCCCAAATGTGGCCCTTCCAGTGATCCATATAAGGTCAGAATAAATGCTTTTGGCTTATAGTCAGTCCAATGCCCTTGAGATGCAACTTAGTATTTCATTAGCTTTGTTGATAGCACCTTCAAATGGACAAGAAATCTTTAGCAATGATCGGTAGTCACATCAAAACCTAAAGTGTGGATTCACATTGTAAAGCCCAGTTCGTGTCAATCTCTTTCCTATATAAAACCACTTGATGAGAATTTAAGAGATGCCGAACTGTTTTCTAGTCTCCAAGGGATTATTCACTGCTTGTCAGTAAATTTACTCTTCTTGGCAATGTGTAATAGAATGGTTAGTGATTATGCCTCTATTAGGAAATCCTGTTGTGAATCACTGCCTTTGTAACCTCATTATATAGTAGATGTCCTCCCGACATGAAAGACTCTATGCATATGTAATTATTGTTGTTGTTGTGATGTTTGTATCTATAATAATTTGTATCTTATAATAGAGGTTAGAAACATTTTAAATTGCTAATTCCAAAATAAGAAACTGGTTTCAAATCCTCAGCAGTATTGGACAATTATGTGTTCTGCTTCCTCGCTTTCCTATTGATAAACTGGAAGAAACTAACTGTATAAGCAGTATGTAATTGAGGCTATCAACAGTCTTATTAACTTTGCTGATGACTCAGCCATAGTTTCTGTAAGGACATGTTACCGATAAAATCTTAGGAAATCTAGTTGTGAGATAGGATAATGAAGTTGGTATGCACTCAATCTGTCAAAGACAAAGGCTATTCCAATAGCATTGGGAGATAAGATTGGAATCAATCCAGATGCTGAAAGAATTAAGCAAGGAGATCATTTTATCCATTTTGGCTTGATACCAGCAGATGAAAAAAAAATCAATAAAGAACTAGAAATGAGGGCACCATAGTGCCTCAGCCCTGCAGTATGTTGGAGCAGCAATAAGTGGCATAAAGATTAATGCAATATCCAAACATGCCTGTGACTCTTTCACATCCTTCAGTTTCCAAATTAAACAACATTGTGCAAGGTACCAAGGTGTGGCACTCCATACAAAGAGAAAAAGAAAATCATTAGGGAATTTATTGGGAGTATCTTTGCAGATCTCCGAGCAGTCTGTTTCAGTGCAGCGGCCTGGGAATAGGTGATCTGCTTACCTACCTTCCCATGTGCAGGTGGTATATAATCTACATTGAATTGCTTGGTCCAGGCAGGGGCAGACTGCATCCCCCCACCTCCCCCACTTCATCTGCCCACCCGCTCCCTCCATAACCCGTGAATGTTATGTTATGTTTCTGGAAGGGAAACACAAAAATATTACTTATGCAGCCCTCAGACATTTCTCAAATAGGGCCCTCAGCAGCCCTAAGGTTGGACCATCCTGGCCTAGAAGAAGATGTAAGTTCAATGTTAATTGTGCCAGTCGAAGAAGTCCAGATGAGCTCCATCCAATTTCCAGTAGTCCAGTAATAACTAAGTACCATGTTCCCCTGCAATGATTATTATTATTGTAGTTAGCCTTCGTGATGCTTAATAACTATAAAATGATTGTTAATCATTGTATCCCATATCATTGCTTATACTGATTCAATACAGCAGTGATTTGTACCCTTGATGTGATTTGACAATTGCTGACACAGACTTGCCCGTTTTTTTAAACCTCTAACCAGATCTGGGGTAATCTTTGATATTATTCTGTCATGCCCAGATCACGCAAGGACCTTTCAGTAGAAATTGCAGAAAGTGCATTTTGAAGTAAAAATGAGAAAGAGAAGCTGTATTTTTGTGTTGCGTTGATAACAGAGAGTTTCATTTCTGTAGAGTTATGTCCCAGCACTCACTCCAGTTTCAGGCATTACATTAATGGCTCTATATTTAGACACTCTTCCTTTACCGTTGTCAACAATACAATGTTCTTGTTTCTCGATTACTTAACTCTTTCAAGGCCATTCCAAGGAAATGGCTATTCTACAACACCTCAAGTTAACCCAGTTACATTTTAAGGTCACAAGTTACATGTATCTGTATTTTTTATTCAAATGCACACTTTATATAATATAACAATAATAATAATATGCACACTTTACCATTGATATCGAATATATTGAATCTTTGACAGAATGGTATCAGTCTTTCTAAGAGACATTTGCATTTCCCATTACAGCTTTTTGAAGTACAGTATAAGGGTTAAATATTTACGGATTTTAAATTGTGCTGGACTACAAAATACACAGTGACTAAGCTATACAGGAAATCTTGTGAAGAGCTTTGAGAGGTTTATCTTGACGTGAACAATGCTTTCATTATGATAAACTGTGCTAAATGAATAGCTGTATATAGACTGTTGTTTGAGAAATGCAGACAACTAACTGCAGGAAGTAGCTTTGAGGATGTTGTGCAATTTTTTTTATTGATCAAAAAGAGTCCATACATTGCATATTGACACTCAGTACCAAAGCACAATCACATTTCCACTGAAACATTGAAAGCAGTGCCAGCATGTCAGACTAAACACCTGTGTACTGCAAGTTTCATTGAGACGAATTGGATTAATCTGGTATTCAGTCATAACCTAATGGGTAAATTGGATTAATGTTAACTATTCCACAAGGAAAAGACCAGATATATGATCAGTTTAATTTTGTTTTAAAATGTATCTAACCTTATCGAGTGGGGGTGTGGGGGAGGTTGAGAACAAATGGAATTTCCCAAAGTTCTTTGTGTCTTATAATCAATGTTAGATGCATTGCCTGACAACAAGCAGGGGGAATATAATTAACTTATTCTTATTAAGGTCAGGCACTAGATTCACAAGGGTCCCTAGTATACATCATACTGGCTAGCACGTTAGGTATATCAAAGACAGGATTTATTTCATTGAACCCACACCTCTCTGCCAGATTGGAGACAGCCTACGGCATTCTTACAGGCAGTTCATCTGTGTTCCTCCTTTGATGCTTTCTTCCAAAATGGATAAAATTGTTCAACCATAGCCATAGCAGCATTAGTGTTGTAAGTTTTGACGTCTGTTTCCAAATCCCTAAGATTATCAACTACACCCAGCTCAAAAATTAACTCTACCAGTTCATAAGAACTACTGCCTGTTCCTTGGGATGTGAAAGGCGCTCTATAAATGTAATTTTGTTGTTGTTGTTCAGATGGACAGTAAAGATCCTATGACACTGTTCAAAAAGAGAAGGGAGATTCTCCAGTGTCCTGGTCAACAATCCCCCAGATAAAAATTGGTCAATCACTTCATGGCTGGTTTGGGGACGTTGTTGTGGACAAATTGGCTGCCAAGTATGCCTACAAATACACAGTCATTAAACTTCACAGAAATTCTTGTGAAGCGCTTGATAGGTCTCAACGATGTGATAATGTGCTATATCAAATCCAAGGATTACTATTATTATCTTCCAAACTAAAATTTAATTCAGAAGATTTCAAAATTCTGCATGAATTTAAGTCTTAGCATCCAAACCAGACTGCCACATGTATGGAAATTTCAATTTGACTGATGTAAAATTCTATGAAGGAGTTTGATAAATTTTCATGACTTCATAAGACGTTATTTCAAATACAAGGCTTATTATATGTATTATTACTAGTAAAGATCCTGAGAAGTAATCAGAGATACTGGAATGGAGATTGCTCTTTTGATTATTTATTACATTTATAAAGTTAAAAACTGAAATATAAAATTGGTACCTCTCAGTATGATGTTGCAAAATAGCTTAACATACTGTAAAACAATTCCCTATATCCAATTCCCTTTTAACAGATTATTGTATGAAAAATGTAATGTCAAAGGACATTGCATTGTCTAATATTAATTGTAACCTGATAGGTTTCAGCCATATCTAGTACTCTATCAGGTCATCATTTCTGAACAGAAAGTGGACGTAATGAGGAAAATAATTAGTTGACTCTTTAACCTTATGCTTATCCTTTTGAGCCTTTTTTCTTCTATATTGTTCTTTTGTTTCATTTTTAACTTTTTTAGGTCATTCCAATCTTTTATTTCTAATCATTTGTAACTTTAGAATATGCTTTTTTAACCTTGCCCCCTGCTTTCTTCCAGGGACACTTTCCATCGTCCTTTTAAAAATGATTTGACAGTCTGACAGGCTGGCTTAGAACAAGGCGGACCAACTGGCAGCCCTCAGACCGCATCCGGCCCGAGAACAGTCACACTGTATTTCTGAAGCCCAAGCTTGGTCTGACCCGATGGGAAAAACAGCAGCGCAGAGATGCAGCAAAACTTGTCAATCACTTTCAAACCGGTAATAGGAGACAGAACCACAGAGAGAGAGAGATACAGAAACATACACAGATATATAGAGAGAGTAAGATACAGAAACACACACAGACAGAGAGAGAGATACACACACACACACACACATACACACACAAAGAGATACAGAGATGAACACAGACAGACAGCGAGAGGGATACAGAGAGAGAGAGATACAGAGGCACATACAGATAGAAAGAGAGATACATAGAGAGAGAGACACACACGTGCAGACAGACAGAGAGAGACACAGAAAGACAGAGAGATAAAGAGAGAGAGAGACATGCAGGTAGACAGGTACAGAGACACACACACACAGATACAGAAACACAGATCCTTGATCCTGGCTGTATTATTGTTTCTAAAATTAGTATGAATGTACATTGCCAATTTATAGTTTTCATTGTTACTAAAATTATAATTCCATTGTAACTGAAATTAATAATAATAATCCTTGCATTTGATTAGTGCCATATCATGTCTTTAAGATGTCTCAAAGCGCTTCACATAATATACTGTAAAGTGAATTGTGGGCAAAACACGGCAGCGAATTGCGCACAGTGTCCCATCTTTAATACAGTGAAATTAAGTAATACAGTTATATATGATTTCTATATGATTCTTACAGGTTACGTTTCTGGAAGGGAAACATAAAAATATTGCTTATGCAGTCCACGGATATTTCTCAAATCCGGCATCCAGCCCTCAGCAGCCAAAAGATTGGACCACCCTGGCTTAGAATATAAGATAGGAATAGGAGTAGACCATTCAGTCTGTCGAGCCTGTTCCCCCATTTCATTAGACCACTAGCTCTACCTGTTACAGCTTCACTTGGAACCAAAGGATCCAGTATGGAATATAGATTAACACACAGAGACACACAAACAGACATTTCATCTTTATCTATACTCATCTGGTAGGACTCCTGTGGGAGGACTCATTTTAGCCGTGCTGTTCTTTGAGTGAGCAATTCATTTTGCCGCGCTGTTGCAGTCCTTTCGCCCTGCCTGGGAATCAAACCCAGATTCTCTTGTTTGCAAGGCAAGTGCTCCAGTCCTTTCAGCATTCATAAGTGCAGCTGTGCTGTTCTTTTTTCTTCAGATTCATGTAATGGGCTTCTTTCTCTCTTTTGTCTAGCATTTTTACTTATCTTTGAAAGGCTTGATTTCTGTTTAGGCAGCTTTATAATGATAAATATAAATGTATAATTTATAATCACTGGGACGTCCTACGTCCGTGAAAGACTCTTTAAAAATGTAATTTTGTTGTTGTTGCCGCGGCTTAGCTTCGTCTGTGTTTGTTATTTTGTTTCTGCCGCTTGGCTCTGTACGTGCTCTTTGACGCACGATGCCACAGCGCCACTTTGACCCGGTGGCTACTAGGTGTAACTGCAGTGAAAAACACAAAACTGAAATCCATGTTACAAGAAGATTACATTTGTATAGCTTTCATGTTGGGAGGCCATCCTAAGGCACTTTTAGGTCATAACTCATGAACGATAAGAGCTACTCGAAAACAAATATCCCCATGTCACTTCCAGTTGCAAGACCTTTCTGACAGATGACTGATATGGGACTTAATACCTTTCCCTGTCATTCCACTATGTCTCTTGATGCCCATTCTTACCAAATACTCATCTACCTGCCTCTTAAATGGAACTTCTTACAGTTATATGAAGATACAGACTTCATTTTCAGAGTTCCCAGACCATTTCTATGACATGATTGCATTGTCACAACTGTCTAGTGATATGCTCCATAATCTGCATTGACAATGTGGCATATGCTGTGGAGTACTATAGCTTAGTGATTGGAACACTTGCCTTGCAAACAAGAGAATCTGGGTTTGATTCCCAGGCAGGCGAAACCTTAGGCAAGTTTACTCTACACTCCTCTGTTCACCTAGCAGTAAGTGGGAACCCAGTTGTTAGTCGATTGGCGGATCGCTTTTCCCAGGGTAATAATCCCTTCAAAAAAGAAAAGAAAAAAATGTGGTGGCTCAATCCACAACTGTTTGTGGGACACTGCTGTGCGCAATTGGCTGCAGCATTTCACCCACAAAATATACAGTCAATTCACTTTACAGTATATTCCGTGAAAGGCTTTGAGACATTTTGAAGATGTGATAAGGCACTATATCAAATACAAGGATTATTATTATTAATAATTATTATTATTATAATGACCATGTACAAAAAGTACAATCCAAACCTGCCTTTAATTATCTTTGTTGTCATCTCTGATCAAAACATTTCAGTCCCACTGCATGAAAAATTCAATCGGAGTTTGACGAGCATTCTAGACAGTGAGACACTGAAAGGCTGAGCCAGACTCATCAAAATTCAACTCAGAATTTCTGGCCTCATGTTCAACCAACTGAGCTGCCTAGTAATTTTGTTGAGAACTGCTTGAAGTCCTATGACAATGATAGCCGCTAATGCTATTTCCTCATTTCAATAGTGCATCAGCAGCCAAAGGCACCACACAGAACACCCATCGGAATATCAGGCTGATTGTAGATATTAATCAGCTGCTTTGAAACTAAGGTCAAATGAAATTTTAAGAGTTAGCTTTTTCTCTCCTGGTAGCCCACAGATATTTCATTTGAAGCTCCAATAACCTTCACTCTGAAGTAATTAAACCTCTTTCAAGTTGTTTTCTAATATGCCTGCTTTGTTTTCACAAATTGCAATGCAGAGCACTGCTGTGCTAACACACGGAACAAATAAAACAAATTCCCACTGCACCAAACTTTAATAACCTGGAGCACACCTCTGTTTCATAAGGATATGAAGCTGCAACTTCAGTTGTAGGAAGAAACATTATTTTAAAAGATATTAAGTTGAAACTGATCTGTGCTCTAGGCACAGGTTGGGTTGGGGGGGAGGTGGGGGTGGTGGGGGGTTGGGGAGGGCTGCTGCGTTTGTCTACAAATACGCAGTCACTTCACTTTATATATGTTACAGTAAATTTGTGAAAACCCCTTTCATGAAATCCCTGGAAATTTTTGTAAAATTGTGAAATCATGAAATCGCTAAAATTAGGAGTCAGGGATTTTGTGAAAAAGTGATCATTTCATCATATTGATAACCTTGCCTTGACAGTTGTTAGCATCATCAACAAATAAATAACATATTATGAAAATTAGGATTGGACAGTCAGTAGTAAATTTGTGCAGTTCAAAAATAACTCTGCCAACCATCCAGGAATAAATTGCTCCCCTTATGCTGCTTTGTTTGGCAATCAGGCTTGTGCTGGCCTAACATGTTCATCACTGCCAGCAGAGGTGATTTCTACACTGAAAAGTGAGCTTGATCTCCTGGTTGTTCTTGCTGGTAATGCGCCAGAAGAAGTATCAGCTGACAACCACTCCACCTCAAATAACAATGCCACAGAAGTTTTGATCCCACCACTGAGTGACAGCACTGCAGAACCTATTCCTTTGTCAGCGGGCACTTCTGCAGGACAACCAGAGTCCAATCAAGGTCATCGAAACACTCACTACCAGTGTATCTGTTTCTCCAGTCTCCAGTGCACAGATCAACCGTAGCTTAGCCTTGTAGTTTCCATGTTCTCGATGATAGAAATGTCCAGTGATCCTCCTATTTCATATGCCCTGGAGATCGCATGACCCAGATCAGAAAGTGAAGAGCTACTGCAAAAAAACCCACAAGTAGCCCAGGCAGAAATGATGGTAAACCGGAGTTAGCTGGATCTCCAAGCCGCGACACCTGGAGACAATATGGCTGACCCCATCCCAGCAGTTAGAGGGTTTCCCAGGAACATCTTTGGTGTTATCATTAATAGAGATTTAGACACTGATCAGTACAAGATATCAGTGAAGGCCGGCATCCTGAGGGGTCACTATTCCAGCAACCAATTTGACCTCTGCCCACAGTGATTGTTAACAGAGACCTGCGTCAACCAGGAGAAGTCAGTGTCACTCCGTGAAGGCTTTACGAAGGGTAACTTGGACAGAAAAAATGTCAGATCAACTGTTGTAAATGTCAAACTAAAGCTAAAATGTAACTCCCAGTATCATGGAAGCCCTGTTTGTGTTAACAAATGAACACTTGACTCATCAGTGAATGAAATGTCACATAAAGTTGCTGGTGAATAAAATATTCATTTTCATAACGTGTTATTCATTCATTCATTCATTCATTCATTCATTCATTCATTCATTCATTCATTTATTTATTTATTTATTTATTTATTTATTTGTTTGTTTGTTTGTTTGTTTGTTTGTTTGTTTGTTTGTTTATTTAACTAACAAGTGTCAAGGCAAGGTTATCAATATGATGAAATTATCATTTTTTCACAAAATCCCTGACTCATAATTTTAGTGATTTCATGGTTTCACAATTTTGAAATCCCTGGGCTGCAAATTTCAGGGATTTTGCGAAATCGCTGGTTTCACAACTTTACTGCAACATATATATCTGCAAAGTGTTTTGAGATATCTCCTGATGTGAAAGATGTTATATCAAAATGCAAAGATTATTACTAAATTAGGTGGTAGTTTCTGAGATAGAGAGAACCATAAACCCTGAAAGAATTTCTCTACGACTGTTCTTTTTCAATACCAAATGTTCACAATGTATTTTCTACTTTAAGACCACAAAATCTCAGTTTTATCCTCAAGACTTTATTTGATACAAACTTTTGGACACCTTTTACTCCTCTTCCTCAAAGTTCCCATCCCCATCTTGGGCTTCCAGCTGGATCTGTAAATGTGAAATTTCTGTGGTTTTGGTTATTTCCAGCGAAGAACATGCATAATATTCCTGCTTTTAGATTCACTGAGATATTAGGTGAATGGCCCAGGTAGAATGGCACAACTCCAGGATCCGAAGGATTTGGATAAAATACACAAAGATAAATCATTTTCACTGGTTTGTTAGTTCGTAACTGGAGGGCATCAATTTATGATCATTACCAAAAACACCTCTCAACCTTGGCTTAGATATAGGTACAGTTGCAAAATTTGCAGAGTGTACTAAACTAGGAGGTATAGTGATTAGTGGGAGGATGGCAAGAGACTGCAGGAGGACTTAAATAGTTTAGCACAGTGGCAGATGAAGTTTAGTGAAGTATCGTAGAATTACACAGGAC
Organism: Callorhinchus milii; assembly: GCF_018977255.1. Lineage (NCBI taxonomy): Eukaryota > Metazoa > Chordata > Chondrichthyes > Chimaeriformes > Callorhinchidae > Callorhinchus > Callorhinchus milii. The sequence continues at coordinate 107,612,822 of NW_024704742.1, read as the reverse complement.
AGAAGGAGGCCCTTCGGCCCATCGTGTCTGCACCGGCTCTTTGAAAAAAGCTATTCAATCAATCCCATTCCCCACTTTCTTCCCATAGCCCTGCAAACTTGTCCTCCACAAATAATTATCTACTTCTCTCTTAAAAGTTATTATCGAATTGGCTTCCACCCATCTTTCAGGTAATCCATTCCATATCCGAACAACTTGCCGTGTGAAAAACTTTTTCCTCACTTCCCCTCTGTTTCTATTAACAACTATTTTAAATCGGTATCCTTGGGTTACCAACCCACCAGTCAGTGGAAATAGTTTCTCCTTATTCACCCTATCGAATCCCCTCATAATTTTGAAAATGTCTATTAAGTCTCCTCTTAACCTTCTCTGCTCCAAGGAGAATAATCCTAGCTTCTCTATCCTTCCTCATAACTGAAATCCCTCATTCCTGGTACCATCCTGGTAAATCTCCTTTGCATCCCTCCAATGCCTTGACATCCTTCCTAAAGTGTGGTGCCCAGAACTGAACATAGTACTCCAGCTGAGGCCCAACCAGTGTTTTATAAAAGTTCATCATAATTTCCTGATGTTTGTCTTCAATGCCCCTATTTATAAGGCCTAATATCCTGCATGTTTTTTTAACAGCTTTATCTACCTGTCCTGCCACCTTCAAAGATTTGCTCATATGAACCCCCAGGTCTCTCTGTTCCTTCTCCCCCTTTAAGAGGGGAGAAGGAACAGCTTATATTGCCTCTCCCCATTCTTCCTCCCAAAATGCATCACTTTGCATTTCTCCACATTGAGCTTCATCCGCCACATGTCTACCTATTTTACCAGTCTGTCTATGTTCTCTTGCTATTATCCTCCTCTCCTCTGGATCTGACATTTATCATAAAACTCCTTTTTCTGTTTTATTTTAATCCCAATTTCCTTATTCATCCAGGGAGGTTGGATGCTCTATCTTTCCCCTTTGCGGGAATGTATTTGTTCTTCCCCAAACTGTCTCCTCCTTGAAGGTTTCCCATTGCTCGTTAGCTGTTTTACTTGACAATCCTTCTTCTACAAGTAAAAACGTAAAGTGATTCATTTTGACAGAAAATATGAGGAGAGTACATATTGAATGGCAATATCTTGCAAGGAGAGGAGCAAATGGATTTGGGAGTGCAGGTATATGGATCCTTCAAAATGGCAACACATTGGAAGGGGCCCTGAAACTAAAGCAAATGATATTTTGGGTTTTATACATAGGGGTACAGAGTATAAAAGTAAAGCAATAACACTAAGTTTGTACAAATCATGGTTAAGCCATTAACTGGAGTACTGCATTCAGTTTGGGGATTTCACTTCAGGAAGTATGTTAAGGCATTGGAGGAATGCATACAAGATTCACAAGGGATGATACCAGTGATGAGAGACTATAGTTAATGAAGAAAGAGTGGAGAAATTGAGTCCGTTTTCATTGGAGCAGAAAGGGTTGAATGGGGCCTGATAGAGGTGCACAGAATTATGAGGGGTTTTGACAGGAAAAACAGGGAAAAACTATTTCCATTTGTAGGGGAGTCAGTGATTAGAGGACATAGATATAAGATAGTCACAAGAAGAGCTAACAGAGAACTGAAGATAACATTTTTCACACAAAGAGTTGGTGTGATGTGGAATACCTTACCAAGTAAGGTGGTAGGGGCAAAGTTCACTGGGGGTTCAAAAGGGAAGGAGACAGTTATATGAAGGCATGGGAAAAAAGTTTGAAGGGATATAGGGATACGAGGATGGGAAAGGCAGTGAGTTTCAATGAACAGCTTGCTCTGAGAGCAGGTGTGGACTCGATGAGCTGAATGGCTTCCTAAACTTCTATGAAGCTGTGATCCTAATCGTACAAAGAAAACGGTTAAGAGAAATATTTTCACACAGCGGGTTGTTAGGAGATTGAAGGCTGTACTAGTAATAATGGTTGAAGCTAAATCAATAATAGGTTTTAAATGAGAAATAGACAAATATTTGAAGAATTAAAAGGTAAAAGGATTTGGGGAAAAGGCAGGAGAGTGGGGATAATTGGATTCTCTCTTTCAGAGAGCTGAACTGAATGGCCTCTAAGATTGTAAAGAGCTAGCAGGGAGAGCAAGAGATAACTTAAGAAGCAATTGTTAACTATTACCAACCTTTGTTTTTAAATGTTGGTACAGTGTAGATTGAAGCCGATCGGGAAAACATTTAAACACTATTGGAGAAACTATTTCCACTGGTGGGTGGGTGGGTAACCCAAGGACACCGATTTAAAATAGTTGTTAAAAGAAACAGAGGGGAGGTGAAGAGAAATTTTTTCACACAGCGAGCTGTTCGGATCTGGAATGCATTGCCTGAAAGAATGGTTGAAGCTGATTCAATAACAACCTTTAAGAGAAAAGTAGATAATTATTTTGGGTGACAAGTTTGCAGGGCTATGGGGAGTGAGCGGGGGAGTGGTATTGAATTGGATAGCTCTTCTCAAAGAGCTGGCACAGACACAATGGGCTGAATGTCCTCCTGTGCTGTATGATTCTACTAAGATGAGTGAATTCACTGATAATTGGATCATCTAGATCAGTCTACTGTGAATGATTTTGGTCAAACAGCTTTTTGAAAAACTGTGAAGATAATAATGATAATAATAATAATCCTCACATTTGGTATAGCGCCTTTCATGTTGAGACAAAGGCCTTTACTGTAAAATATAGTGACTGTATTTTGTAGGCAAATGGTATCAATAAAGTCTTACTTCTTAAAATTGCGGGCATTTGTTAAAATGGGAATATTTGCTCGTGTCATTGTCACCCTTAGATCAGCCAGATGTTTTTGTGATTCACTGAATATCGAGCTGATCACTGCATGCAAAACTAATTTTCTACTTCATTAGGGTTGGAGCGTAAGTTGTTGCCCAGCCACCAGCTAATTGAAAATAAAAGGAAGAAAAGAAATGATAGCAGACACTGAGCTGCCACACTGCAACAAAAAATTAAATTAGCGATAAAAAGCAATGGATTGTGTCAAATACGATAAACATGCAATTAAATGCTACCAGCCCTAGCAACATGCTGACATATCTGTCAGAGCAAGATACAAGGAGCATGTGAATGACAATCCTTGTCTTTGCCTTCATAGCTTTTAAGAGTGACTCATCCTTACTTAGCATCACAAAGGAGCCGCAGGACCTCTAGATTGAGATAAATATAATTTTGAGTAAAAGCATCCTTCAAATTAGAACAAACTCTACCAAAAATTGTAACAACGTTTAAAATACAAACGAAAACTAATCCAGGAATGCAGCAAATTTTTCATTCTTCCGTGAAGGTTTTAAAATGTTTGTCCCGTGTTCTCCATTACAACAACAACAACAACAAGATTCCATTTATAGAGCGCCTTTCACGTCGGGAGGACGTCCCAAGGCGCTGTACAGTTGGGTCAGGACCCGAGCAGGGGGGAAATGGTCAGGGTGAGGGGAGGGAAGGGAGGGAGCGAGGAGGGGGTAGAGAGTCGAGAGGGGAGCTGAAGGCTCGGTCAAAGAGAAAGGTCTTGAGACCGGCCTTGAAGGAGGAAAGGGAGGAGGCGGCGAAGGCACTGGGGGATAGAGTTCCAGAGCCTCGGGGCTGAGAGGAAGGCCCGGCCACTGATGGTAGGGCGGGTGGGGCGGGGGATGTGGAGCAGACCGGAGCCAGAGGAACGGAGGGTACGGGCAGGTAAGTAGGGGGATAGTAGGTCGGAGAGGTAGGAGGGAGCGAGGCCGTGAATGGCCTTGTAGGTAAGGATGAGGATCTTGAATTCGATCCTCTGAGGGATGGGGAGCCAGTGGAGGTGAGCGAGGGTGGGAGTGATGTGGTCGCGAAGTCTGGTGCGGGACAGTACACGAGCTGCAGAGTTCTGAATGACCTGCAGTTTGTGGAGGGAGGTGCCGGGAAGGCCGGGAGGAGAGAGTTCCCATAGTCCAGCCTTGAGGTGATAAAGGCGTGGACCAGGGTTTCAGCAGCGTGAGGGGTGAGGTAGTGCCGTAGTCTGGCGATATTCCGGAGGTGATGGAAGGCAGTGCCAGTTGGGGCGCGGATATGAGGAAGAAAGGACAGCTCAGGGTCGAACAGAACCCCGAGGTTCCTGACTGGCTTTGAGAGGTGGAGAGTGCAGCCTTGGATGCTGATGCTGTCAGCGCTTGTAATTACTTCAGTTACAATCTCCAGTCTTCTTTTTGTCTAAATCTTCCTGCTTTCCCCGCCCCTCCCTGACTTCACACAAACACGCACCAAAAAGCTGAGACATTCAATTCTACCCAGTCTTACCCTGTAAGACTACTTTGCCTTAATGGTTAAGATCACTCAGAATTTTCAGCTGGCCATCAGTGGAAAGTGTTTAAAAACACAACTTTTAGTGCATTTCCTGTAAAGCATCAAAGTTTGGTAGCTACAGTAGTCTATTCTTTGAATGAAGATTCTTTACATAATTGGACAAAACACAAGCTTATTGCTCCTTTAAAAGACATTAACATCACATGCCTTTCCTTCTTGCACTGAAAAGGAAAACTTCAGGATCAATCTTCAGTCCTTTTAGCTATGGAAACTATGCAGTATGATGTTCAGTGTGAAGGGCATCAAATGAGATTATTTTAAGAAGATTATTTCTCCCAATTACAGTACCCTTTCAAAATCTTATGGATTGAAAAAGATTTGAATTTCATAACAGATTTTGATGTGATAAGTCTCACACTGAGTGTGGAAAGAAATTATGAAATATTAGTTGAGAATGATTGATTGGCTGAAGGCGTGAAACCCCCCACAACTTCAGCACAATCATTTGGTCCAAAGCCTCTTTTCAAAATTATTTGGCCTCTATTTTTTCAGCGGTATCAGGGCAAGAATTATTGACTTCAGACGTCAGCATTTAAGTCTTAATATCAACAGTTTACATTTCTATTGCGCCCTTCAAGAGAGGTACCGTCTCAGGGCATTGAGAAATGCTGTAGTTTGACCCTGAGCCAGGGAGAAAAGCAAGTGAACGTAGACACAATCAAAGAGGAAAGTCTTCAGTTGTGAAGATGAATAAGATGTGGGCAAGGTGAAGGGATTGAGGCAGGTAGTTCCAGAGATTGGGCATAGTGGTTAAAGTAATGTAAACCCCCCACCAGTGGCGACTGTTGCTGTTACCCACCATGACATGTTTCAGTGCTATTTCACCAGAAACTAACTGACTGACTGGTATTTCATAAAGACTGAATCCAACCCAAGTCAGAAAATGTGATCTGTGCTTAACACTGCTGAGACAACCTCTGACATCGAGACTATTTTTCTGTTTGATATTAAATCAATATAATAATTGACACTATGAAAAATGTCTTCTGAGCACAATAAAAGATAATATGACAGAATTTGAATGCAAATGTCACACAAATGATCAATTTTTTTTTACTAACAGCTGATTTAATCCATCCTGAGACATGAAGTAGATCACCTTTACAGCCAGCAATGTAAGTCAGTCAGTAATGGAGCTCCCAATATAATATCGCTTTACCACAACATTCTGATCTAAAGCTTATTCCATTCATCCGCAGCTCATTGCGTTGGCACTATGAGACACTGAAGGGAGGTTGTTTTCCATCAAACACAGTCATGTGATGTGGTTATTTTCTGAAGGGATTTTGCTTCTCACCTTTTTGGTTCTTGCTGCAGGAGAAATGTTGGCAAGACAGAGGCAGAGGAGCTTGAAATGTGCCCAGACTGCATTTTCCAGAGAGCGTCAAGTTTCACTTCATCTCACTGAATGTTTTGCATAGGTCACTGAATGGAGCGAGTTAAAATGCACCAGTCTTAAGAGGTTATGTATTCCTTCTATTCGGCTGGGATTATAAAACGGCTCAAACCAGAGTATCTGTCAAACTACAAAACTGATGAGTTTATTCAGTGCATTGAAGCAGGACGTATTCTGACACTTTTGACAGTAGTGAAGAATAACATTCACCACTTGATGATTTTGTCTGTATAATATTGTGTTTAGGGGCTGTTTGGAATAGTAATTTTATCACTGAGGAAACACAATGAAAAACTCTACAAGTGGCACAATTGCAGAAGAAATATCAGATTTTTTCATAGAATAGAAGGGCATTCTCACTCCTGATGTTCTTTTGTGCCCTGAGCAATATTAAATCTAATATCATCCATGAAAAGCTTATTTAATTGTAGCTGATGCTCTTTCCTAGATTGTGACTGGGTAAGTGGATGTCCTCAAATTCCAACTGAAGGACACTTAGGAAACCTCCGGGTCATGTCCCCCGAAGGTTCAGCGCCTTGGAACATCCTCCCGATGTGAAAGGCTCTTTACAAATGTAATTTTGTTGTTGTTGTTACTGTTTGTGCCCCCTGAACCCATCAACCAAAGAGAAATGTGTGCTACCCCTCGGTATTGCAAGCATATTAACAATCTCCAGCTCCGAAAGATGCATTAACGTTCTTGCAACTCATTGGAATGCAGGGGAAGTGATCTTTATTTAAAATAAAGGTGCTTTAGTAGGAAAACCATGGGATACCTGGCATAATGCGTTAATCAATACTTAAGGACATAGAGTGGCACAATTGCAGCAGACATAAAGTGAATCTTGTGCAAGGATATATATATAGTAATATATATATACAAAACATATATATATTTGTATGTTACCCTGAGCTATGAGAAATTGGCTCCAAACCAGTCTGCTGTGAAACAGGATGCTCGAGCGTTGGTGCAATGTATATATGGGATTCCCTGCCAAGATGCACTTTACACTCCGAGGTGGATTTCACGGGCAATAGACCCATTTATGTTGTATTTTCCTGTTCAATTGCCTTTTCAAAATTTAAGTTTAATCGCGTTGCTTACATCTCTCTTCATCATTTAAAATAACTTCTCCTTCATTCCAATAATTCCTGAAAGAGGAAAGTCTTGAGATCGGCCTTGAAGGAGGCAAGGGAGAGTGGAAGGCAGAGGGATGGAGTTCCATAGGGTGGGGACAGAAAAGCTGAAGGCCCAACTGCCAATAGTGGGACAGGCAGGGTAGGGAATATGAAGCAAGCTAATGTCCACCAAGCAGAGGGTATGGTGATATGGCATTAATATCTTGCAGAGGTAGGGAGGAACGAGGCCATGGAGGGCTTTAAAAGTGAGGAGTAGGATTTTAAACTCGATCCTCTGAGGGATGGGGAGTCAGTGGAGCCGGACGAAGATGGGGGTAATCTGTTCACTTAAAATGTAAGATCAGACAAAATTTTATAATAACCTTAATTCATTTTAAATTCAGAAGTATTTTTGCAAGGCGAAAAACTGCAAGAAATTTCGGAGAAAACTCAGAAAAGTCAATAATTGTTTATACTTTAACTACATATACATAGAATTCACATCACAAAATTACTGAGTATTAATATATTCAGTTCACAACACAGAGTTCAATGATTCAACCCTTTTACTATTTGAGAGAAACTGACTTGTCAATTCAGAGGAGGTTATTTTGCTGCTGGCTTGGAAAACAGTCAGTACAAAAATATAGGTTTATAGGCTATTAGCCTCCTTGTTGTAGAAACAGAATTAAAGTCTCAATTCTGAACCAATTATTTTTTCTTCTGTCTCAATGACTTGTTGCAAAGTCTCAGGACTGCCATTTTTAAAGCTTGTACTTGTATTTGAATCTTTGTTGCTTTGGGGATAAAACTGACGTGTTTTGATATTAAATTTCCTATCAGAAGATTTGTTTCAATAACACAGAATTGCATCTGCACAGCATGAAATATTTATTATGAATCATCAGCTCAAAATTCCTAGTCTTAGGCTGGTAAGACCATTTTGACTAACAATCCAAGATCGTGCAGAATTGTGCAAACTTCTTAAATCCAATTTGAATTTGGAAGCCAAGTTTCCAGATCCTAGACTTTGCAAATGGGCTGGAGGAAGGCTCCCACTCCTCTAACAGCATCTCCAGGAGCTCGGATACATAAAGGAGACTGTTTGCACACAGGTCTTATATGGCACAAGCTTGACCTGAATTGGGACCTTGCTGTCCTTGAAGAGAGACAAGTATGACCAGAGTGCCTTCACTCATCACCGTTCAGTCCTTCAGAACAGCATCCAGACAAATGTTGCTGTCCACCACAAACCCCAGATACTGATAAGAATCATCAATTGGAACTGATGTTTCTATGTTTCAACCAATATTTTCTTTGTCTTCTCTTGAGTCTTGCAGAACTATGATTTCTTTCTAATCGGATAACATCTCAAAGTGTTTCCCAGTGAAAAGTGAAAACTTGAGCTTTGCAATATTTGGAAAATGGCTATTTTTAATTTCAGAACGACAACAAGTTTGGGCTGATTCAGTTTACTCTAGAGTCTTTGTTGTGCTCTTTGGTGATGTGCTCTTAAGCACACTGAGACTGTCCTGGGTGAAGGGTGCTATATTAATGCAAGTTGTTGATGTTGATGTCCAGATATCACAACTTGCATTTTGTGAATATTGCAAATTAGATAGCAAAGCAGGAGTCACAACTTAGCACTTCCTGATCTTTTTGTAGAATTCACAAATTAGACTTCATTGTGCTCTTGAATCATCACTTAAGTTGCCAATTTTCCTGGGATTTTGTTCTGAAATTTATCCAGTAATGCTCTATTGACTCAACTATTTGCCATTATCTAGTGTTCAGACCTATATTTCCCAGATTTTGTCCTTCTAACAATTACGTTTGGCCATTATCTTGCCTATTCATATTATACCTATTTTTCTGGAATATGAAAGAGTCATAAATATCAACTGCATGAATCTTTGTGATGTGGACTAGAGTGAATGCTTTCACAGCCTCTAATGATTCAGTAACTTCACTTGAAGCTGGTTCCTTTCTCCAACTATCAGCTGAAAGGTTCACTTGTTCCATCTTTTGTGTAAGTTATAAAGTTTGACTTCTGATTCCACAGAGTAATGTGCTGACAGCACACGGAGCTGGACAACACTTACTCATTCAAACGTATTTTGACTGAAAGCATCTGATAACTTGCCACATAAGAAGCTTATTGCAAAGATTAGGTCACTTGGAATTAAGGAGAATATAGGTATGGATAGCTAAATTGTTGAAGGGCAGAATGCAGAGAGTAAGGGCAAAAGCAAGTTTCTTGGAATGAGAAAATGTGTTGACTAATATTCCTTGGAGGTCTGTGTTGGGGATAGTTTTATTCAATATATATAATAAATGATTTAAGAAATTGAGGAAACAATATTAACATTTGCTGATGGCACTAAATTGGGAGGTCAGAAATGACAAAACGGATGAGGATTATGAAACCCTTTATAATCTTTTATGAAGTCTTTCCTTCCCAGATATAGAGAAATTTCCACATGTAAGTGACATAAATATGTGGCACGCCTCGTCTGGTTTGGATACTCTTAAGCATAAGGTTTTGTCATGTGTCAGACACCAGCTAACCAAAACAGACTTCAGGAAAGGACATCCACAGATTAGCAGGGTAGCAGAATGAGCAGGTGAGTGGTAATTGCAATTCAATTAAAAAAAATTGATTGGAAAAATAAGACAGAAAATGAAACCCATTAATGAAGGAATGGAGTGCAAATCCTACAATATTTACCCCACTATTATATTATACAGGTATTTTGATCTAGTACATCATGTACCTTCCACAGTTATAATTGTCCATTTCCAGCCTTAAAATGCTATTGAATTTTATTTACATGTTCATATACATTGAGTTTATCTCCACTTGTGGACGTTTAACCCTCAACATGTGATGCAGAAGGCAGAGAGGGATTCAAGATATTTTGAAGATCTGCCAACTTTAATTGTTAACTTTTCTCATTAACAATCTCTTCACTTTAGATCAATTGATCATGAGTGGAGCTTTCTCTCTATGTGTAAAGTCAGTTATAAACACTCTTGTGTAATAATGTGGTGAATTTCCAGCAATATACAACTTTCCTCCAATTTTCTCACGCGCTTCATAACGACGAGAAAGAAAAATCAGAAACAATTTACATATGTTTGTACTAACGCTCATACAACGCAGACGTTCAGAACTATCTTATTCTTGAGCACTGGTGAAAGGTCATTAATGCTAAACTTAAACTTTAAAATTTCAACTGAGATTTGTAAGGATCAATGCAATGCTTGAAATCAAATACCTGAGTTATTGATTAATTCAACCTCTCACAAGCATTTGGAATTGCATTCAACCATCCACAAGCCTTACCTACATCCTTTGTTAACAACAAAGCAGATTTTAGCCTGACTGAAACACACATAGTTAACTCTTCCAACAATTAACTATTTCTGCTTGTTGAATCATGGCTGCTTGCTCTTTGAATGACATGTTCTGTCTTCTGAATAGTTGCCATGAAACTGGAAAACAGGTCAGTATATAAGTGTACAAAAGCAAAATCTTTTCTATTTAATGGTTGATGCTTTTAATTTATTTTAATAATATTGGTAAAATAAACAGTGCAAGATGGTGCAACTCCAATAATTGAAAATCAGAACTAAGGGAATTGCATGGTGGCCTAAGAGCTATTATTAATTTAATTCTATTGATCTCAGTGAAAGAAAATTCATCAGAAAGAAATAATACTCTATTATATTTGCAGACAATTGCACAGTAAATGCGTATTGTGGGATTGAGATAGTTGTTACTACTGAATGGTACAATGCTAATGTGAGTAGTTTTATTAGTACTATTCTCCTTTTGTTTAGCAAAAGAAGAAAACCATTGTATTGTGCTTATCCAAGCATTATTTATCCGTAATGGATTTTATTCTGAAATGACTCTGTAACTTGCTTCTTTTTTGGGAGAAACTTTTCTAATTGGTTCTGAGTTGCTCAGCTCTCACAGTTGCTTGAACACAAAAGAAGCATCAAGTAAAGTAATTCAATTAAAAACACACTGGAGACAATTGAGTGCAGAATGGAAGGTTGGAACAAATTATTGTTGCCGGCAAAACAGAAAGGAATTTACAATCCATGTAAAACACAGTACAATATTTTTATGATGCATTCTGATGTAATAGATTGTAAATATTTATTGGAGAGCTTTATTATTTATTTTCTTTTAATTCGTATGCTATGATAACCGCAAATATTCTGCAGATCCTCAGTGCTGATTTGATTAATTAAATAAAAGAGCTGGAACACCAATATCATTAGAGTTGCAAAGAAATCCCAGGGGGACTTATCTACTGCTCATACCTCCTGGCTAGCTGCCAAAATTGAAGCGCAATGTGGTGAGAACCAGTTAAAATTGTGCTCCAGTTTGACAGAAAGCACATACTTCTTCAGATAATCAGGCAAACTGGTTCTTTCCAATTGAAAGATGCTGATGTTGAAGCCATTTCATATTTCTTAGTTTGAGCTTGGAGACTATTGTAGTTGTTGTGACAGTTTTGCATTATAACTGTGGGGACAAGTTTCTATTCAAGAGATGCACAATTAAACAGACTCCTGTCTGGAGATTTCTCGGGCTTTTAGCAAATGCATATTTACTTTAAACTGTTATCAGTTGAAGCATCCCTTTGAAAAGTAACCTACTCCCATTAAAGTTTCATACTAAAACAAGGTATGCTCTCAAGGTGAGCTTTAGGATATTATTTTGACACCTAAGCAGTCAAGAAGATGTGAGAAGCATTTTCCAGTTTGTGTGAAGAATACAGAAACATATTCAAAGAGAATGGCATCTGAGCTTATGTGATCACATTTACAGACAACGACGAACATTTCAGATTTCATGAACTGCTTCTTCAAATTTGCATAAGATAGAAAGAAAGCATTACCCTTCAGTCTTGTAATGGATCAATAACACTATATTATTGCCTTTATAAACAGATGGGAGGTATTAACATTAATTCCCAGGGAACAAAGCTAGAGATTCTTTTCACAAATTGCCTGCCATATTCGCTCATAGTCACTACACTTTACAGTGAAGCGCTTTGGGATGTTCTACTAACATGAAGAGTTCTGTATCTAATGTAAGGATTTTATTATCATCATCAGACAAGATTCAGTTGGGATGAAGAAGGCATTTGACACATTTGAATTCATCCTTCCAGTATATACACCCTACTCTCCTCCCATTTTTGTTTGCCAGTCAGTGTCTGCCACCTGCAGAAATCCATCACTATCCTTAGGAGTCCAGTGTTCTGGTGTCAACTACCTTTCGTTGATTGTTGATTATTTTTACACAATAATTTGAATATGAGGGTGAATTTAGTTCAGAGATTTTACAAAGTGAGTTGGGCAAACTAGGCTCCAGTGTTTTCCTTTAATCTTCATTATTTTCTTCCTCTTTTTGTCAGTATTTTCTGCACATTAAGCATGACTCCCAGCAGAAAGGACAAGGAGATGCTGTCATTGTGTGAATGACTTCTGAGAGCCCCAAATGATGCTGCTTCTTATTTTTTCTTATCTGTGAGGAAATGCTAATAGATTCCCCTCCACACACCCCACTATGCCATATCCCCTGCCCCGCTATGCCTCCCCCCCACCAAGCTCCCCCCATGCCAGACCCCCTCTCTCACCCCCATCACGCATCCCTCACTGTGCACACCTATTGTGGGCCGCCACTGCATACCTCCCCTCTCCTCCCCACCACACCTACCCTCTACCTCCCCCCCATTAAGCCTCTCTTCCACACCATTCATTGCCTGTTGGAGATAAACAGCAAGCAGGAATGGAAGGCCTGCCGTTGTACTATGGGTCTGCGTTGAAATGTGCAACTAATCTTTAACTGGTCCCTTATCATAACTAACATTGATATATATAATACATTAGAAAATCTCTTCTGTTTTTGCAAATACATTCCACCATAAATCAAAGATTCATTTATTGCCTCATAATTTGGTTCCCAAAGAATCATTAATCTTAATAATAATAGTTACAAATGTTTTGTTCAATGTCAATGAAAGTCAGTCTGATTCAGAATCAATACATGAAGGAACCCTGCTAGCTCGCCAGCCTTGTGCTTCTTCAGAATTGAATTGAAAATAAAGGGTTTTATTTGTATTTCACATTTGTATTTATTGTAGAGTTTTTATTGTTTGGTCACTCATTAACAAAATGGAATAAGTTCAAAATTGTTACTGGAAGAGTTAAGGGGAGATTTCCAAGAATTTGTATTATACCTGGCCTGGCTCAGTGGTAACATTCTCGTCTCCGAGTCAGAAGGTCGTGGGTTCAAACTCCATGTCAGGTATCACAGTCTAAGATGGCACTCCAATGTAGTGCTGGTGTGTGTTGAATTGTCGGAGGTGCCAATAAACCATGGAAGAGATGTTAAACTAAGGTCCTGTCTGCCAGTTCAGGTGGACATTAAAGATCCCAAGGCACTATTTGAAAAGAGAAGGGAATTTTTCCTGGTGTCCTGGCCAACAAATCACTCAAATAAAAAATGTTACTCACTCCAGACTTGTTTGTGGGACATTGGCTGCCAATTTACCCACAAATATACGTTCAATCCACTTTACAGTATATCCTGTAAAGCGCTTTAAGACACCTCGATAATGTGATAAGGTGCTATACCAAATGCAAGGGTTATTATTATTGTACAAGGGTTATTAGAAAGTGAAATACTTGTCTGCACGTGGCAATTATGACTGAGACCATAAGATATAAAAAGGATTGGATAAGCATCTGAAGCACAACAGAAAAAATGAGTATGGAAAAAGATCAGAGGAATAAGATTTGAGTAAATAGCTCCAGTGGGACAGCTAACACCAGACACAGATACAAATAAGAATATAAGAACATAAGAACACAAATGGTCTCCTTCTGTCTATAAACATTCTGTGAACCTATGCCTGATGGTTATATCCTATTTCTCCTCCCCCATTGTTGTTAATGTACAATAAAAATAGTAGCTGAAGCAAAAAATAGCTGAAAATATTCAACTTCTGTAACTCTACTTTTCATACAAATTAAAAATGACCATGGGCACTGAGATTTATGTATTTTTTCTATTCAGTGCAAATCCAAGTCTGTGTTTCCAGTAAAGCTAACTTTTTATAATAATAATCCTTGTATTTGATGCAGCTCCTTATCACGTCTTTGAGGCATCTCAAAGAATGAAAAGTGAAGATTTTTAACATGGAAAGCAAAGATTTTTAACATGAAATTGAAGATTTTGCCCTTACATTATAACAGAGACCTTCAGTCATCTAATTGGGTCATGTAAGTATTTATGTTGTGTTGTACCATACACATGATGTGAGCTGGAATTTATGCTAAGTTTATGAGTTCCTTTTACATGAACCTTCATGTGGTTATTATACAGCCAGCTTTGAGCAGTTTTGTCTTCGGAGGACTGTGACACCTTGATAACTTTAAAATAGTTCAAAATATGCTTCAGGTATTTCACCTAATGGCACCATTTAGATTTATTAGAACTTTAGTTGTTCCTAAAACTTAACTTTCAGGGATTTTTTGGGTTGCATGTCTGAACTTGCTTCATACAAATAACAACGATCATACAAGTCACCACATCTTCACTACGAATGTCCATTGAATGGTTTTGTAATTGAACCTTGAAATTCCTGGAAACAACATTAGCAAAACATTTTAAAATAAGTGCATTTTTGCATTGCAAATTTCTTGTAAGAAAATGAATGCCAGCTAAATTCAAAGTGGTCAACTTATGATAATTCCCATGTCATTTCTCTTAAAGTCCAGCAGAAAATGGTCACAACTTAAGGACTTTTCTGTGGTGAAGTGTTAACCCTCCATTTTTTTTCCCCGATCACTTGTGGAAACCCATCAACATGCTTAAGAGTATGCAAACCAAGCTGAGAATTCCAAGCATCCTACCTACACATGGAAATCCCAGAGATAGATTGTTGGAATGGAATGCACACTCTCTTCCTGGAAGGATGCATCTTGCTTACTTATTTCCGGAAAGTATTAAATGCAGGAATGCTTTCTGATTAATCATATCTGTTTAAATCCTTCATTTAAACAGAAATGATTCAGAGATATTAGCCATTGGTGTTCACCTGATTCTCAGAAAAATAATGAGTTGTTTACATCCTGATTTGCTGATATCGTCCTTATTGTTGACATCAAATAAATTACACATATAAAAAAAAGGAACATTATTCCAGAGTTGGAGATGTGACATTAATTGGTTGTTCACGTTTCTGCTTCCTCCCTCACAGTGTCACATTGAAATACTGGACTAACATAAACAGATCCTACAGTTAATATTCTCAAATAGCATTACACATCACTCTGCTAATTAGTACTAGCTATTGAATAACGTCAAGACACTCCTACCCAAAACTTACATTAATGGCGGAATAATGGAATGAGATAACCACATTATAAAGGCGTCGAACTGACTCAGTTGGTAACACTCTCTCCTATGAGTCAAAAGATTGTGTGCTCAAAGTCTTCATGTCAGAACTTTGAAATCATAGTCTCTAGGCTAATACTCCACAGTACTGAATTGTCACAGATGCCATCTTTCATGAGATATTAAACCAAGCTCCCATCTGCCTATTCAGGCATGCATTAAAGATCCTATAACACTTTTTGTTACGAGAAAGGAGTTTCTCCTGGTGTCTGGGCCAGTAATCCCCAGACAAAAAGAAATATCTTTCATTTCATGACACTGTGGCTGTGTCCAAATTGGCTGCTATGTTTGCTGACTAATACAGGCACTAAAATTCATATTAATTCTGGGAAGCACTTTGAGTAATTCTGGACACGATAATGTGCCAGATAAATGCAAAAATAGGTGATTTCCATACTTCTAAACAATTCAAATTTTAAACTGGACATTTTAAAATATAAGAACCTGCAAACTGATGGACCCTGTATAAACACAATCATGTGTTTGCTGTTATGCATAAGTGCACATTACATTATGTTGCATCAATTACAAATTGTAAAACACATTACCCTCTGGAATGATGAGATTTCACTGCGCTAACGATTAATAGACTAATAACTTCTGAAACTACTCCTTTAATCAGACTTCCTGCTAATCCTAATTTTAATAATGTATAAATCTATAAAATTCAAATAGTTTTAATACCCAAAATATTTCACATGTACATTGATACATTTGATTCGCTTTAAGCATGGCAAAACATATTACATGCCATATCTACTCACAAATTTGCTGGCACATTTTTAATTCTGGGATTGTGGTCTATTTCCAAACTATAGAAGCAATTTGTTCTTTCTAATTAACCAACCAGCCGTCAAATCCAAGACGCACCTGCTAACAGCTATATACATCCTTTGCACAATATTCTTCCTTTTAGTAATAGTTTTCAGATATTCCCGACTAACCCCAGGTCAGACATGGAGTAAATTCGCCTACAAATCGCCTACAGTCAATTCACTTTACCGTTTATTCTGTGAAGCGCTTTGAGACGTCGATAAGATGTGAAAAGCGCTATATCAAATGCAAGGATTATATATTATTATAAACATAAGATTATTGCTGTAGATTTGTGCTTCTACCTGTGCCAAATTTCTAGACTTCCTGCTCAATAACAAGTCCTACACAAGAACATAAGAAATCCTAGACAAAAAAAGACTAAGGTC
Source organism: Callorhinchus milii (assembly GCF_018977255.1). Taxonomy (NCBI): domain Eukaryota; kingdom Metazoa; phylum Chordata; class Chondrichthyes; order Chimaeriformes; family Callorhinchidae; genus Callorhinchus; species Callorhinchus milii. Next base: position 107,596,269 of record NW_024704742.1, on the reverse strand, counting down.
CATTTAGTTTGCCTTCCGTTTGCGTAGATTCGTTCTAAATTTACCCCCCTTCAATTGCAGGCCATGTCCTCTTGTTCTGCTATTCTGGAAAAGTTGAAACAGCCTGTCACGATGTATATTGTCTAGCCCTTTAGAATCTTAAAGACAGCAATCATGTTGTCTCTCAATCTTCTGCTTTCCAGCGTGAACATGCCCAATTTATTCAGTTGCTCCTCATAGTCCAGTCCTTCCATTCCATCAATTATTTTGGTTGTTCACACTGGAAAAGAGAAAATTGCGAGGCAACATGATTGCTGTCTTTAAGTCCTTAACAATTTTGATTTTTTTTAAAAAAATCCATCAGGCATCTTAAGATTATCACTATTTATACAGCTGAGCACAATGAGTGGTTTTGGAAAAGCATTATTTCTGAGTGTTAACCGACTGTGTTCAATATTTTAGTCAAATTTAATTGTTCGTTAACTTCCAAGATTATTTCTGCATGCATTCAATATTTTCCTGCAAGCAACCATTGTATAAAATGTCCTACACTACAGCATGGGGGTAAAAATTGCAATCTATGATACGTTAATATTGTGAACACAATGATGTTGTCAAGAAGGTGTCTCCGCATTGGACTTCTGGCTCTAAGATCTTGGCATTCGATGGCCAGTTAGTGAGACGATGGCATCACTGGATTGTTTTGTTTACTTTTTTGGGGTCAGACGGCTATCTGATATATGTAGAAACCCATAACAGTGCTTAAGAATATACAACCTACACTAGGATATTAGCCTACATATGGAAATTCACACATCTTGGAATGCAATGTGCACTGTCACCCCTTAATCCCACTAATGGACAGCCCAAAACTGTAATCTGGAAGTCCAATTCTGGGCAGCTATCTTTTGGACGCAACCATTGTTGAATGCCTCAAGCACACCCGGGGGCCAGTAGATAGTACACATCCCCAGTTGCTTTATTCGACAATGTGTTAATTAGCACCATTCGGGGTCATTCACGCATTAAGATTTTCACCTCATAGTCTTCATTGTTCAGCAGTTTAGAATCTGCACAATTCTGGTCATTTGGCTGATTTCGGCTTGTTAAAGTGATACATTTGAATAATTGAAACTCTCTTCAAACTATATAATTGAAATTTCTGTTGGATGAAATTTAAGACCTTAACAAGAGTCAACTATAGGGATATGGGCAAAAGGCCAGGTAAATGGGACTGAAAGGATTGCTTTTGAGAGAGCTGGCAGAAACACAATGGGGTGAACGGCCTTCTTCTATGCCCCAATTTTTCTATGGTTCTATCACGTACCACATTTGCACCTCTTTTTGATTGTTGCATCTGACGTTCTTTGTCTTTTGATAATTTTAAACCTTTTAAAAAAATGTTTTAGCACAAATGCACCATGCCACCGTGCAGCAATGGTGTGTGACACAATGAGACACATTGAGACACAGCTTAGAGCTGCATGGAAATTAGAGGGTCCAGTTGCAAAGCAATCTGTAAACAATTGCATGCAAGAAGTGGGCACATTTTTGAATTTCTTTCTAGTTCACTAACATAATCACAGTTTAAGATGCAGTGCATCAACTTCATTTAAGTAATATCTCTATTTAAGTAATGTCTCTGTTTAAATAATTCATTGTGGAAACGCATCACAAGCCATACCAACTGAGCTGGCTGGACTTGTGTCACAGACACAAGATACTGCTTGAGAATCAAAACCAGTTCCTGCACTGATAAATGAAAAGCAAAGACCTGCTTCTGATTATTTCCTTCACGTGTTCCAATACTTTTCTACAGGGTCTGTAAAGAATACTCGAGGTTATCTTGTGAAGGTAATTATGTGCATTCAGTAGGGATTCCAAGGCCATTATTGGAGAGTTTTAGAATAATGAGTATAAGACTGAAACATAAAAGCTTCCAATGTGATAGAAAAAGACTTCATTAATTTATTGGGTCATGGTAATAGTGCAGATTCTTCATCAGTGGGAAATGTTATAATATTTGATTAAAATGGGCTAAATAGTCTTTTGGATGGTGTTCAAGATACTTTAAGAGCATTTATTAAATTTTGTTTTATAAAAGGATGTTACTGAAAAAAACACTGTGCTTTTGAATTGAGAGGTCCGGGTGCTTTAATATTAGTTGAGCACATACGCAAATTTATATGCAACTAATCATTTTGTAAACAGCAAAGACATAGAAGGTACCAAACAAATGTAGCAATCTAGACAGCTCCAAATAATCTCTCAAAGTGGTCTGAAGTTGCTCCCATCTTTAAACTGGTTTACAGGTTTAGACTGTTGTAATTGGCTTTTAAGTCCTTGGGTCAGGTAGGGGAAAATGTGGCAAACATTTAAAGATGTAGTGCAAAAATTCTCAGCGGTCACATATTCCCTTGAGGAATAAGAGTACCACAGGGAAAGCAGTTCATCCGTGGCTAACTAGAGCAGTTAGAGAAAGTATAAAACTAAAAGAAAAGGTCTATAAAACTGCGAAAAAGAGTAACAAACCTGAGGACTGGGAGTGTTTTAGGGACCAACAAAGGAAAACCAAAAAGCTTATTAAGAGTGAGAAAATGGATTATGAGGGTAAGCTAGCTAGGAACATTAAGACAGATTGTAAGAGTTTTTATAAGTACATGAAGAGGAATAGGCTAGCAAAAGTAAATGTGGGTCCATTACAGGCAGAGACAGGAGGAATTATAATGAGGGATAAGGATATGGCAGAGTCCCTAAATAAATACTTTGCTTTTGTCTTCATGTTAGAAGACACAAGAAATTTACCAGAAATAGAGATGAACCATGGGGCTAATGATAGAGAGCAACGTAGGGAAATTTACATTAGCAAAGAATTGGTGCTAGGGAAATTGTTGGCATTAAAAAGTGACAAGTCCCCTGGACCTGATGGTTTGCATCCTAGGGTTTTAAAAGAAGTAGCTCATGAGATAGTGGAGGCCCTGTGTCTGATCTACTAAAATTCTTTGGATTCTGGAACAGTTCCCATTGATTGGAAGATCACAAACATCACACCACTATTTAAGAAGGGTGGGAGAGAAAGGATGGAGAACTATAGACCATTTAGTCTGACATTGGTAGTAGGGAAAATTCTAGAATCCTTAATTAAGGATGCCGTAGTGGGATACTTAGAGGATCACAATATAATTAGACCTACTGGCCATAATGGCCTACATCCTAGGATTTTAAAAGAGGTGGCTACTGCGATAGTGGATGGCTTATCTTTGATCTTCCAAAATTCTCTGGATTCCGGAACGGTTCTCATTGATTGGAAGATTGCAAACGTAACACAACTATTTAAGAAGAGTGGGAGAGAGAAGATGGGGAACTATAGATCAGTTAGTCTGACTTCAGTGGTAGGGAAAATTCTTGAGTCCTTAATTAAAGATGTCGTTTATGTGATTCCTGGAAGACCATAACAAGATTAGGCAGAGTCAACATGGCTTTACAAAAGGGAAGTCATGCTTAACAAATCTTTTAGATTTTTTTGAGGACATATCAAGGATATTAGATAGGGGGGAATCAGTGGATGTAGTGTATTTAGATTTCCAAATGGCATTCGATAAGGTGCCGCATAAAAGGTTGATCCATGAGATTAGGGCCCATGGAATTAAGGGAGATATATTAGCATGGATTGAAGAATGGCTAACGGGAAGAAAACAAAGAGTAGGGATAAATGGGGCCTTCTCAGATTGGCGGGATGTGATTAGTGGAGTGCCACAAGGATCAGTGCTTGGGCCTCACCTATTTACAATCTACATCAACAATCTAGATGAGGACATCGAACTTAATATATCCAAATTCGCGGATGACACTAAACTAGGAGGGAGAGTAAACACCGAGGATGACATTAAAAAAATGCAACGAGATATAGATAGGCTAGGTGAGTGGGCAAATAGGTGGCAGATGAAGTATAATGTAGGGAAGTGTGAAGTCATCCACCTAGGTGGCAAAAACAGTAGAGCAGATTATTTTTTAGAAGGGGAGAGACTAGATGGTGTTAGCGTTCAGAGAGTCTTGGGTGTCCTTGTACACCAATCACAAAAAGTTAATTTGCAGGTACAGCAAGCAATTAGGAAGGCTAACGGTATGTTGGCCTTTGTTACAAAAAGGTTAGAATATAAGAGTAGGGAAGTCTTGCTGCAACTGTATAGGGCCCTGGTGAGACAGCACCTAGAGTATTGTGTGCAGTTTTGGTCTCCTTATTTAAGAAAGGATGTATTCGCCTTGGAAGGGGTACAACGTAGATTCACTAGGTTCGCCCACAAATATACAGTCAATTCACTTTACAGTATATTCTGTGAAGCGCTTTGAGACGTCTAGAAGACGTGAAAAGCGCTATATCAAATGCAAGGATTATTATTATTATTAGGTTGGTACCAGGGATGAAGGGGATGAGTTATGAGGATAGGTTGAACAATTTAGGCCTATATTCTCTAGAATATAGAAGAATGAGAGGTGATCTTATAGAAACCTATAAGATTATTAAGAGGCACGACAGAATAGATAGTGGGAGACTTTTTCCCCTGGTTGGAGAAACTATAGTTTCTTAAAATTAGGGGTACGCCCTTTTGCACTGAGTTGAAGAAAAACTTCTTCACTCAGAGGGTAGTGAATTTATGGAATTCTCTACCCCAAAGGGCTGTAGAGGCTCAGTCCTTGAAAATATTCAAGTCTGAGATTGATAGATTTGTTGATAAAGGGATTAAGGGATATGGGGATACAGTGGGCAGATAATAATAATAATAATAATCCTTGCATTTGATATAGCGCTTTTCATGTCGGGAGGACGTCCCAAAGCGCTTCACTGAACACACTGTAAGGTGAATTGACTGTATATTTGTGGGCAAACGTGGCACCCAATTGCGCACAGCAATTCCCACAAATAGTCGTAGATTGAAAATGACCAATTTATTATTGTTTTTGGTTTTGGAGGGATTATTATTAGGTGTGTGGAGTAAGGAAACTTGCCCAAGGTTTCGCCCTGTCTGGAATTGAACTCAGGTCTCTCGCTTGCAAAGCGAGTGCTCTAACCACTGAGCTACAGGACTCCAGGTTAGGTTAGAAGATCAGCCATGATCTTATTGAATGGCGGGGCAGGCTCGAGGGGCCTGCTCCTAATTCCTATGTTCCTATGTTCCTAAATTTGGAAGCCAGTTTTCTGGTTTTAATATCCGCAGAACACAGACTTTGAAATAAGATTGAATTTAAGGATTTTCCAAAATTCTGCACAATCTTCAATTTCAAAGCTCAACCCATGAGGGATTCCAGGTCTCACATTTTGCTCTTAGGTTATAATTTTCCTGAAAGTATAACGGCCCTAAATCATACTGAATGATGCATTCTGTTAAAACGTGTAACAATTAGCTCTGTAAATTCTAAAAATCCTCTCTTCAGCTATCAATGAATTGGTCAATTGTTCAGTCTCCAACCATTAAGTGGTGCGATAAGTATCTCTGGAATCGCAATTAGATACAAAAGACAACAGGCTCTTGGATTCCTGCAAGGGTTTCTAAACACAGAGCAGCATTACCTAGGCGGGTAGGTGGACTCTCTACTCGCCGGCCTTCCCGGCACCTCCCTCCACAAGCTGCAGGTCATTCAGAACTCTGCAGCTCGTGTACTGTCCCGCACCAGGCTTCGGGACCACATCACTCCCACCCTCGCTCGTCTCCACTGGCTCCCCATCCCCCAGAGGATCGATTTCAAGAGCCTCATCCTCACCTACAAGGCCATTCACGGCCTTGCTCCCTCCTACCTCTCCAACCTACTATCCCCCTACCTACCTGCCCATACCCTCCATTCCTCTGGCTCCGGTCTGCTCCACATTCCCCGCCCCAACTACCCTACCATCGGTGGCCGGGCCTTCAGCCTCTCAGCCCCTAGGCTCTGGAACTCTATCCCCCAGTGCCTTCGCCGCCTCCTCCCTTTCCTCCTTCAAGGCCGGTCTCAAGACCTTTCTCTTTGACCGTGCCTTCAGCTCCCCTCTCGACTCTCTACCCCCTCCTCGCTCCCTCCCTTCCCTCCCCTCACCCTGACCATTTCCCCCCTGCTCGGGTCCTGACCCAACTGTACAGCGCCTTGGGACATCCTCCCGACGTGAAAGGCGCTCTATAAATGGAATCTTGTTGTTGTTGTTGGAGTTAGAATAGATCAGCCATGATCTTATCGAATGGCGGGGCAGGCTTGAGGGGCCGAATGGCCTACTCCTGCTCCTAATTCATATGTTCTTATGTTCTTATGTATGTAATCAGGATTCTCCCTCCTGATCACTATACAAATTGGTGGATGTCAGCTGGGGATATAGTCAGGATAGTGTTTGATGTCCAATAGTTGAATAGATTGTGAACACAACAGCTACTGTCTAGCCTCATACATCAAGAATGTTTACTTAGGCTAGATATCACCCATTGGTCATAGAATCATTCCCCAGGATATTGAGGAGAAGAGGGGCAGGGGGGGTGGGTGGGGTGAAGAACTCGTAATAAAAGAAGAAGCCACTTTGGGTCATACCCAATATATTCAGTAACATATGTCACTGATGTGGGCTGGTGGCTGAAGAGGCATTCCTGAGCATGTGCTAAATGTGAGAACCCCTTGCTACAAAAGGGTTTATTATATGCCGGTCTCTGAAACAAGTCTTTGTAATGAGCAATCCTATTATAAAGGTATAACAAAACAATTGCTTTTGTTTACGATCTGCATGCTGTGTGATGGACTCCAAGGTCTGCTATTATTTTCTAAATATATTTTCCACTATAGCTGGAGGGAATAGATTGAAAGTAAAATACTTCCCCTCGGAATTTACATCTCTTGCTTTCAACAATATAACAAATGTATAAGCAAACATAATATATACAAAATAAAGATGGTTAGGGAATAAAACAACACAGGCCAGACTACTGAGGTCTACAATAACCCGTGCTCTCTCTCCCTGGAAAGATGCATCCTTACCTAATTTTAGAAACTATTAGACACAGGTTGACAAAAACCAAGGCTTGGGCACCCCAGAATGTGCTTTGGAGGACTGCTGGAATCTAACCAGCAAGGGCTTTGACTTACAGGGTTAACAGGAGCTGAGTGGGAAGAATCCCTGCCCCGAATTACTGATCTGCTGATGAGCAGGTTGGCTGTCCTATCATCAACAGTGCCCTGGAATACTGTAGACTCACCTGGCTCAGGAACCGGACCACTGAGACCGGCACACAAGGCTGGCTAGATTCCGACACTGTTGTCACCTTGGAACCATTACTGTATATGAGTTTCGGTGGCTGAAAACTTACTATCGTCTGTCAAAGCTCCTTGTCCTGTGCATAATGAAGTTACTCTGCTGTGAAGTGTTCTGAATGTTTTGCTGTAGGATGTGTGTCTCCAGCACACTAGTGAGTTTCTATTCTCAATCTGTGATGCATTGCCAAAGATTGGTATACTGCACAGTGCAGTGCATCACTTAACAAGAGCAATTACATGGAACCCTGCCTGGTTTCAAATCAAATTATTTCAGATTTCTTTGTGCACCAACTGTTTATATTCATCAAAATGTAAATCCATTTTTTACAGTCATATTCAGATGTGCATCTCAATGCCTTCAGGAATATTATTCTTTTTGTAACAGCTTTTTTCCAAAATGCTTTTGAAGCTCCAAAATAGAAGTACTTCCTATTTTGACTTTGCTTTTGATGAGTGTTGTATTAACTGTGTTTAAGTCTAGAAACAATTAACACAGATGCGCAAAATCTAAAAATATTCAAGAATCATTAAAGTCAAACACTCTTCCTGTTAAAATCCTTGTTCCAAGTCCCCTGACAATCACATACTTTATTTGTTTTAAACTCAATTTACAAAATTAATGAGTAATGAATAAATTAGTAAATGAAGCATCATTTTCCAAAGATTGGAAACTAAGATCTATAATTTCCTTAATTAATAATGAGCATCCTTGTATTGGGCTGGATGTGTAAGGGGACAAAGCAACAGGAATAGCAAATATCATCAAAGCAGATGTGCAGCTGAATTCTTAACATGTGTGCCTTAAATATAATTTTACCCTTTCACTGCTGGGGTTGTATTTGGATATTTCTTAATGGGATTGCCTGATAAGAACAGTGAGAAAATAGGGATTTATTCCTTTAATGAATGTACATGGATGTACACTCCACTTTAGTGTTTTGTTCGACTCTCAACTGTCCTTTCAACCCACATCCGTGCTTGGACCCATTCAGCTTTCCCCAACTTCCGCAACATTGCACATCTCTGTCAAATCCAACCTAATGGTCCACTGTCAGATTTGACTGGACTAGGCCAAAATCTGTCACTCTGCCCTGGTCTCAGTCAAATTGTCCTTCTCCTCCTCCTACATCCTGGTGGCCAGGGAAAAACCCAGGCTCTTCTCCGTCACAAACCAACTCCTTCGCCACCTTCCCATGGACGACAATCCTTTCCTCCAACTCCAAATGCGAGGAGATATTTAAAACAAGGTCCTCCTGTCTGTCCAGGTGGACATTAAAGAGAAGGGAGCTTCTCCTTGTGTCCTGGCCAACAACTCCAAGATAAAATTGATCATTTACTTTAATACTGTTTGTGGGACATTGCTATGCGCAAATTGGCTGCGGTGTTTGCTTACAGAATACACAACCAATTACTTTAACATCTGTCCCAGCGTAGCTTCAAAGAGTGTTTAAAGTTTCATCCTTAATAAGACTCAGGCAAGTTTAGCTGTCTTCAAAGAGTCTTATTAAGGATGAAACTTTAAACCGAGGTACCATCTGCCTGTTCAATCGATGTTAAAGATCCCATAGCACTACTCGAAAAATATCGCTAACTTCAGTGTTCAATAAGGCAATTCTATCTGTGCTGGAATTGACACAGACATTGGCCAATCTTTTCAAAACTATACAACAATTCCACAAACTTCAACTCTTAAAGCCTCATATGTGGAATTCAATAAATAATATTAATCCTTCATTTGATACAGCACCTTTCACACTGGGTGAACAACTCAAAGAGCTTCACAAGATTTTTACACTGAAGTGTTTAGACTGTGCATTTTATTTGGTAAGTAGGGTGTGTCCCTCTAGGAGAGAGAGTACACATTTCATTCCAGATGCAAGGACATTTCCATTTGTAGGTGGCATACATATGTCTGGTTTGGATCCTTTAAGCATAGTGAAGGCCTTCCGCATGTGTCAAAGAACAGCTGACCAAAGTAAATCTCTGTAATGCTTCCTATGTCTTCTCCTCCTCCACTATGGTTTGACTGTTATGCCCATGTTCATGGGTAGAAAGTTCTGTGCAATTCACTTCTGTCAATTTTGTGGTGATTCTTCAACATCTTCCTCTTTGTTATTATTGTTGAATAGCCAAGGCCCTTGACCGTGTCCACCCTATTTCCCGCACTTCTGCCCTTACCCCTTCTCCCCATCCCGGAACCGTGATAGGGTCCTTTATAGTCCTCACCTACCACCCCACGAGCCTCAATATTCAGCACATCATTCTCTGACATTTCCGGCACCTCCAGTGTGACTCATCCACCAAACACATATTTCCCTCCACTCCTCTGTCTGCATTCCGAAGAGATCGTTCCCTCTGGTATTCCTTAGTTCATTCCACCGTCAGTACTATCAGCTGCTATCCTTCCCCTGGCACCTTCTCATGCCAGCGCAGAGATGTAATACCTACCCTTTCACCTCCTCCCAGACCACTTTACAAGGCTCCAAACACAGCTTCCATGTAAGACAGCGGTTTACATGTACTACACCAATGTAGCATATCGCTGGTCACGGTGTGGTCTCCGTTATATTGGGGAGACTAAGGGCAGATTGGGTGACTGATTTACAGAACACCTCTGTTCGATACGCAAGATAGAATGATCTTCCGGTTTCCTGCCATTTTAACTCACACTCCCATTCACAGTCTGACCTCTCCCTCCATGGTCTCCTACGCTGTTCCAATGATCCACAGCGAAAGTTTGAGGAACAGCATCTTATCTATCTGCTAGGGACCCTACAGCCCTCTGGCCTCAATTTTGATTTATCTTCTGTTATCATTATAATCATCACCCCAGACGCTCTTTGTCTCTCTCTGATGTGTTGCCTGTTCTGCACTATTAACACCTCTTCTCCCCAGTTTTGTTTCAACCCACCCGCTCTCTGGTTCTCCATCCCTGAGTCCCTCCAACCCACAGCGCGGCTCCCAGTTTGTTGTGTGATGTTCTCCTGATGTGAAAGATATTAGCTAAACATATAAATTGTTGTTGCATTTACAATGCCTTTGTCTGTTTGGTTTATTGATAGCACACTCGACTTTAGGCTAGAAGATTGTAAATTGAAGCCCTATGTCAGGAGATCACTTCAATGCATTACTGGGGCTCGGAGTACTGCAGTGTTGGAAATTGCAACTTTTGGAGGGGTCATTAAACCAAAGTCCCAACTGTCTGTTCAAGTGGATATTAAAAGTGTTATAACTCTAATTAAAAAGTTTTTCCCTACATATTAATTCATTTTTCATCTCATGGTATTTGTTAGCGCAGATGTTACTGCTTTTGTCTATAAAAGTCATTACACTTGACAGCAAATTTTCTATGAAGTACACATGATAAGATGCTGTAAAATGTAAGATCTGTCTCTTTATTATCAAGTTTCCTCTCTCATTTTCCTTCTATTAAAGTACAGTTCCACTACTGCAGAATACCCTCTGGTTCCTAACCAAATGACTATTACTCATGAATTGGTGCTGACACAAGTAGTGTCAGGCTCAACAATTATGTTTCCCTTTACTGTTCACAGTCCAATTACACCTGCTCTATTGTGCTGCCCGATCTGAGATCAGGTAACTCAGCACAAACTGGGGATGTAATCTGGGATCTTACCAGTCTGCATGGATCCGCCACTCACAGGATAAACTCAAGGAGCTATCCATGGACCATCTCAAGGGCTTTTCTCTGTGATGAAGATGAAATCAATTCTGGAGAAGCTACACCTCTTTATTCAATATCACTCAAACAGACCCTGGTATATATGACATGTTGAGGCTTTAGTTACATAATGTATCATATAGACATCAGTTAAAGTAGAGATTATAGATGAATTTACATGGAGCACTGCAGTGTATTAAAGGGTCAGTCTCCTCGTTAAAATGTGTTTGGCAAATAGTGCTTGAAGTGAAGAACGGAAAAAAGTATTATTGATGTTGTGATGTCGCATATAAGAAAGCATGATGCATTTTGACTCAATGATTGTCAATGTGCTGTGTTTGTAAATGAAAAGAGTTTACATAGAAACCTTGAAACCTTTATAACCAACAACAAAATTACATTTGTAAAGCGGCTTTCACATTGGGAGGACGTCCCAAGGTGCTGGACAGACAGAGTTACGGACCCGAGCTGGGGTTCAGGGTCGGGGAAGGTAGAGGGAAGGGGTCGAGCAGGAGATCGAAAGCACGGTCGAAGAGCAGGGTCTTGAGATGGGTCTTGAAGGTGGCAAGGGAGGGGGCGAGGCAGAGGGACTGCGGAATGGAGTTCCAGAGGGTGGGAGCAGGGTGGCGAAAGGCCCGCCCGCCAATAGTGGGGCAAGCGAGCTGGGGGGCGTGAAGTAGGCCGGAGTCCGCTGAGCGGCGGGAGCAAGCAGGATGTTAGGGGATTAGGAGGTCACAGAGGTAGAGGGTAGTAGGACTGTGGAGTGTTTTGAAGGTGAGGACCAGGATCTTGAACTGTATCCTCTGTGTGATGGGAAGCCAGTGGAGTCAAGCAAGGATGGGGGTGATAGGGTCATGGAGCCAAGTGCGGGAGAAGACATGGGCTACAGAGTTCTGGATGATAAACAGAAAGTATCCCCTTTATGTTCTTAATACTGTGGTTTGGATCCATCTTTGATACAAATCTTGACTTTAAAACTTTTCATTATTTTCACTTTACAACTTTTCCTGTATTTTTAATCTTTACTTTCTCTTTGTTTTAATATTTCTTCCTGTGCATTTCTCTTGCATTGTATCTGTATTTGCAGACACTACTCTGTGTGGAGGGCGTTGTATAAGTGCAAGTTGTTGTTGTATTCCATTCCTTTTGCACGAGCNAAAAATACCCCCATTATTTAAAACCTGCTTAAATTTTTGTTAAATAGTGAAGAAACTCAAGAATTACATCTGTGGGTCTCATTAACCTCCAAGGCTTACCTCTACAGCAAGCTACCTGTTTTGACAAAAATGTTGTGTTGATGCTTGGAAATAGCCTGGGGAAGTATATATCCTGCCTGTTCAATTTCACGCATCATATATGTTGAAATGACTTTAAATGGAAAAGACAAGGAAAAGATTTTTTAATAAGACGTTGATGTGTTATTGAAGAATCCTGAAAGATGATCTCTACAGAACTATGCAACATTATGCACAATTATCTTCTTGAGTTGGCTCATTCCTTGTTACCTGTTTAATTGTTCACTACATACATCTTATAATTATATAGTGGAGAGTTAATTATCCGCACTAATTGAAACTGAACCCATTGTGGATATAGAAAGTGTGGATGATTGGTCATCACACTGAATACAAACTGGCTACAGCATTAACTAAAACATTCCTGCATCTGGAGTTAGACTTCCACTGTAGTAACAAAGTGTGTCAGCCCTTCTGTTTGTAGTCCTGAGGTTAGAGGACTTGGCTTGCAAGCTAGAGGACCCGGGTTCAATTCCTAGACGAGGCAAACTTTAGCCAAGTTTCCTTACTTGACACGCCACTGTTTACCTCGCAGTAAGTAGGAATCTGGTTGTTAGTCGATTGGCGGATCGCTCTCTGGGGGTAATAATCCCTGAAAAAAAATTCATTCAATCCAGGACTGTTTGTGGGCCACTGCTGTGTGCAAATGGCTGCCACATTTTGCCCACAAAATATACAGTCAATTCACTTTACAGTATATTCTATGAAGTGCTTTGAGGCATCTCAACGACGTGATAAGACGCTACATCAAGTACAAGGATTATTATTATTATTTGCCTCTTTCTCACATTTTCCTCTTCCTTTCTCTTTCCTTCTCCCCTCTTACTCAAATTCTTTATTTATCTCTTGGGCTCTGTCTCTCTCTCACCTTCTCTCTGAATTTCTTATTCCTTGAGTCTTTAATTTTCTCTCTCTACTGACTCTTTATCACTTCATTTCTGACTTTCTTGCTCTCCCTCTCTTTTACAATTGATCTGTTACAAAGAATTTATTTAAGTATTTTTTTAATAATGATTATCATCTTGAAGGCGCAGGTAAACAATGATTTCAAATGAAATAAAATAATAAACGTCGCTCTTTAAAATTGTTATAAAATAGGATTGCAAAACTTTATTATCAGACTCATCGACCATTTTGGTGATGAATTGGCCAAATGTTTCCCTGTGCACTTGCCTCACAAAATCCTATTATAGTGCTCTGCCAATATTATCAGGAACAAAGCCTCCTCCTTCCTTTGGTATAACCCAGCGGAAGCCTAACTTGTACTTTCAAATGGACTTAAAGGAGTGTAAATTTGCAGTGGCTTCTTTAATAAGGAAATATTACAAGATCACAAGAGACATTCAGATAATGAAAGCCCTTTGGCCCACTTTGATCTTTCTTCTATAACAACCCACACTAGCATCTTCCCATCACAGCATCAAGCTGCTTTTTAAATGAAACCCAGTGTTCTGTCCTCAAACACGTTTCCCGATAACTTGTTTTGGACACCAATTACTTTCCGGATAAAGGAATACTTCTAGTGTCTATCCTGAAATTGCCCTTTTGTAACTCTGAATCTATGTCGTCTTGTACTGCCATCTCAATGCATTTCACCCACACAATATGCAGTATATTCTGTGAAAGGCTTTGAGACGTCTTTCGATACGGTCGACCACGCTATCCTACTCCACCGCTTGTCATCCCACCTCAACCTTCAAGGCACTGTCCTTGAGTGGTTTAGGTCGTACCTTTCTCACCGTCTTCACTTTGTCTCAACAAATGGCTTCTCCTCCAGCCCCCACACTGTCTCATGTGGTGTCCCTCAGGGCTCTGTCCTCGGTCCCCTCCTCTTCACCCTCTATATGCTCCCCCTGGTGACATCATCCGCAGACATGGGGTTAACTTCCACATGTATGCGGATGACACCCAACTCTACCTTTCCTCCTCTACTCTCAACTCCACGACCACCGATGTCCTGACAGCCTGCCTGTCCGACATCGAGTCCTGGACGAGAGACAACTTTCTTCAGCTCAACGTGCGTAAAACCGAGGCCCTCCTGATTGGCTCACGTCAGCGCCGCCGCACCTCAGGCGCTGACAGCATCAGCATCCAAGGCTGCACTCTCCACCTCTCAAAGCCAGTCAGGAACCTCGGCGTTTTGTTCGACCCTGAGCTGTCCTTTCTCCCTCACATCCGCACCACAACTGGCACCGCCTTCCATCACCTCCGGAACATCGCCAGACTACGGCACTACCTCACCCCTCACGCTGCTGAAACTCTGGTCCACGCCTTCGTCACCTCAAGGCTGGACTATGGGAACTCTCTCCTCGCCGGCCTTCCCGCCACCTCCCTCCACAAGCTGCAGGTCATTCAGAACTCTGCAGCTCGTGTACTGTCCCGCACCAGGCTTCGGGACCACATCACTCCCACCCTCGCTCGCCTCCACTGGCTCTCCATTCCCCAGAGGATTGATTTCAAGATCCTCATCCTCACCTATAAGGCCATCCACGGCCTTGTTCCCTCCTACCTCTCCGACCTACTATCCCCCTACCTACCTGCCCGTACCCTCCGTTCCTCTGGCTCCGGTCTGCTCCACGTCCCCCGCCCCAACCGCCCTACCATCGGTGGTCGGGCCTTCAGTCTCTCAGCCCCCAGGCTCTGGAACTCCATCCCCCAGTGCCTTCGCCGCTTCCTCCCTCTCCTCCTTCAAGGCCGGTCTCAAAACCTTTCTCTTTGACCGAGCCTTCAGCTCCCCTCTCGACTCTCTTCCCCCTCCTCGCTTCCTCCCTTCCCTCCCCTCACCCTGACCATTTCCCCCTGCTCGGGTCCTGACCCAACTGTGCAGCGCCTTGGGACGTCCTCCTGACGTGAAAGGCACTTTATAAATGGAATCTTGTTGTTGTTGTTGTTGTTGTCTAGAAGATGTGAAAAGCGCTATATCAAATGCAATGATTATTATTATTATATCCTAAAGTATTGTTCCGAGTTTACTTTCTCAATATCATTTACAATCTACAAGTTACAAAATACACAATCACTCCACTTTATAATGTACCTGTGAAATGCTTTGAGATGTCTCAACAACGTGATAATGTTGATTTTTTCAAACAGTTTTTTTTAGGAACGAACATTATGGGTTATAGTGCATAGGTAGTTCAGGACATATGTGCATGCAACTGTCAGGAAGTTGGAAGGTGAACTAGATGGACCTTGGTCTTTTTATCATCTAGCGTTTCTTATGTTCTTATGATAAGGTGCTATATCAAGTGCAAGGATTATTATTAATCTTCTATACATCTACAACCCTCTCAGGTGTTTCCTTTCAAGTCTGAAGAGCCTTAACTTGTCTACTCATGGCTTATAACTCATTCCTCTAAACATTGGGGATCAATCTCATTGCACGAAGAAAGCTGAGTCAGGCAAATGGATCTCCTCCTTCCATTAACTATGGAGACCCTAAGGAAGTCTGCTACGAAGAGATCTATTTGAAGAGAAAAATTGATGCAAAATATTAAGGAATTCTGTTAAAAAATAAAACAACTTGCATTTACTTAGCACCCTTCCCACCAGGGAAGTGTCTTGAAATGCTTAACAATGGTACAATTTGGGAGAAAGGGGAGGTGACCGTAAGCATAGTTGAAGAGGTAAGTCTTCAAGTGTGATCTGAAGACTAGCAAAGAGAGGGCAAGGCAGAGAAACTGAGGCAGGAAGTTTCAGAGGGTCAGAGAAATAACACAAATTAGATGTCTTTATGTTATTTTAAAGAGTTGTTGGCACCACCAACTCCTCACTATTATTAAAACGATGCTCTATGTATGTTCAGTGCAGTGAATCAGAGTTTACATAAAAAACGCAGGAGCAAGCTCTGTGCTCCTGAAACCACTTCCCTCAGGTTATGCTAGGAGTGGGATTCAGCACAATTTGCCTTGTTCCAGTTAAAACGCACACTTGGTGGTTAATCACAATCCAACTGCCAGCAATTTTCTGCTAAACATACTGCAGAAATGTAGCATAAGATAATACAGCTACTTTGCCATGGCTGAAGAATTGCTTTTGTACCTGTGCAGATTACTAATGGATCACCAGGCTGATGTACAGTTTGACTGATTGAACAGAAATAGCAGCGGCAAGTTATATTTAGTTCAATGTCAAACTGGGTGTCATCCTGTTTATGTCCGTGTCAATGTTGCTGGTGG
Organism: Callorhinchus milii; assembly: GCF_018977255.1. Lineage (NCBI taxonomy): Eukaryota > Metazoa > Chordata > Chondrichthyes > Chimaeriformes > Callorhinchidae > Callorhinchus > Callorhinchus milii. The sequence continues at coordinate 107,579,869 of NW_024704742.1, read as the reverse complement.
TGGAAGGGTTTATTACAGGCAAACCGCTTGTGTTGCTCCTGTATGATTGAGTCTGTGGCCATCATAACCCAGATCTATTAATCTGTGTTGGTCTAAAATAGGAACCAGCTAATTCAAATTATCAAGACTTCTATAAAAGCTGTTACACAGCTGGAGCCAGCATAGGAACATTTTTGCCAAACTCCCCTCTGCTTATTTTCAAAGACCACTGAGATGAGGTAGGCTTGAAACACTGTCAATAAAGCAGGGTTTTTTAGCCGAGCTTGTAGAGAGAAGCCTACATGGTCATTCAACCTAAACATGAGCCATTTCCACAATCCTGAGCTGAGCTGCTTTGTAGTTCAGAATGAAAGGGGACAGATGACTGCCAGAATTTTCAATGCAGAAGGACAACTGGCAGCAAAAGTGGTGAAAATGAATTGCTGTTTATTTTGTTGTCTATTTGTAAACCCCAGTTATTATTGCACAAAATTACCAGCTAAATGTACAATGGACTGCAGTGAGCTTTGAACAGCAAATGGTGATAGAAATGTAGGAAATAAAGAGACATGCAATCTTCAAAAAGGCACAATAAATAAACACAAAATAAGAGCTCTTTAACATGTTAAAATATTTGTAATCCTGCAGCCGAATGCTATTCTTCTCGCTTGCTCTCGTCATCTCAGAACAAATCTGCATGCTTTAACTTCATGGGATTTCAAAAAAGTAATGAATTCTGAAAAGTATGTATACTTCAGAATTGACAAGACACTCAAAGGCTCCCCAGAGATTCATAAAATGGGCATTCAACAGTGTCCTAAGATTTCTAAAAGGCTTAAAGAGTGAAAATGCTACAATGAAGGGAGAAGGGAGCAGAAATACTGCAAGAAAAGAGATTAGAAGCAGGTAAGCAATACTAAGGTAAATGTAAGACAGGAACGAATGGAATGGTAAATGTATTGCAACACCTGCCGATTAGAAAAACAAAGCTTAAAAGAAACTCAGATTATAAGGTCCCAGCTGAGTGCAAATTGGCTGCCATGTTTGCATAGAAATACAGTCATTACACTTTACAGTAAATCTTGTGAAGCGCTTTGAAATAGTTTCACATAATCAAGAACAATATCAAATCCAAGTATTATTATTTCCCAAACCTAATCTGTATGCTTACATTTATATAGTATTTGCTGTGTGCAATTGGCTGCTGCTTTTCGCCCACAAAATATACACTCAATTCATTTTAAAGTATATACTGTGAAGCGCTTTGAGACGTCACAATGATGTGATAAGGCGCTACATCAAATGCTTATTATCATTATAGCATCCTTCACACAAGATAGTGTCTCGGACCACGACACAATAGTAAGTTTGGACACCGAGCAAGGCGAAGGGGAAGTTACCATAGGCGTCTATCGACAAACTAATGGTCACGTTCCTTTCCCCCTTATTCTTTCCCTTCTCCTGTTTTCACAACAACACCAACAACAAAATTACATTTGTGAAGTGCTTTTCACGTGGGAGGACGTCCCAAGGCGCTGGACAGTCAGTGTTTCGGACCCAAGCTGGGGGGTCGGTATTGGGGAGGATGGAGGGCAGGGGGTAAGCAGGGTGATTGAAAGCACGGTCAAAGAGGAGGATCTTGAGATGGATCTTGAAGGAGGCAAGTGAGAGGGTGAGACGGAAGATACTACAGGATGGAGTTCCAGAGGGTGTAGGCACAGTGGCAGAAGGCCCACCTGCCAATGGTGGGGTGGGCAAGGGGGGGATGTGAAGCAGGCTGGAGTAGGTCAGACAGAATATAAATAGTCCGACAATACAGAGGATACTATTTGTGATAATAATATAATAATCATTGCATTTGATATAACGCCTCAAAGCGCTTCACAGAATATACTCTAAAGTGAATTAACTGTTTATTTTGTGGGCGAAAACGTGGCAGCCAATTGTGCACAGCAGTGTCCCAGAAACAGTCGTGGATTGAATGACCAAATTATTTTAAAATTTATTTATTTATATTTCTTTGAAGGGATTATTACCCCTGGAAAATCAATTTGCCAATCGACTAACAACAGGTAGGTAAACAGAGGTGTGTGGAGTAAGGAAACTTGCCCAAAGTTTCGTCCTGCCCGGAAATTGAACTTAGATCCTCTCACTTGTAAGATGAGTACTCTAACCTATAACCTATAGGACTCCACATTTGGACTACCCATCACATTTCACGGAATTGCAGTATTGGCAAATCTTTCCAAACTATAATGGTGATAATAACAACAACAAAATTGCATTTATTTGTATAGTGGCTTTCACGTCGAGAGGACGTCCCAAGAGGAAACAGGGCAATCAAAAGCATGCTCGAAGAGGAGGGTCTTGAGAGGGTCTTGAAGGAGGCAAGGGAGGTGCTGAGGGGAAAGGACTTCGGGCTGAAGCTCCAGAGGTGGGGGTAGAGTGGCTGAAGGCCCGCCCACCAATGGTGGACATCTGGCTACAGAAATAACTAGATTGTCATCACAATTGCCTTCTTCTCATAGTGCCTTAGTGGTACTTTATATCCCACTGGAGAGACATGGATAATCCCATTATAACATCACTGCGTCAAGGTTAGTGATGTTGCATGCGATGAGAGAATCGCCCCTATATTTTGTGTAGGGTATGGAGTACTTTTCATTTAATTGTTGCATACTGTACAGCAGAAAGCATTTATGTGCAAATAAATTTGCCATTTATTGGCAATCCTTCTTTATATAACTTTGGCCACAGAAAGATAATCTGCTCATATTATATTTTATGTGGGACATTCAGAAGATATTTTATGCAGCAGCTTGTCCAGCAGCTCGCAGGGGGTTCCTTGTACCTACCATTCACCTAATCAGGGCTCAAACCCATGCTTGTTGGATATCGAATGTCGAATTAGTGACTACCCTCCTCGGGGGTGGCAGGTAAGCGGGGTCTCCTTAGAGCTGAACTGGCTCCAAGATGACATACCTGACAATGGAATATCGGAATTGAGCCAGCCCTCTGTGGCAATCTCTAGTCCGGTTCCTGAGCCAGGCGGGTCCACAGTATTCCAGGGGACCACTGATAAAAACACAGCCAGCCCGGCTCATTGGCAAGATCTGGAAGGACAGACCAATGGGGTCATCCCACTCAGCTCCTGTTAACCCTGCAAGCCGTATCCCTAACGGGTAGAGTGGTCCTAGCTGGACAAGCAGCGGGAAAGTTTGCTAGACTGCAATATCAATGCTAATTCGACTCCAGCCTTCCATGTGCAGGTGAGATGCATGGAAATCTCAGTTTGGTTTGGATACGCTTAAGCATGATGATGGGTTTCCGCATATGTCACCAAAAAAAGAAAAAAAAGGTTTTTCTCCTTTAGCTATTCTTTACAAACCATTGAAGATCAGTCCCAGAGGGTGTTCAGATATTAAACTTTAAAATTTAGCCATTTTATCTTAGTTTCGCTGTGTGCAATTGGCTGCTGTGTTTTGCCCACAAAATATACAGTCAATTCACTTTACAGTATATTCTGTGATGTGCTTTGAGACTCTCAACGATGTGATAAGGCACTATATCAAATGCAAGGATTAATAATAATTAATAATAATTAATAATAATAATAATAATGTGGAGTCCTGTAGCTCAGTGGTTGGAGCACTCGCTTTGCAAGTGAGAGACCTGAGTTCAATTCCAGGCAGGGCGAAACCTTGGGCAAGTTTCCTTACTCCAAAATCCTAATAATAATCCCTCCAAAACCAAAAACAATAATAAATTGGTCATTTTCAATCTACGACTGTTGTGGGACATTGCTGTGCGCAATTGGCTGCTGCGTTCGCCCACAAATATACAGTCAATTCACTTTACAGTGTGTTCTGTGAAGAGCTTTGGGACGTCCTCCCGACGTGAAAAGCGCTATATCAAATGCAAGGATTATTATTATTATAATAATAACCCCTTACCATGTCATTGAGACGTATCAAAGCCCTTCACAGAATCCACTGTGAAGTGGATGGACTGTATATTTCATGGGTGAAACGTGGCAGCCAATTGCATACAACAGTGTTCCACAAACAGTCGTGGAATGAGTGACCAAATTATTATATTTTTGGGTGGGGGCAATTATTATTATAGTCTGTAACATCATTTATATTTAATTGCCTGAAAGGGTGGTGGAAGCCAATTCGATAACAACTTGCAAGAGAGAAGTAGAGAGATATTTGGGGAGGACAGACTTGCAGGGCTATGGGGAGAGCACGGAGAACTGGGATTAATTTGGACAGCTTTTTCAAAGAGCCAGCACAGACACGATGGGACGAATGGCCTCCTTCTGTGCTGTATAATTCTATGATTTTCTGATTCTATGATTCATTAATGACACCCAAAATTATCTCTCTGCCCACCCTTGATTCTTGGTCTATTGATATTCTGCCTGCCTGTCTCTATCTATCAAACAGTCAGACATCAAGTCCTGGATGAGCCTCAACTTTCTTCATCTAAACACATACAAGATGGAAACCATCTTCCTGGGCTCCTGCCAACACCTCCTTGCTTTTGGCTGCAGCTTCCTCAATCTTCTCAGCCTTTCTCAAAACTAGGTGAAAGCTGGGGTCTCAATTTTCTATGGCCTCTTGGCTAAAGTACTGGAGAGCAACTGACACCAATGGGAGCATGTCCCAGCATAAGGAAAGAAGAGAAAGAAAAAGAGAAAGAAAGAACTTGCATTTTTATAGCATATCATCATGTTAAGATGTCTTAAAGTGCTTCATGCAGAATTATTATCAAGTGTATTGATTGTTTATTTTAGGCAAACATGGCATCACGGCCCACAGACAGCCATGAGATGTCGGACCAATTAATGCGTAAAATTGCTGGCCAGGACACCACGAGAATCTCTTTATTGGTGTAGTGTCATGGGATTGTTAATGCTCACCTTAAGTGATAGAACTTTTGTTTAACTTTGTATCTAAAAGTCAGCACAGCAAAGAGTAGGAGCTCCCAATGTCCCAGTGCATGGCTTGAACCAACAACCATCTGACCCAATATTAAAAGTACACCTCCACGTTTGTAATATTTTCAGAGAATGTGGCCGACTGCCAGTCAATGGCTTACTAAAACCCCAAATACACTATATTTGGATTTGTTTTACCGGTGCTACTGTGACCTTACTCTGGGTAATTTTCCAAACACACATCAAAATCAATATAAAATAGCTAGATTTATTTCCAGCCTATCTCAGGTGCCTGTCCTTGTATATCAGATTGACAGTAAAAAATCTGCTTTTTCCTTTCAGTATGTTCATAAATAGAATCTGCTCAGTTATTAAGTGTTCAATATAATGTAGTGCACTTTAGAATATGTTTAATAATATGTTACTCTGTGCAATGTGGCATGTAATTTAATAAGGCACTCTATATAATATACAGTAGTCAGTAATACGGCACTCTGTAAAATATGGTACTCGAATATAATATGGTACTCTGTAGTATCTTCAATAATATAGTACTCTATAATGTGATACTCTACATTATATTCTATAATGTGGTATTCTATTTGACATATTTCAATAATATGATACTCTATATAACATGATATGCCATATGATATAGTGGATAATATGGTACTATCTCTATCCCTATCTCTATTCTCCACAAGCTCCAATTAATTAAAAACTCTGCAACCTGCATCCTCTCAAAGTAGGGTTCCCACACCCATTGATTAACCGTATCTTGCCAGCAGAACATTTATAAGATCCTCTAGAACATCTTTAAGACCTTCAAATCCATACCTTGTTACTCACTTCCAGCTCATACTCACCCTCTGCTCTTCTGAATTTGGTCTACTGCTCCTCAGTCCATCCATCTCAGCATTGACGGCCAAGCCTTCAGCCTCTATGCCACATCTGTGCCACATCTGTGCTACATCTGTGCTACATCTCATTGAAACTCTCTCAAAATCGCTTCACCTTGCTCCTCTCTCTGGCTTCAAACCTCTCTCAAGAACTTTCCTCCTTGACCTTGTCTTTAGTCAAAACCTTTAAACTTTGTTTTCTCTCCTCCCCATTCCGTGATCTCCATAATTTCAGTAAAGCCCTTTGAGATGTTCACTTTACATGAAAAGCAGTTTATAAGTACAAATTGTTGTTGTGCTCTATATATACGGTAATTTACATGATATGACACTCCATGGAAACAAACAATAAATGATTGGTTTCCCATTAAAATTATCCTATTATAATAACTCTAACAAAACTCTATTCCTGCAAACGAAACAACAGTGGAGTCAAGTTGTGGGGACAGCCTTTCAAAGATTGATTTCTGTAAATGAAGAGACTTTTGGCACGATGTCTCAGGATCCTAACCGTTGACTTGATCTGTTGAGATAATTAAAAAATAAATAGTCCTCTCTAATTGCAGGAACTAACAAATTACAGACCAAAGCAGATATCAGTTTGAACCAGTAGTCTGTGATCATTTTGACTGGTATTGCATGGCAGCATTGTGTCAGTCCTGTCAGTTTGATTAAGTAGTTTCACTACAATAAGATTTGTCATACCTACCCGTGTAACACTGGTGGCTGTTCAGAGCTCATTGGTTCCTTTTTTAATGTTCAGACAAGTCAGTCAGAATGAATTTAGGACATAAAAATGGTTCCCACGAGCAACTCAGCACATAAACATCACAGTACAATGCACAAAAGTCACTTCAACTGTTTCTCTAAGTTGGAACATTGATTTCCCATGGATTTTTCACAGATACTTGAAGCTCTGCAGAGGACAAGTACAAATCAGGTCAGGCAGTAGCCTCATCTACTTTGCGTCTAGAAGCAATTAATTCAGAAACAAACTGCTTGAGCACTGAAGGTTATACAAGCAGCACGTGGCCCTGATGACACAGGACATCTGTGTAGTGAAATACAGTGTCTTGGTGAGCTGCAATACGGTCATAATTCCTCATATAATGAGTTTCCAGTCTTGACTTTACCACCAGAGGTAGCCATAGAATGTAGCTCAGACCTGTCTCCCATCAGTGAGGAGGAGTACTGGAATGTGAGATGCTTAGACTAATCCATACTTAACTACTCCCTACTTTTTGCAGGTCTCAGCCTGGCTCAGTTGATTGCACTCACACCTGTGAATCAGAAGGTTGTGGCTCACCCTATGTTGGGGTTTTGAACCCCATGTTGGGGTTTTGAACTCACAAGTAGATGTTAAGGCTCCCATGGCTCTGTTCAAAAAAGGCATGGGAGTTTCCCACTGTGCAACATTCCCCCAAATAAAACTGATAATGTACTTCATTGCTGTTTGTGGAATATTGCTGTGTACAGATTGACTGCCATGTTTCACTCATTAAAATACAGTCACTGCACTTTACAATAAATACTGTGAAGCACTTTGAAATGTCCTCCTGACTTAAACCAAATGTAAGCATTTTTATTTTTACTATTACTATTTTCTGCATAAAGAAATACATCCTGGTGCCCGTCCTGAATGCGATCTTCAGTGTTCTCACACTTACAACTGGGATCAAGAGTCTGGAAGCATTTGTCCTTCCTCTCAGATAGAAAATGGTGCATTACAAGAGGAACATGCAGAAGGAGCAATAAAGTTCATTTAACATTTCATTCAAATTAAATTTACAAACATGATGGCTCAAAGTTACCTCCAATGCAAACCTTTCTGATCACCAGGTTTAGCCCATTCGATCTGATTCATGTTTAAGAAGTGAACTTACCACTATGTAAGCACAAGAAGTAACACATGAAGTTGGACTATAGACTATGCCTACAGAGGTTCAAAATTTCTCATGCTTTTTAGCCTTAATATCATTGCCTTAAAACTTAAGATGGTGAAAAATTGTGGAGGATTTTTAAATTTAGGAACTGGCTTCTTAGCATGTCACCTACTGAGCCAAACTGACATATGACAATTAGTGATACATGGCCAAAATCGACTGTTTTTATGCTGCAGCATTGTATGATTTTATGTTTCCCTTTAAGTATTCTTCCACCTCAGGCAGATTCGGAGTCCTGTAGCTCAGTGGTTAGAGCGCTCGCTTTGCAAGCGAGAGACCTGGGTTCGATGCCCACCTGACAAGTTTCCTTACTCCACATGCCTGATAATAATCCCTCAAGAAAAAAAATAATAAATTGGTCACTTCAATCCACGACTGTTTGTGGGACACTGTTGTGTGCAATTGGCTGCTGAATTTTGCCCACAAATATACAGTCAATTCACTTTACAGTCTATTCTGTGAAGAGCTTTGAAACGTCTAGAAGATGTGAAAAGCGCTATATCAAATTCAAAGATTATTATTATTAGATTTATGCACCACCACCATAACAAACAACAATAACAACTTGGTTGCTATAGCGCCCTTCACACAGAATAGCATCTCTGAAGACTGGCACAAGCTCACACGTGCAGAGCTGCACATATACAAATTCATTCACACATAGATACACACACACGTAGAAACTCATGCACACGCACACATAAACCTATGCACACACACATGCACACAAACAATGCACACAAACTCTGCAGCAATGAAAATGGCATGACTATTTGGGGCTCCTTGGTCATTTGGTTCAGTGTATATGCTATATCTGACTAGGACGTGATTGAGTCTGACACTTGGAATAAACTGAGAATAAATCTGAATGCAATAAATTGGTGATCAGTTTAATTCACAGGAATATACTGTCAGTTTGAATCACTGTTACAAAAAATAATCCATTTGCCACTGGTTGGTGCAATATGATGACAATCTGCTGTGGATCAATATCATTTGGAACCTCCCAGGATGCACATCTGAGGACCGCAGAGGTTGTTGAATGACCACAGCTGTCTGCTGTTCCACTGCATTTGGCACTGTCACTTGTCATTGCTAAAGAATCATTGCTTCTTCACCGAAGGCTGGAGCCTATCTCTGTTTACATGGATATATAATCATTTGCTATCAATAACATTCTTGTCCATCATGAACTCACTTTTGCAGTGAGAAATAACGTTTGGGACTTTCAGTACATTCACCCCCCAAAACAAACAAGCAACATTTCCCGGAATGCGTATTCCTTGCAAGTGAGATGATGTTCTGCCTTTGCAGCGGGTGAGCCAGAGGGGTTAGTACATCATTTATTCTGCACACTGGATTCGTACACGTTCACCCTACAAATTATGGATATTGTGGTTTATTATGGCACTAGAAACAAAAACTAAAAATATGCCAACTTTATTCATAAAGTATGCCAACTTTATTCACAGCAGAATAGAAATTGTCAATGGTATAATAATAATCCTTGCATTTGATATAGAGCCTTATCACGTCTTCGAGATGTCTCAAAGCGCTTTACAAAATATACTGCAAAGTGAATTGACTGTATATTTTGTGGGCAAAATAGGGATAGACACAGAATAGTACAGAATCAGAAGTTTTCTTTGCAGACAATTTAGCCTCTTAAAACAGTTCATTTTTTTAGTTGACCACCCTTTATAAATACACAAGAATGCTTTGTTTTTCCTTTCAGTCCCACACTGTTGGATAGAGTTGGTGTGGAGTTCCTGTCTGTAAGTAACAGACTGTAAACTCTCCCCTTACTTAAAAAAACATACATGCCCATGTAGAATATTGTTCTAAGTGAACAGTGGGTCTATCTGCCATTGTAATGCAGACAGAGTAATACAGATAATTTATGTTGGCTGTATACGTTTACCCCATGAATTAAATGGAACTTTCTTTTAAGGATGAAAACAAGATCTTGCTGTAATTGCATGAAGGTTTAATTGGAGGTGTTTGAGTTCAGTTATTTAGCATAATTTGCATTTGGCAGTTATTTGTATTGTTCCAACTGTGCTCTCTGCCACCACACTCTGGAAGTCCATCCCACAGTCCCTTTGCCTCACTTCCTCCCTTGCCTCCTTCGAGGCCGGTCTCAAGACCCTCCTCTTCGATCGTGCCTTCGGTCGCCCTCCCACATCTCTGCCTTCTCTCACCCCTATACCACTCCTCCCCCATGCTCAGGTCCTGACCCCTGCCTGTCTAGCGCCTTGGACGTCCTCCCTACATGAAAGGCACTCTATAAATGTAATGTTGTTATGGGTGGAATAAGAACTGATGACGCTTTGACTTTGCAATACTCATTTGCTGAAGCCTTTAATCTGCTTTAATACTAACTTGCTGATTGTCTATTCTTTCTGATATCCCTAATGTGCACATATCTTTCTATTATATATTCATACACTGTTTGTGGGTTTGGTGATGTTACTGGAGTGTGGCCCACACATGGAGAGCAATATAATTGCTGTGGTCCTGACTTTACTGACTTCAATGCTTGTCATAAAATATGGATGAAAAGCACAGAAGTATGTCATGTTTCTTATCAGATGGGCTGGGATTCTGTGTTGGTACTCTGGAGTCACTACTAACAGTTGCAGCTATTTGCATGACATACTGCATGAGGGGTCAGGTGTGAGGGCTCAAGAGCGTCCCCTATCATTGAATGCTCAAGATAATATAATACAGGTGTTCCCAGGTCTACTCAATGATTTGGCTCACCAGCCCCCGTGACCGCTCCCATTTACACAGTCACTAACTGGCTTACTAAACAATATGTCTATGTTTTACTTCCCAGTGAGAAGAGGTTTGTCATATGTGTAAGATGGTAACACTCTGGTCTCGGAGTCAGAAGGTTGTGGGTTCAAGCTTCAAATGGGGACTTGGAACCCACGCAGTCTAGGCTGTCATTCCAGTGAAGTGTTGGGGGTGTGCTGCATTGTTAGGATGCCATCCTTCAGATGAGACTTTAAACCAAGGACCTGTCTGTCTGTCCAAGTGGATGTTAAAGATCCCATGGTACTTTTCAAAATGTACAGTATCCTGGCCAACAATCCCCTATAAAATTGGTTATTCACTTCATGGTTGTTTGCGGGACATTGTTGTATACATATTGGCTGTCATGTTCACACAAAATACACAGTCACAAAACTTCACAATACATTGTTTGAAGCGCTTTGGAATGTCTCGATGATGTGATAAGGTGTTATGTCAAAAGCAAGGATTATTATTATACATTTTTTTTAAACAAACCTACACAGTCTTTAATCCTCCCAATACTCAGTTACTAGAACTTGGATCCCATATCTGACAGCAAGTAATTCTTTTACCTTAGACTTGTTGACATTCTTAGAAGCAAGAGCAACATGTTTGGATAAAGGGCATCTGAAGATTTTGTGGCCGTGCTCTGATTTAATGAGATTTCCTGGATTGACAATACGATTAATTCCTTGCCAGACAAAGTAGATAGTTTACACAAATTAGCAGGAATAGCACGTAGTCAACATCTGCACAATATTCAAGGCTAAGTATATTCAATGTTAATTGCTATGCATTTCCAAGATATGATGTAATGGTAATTTGTACAAGAGAGTTAGATAACACCCAGAAGCTATATACTTGTCTCCAGACTTCTAACCCCATGTCAACACTGATGCCTTGTTACAGAAAGTAATACATGCAATAAAGTACAAACTTTACATGGTATACTCATCCCACAATGTGACATGGGCATTCTGTACCATGTACATTTGTAATAAATTCAGGGGAGAAGTGTGGATACAGGTATTGTGTCGTGTGCCTATTATTTCTCATTCTTTGTGGGTTTATATTCTGGGGTCAATTCTCCTCATCAAAACAGGAAGGGTGCACACACAATTGGTTTAAGTTCACTATTTTTCATTCTGTCAGCAATGCCATCCCCAGGGAAAGTATGTTCAGGTCAGTGAACAACAAATCAAAACTCAGTTTGCCAACTCCTGAGGCAATGCCTTTACAGTATTGTTGCCAGGGGCTTTACAATGCCTCTGGAGGTGCCAGAAATACATCTTGTTATGTTTTAGATATATTACTACTACTCTGTTTATTTTAAAAGCCTGAACTGCTATTACCCTATCTGTGACCACAAGCTAAGGTAAAGATCACTAGATCACAAGATTGGTTTGGATGAAAAAGGCCCTTTGCCCCATTTGATCTCATCCTTTAAAAACATTCACCGTGAAATCAATACACTGTGTTTTAAATGAGTCCAGCTCCTGGCCTCAATCATCCTTCTTGACAGCCTGCTCCAGTCGTTGATTATTTTTTGGGTAAAGAAAAACTTCCTGGTACCTGACCTGAAATTGCCTTTTGCAACTCCAATCTATAGCTTCTTGTTTCACTATTTTGGTGCATTGTAAAGCATTATTATAGGTTTACTTTTTGAATCTCATTTAAAATTTTATATATCTTTGTATATCCCTCTGAGACACCTTTAGACTGAAGAGAAAAGCAGAAGTCACTGGGAAAACTCAGCAGGTCAGGTAGCATCTATGGAAAAAGGAAAGTGAGTCAACGTTTCGGGTCACAACCCTTCGTCAGAATGTTTCGGGTCCACAACCCTTCTGACGAAGGACATTGTTGCATGACATGTTGACATGCACGACAGTCAACATTTCGGGTCCACGACTTTCTGACTCACTTTCCCTTCTCCATAGATGCTGCCTGACCTGCTGAGTGTTCCCAGCGACTTCTGTTTTTTGTTTCAGATTTTCAGCATCTGCAGTATTTTGCATTTTGTTTGGACTGAAGAGTCCTGGCTTGTCTAATCATTGCTAATTGCTCATTCATATGTAGCATCAACCAAACAATATTAAGAAACAAACTGAACTGTTTAGAGTTAAGCACTTCAACAACAACAACAAAATGACATTTGTAAAATGCCTTTCATGTTAAGCAGGGAGCGAGGCAGAGGGATTGTGGGAAGGAATTCCAAATGGTGGGGGCAAAGAGTAGGGTAGGGCGGGTCAGAAACTGCAAACTTTCACCGTTTGTAAGCCGATACCATTTCCTCTGATTAATTAACTCTGTTAACAAAGGAAACAACAACAACAACAAGATTCCATTTATAGAGCGCCTTTCACGTCTGGAGGACGTCCCAAGGCGCTGGACAGTTGGGTCAGGAACTGCCCAACAAGCAATTTAATTAACCTAATGTTGGATTTCAGATTGGTGTAACAGGGAATAAGCATTGCAGTTTTCAGAAGCAACAATGTCATTTAAAAATAGGGCATTTACAAAATGTTTTGAAATAATACTTAACTTTTGTCAATGGCACAAAGGACACAAAGTTTAAATTAACATTTGCATGTCCTGTGACCTGAATGTCCTCCTTAAAATTAAGAACATAAGAAATGCTAGATGAATAAACGACCAAGTCTATCTAGTTTGCTTTGCACCTTCCTGGCGGTCACATAAGTCCCAAACTACCTATGTACTATATCCCATGATGTTATTTCCTAAAAGAAAACTATCTAATCTGTGTTTGAGGAAATCAATATTTCCCACTTCAAAAGTCTCCCTAGGGAGTCTGTTCCACAGGATCACTATTCGCTCGCTGAAATAGTGTTCCGTAGATTCGTTCTGAATTTCCCCCCCTCAATCGCAGGCCGTGTGCTCTGGTTTTGCTATTCTGGACAAGTTGATCTATTGATATTGCTGCCTGTCATGATGTATATTGTCTGGCCCCTTTCGAATCTTAAAGACAGCAATCATATTGCCTCTCAATCTTCTCTTTTCCAGTGTGCACATGCCCAATTTACTTAGTCGCTCCTCATAATCCAGTCCTTCCATTCCCTCAGTCATTCTGATTGCCCTCCTCTGTATCCTCTTGATTTCATCCATAATAATAATAATAAATAATAATAATCCTTGCATTTGATATAGCGCTTTTCACGTCGGGAGGACGTCCCAAAGCGCTTCACAGAACACACCGTAAAGTGAATTGACTGTATATTTGTGGGCGAACGCGGCAGCCAATTGCGCACAGCAATGTCCCACAAACAGTCGTAGATTGAAAATGACCAATTTATTATTGTTTTTGGTTTTGGAGGGATTATTATTAGGCTCTGTGTGGAGTAAGGAAACTTGCCCAAGGTTTCGCCCTGACCTGCCTGGAATTGAACTCAGGTCTCTCACTTGCAAAGCGAGTGCTCAACCACTGAGCTACAGGACTCCACTTTTTTGTACTGCAGTGACCAGAACTGAACATAGTACTCTAAGTACGGTCTCACCAATAATTTATACAGTGTTGCGATTAACCCACTATATCGGCTTGCTATTGATCTTAAACGTTAGGCAAGTTTCCTTACTCTACACGCCTCTGTTTACCTAGCAGTAAGTAGGAACCCGATTGTTAGGCAACTGGCGAATCACTTTTCCTAGGATAATAATCCTTTCAAAAAATAAAAAAAAGTGCTTCTTCTAATTTGCTTCAATTTTTGTGAATCTGAAATACAGTAACAGAAATGTGCTCTATAGAAGAAGACAGTAATTTTAACTCAAAAACAACTTGCATTTATATAGAGTTAGATAGAGTCTTGGAGAACTTGAAAGTAGTAGTCGTACATTGTAAAACGTCTTATAATGCAGAACCTGAGTTAACCTAAAATTATTCCATTAATATTAATGAACGTGGGAGTCGTACTTAGAAAATAGTTTACTATTTTCAATTTCTAGCGATTTAAAGGAAGTATTTTCTTATCAATAATTAAGTGGAATTCAGTATCATTCAAGTTTTCGATCAGAGGTGATGATTAGTTGAGTTCTGACACCCACTTCAACATATGAAACAAATGGTTTTTCCTCCAGCCCCGCACTGTCTCGTGCGGTGTCCCTCAGGGCTCTGTCCTCGGTCCCCTCCTCCCCTCCTCTTCACCCTCTATACGCTCCCCCTGGTGACATCATCCACAGACATGGGGTTAACTTCCACATGTATGCGGATGACACCCAACTCTACCTTTCCTCCTCTACCCTCAACTCCATGACCACCGATGTCCTGACAGCCTGTCTGTCCGACATCGAGTCCTGGACGAGAGACAACTTTCTTCAGCTCAACGTGTGTAAAACTGAGGCCCTCCTGATTGGCTCACGTCAGCGCCTCCGCACCTCAGGCGCTGACGGCATCAGCATCCAAGGCTGCACTCTCCACCTCTCAAAGCCAGTCAGGAACCTCGGCGTTCTGTTCGACCCTGAGCTGTCCTTTCTCCCTCATATCCGCACCACAACTGGCACCGCCTTCCATCACCTCCGGAATATCGCCAGACTACGGCACTACCTCACCCCTCACGCTGCTGAAACTCTGGTCCATGCCTTTATCACCTCAAGGCTGGACTATGGGAACTCTCTCCTCGCCGGCCTTCCCGGCACCTCCCTCCACAAGCTGCAGGTCATTCAGAACTCTGCAGCTCGTGTACTGTCCCGCACCAGGCTTCGGGACCACATCACTCCCACCCTCGCTCGCCTCCACTGGCTCCCCATCCCCCAGAGGATCGAATTCAAGATCCTCATCCTCACCTACAAGGCCATTCACGGCCTCGCTCCCTCCTACCTCTCCGACCTACTATCCCCCTACTTACCTGCCCGTACCCTCCGTTCCTCTGGCTCCGGTCTGCTCCACATCCCCCGCCCCAACCGCCCTACCATCGGTGGCCGGGCCTTCAGCCTCTCAGCCCCGAGGCTCTGGAACTCTATCCCCCAGTGCCTTCGCCGCCTCCTCCCTTTCCTCCTTCAAGGCCGGTCTCAAGACCTTTCTCTTTGACCGTGCCTTCAGCTCCCCTCTCGACTCTCTACCCCCTCCTCGCTCCCTCCCTTCCCTCCCCTCACCCTGACCATTTCCCCCCTGCTCGGGTCTTGACCCAACTGTACAGCGCCTTGGGACGTCCTCCCGACGTGAAAGGCGCTCTATAAATGGAATCTTATTGTTGTTGTTGTATTTAACTTATGCATTGCATTAAAAGGCACACAAACTAAACGTTTTCCTTGACAGAACATAAAAGGTTCTGTTACATTGCTACTTTGCCTTGTGCAGAACACATGTAGCAAAGCAGAGAGGATTTCTGTCCTTAAGGAAGGCATTCAGAGTAGTGTATCAATTTTGTTTATTAACATGTATTGCCTCTGACATTGAAGACTCTTTTACAAATAGCTCTTTTGAATTGCATGAGATTGTTTAACCCATTAAAAGTATTTCATGAAAGCCTGCTTTTAAATTGGTAAATATTCTATTGAAACGAGAACGCTTTTTAAGTCTCAGCAACTATTTAATCCATGGCTGAAACACATCCTCCATTTGAATATGTTTCAATAAAAATTTAATTGTTTAATTCTGTGGACCGTTCAGGGGAGGAGCAGACTTTCTCACAGATGCCGGATGATGACAGGGTTTTGATAAAAGGGCTAGGCAGTGGTAGCGAGGCATGACAGGGAGCTCATTGTACAGTGGAAGGATGAGTTGACAAGGCGAGGTTACATGACTGATTATTTCAACCAGTGGGAGGAATTTGGGGATAATTGGCTGGATGGATTTCTTCTGTTCCTTACACAGTCAGTGAGGTATGGTCTCACAGCCAATAGCTGATCAAAGAAATTAGTGACTGGAAGATCAAGAAATGACCCTTCACCACTATAATCCTATAATAATAATAATCCTTGCATTTGGACATAGGGCCTTGTCACGTCGTTGAGACATCTCAAAGCGCTTCACAGAGGGTGATACATGGCAGCCAATTGCACACACAGTGTGCCACAAACAGTCGTGGATTATGTGACCAATGTATTTATTTATTTATTTGTTTATTTGTGTGTTTATTTATTTGTTTATTTCAAAAATTATTTTAAGGGACTATTAGTCCTGGAAAAACATTTGTCATTTGACTAACAACCAGGTTCCTACTTACTGCTTGGTAAGCAGAGGCATGTGGAGTAAGGAAACTTACCTAAGGTTCCTCCCTGCCCGGGAATTGAACTTGGGTCCTCTTGCTTCTGAGGCAAATGCTCTAACCAATATGCTACAAGACTCTACTATCGTACAAACCAAGATATTTTCCTGGTCTCAAGGTTTTTTCAGCTGTTACCATCAGATTTCATCAAACTGAAATGATTCAATGACACATTATCATCTAAGTGCCAGCTAGGCTGCTCAGCGGGTCAGAGCACAAGTGATCAGGAACCCCCCCAATCAGCGGTGAGATCCCCCCTCGCACTGCCACCCCCTCACCCTCCCAACACCTCTAACAACCACCTAGCTCAACTCCCTCACCCACACCCCGATCGTTTTTCCGGGGATAATAATCCCTCAAAAAAATAATAATAATAATTTGATCGCTCAATCCACGACTGTTTGTGGTTCACTGCTGTGCGCAATTGGCTGCTGCGTTTCACCCACAAAATATACAGTCAACTCACTTTACAGTATATACTGTGAAGCGCTTTGAGATAGCTAGAAGACGTGAAAAGTGCTATATCAAATGCAAGGATTATTATTATATTTATATAAGTGCCTAGTAAAACTGGTGATCCAAAGTAGTACCAATGGTTTGAAAGAATAATAGAAGTTAAATGATGTAATCATTTCTGACTTCAGTAATTAAAGGCAGATCACAGGTAAAATACGCTGAGATTGTGGGAGATGGGTAAATAATATTAATAATGATAATAATATTCCTTGCCTTTTATATAGCGCATTACCATGTCATTGAGACATCTCAAAGCATTTCACAGGATATACTGTTAAGTAGATTGACTGTGTATTGTGTATATATTGTGTATACACTGTGTATATTGTGGTTATAGTGTGTATTTTGTATATACTGTATGTTTAAATCTGCAATAACACATTATAATGCAGTTCTCCTGACTCCAATGGTCGCACATCACCAGATCACAAGGGAGGTTTGGATGAAAATAACCTTTGACCTTTTTGATCTCACCCTTCCAGAATACACATCATTTATTCTGAATGTGCATGTTTGAAATGAATGGGACTGCAGGAGAATCACAGATTCCCACAAAAATGTAATTTGCACCATCTGCAGATACTTCTTGTCGGAATTCCTGGTGCTCGGGATTCAGAGAGTTAAATAAAATGTGATTTTGTAAAATTGTGAGCCTTTTCCCTTTTTCGTCATGATGCAAATTGCACTATTTATCCTGCAGAATTTTGATTTTGCATTTGCAAAGCAAATCAGATATGGGAAGAAGTCTATCATTTTGATTATTGTCTCAATGGAAAATAAAAAGACCTCTTTGTGACAAGGAGCAGCATCTATGTTTTTCCCCCTTTTTATGAAGGCAATAGAACCACGGCTCGAAAGTTTCTCTGGACCATATGGTCATTGTGTAGCTTGATGCCTAAAATTCTGCAATACAGTGTGTCGGTTGGTTACTGCGGGACATTATCCTGCAGAAATTATTTTTAATTTGCAGTAATCTAACATGCTGGGAACATTCCTATTCACAGTAATGACTGCAGCATAACTACTGCTACACAGCATGGAACAGTAACTGTAAAGCAATCTTCATCTTATGCAAAAAGCTGACAATTTTCCTGGGTAATTTTTTATATGGCTTAGAATTTGCAACGACACAAGTTTTTTTTTCACAGATAAAGCATTAAACATGAAACTTGCTTAAATATTTGATTAATAAGGAATTTCTGGAATTGCTTACAGAATTATTATTTCACAGTTATTTCCCAGCACAATCACTTCCAAAATCCCTTCACTTCATCCTCTCTCTCTTCTGTTGTGGTTTGAAAACCCCTCTAAAAACCCAATCTCTTTGACTATGCTTTCAGCCGCTTCCCCCATTTCCTTCCCCCAGCTCCCTTCCAGCTCAGGTTCCCACTCTGTCTTTGTAACTCCCTCTAAGATGGTTTCTCTACGTGAATAGCTTAGATACGCACAAATTATTGTTGCTGCTGTGCGGTAATCCCCTTCAGATTTCTAGCATTTTACAGCAATGATGTTGCAGATTTAATTATTCAGTGATATTGTTGTAGAAGGCACTGCAGTGAAAAAGTGAAACACCCAATGGCAATAAATTACTTGTATGAGTTAAATGGCAATCGCATCATTTATAACATTATTAAATGCCCTTCACTGAAACAATTATTCATGTAATTTGCCCCATGATCCAGGGTTTTTGTTTAACAACATTATATATCTCGAAAAGAATAGATTGTTTTCAAACAACTTAAGGTGAAATAAGGTGCAATATCCTTTGTTCCATGGGAAACTTATTGGAGAAATTCCATCTGGATCCAGATTTAATCTATTTATGTGGCATTTTATACAGTCAATCCACTTTACAATATATCTATCCAGTGAAGTGCCTTGGATGCCTCAGTGACGCAAGGGTTATTATTATTAATATTATTATTATTTTAGGGTTAACAGAATTTGGCAAATGTTCAATTCAGCCTTAATTTTGAAGTTGATTTTCTGTAGATTTTAGCCCTGGCTTCAAAATTAATCCTATAAATTCTGGATACTTAGAAATGCTAGACAAATAAAGTAAATAGAGTAAATCTAGACCCAGTAGAATTTTTCCCCATTCAAGTCTTCAAACCAGGATTCATTGTAGTTTCATATGCACTTTGTTAGAGTTAATAGCAGGAATGGGCAATGCAGACAAAGTGACAGATATTGATACAATCCATGTGAAATCTGTGTCCGTGATAATGTGAGAAAAGGCTTCATTAGATTATTGGTTTCCTATGTTCAGTGAAATGGCTTCAACCAATGCAATAAGGGAATCAATTCTGGTTTATATTTCAAATCAGGTTCAATGGACGTCGGGGTTAATGTACATAGCAAAAACAAGAGTGGGGTTGCTTTTATTCATTTAAGCAGTCGAAATCAGTTACTGCAAAATCAAGAAAACTGCCCTTCAGCACTATAGTACTGAATTATTATTATTATTACAGTACTAAACAAGATCAATTTCTGCTCTACACATGAAAAAGGGCTCCGACCACTTCTGCCCCACCCTTTGGAACTCCATGCTGTAGTCACTCCATCTTGCCCTCTCCATTGCATCCTTCATGACCCATCTCAAGAGCCTCCTATTCGACCATGCTTTTGACCTCCACCCTCGCCGATCCCAACCCCCAGCTCGAGTCCGAAACTCTGATTGTCCAGCACCTTGGGATGTCCTCCCAATGTGAAAGGCGCTTTACACATGTAATTATGTTGTTGCTGTTGCTCTAAGGGTTTCTCACCTCTTTACATCAGATTTCATTGAACTCAAATAATGCAATGATACATGTTTATGTGAGTGCCCATAAAACAGGTGAAACAAAGTAGTACCAAAGTTATGAAATAATAAGTAACTTCAGTAATACCTCTTTGACCACACTTTCGATCATCTTTGGATGCATGGAATTCTCAGTTTGGTTTGGATACTCTTAAGCATGGTGATGGGTTTCTGTATGTGTCAGAGATCCGGCTGACCAAAAAACCTCCAAAAACCCACCCACTTGGCTCCCATCCAGCTCGGGTGCCCATCCAGTATTGTTAAGCATTTTACGACGTCCTCCAGACATGTAAATTTAAATTGTATTGTAATTAGTAGGAGTGTGTGCCAGGTAAAATACTGCAGGACTCACAGGATTATTTGAAAAACCAAAGCCGACATGGGTATCCTGTTATATAGTAAAAGAGCAGTCACAATTCAGAAACCTTTGAGGAAGAACAGGAGATGTTTACTGCAGGCTTCAAACTGCAAGTGATTTTATTGTAAAACCATCAGTTCAGATTCATTGTGATTTCAGCCTCAAGACTTACGAGTGGCTCTCCCTGCTGCTATGCCAACGGCTCCGGCTGTGTATACTCGGGTTTATATCATCAGGCAACTTTCCACAAGAAATTTTACAAAGTATAATAATGTGTATAAACAGTGTCGCAGGGCTATTTCAGTCCGTCTGACTGTCCGTGACCATAAGTATCACTCAAAGGGATCTAAATTGTGGTAATCATTAACAGATTTCTTAACAAATGTTACATTTCGAATTTCTAAAATATTGAACGTGCTGAAGAGTGCAATCTTCAAAACATTTGATGCTTGAGAAATTAAGTGTACAATTTGTATTAAAAAATTTGTAGATCACACCCAACTTTATCTCTCTGCCTCCACCCTTGATTTCAGGACCAATGTTGTCCTGACTGATTGCCTGCTGGACATCAAGTCTTGAATGAGCTCTAACTTTCAACATTAATCATTCAATTGAATGTCAACAAGGAAGCTCTCCTGCTTTTTTCCTATCAGGGCCTTCTCACCACAGACGCTGAGAGCATCAAACTACTTGGATGAATATTCCATTTTATGGATCTTGTGCAGTACCTTGATGTCTGGATTGACTCTCAACTGTCCTGTAAACTTCAAATTCATCCAATGACCTGCTCAGATTTACTCCATCTCCATAACATTACCCACATTACTCCATAATACCTCTGCCATTCTTTCGGTCCTCGGTTCACCGAGATCCTAAACCATGCTTTTATCACATCCAGGTTATATTACACCAACAGTTGCTCCACCTGCATCTTCCCTTTACAATCTGCAGACAGAATTCTGCAACTTTTGTCCTTTCCCGCACTAGACTCCATTAGCCTCTCACCCCCATCCTCCCTCAACTCCTTCAAAGACCACCTAAGATTCATTGACTGTGCCCTCAGGCATCTTGGGACATCCTCCCGACATGAAAAGCACTGTATAAATGTAAATTTTTATTGTATTTTTAACTGTGTCGTTAAGAAACACACGGATTAGACCTCTTTACAGTTGTGCTCACGTTGTGCATGTGCCATACGCAGGAAGTGGAGACTTAATGATCTGCAAGTCAGTATATTTTTTTTAATTAGCTGAGGTAGTAACCAAGCTGGCTGGCTGCACGGTTGCAAGGTGAATGCCATTAGTATTCTAAACAATAACAACAACTCGCAGTAAAATAGCGCCCTTCTCATGGGGTAGCGTCCTGGAGAGCTGACGCCATTCATCCCATAACTGTAGGAATCATTATGATGATTATAAACAAATTATAATAATAATTCTTACAATCATGGTATGAATCAGTGCTACGACAAAGCAGGTTATATCAGGGCTGCACTGTATTTTTTTCTCTGATAATGGAACATGCACTGGTGGTTCGGCAAAGAAAATACAGACCTCAGAGAATCTTTGCAGTACATTTTAGATATTGATTGAAATGACATCTCTGCATCTAACCTTGCATGAGTAACTTTCTCTTACATACTGTACAATGGATTTGAACGCCTTCTACCAAAGTTATTTGAAAGTCATGATTGAAATCTTGATATGTCTGGTTCTGTACGACAAAGAAAACACAGAAGAATTTCTATATTCTGTCAAGTGATTTCTCAGCAATGATATCAAAAGCAGCCAGTCACTGTGATAGCGGAAGATATAGAAGTTCCGAAATATGCTTGTCTCATTCTTGTTTGCAATATTATTTGTTGCAATAATAGTCAAACATTATTTGAAATATTTTCCTGCTACATTGGAATAAGTAAATCAACACAATTTTATAAGAAAGCATACAAAATGTTTGACGTTGTGCATTGTGAATGGTGTTTGTGGCTAAGGTGGGTTGGAGGGCTCCAAAGTGGATGCAATAATACAGGAAAATAAACTGTGATATGTTGTTCACCTAGTGTACAAATCATGAATTGGATTAAAAGTTGCATAACAATGAAAAGTGTGATGCGCTTTACATTGCCAGGGCTTCTCCATGATACCTGGATAACTGAAAAATGAACGCTTCAAGAAAATATGAGTACATATGATACTTACAAGACAATGTATGTGGGTTATTGGAAAATACCAACTACTTTCTTCCATTCTTCCAGATTAGGTTCTCTTTTATGGGAGTGTGACCGTTACGTTACTGCTTATAATGATATGGTTACTTTGGGAATAATTTTTCTTTTAGCTGAATTATCCAAAATTTGGATTTTCTATGTTGAAATAAGCACAGCATGAATGCATCAGGGCTCTTACACTAAAGAGATCAGTTAAGCTCTGATGAAGAGATGTGCATGACTAACATAAGCTAATAAATTTATGCATATAAGTGTGTTCAACATGCACTCTACCAGTCTATTTTTTGCTCTTAATGAAAATCAGAGTTAATAGAGTAAATGCGCAATCATTAGAGGGAATTTAGGAACAGCTTTTTTACATGTAACAAAATTATCAATATTACACTGATCACCATGGTAATAACTGTGACACAAGTTGTGTCTAGGCTGATACTCCAGTGTGGTGCTAGGGTGCGCTGCACTGTTAAAAATCAAAATGAGTATCTTGAATCAATCCAATGGGAATGAGGAGAATGAGGAAAATCTGGATCTTGTGGAGGACCGAGATAGGTGTTGGATATTGTCACGGTTACTCTATTCTTGCAGTCTTTTGTAATGTGTAAATAATATATATATATATATAACTATATAATATTAAGGGAAATGGGGAGGTCTGCCCCTTTAAATGGGTTCTGTAAGATTCCAAGTTGCAGTAGCTGTTTGCAGCACAGAGTTAGCAAACAGCCTACACCAGTTACAACAAAGTAATAGATCCAGGGCTGCTTGATTGACAGTCAGGTAACAAGTACTGACAAGCAGTCTACAGAGCAAAATAACACCTGGGCGCTAGCGCAGGTTAAAGCCCTCGCAGTCGCGTCATACGGTGGTCAGAGCCACACGCCTATATAAAGCAATGCTCGGCGCCCCTCGTGATCGCTAAGTAATGGTCGTCATCCAGTACGTACTGACGTGTACAGGACTACTGTACAGTCAGGTTAGTTTAATATTTATTTACTAATGTCGTTTTGTGCAGCCAGTTGCTATAGTTATGTGTGATTGTTATGTTTGATCCCATTGTTGTATGTCTTCCATTGTTGTGTTCCTTGTATGCAAGATAGCCAAGGGTTGCTAGGTTTTAATAAAGAGCTGTTGCTTCCACCGAATGTATCCTCGAGTCTCTGTAGTATTCCAGACAAGAAAAGGAGGGTAGTTGTCAATGTCGGAAGTCTGTTAGTGAGAGCAGCCTCTGATTAGACATTCCAGTTACCGGGCATTGGGGTTAACTGGGAATACCTGTCTGTACGTGACTCTGAATTGGTTGAGTCACTTTCAAAATAGGGACTCAAACCTTCAGGGTTAGGAGAGAAGCAGAGGCCACTTAGTACGAAAGAGTTAATAAAATTTGCACGTACATCAAGTACAATTAACAAAAAGGTGAATAAGAAGGCAGGACGTAGTAAAGGACACTGGGGGTGGGAAAAGTGTATTGTTTAGAGTGGTGGCTTGAGAAGTGTTTGGATTGACAAATAAAGAAGCTACTAACACACTCTTGATCTTTGGATCAAGTGATGTTAATAATAATCCTTGCATTTGATATTATTATTATTATTAAGTGATATTCCAATAGGAAAGCCAAAGAGGAGGACATTAAAGAAATCAAATCTGAAATTGACAAAGGTGTGAATGAGGGGTTTGCTTGTGTTAGGAATGAGGCAAAGATGGCGGTGGCCAATATTGCAGAGGTGGAGGAAAGAGGATTTAGTCAGGTGAATGTCTAATGAAATGTTTAAAGGAGAGTTGAGGGCCAAGCAAAATACTGAGATTTCTCACTGGTTCCATGAACTGGAAATGATCGGAAATATCAGTATTTATCCTCTTTTTGCGGTGTTCCACCATCCAAAACAAAATATGTTTTATTGATGAACATTGATTTTTCACCTATTTTTATCATATTTTTGACTGCAAAATTAGTCGCCACCTTTTACCCACTACAGAAAAATACACAGAAGACAGCTCTAGCCTCACTTCCTATGCTGTGTATTGATCTTGAAGTGATATTCATGGCAAACTGACACCCAAAAACAACAATTTGCATTTGTATAGCGGCTCTCACCCAGGGTAGCGTCCTAGAGGCTTGACAATGCCGGAGCACGTCTCCGAGCTGGGGGGAGGTGGCGGTAGGCATGGTCGAAGAGGAAGGTCTTCAGATAAGACCTGAAAATGGAGAAGGAAGGGATAAGGCAGAGGGATAGAGGAAGAGTATTACAGAGTTTCGGGGCATAGTGGCTAAAAGCTCAGCAAACCAATGGTGGAATGGAGGGCATGAGGGACATGCAGAACCCGGACAGTCAAACCGAGGCAGCGGGCTGTGGGCTGGGGGTTAAGCAGATTGGAGAGGTAGGGAGGTGCCAGGGCATGAAGGGATTTAAAAATGAACGTGAGGATCTTGAAATCGATCCGTTCAGCCAGTGGAGCCTGGCCAGAACTAGTGTAATGTTGTGATCCAGATATCAGCTATTTTTGTAATCGAAAAAATGAAACTGAAAAAGGAATTGAAATTAACAAAACACAAAATACTGCAGATGCTGGAAAACTGAAAACAAAAACAGAAGTCGCTAGGAACACTCAGCAGGTCAGGCAGCATCTATGGAGAAAGGAAAGGGAGCCAATGTTTCGGGTCCATGATGCGGGTCAGGATGCTGCCTGACGTGCTGAGTGTTCCCAGCGACTTCTGCTTTTGTTTTAAGGAATTAAAATTAACCGTCAATATTATCCAATTAATATCAGAAGAATTAGAGCCATTCCCACCAATCTACCCATACAGCACAAATATTCCTATTGCTTGATCCTAATAAAATGATTTAGGGTTCAGGTACATGGAGCTAGGTACAGAAGTTGAGGTACAGATCAGCCATGATCCAATAGAATGGCAGAACATGCTCGAGGGGCTGTATGGCCTACTCATGTTCCTATATTCCTATGTTCCTAATTCCTAAGACTCCAGGGCAGTAATTCACTAAATTAGATTTAAAATCCAATGACGATTAGTCTGATTTCTAACTAATTTCCATTTCTTTTCAGTGCACCTTTCTGAGAAATAATCCCATAAGCCAAGATTAATTCATTGTTTCACGCTGGAATTTGTAAAGTAATGGTGCATAAAGTATGTCAAGGCTGCCAATTAGATCTTTTGTGTAGCTCTGTGTCACAGAACTAAAAAAATTCACCATAATTTCAGCCCAAGCATTTAAGTGCTAAATGCACATTTAGCTCGCTAGCATGAGCTGATAATAAGTCTGTATTTTCCACTAATATATGCATTAAAATGGATTAGGTATGACATTTTGGAGAGGTAAACATAGCATCGAGAATGATTACTGCTGTGGAAGTCTAAGCAATTTTGTCTTGAATTTGTTATCTCCGTCAAACCAATAGCTCATTAACATTTTATCTTTGTTTCCTAAATTTGGCTTCAAATTCATTAGTTTTGCCTGGAAAGAAATTGCAAATATTGTGAAGATCTTAGGCTAAAATTAATATACCTGTATAAGTTGGAGCTTGCACTACATGAATACATTGCTTAAAACATCTTTTTCTGTGTTTGCAAGAATCTATTGTTAAAAATAATAATTCTTCCATTTGATATAGCACTTACACATCAGGTGGATGAGTCAAAGTACTTCACAGGATATATTGTAAAATGCAGTGACTGTACTTTGTGGGCAGGCGGACAGCCAATATGCACACAGCAATATTCCACAAACAGCCATGAAGTGAATGATCATTTTGTTTATCTGGGAAGGATTTGTTTGGGATCTTTTACATCCAGTTGATCAGGCAGGTGGGACCTCTGTTTAACATATCAACCTTAATGAGACACAAATGAGTAAACATGTATCAATACACTCTGAATCTGTGTTGCGACAGGTATTAAGGAAACTAGCTAAAGTAATTGAATATAATTCTTAAAAAGTGTAGAAAGGAATGGTTAGATTAGATGGCAAAAGCAGAAACATTAAAACTATAAATTAAGGACCGAAGGGAAAGAACAGACAATGCAAGAAGAATTCAAGTGATTAAAGGTTTTTAATTTTAATCAAAATTGCTTTTAAATGTCAGGCTTACATTAGAATTAATACTGCAGCTATTCTTTATTACTGTGAAATTGGAGTTTGCAATGATAGCACAGTCTGGCTTGAAATGGTACAAATCTGGTCAGCTCAGTCAGAGAGTTATTTTATGCTGTGGCTTATGCTTCTAAATAAAATATTATAGTGAATGATATCTTACCTACCTCACTTCTGAGGAAAAAGGAAAGAAGAGACAGCACACGCAGAATTCAAATGATTGTTTTTAATTTTAATCCAAATAGCTTTCACAAGTCTGCTTACAAGTTACAGCTACCCTCATACCTCTGAAGAGAGCCGTTATGTTTTTTTTCCTATTCCCCTGCAGTTTACTCTTTTGTCTAACCTAATAAAACAGCAGAATTCAATGCTGCAGAGGATCCTTATAGAACTGAAAGCCTGGGCAAGGCAACAGCCAACACCCATTACTACTTTTCGAGTTATTGGTAGATTGTGTATTTTTTCAGCAGACTCCTGAAAGGAATAATGCTGGAACACAGGAGTAATGAATCGATGAATTCTACTTTTGAGGTATCAAAATAACTGATCCTCTGAATGGAAAAAATAAGCAGTTTGAAACCTTTTATCAGTTGGATAAAGCATTACTCTTGCTGCTACACAGTCATGCTGATTGTAACATGTACTCCTGTGATCAGAAGAAACAAGAGGAGATGTACTCAATGTTCTGACCTGAGATTGGAGGTAAATTCTTTCTGCACATTTGTGATATGGTCAAACACTTGTATAATCAGTTACAATTGTTCAATATTTTAACTGCATTATTTATTTTACATATTATAAGTATGAAAATATCTTGAGATTTATTTTGAACACAGGCAAGAAATCAAAAGACATTTATTAACTACCCAAGCTTTAACATCCACAATTTTTTGCTGTTATCCCAACCTTTTCATGTGTAATATAATTCCACATAGCTATTATCCTAACATATGGTGCAATGTTCACTGAATTGAACTTTTTACATCTGTATTTATAAATGAAAAGATAAAGGCTGCTTCAGTTTTCTTAGTTCATATAATAACGTCTTCACACATAACCACTACATTTTTATCTTGATTTGAATATTGCTTGAATCAGGAATCTTTAATACATGTCAACGTGGCTCAGTACCACTTTCGGCTCAGGGTCAAGAAATTGTGGGTTCAAGCCCCATGTTGGCATTTTGAGTTTGGACCGACATTCTAATACAATACTGGGGAATGCTACAATATCAGAGGTGCTGTGCTTCGGATGCAATGTTCAATTAAGATCTCGTCTGCCTGTTTAGGTGAACATTAAAGATCCCATGGTGATGTTCGAAAAATGAGTGTGCCCTGTTCAAAATCCTTCAGATAAATTGATCATACACTTCAATGTTGTATATGAGCCATTTCTATGTGCAAATTTGCTGCCATGTTTGCTTACAAACACACAGTCGCTGCACTTCACAGAAACTTTGAGATGTTATTGGCATCAAATGCAAGGATTATTATTTTTGTCAGGATATTATTCTGCAGGAAATAATTGAAGCGCACAACAGAACTTTTTAATGACATTCTCTATCATCAGTAACATTCATGTTTATAGATCCTGCAAAATGTCACTAGAAATGGATTGGACTGCAATTTCTGCTACACATTTTTTCCTGAGCACTACATACAGAGATGTACTTTATCAGAGATTATTTCAATGGTGCATGCACAATAAAAAAACAAAAAATTAGTAACGTAGTTTGAATCATAGTTGTAGCATCCTTTCTACACAGAAAATCAGTATTAAATAATCATTATTGCTGAACCAGATGGAATTAACCAGATTCACATTCGTTGAATAAGAAACAATATCAGCATGAAGCAGAGATTATAGTTGAGGAGTGTGCACTGAATATTCAAGAGAAACTCATTCTGGACAAATGTGCACTGCTTCAGTAAAGACAATTCCTCTTGGCCATAAATATTCTGAGAAGCTATTAGAATGTTGGTTCCATAAATTCATAATTTCTATTGGTTCTGTTTTCATGTTAGCTATTGAAACACTTTCCATGTGTGATAAAGGTGAGATTGTTTTCTCACAAGATCAGGAATCTTGTTGAAAGATAATCTTTCAAACTGGCACAGCGAGATGGTCTGAGTAAATCCCAGGTGCTATCCTCTGGGGGAATCCAGCATAAGGGCGCATAATCTTAAAATTAGAATTAGAGCTAGGCCATTTAGGAGTGAAATCAGGAGGCAGTTTTTCACCCAAAGAGTAGTGGAAATCTGGAGCTCTCTCCCCCCAAAGGCTGTGGATCCTGGATCCATTCACATCTTCAAGATTGAGGTGGATAGATATCTGTTAGGTCAGGGTATCAAGGGTTACAGACAAGGGTGGGTAATTAGAGTTGAGGTACAGATCAGCCATGATCTTATAGAATGGCGGAACAGGCTCGAGGGGCTGAACCGCCTACTCCTGTTTCTATGTGTCTATTACCAGGTTTAGTATAATAATAATAATAATAATCTTTGCATTTGAGATAGCGCTTTATCATGTCTTCGAGACGTCTCAAAGAGCTTCACAGGGTATACTGTAAAGTTGATTGGCTCTGTATTTTGTGAATAAAAAATATCAGCTTTGCCAAAAGTTTGGGAGCTGTTACTTGTTCTCCTACTTCCTTTGTCAAGGAATGGAAATGTCATGGGAGAGGAGAAAACTAAAGATAAGGTAGGAAATACATAAATAATAAGTTGGAAACAATTCAGATTTATTAATATAAAGATTTTATTTATAACATAATACAACCTTTATATTTAAAGGGTTCAGTATTGATTTTCACGCTTGTTTTTAATAGTATCACATATGAGCTGAGTATCTGCGATATCAAAGAGTCCAACTGAAAGGCTTGTGTAAGAAACAATTCAAGCATCAGGGGTGGAGATATCAAAGGCCTCATTTGACCGGAGTAGAATCAGCCCATATGTTGCATCTCACTGTCCAAAGGTGAATGGTGAAGGGACCTAGCCTTGACAATATCCTCATCAACAGCAACTTACAGTAATGTAGCTTCCTTAAAGTAGTGAGCTATACATTCATGTGTTTTACAGGGACCAAGCAAGGGAGAGAGGAGAGGGGAAAGAGAAGAGGGGAGAAAGGGGAAGGTATCGATAGGCATGTTCGAAAAGATACGATAAGATTTCCAAAGACCCAAATTTTCTGTCTTAGCTTTAAAGCAATTGCTTTAAAATTTAAGATATTAATCCTTGCATTTGATATAATAATAATCCTTGCATTTGATATAGCGCCTTATCACATCTTCGAGATGTCTCAAACACTTCATATAC
This sequence comes from Callorhinchus milii, assembly GCF_018977255.1. Lineage (NCBI taxonomy): Eukaryota > Metazoa > Chordata > Chondrichthyes > Chimaeriformes > Callorhinchidae > Callorhinchus > Callorhinchus milii. Next base: position 107,549,765 of record NW_024704742.1, on the reverse strand, counting down.
TGCATACACTTTGCAGAATATACTGCAAAGTGAATTGACTGTATATTTTGTGAGCAGCCAATTGCACAAAACAGTGTTCCACAAACAGTTGGAGATTGAGTGACCACAAATCAGAATTTTTTTTAAGGGGATTATTACCCACGGGAAAGAGATCCACCAATCGACCAACAACTGGATTCCTATGTACTGCTAGATAAACAGAGGCATGTGGAGAAAGTGCCCGGGAATCGAACCGAGGTCCTCTCACTTGCAAGGTGAGTGCTGTAACCACTAAACTACAGGATTATGGAGAGTTGTGGAATTAAATTCAATTTAATTTGGAATTGTTATCTAAGACCTGTGGAAGATCAGCTTCTAAAATTATAAATAAAAATATAGTAATATAATAATAATAATCCTTGCATTTGATACAGCGCTTTTCACGTCGGGAGGACGTCCCAAAGCGCTTCACAGAAGACACTGTAAAGTGAATTGATTGTATATTTGTGGGCGAACGCGCCAGCCAATTGCGCACAGCAATGTCCCACAAACAGTCGTAGATTGAAAATGACCAATTTATTATTTTTGGGGGGTTTTGGAGGGATTATTATTAGGCTTGTGGAGTAAGGAAACTTGCCCAAGGTTTCGCCCTGCCTGGAATTGAACTCAGGTCTCTCGCTTGCAAAGCGAGTGCTCTAACCACTGAGCTACAGGACTCCACAAGTAAACTGTACATTTGATAAAGCGCTTTATTATGTTTATTTTAGTTTATTATTATGTTGTTGAGACATCTCAAAGTATTTCACAGGATTTTACTGTGCAACAGGCGGACAGCTCCTTGGTTTAACGTCTTACCCGAGCGCCACAACTCCAACAATGCAACACCCCCCCAGTACTGGATTGGAGCGTCAGCTTTGACTGTGAGTTCAAAGTCCTGGCGCAGGGACGATAATTTGTAACAAGTAACAATTTGCAGTTTTATTATCTTAATCTACAACAATTATCGTCTGTTCTGTTTCTTTAATAGCTGGTTCTAAGAAAGTAAACACTGAATGATTATCAGAGCTTTTGTGCTTTGGGTGTGGATCCCTGACTGTCCAGCGCTTTGGGAAGTCCTCCTGACTTGAAAGATGCTAGACAAATGTAATTTGTTGTTGTTGTTGAAGAGATAGAGGGCATGAATTCTGAGACTGACAGATAGCTCCAGGGAATTAAGCTTCCTCTATGAGCAAGACTTTTGTTAAAAATAATTATTTTTTGTTCAAACACTGGGATATCGAAAAATGACCAAACATTACAATAATGATGCTGGTGAGATAGAAGGGGCAGTGTTATTTGTCCGACAGATAAAAGCAAATAAAAAATCATGAATTAATAAAACATAAACTGTTTTAATATTTTATTCTCGCTCTTCCCATCTTTCCCTCCTTTGATGTTTTGCATCATTAGTTTTGATTTTATGTTGTTTCTTATCTAATTTTCAGTTTCTTGTTTTACTTTATTTCTTGATTAAAAACTAAATATACCCACTTTTCATGTGCCTTCAGAATTACACTGTCCAGTCCTAGAATCAGGGCAGAAAGCTAGGCTTCCTGCAAGTGCTAAATTAGAACATTTATAATAATAATCCTTGCATTTGCTATAGCGCCTTATCACATCTTTGAGATGTCTCAAAACACTTCTCAGAATATATTGTAAAGTGAATTGACTGTGTATTTTGTGACTCGAGCAGGAAACAGGCTTCACTAACCCTGAGGCCCCTCTACGTGTGTGTCTTTGGAATCCTGTAGCTCAGTGGTTAGAGCACTCGCTTTGCAAGCGAGAGACCTGAGTTCAATTCCAGGCAGGGCGAAACCTTGGGCAAGTTTCCTTACTCCACACGTCTAATAATAATCCCTTCAAAAACCAAAAACAATAATTAAATTGGTCATTTTCAATCTATGACTGTTTGTGGGACATTGCTGTGCGCAATTGGCTGCCGCATTCGCCCACAAATATATAGTCAATTCACTTTACGGTGTGTTCTGCGAAGCTCTTTGGGACGTCCTCCTGACGTGAAAAGCGCTATATCAAATGCAAGGATTATTATTATTATTATTCTGTGTGTGTATGTGTTTGTGAGTGTCTCTGCGTGAGCATGTCTGTGTGCCTCTCTCTCCTCTCTCTGTATGTGCGTGTGTGTGTTTCTCTATGTTTAAAAGTGTCTGTGAGTGTGTGTGTCTCTCTCTCTGTTGGTCTGTGAGAATGTGTCTATGAGTGTGTGTATGTGTGCCTCTCTCTCTGTCTGTGAGTGTGTCTCTCTCTCTGGGTCTCTGAGTCTGTGGCAGGAGGTGGTGACCTTGGTGAGCTTGGCGAGCAATGCTGTTTTTTGGCAGATCTCCGGGTCCTTCAGACCTGTGCTAGTGTTCACTCCCCCACCCACCACCCTGAGTGGGCCACCCAATTTTTGTTCATGAAAGCATTAATATTTTTTTTTGAAACAATTTACTATGTATTATTTATTCATGTTTACTTTTTATCAATTAAGTGAAAAAATGTAGGTTGGCAGTAAAATGTACCTCAATAGCACCAACTCCCAAAATTTTCTGCAAAATGTTCCTCAATTGTTTGGCAAGTATTTTCTATTGGCTCTTATTATTACACCCAGAAAGCAATCCGCCAATCGACTAACAACTGGATTACTACTTACTGCTAGGTGAACAGAGGCTTGTGGAATAAGGAAACTTGCCTAAGGTTTCGCCTGCCCGGGAATTATACCAGGAATGGGGAACCTTAGCTTTGAGGACAGGCTGGAGAAAAGTTAGGACTTTTCCCATTAGAGCAGAGAAGGTTACGCGGGGACCTGATAGAGGTCTTCAAGACCATGAAAGGTTTCGACAGGCTAGATAGGGAAAAGCTGTTTCCGCTGGTAGGTGTGTCTGTGACCCGTGGTCACAGTCTTAAGATATCTACGAAAAGAAGCAGAGGGGAGGTTAGAAGAAATGTTTTCACTCAGCGAGTTGTTCGAATTTGGAATGATCTGCCTGAAAGGGCAGTGAAGTCCGATTCAATAACAGCTTTTAAGAGAGAACTGGATAGGTATCTGGGAAAGACGGGTTTGCAGGGTTATGGGGAGAAAACTGGTATTTGGGGTTAGTGAAAGTGACTAGCTCTGTCAAAGAGCCGGCACAGACTCAATGGGCCGAATGGCCTCCTTCTGTGCCTTCTATGAATCTATTCTATGACTCTATGAATTGAATCAGGGTAGTCTCGCTTGCGAAGCCCGTGGGTTATTCAGTACACTACAGACTGCACGTGATCGACCCATTAAAGACTACCACGAACATGTAATAAGATTGACTGAGCCCGTTTTCTGTTTTTTAAAATAATACTTGCACTTGATATAGCTACTATCAAAATGCTCCAAAGTGTTTCACATGAAGAGTACTGACTTTTTTTTACATAGGCAAATGGGGCACCAGCGTCCCACAAACAGGACTAGGATGATGAGAATAGGATGAATACACTTTGTATTTGGCGGAATTTGCAATTTGAAAGAGGGAATAGCATTGAAAGAACTCCCTGTGCAATCTTGACTCTGCAACTGAGTCATTGGGACAGGGAAGATCTATGTCTAATGTCTCATGCAAAAGATGGTACCTCAAGCAATGCAGCACTACCTCGGAACCTCACTGCAACGAGGAGGGAGCACTTACTTTGTTGTTGGAGGTGCCTATATTTAAGATCGATGTGGGGTAATTCAAGCGCTTTATCGGTTGCCTTGGTGACAGTGGCTAAGGGTTAAGACTCATGAGAACAATCACAAAATAGCACAGCAGCTTTTTTCCTCTAATTATATTTTGCTCCAAGTCACAATGCTGACGACTCCAGAAGCAAGGTCATTAATTTGGCAACCACCCTAGGAGATTCTGGCACAAAATTATATCTGTTGTTTTTAAACCCTGTGTTATTGCACTGCACTAGATGGAATCCAGATGCTAAAGTTGCAGAGATGTAATATTTCAGATCGTTAAGGTCCACAGGAAACAAATTCCAGATAAATGTTTGGTCCCTGAGACACACAAGCAATTTGCTTATGTATTTCCACAGTAGATAGTAGGAACATGGCACTTCCTTGCTTTGGACAGTAGCATGAAGGGGCTCTAATTACCAATGAGACACAGTGGCTATTCCACGAACTTGGTCTGCTGGTAAAGTCTGACTAACAGACTGCCCAATGAATCAGGGGCCATTGGGTTCAGGCAACACTTTGTATGAAGTAAGCCACGACTTGCACAATTTGGGAAGACTGAATGCTGAAAGTATGAAAAACCTGCAACGGTTGGAAATGACGTTATACTCTAAATGTGAACCTTTTTATAACAATAATAATACTTGCATTATACATTGCTGTATTATGTCGTTGAAGCGTTCAAAAAATATATTGTAAAGTGTAGGGATTGTGTATTTCGTGGGTGAAAGGCAGCAGCCAATTATGCACAGCAGTGTCCCACAATCGTGGATTGAGTGACCTTTTTTTTAATGTTTCAGTTGTTGTTTATCTACTGTGCTTTCTCAGCATTTTTTGTTTTTGCTAGTATGTTTTGGAGAGATTTTAAATTCAGCAGCTCCATATTTTGACCTGTGAATTCTCACCTTTCTTTCTCTCTCTCTCTCTCTCTCTCTCTCTCTCTTTCTCTCCTGCTTTAAGGGTTTGAAATGCTGTACACTGTCCAGCACCTTGGGACGTCCTCCCGATGTGAAAGGCTCTAAACAAATGTAATCTTGTTGTTGTTTCTTTAGTAGCTGGCTCAGTTGGTACCACTCATGCCTCTGAGACAGAGGTTGTGAGTTCAAGCCCCATGTTGGGACTTTCAATTCACAGTCTCGATTGACGCTCTAATGCAATGCTGGGGATGTGCTGCATTGTCTGAGGTGACATCCTTCAATTAAACCGAGGTCTCGGCTGCCTGTTCAGGTGGGCGATAAACATCTCATGTTCGACACATGAGATGTGCAAATTGGCTGCTGCATTTGGCTACAATACACAGTCACTAACTCCCATGAAACGTTTTGAGAAATTCCTATTATGTGAAAAGGCGCAATATAAAACACAAGGATTATTATTACAGTATGAGAGATGCAGTGATGCGCTGATTGGTTTCATCTCATAGGACACGAGAGCTGAACAGCGTGATGTGGCTCCTGTGTAATGAGTATGGCAGTAACATGTGATACAGTGTATGAATTGAAACAACAGTATCTACTTAATGTCGATTCATTTGCTTAATGTGTACAAAGAAACACGCCTAATTATATACATGGATGAGGATCGTGTACCCAGCCTGGTGTAACTGACTGGTTTGCAGTGTGATATGTGTCTCAGCCTTTAGCCAAGAGATCATTCAATTGTCTTGTATTTCAATAAACTGTATATGTTTATATCAACAATGTGTTCAGCACAATGCGACCTTAGCAACAAGGAGAGAATGGAGTTAATGTGAGCATGAAGGTGGGCAATATGAACAAAGCCTGCTCTGCATTTCTGTAACACGCTATCACATGAGCTACACTTAGAACTTGTGTGGCTCTCTTAGAATCTGAGCTTTTCAGATTCGCCCTCCAAACAATCAATATTTCCATTGCAAAACCTGTCAGATGGAGAGAAGGAGAGACAGAGAAAGAGATAAAAAGAGAGATTCAATTCCCGGGCAGGGCGAATTGTTAGGCAAGTTTCTTTACTCCACAAGCCTTGGGACGTCCTCCTGACGTGAAAGGCACTATACAAATGTAATCGTTGTTGTTGTTGTTTACCTAGCAGTAAGTAGGAACCCAGTTGTTAGTTGACATTTCCCTGGGTCTGGAATGGACTTTTCAAAAAGCCCATTTCCATCTTCTTAGAACCAGGGACTCCATGGTAAATCAATTGGTGCAAAATATAATGGGTGACAGATGGTACTGCCTGGAGAAGAGAATACTGCTTAGCCGTAGACATTTGTAACATGCCTGTTATTTAAAACTTTATTGCATTGCTATTACATTCAGACTTGCTACACAAAGCTGAGCCCTGTGAAAACGTCAATGGATTCTGCACTGCATTGTAACTACCTATGAATTGTCTCATCACAGTGTCCAATATTTTCTATTGTGACAACAACAACAACTTGCACTTATATTGCGCCCTCCACGCAGGGTAGCATCTCAATACTTTAAGAGTATTAGTATTATTTACCTGAAAAGGTCAATGAGTGACTTGGTTATTGCTCAAGTAAGTCAAAGTGATTACATACCCAGGCTAAATGAAGCAGTGAAGCTTGCTCTTATTTTATTGATGGTTACAAAGTGGGTGTTTATCACTGCTCCAGGGCCTGGCAGAGATTTGCACTTTCCACAGAAACAGAAAAATGCAAACCTATGATGTTGTGAACTTAATGGATGATGGACCTTTTCAGAAAACAGTTCTTCTTTCTGAAAAATGGAGCTAAATCAGTCCCAAGATGGAATGTGTAGAGCAAATGCCGTGAGTGTTACATGAACCATGAATATATTTCAACATGTTCTTGCCAGCTATTATTTATTTAGAACAGTACTTTTTGAGAGTTCACAAGATGTTCCCATTATATTATGTTATTATATATTCAAAGGAAGATAATGGTAACAATGCTTGCATTTAACACAACACTTCATCATATTGTCAGAATATCACAAAACACTTCACAGGATTTACTGTAAACTTTGTAGACAAATACCAATTTGTCCACAGCCAAGAATAGAATGAGCAATTCGATTTGGAGGATTGTTAGCCAGGAAAACAGGAGAAACGCCTTTCTCAATTTGAATAGTGCCATGGGATCATCAGCATTTACCTGAACAGACAAACAGGAGCTCGGTTTAACGTCTTACCTGAAAGATGACACCTTCATCAATGCAGCGCATCACCAACTGGAAGTCGGCCTAGACTATGAGTTCAAAGTCCCAATATTGGGCTTGGATAGACAACCTTCTGATTCAGTGAGTGTGCTACTGACTGAGCCAGGCTCACACCTAAGCATACCCCCAATGAAATATTTATACCACTTCTCTTTAACAAAATCAATGTAAATATTTTAATGGCAACAAGGTGCAAATATGAATCAATGTTTTTTTTCCAATTAATTATAGTACAATTTGGAACATTAGTTGAATTCCAATTCTTAGCATATAGTTGATTAATATTTCCCTCAGGGAAAGTCTTAAATTCATTCATACAGTCAATACACTTCGAATAGTTGGTGTGTGTATAATAATTGTATTAGCATACACATAAAATTTTAAATTTTAATTTCATGAGCAACAAAGTAATTATTATCTTTATTATATTATCCATTTATTTTGCTTTATTTGATTCCTGGCAAGTTCTGATTGTTTACATTTGTGTTCTCATCTGCCTGTTCGGGTGGATGTTAAAGATACCATGGTGATATTCGAAAAGAGAAGGGAGTTTCTCCTGTTGTCTTGGTCAACAATCCCCCAAATAAAAATTAGTCACTTATTCCATGGCTGTTTGTTTGACATTGCTGTGCCGAATTGTGCTGCCGCATTGGTCTACAAAACACAACACTCCATTTCACAGTAATTTCTGTGTAACACTTTGAGATGACTTTCCGACATGCTAAGGCACTAATCCAAATATAAGCATTATGAAATGTTAAATTATTAAGTTGATCCTCCTGCTCCAAGACAGAGCACCAGAGCTTGTTGTGTGTCTAGGCTAAAACGAAACATCACAGACTGTCCATTAGCCAATTGTGTATCATTTCTCCACACTTTATCACTTCATTGATGCTGTTGTACATATTTATGTAGTTAGAAGGCTTGCTGAAATGTTAACAGATGTGAACTAACCAAGCATATCATTGACTGCCACAACTGTGCAGATTGGTAAGGCCTCCCGAGAGCCTTGCCCCCAAATAGCTCCCAAATAGGAGAACAAAGATCAAGCCTGAGAGCATAATTAGTAATATGCACAATGATCTTTCTTAAACCCCAAAGTTACCAATTTAAACCCATTTGTTAAAAGACTGCTTTAAATCACGATACGAAGCCTAACAAGACCTACCCAATTCTGTCAATTAATCACTCAGTTCTGAGAAATGTTAATACATATTGCTAGACTAAACTGTTAGCACTTTTTTCCCCAAATATCTCCTGGAGTTCCTTTGGCTTCTAATGCTTCTGGAGATAATGCATTCTAATGCAGCAGCTGCCAGATCTTTATTACACTGTGCTGTGCTTGATTTATCCATCCACGAATCATAGCCTCAATTTGTTTGGTGCTGCTTCATTTGAAATTGTAACCCCTGGGACCAATAGTAACTTTTCAACCCGTGTTTCTGAGCAATACAATGATTCTGACTGATCATACCAGCACTGATACGTGGATCATTTGTCTGTTTAGGACGAGGAAGCACTCAGACTGTATTTGGAGGGGACAGTCCATAGATAGTCAGCAGCAGAAATGCAACCGCTTGTTGGTTCTGTGTTCAGGGGAAAAAAAGATTGAATATTATTAAAGGGAAGAGCATCATTCACAATTAACAAAACATTATTTTAACCTTAGGACCTGATCCTCATAGATCATTATCCGTAATATGGAAAACAATAATCTATTGAAAATATATGGTGAGACCTGCTGACAAGGTAGGTTAAATTGCTCCTCTAACTCCCAAACTCAGGAGCAAATTGATATGAGATTAAAGACTGAATGTATCCACTCTATGGCAGTTCTAATGGCCCTAAATGAATGAATTTTGATAGTCTTGACCGTAGTGTAGTCTACAGCATATATTAGCCAATAAATCAACATTGATTGGGCCATCTCACCTAGACAAGCCGTAAAGATGTCCCGTTGCATGTGATTTGGAATACAATACTTTCATGGAGAGGAGAGAGAGTACGTTGCTCTACATAATGTGTTTGCCATATCTGACTTAACAACAACCACTTGCATTTGTATAGCACGCTCCACACAGGGTAGCGTCCCAGAGCGCTTGACAGTGGCACAGCACAACACCAAGCAAGGCGGAGGTGGGAAGTGACCATAGGCAGGGTCAAAGAGGAAGGTCTTCAGGCATGGTCTGAAGATGGGAATGAAGGGGCAAGGCGAAGGGATAGAAGAAGAGTATTTCAGAGATTCAGGGCATAGCGAATGGTGGAATGAAGGGCACAAGGGACAGACAGGAGGCCAGAGGCAGTCGAGTGGAGGCAGCAGGTAATGGGGTTGGGGAGTAAGCAGGTTGGAGAGTTAGGGAGATGTCAGGGCATGAAGGGATTTGAAAACAACTTAATGCTGACACTATCAAAAAGATTAAGAATATTCCATCCCCACATTGAGACATAAGAAAAAAAGATACAGTAGCATAATTTATACAACAAAACAATTCTGGTTATGTAACAAGAAGGATCAAAGAAGCTCCATAACAACTTGAAGGGATAAATTTAGGAATACCATTGGAAGGTATAAGTATGAGATGAGATTAAAAGAAATATCTTCACCAAAAGGTTAATACAACATAGATTTCTTTGCTTTGAGATCAAAGCTGATACTATAATATTTAAACGAGAATTGAATAAATTGAAAAGGAAGAATATAAAAGGAAATGTAGAAGTGAAAGGAAAATCGGTGGAAAAGCACAGTAACTATTTGGAAAAAAATGACTAGAAATAAGAATGGAAGGTTTTGATGATTAGAATTTGGATCTAGAAGATGGAGTCCAGGAATTGATGTCTACCAGGCAGTCGATCAGTAAAGCCTGGCAAAGATGGGGGTGAGTGATGCGTTTGTGAAATCTGGTGCTGGAGAGAATTTTGCTTTGAAAGTTCTGGATGAGCTGGAGTTTGCATAGGGTCAAGCAACGAAAGCTGGTAATGGAGAGTGTTTGAAATATTATCATTTGAAACTGATTCCTCAATTCATGCCCCTTGTTGGAGGTGGAAACGGTGGGAATAAAGGTTTCAGTTGTACTGGGAATGAGGCAAAAATAGAGGTGCTGATGCTAGGGAGAGGGCTGTTGGAAAAAAAATGGTCCTTGTCAAGAACTGGATATAGAGTTGAAAGAGAGCTGAGAGTCAACCAAAACACTGAGATTACATAATGGCTCTATAACATAAAGTGAACAACCAAGAAAGTTAATAGAGTTGGAGCCACGCAAATGGTTTCATCTTTGCTTATGTTCGGTTGAACAAAGTTAAGGCTCATCAAGAAATTGATGTCTGTCAGTCAAAACATCAAAACACCATAGTCCTCGAGTCAAGGGTGGAGTTGGGGCAGTGTTGGGTGTCATTAATATACTTGTGAAAATTGACCCTATGCCAGTGGATCAGGTCACCAAGAAGGAACACATAGATGAGAAAGAGGACCAATTATAGAACCCTGCAGGACCTCACCACTGACAGTGCAGGGCAACATGAGAAGTTGTTTGAGGAGTTATAATAAAGAGGTGGGATAGAAGAGAGGAATCAGCATGGTGCAAGTCATAAAGGGTAGAATTGTAGCATATGATATTATTACTGGTAATAGTTATCACTCAATGCAAAATGTGATCAAAAGCAGTCAGTAGGTATCACTAATGGAGGGGGGTGGGAAGAGAAAGAAGAGTTTAAAATGCACATGAATAAATTACTAGAACCCATCAGATTTAGCAACCTGCTAGTGGTAGCAAATCCACTGATACCTGATACATGTCTTTGGTGCATTATTTGTTGATGTAAATATTATCATTTGAAACTGATTAACCTCATTAATAATGAATTAACTAGCTGGCTGATCATCTGACAGAATGCTCACCATGCGCAGGATAAATAATCCAAAAGAACCCCTTCTGTGCAAAAAATTCCTATGTTTCTAAGAGGATATTAGTTACAGGAATGGAAGCTATGACGAGTTGTTTTCTCTTCCCATGTTTTCTCCTCATAGTGAACTATTTCTATTATTTTTTCTTGACTTACTAACTTTATCTGCATCATCATAAAGCTGAATCAGGCCAATATGTTACTTTTCTAACAGATTGATAAGTATTTGCGCGGAGGATCGTGAGAATGTGGAATTCTCTGCCATAAATAACAGATATAGCAGAGTCCATAGATTCTTTTAAAGGGAAATCAGATAAATTCTTAAATAGGAGAAACAATAATTGATGCGAGGAATGAGCAGGAGAGTTGAGTTAGATTAGATAGCGCATGTATAGAAAAACACCAGCACAGACATGGTGAGGTGAATGGTCTTTTATGTGGTGCACAATTCTTTGAATCTGATAGATTTTTTTTTGATCAGGCATTTCTGGTGGTATATGGGAACCACTGACTTTCAATCCATTTAGAGTCAAGGTTGTCTCTCTCAAAATGGGACTATGGGGCAAGTTAACCATGTGGGCCAACTTTGCTTTTGACTAAAGTAGTTTTGATATTAAATCAAAAACATCTTCAAGACTTGTCAAAGTAATAAACATTGAATGAACAAATACAACAATATATATATTATATATACTACTTTTCATGTAAAAGAACATCTCAAAATGCCTTTCAAAGTCAGAGTGGGAGCTCAAGCTGGGTGGGAGGTGGGATATAGGTACTTTGACAGTACAGATTAAGACAAGGGTCTTTGAATGAATTTTGGAGGAATTGAGTCAGAAGGATTTTGGAACAGAGTCTTAGAGATGGAGTACAAAAGCTATTGAAATATCACCCAGTGATGGTGAAATAAAGGGGATGGGAACATGAACAGCGCTGTAGGCAACAGGAATTGATCAGTCAAAAGGTACTTTTTACAAGTAACACATTGAGAATTTTCCCCCTGTTTTTAATATCCCTCAAACTGGTTCCTGTGTCCATTGATTTGAATTGTAGGATGCTGTGGCTCAGCCTGTGGAAATTTCCAAGGAATCCATCAGTCCAACTCCTCAACAGGCTCAGCAGAAAGTGCACTCAAGAGCTTTAGAAGTACGGAATGAGAAAAGTTCATCTGTCTTATCATGGGTTCTACCTGATTGATTCACTTGATTCCCTAATGTAAGGTATCCAAACACAAGTAATCCCCTGAGAAGATAGGGTCCTGTAAAATGACATGAAAAATAAGGACAAAACTGTCAATATTTCTTCCTCCAAAGTGATTTTACCAAGAGTGCTGGAATTTAATGGCTTGCAGCCTGCCTGACCACAATCCAGTCAAATCAATATGAACTGTAGCTCCCAGTTGGATATCTAGCACTTTGACATTATATCTGTTGAATTTTAACTCTATATATTTTTGTGTACAGAATTAAGAGGATCTTTAACTGAATTCCTTTATCAAAAAAAACCCCACTATGTATTACTTCATCTGGTTTCAGTCACTCCAGGTATCAGATACAGTTCAGCTTGGCTCAATTGGTAGCACTCTCCTGTTTGAGTCCAAAGGCTGTGGATTCAATCTATCCTGACACACCAGTGCAATGTTGGAGGAACACTGCATTAACAGAGGTGCTGTCCTTCGGATTAGATGTTAAACTGAGGTCCTGTCTGCCTGTTCAAATGGACCTTGTAGAGTTCACAATATTATTAGAAAAGCAAAGAAAATTTCTGCTGCTTTCCTGACCAACAATCCTCAAAGAATTGACCAACAAATAATTGGTCATTCATGAATTAATTAGTGTTTGTGGGACATTGCTATAGACATATTGACTGCCGTCTTCACCTACAAATATGTCAGCACTTACAGGTCTGCTGAATGGCCTGTTTCTATGCTATATCATTCTACATATTATTCTTTGCTAATCAATGACTTAATAGCTTTGTGAATGTTTCAGGTGTTACCTCAAATGCAAATATTAATAATAAAGGTGAATAGAGGAATGACAAATCTACAAGAGGCTGTGTGTCACAGCAGTATATTGGCATCTGAGAAATATCTGTTTGGACTTTTCCGACTGGGAAGTCTTAATTGAACTGCAAAAATGTGCATTTCGAGCTTCTTGCCAGATATTGACCTAAAATAATTTCTAAAGTAAAATTTTAATTTAAAGGCTGTTCTAGTTGTTGGTAATTCAAATATCGTCTCTTGTTAGATAAAGAGGAAAAGATGGCAAAATGACTGTGAGAAAAGATAGACCTGTCCTGAAAAGTGTGTGGGGATGTGGGGGGGGGGGAGGGGGGGTGCAGGGGGGGAGTTCTAAACCTGTCTTTAAGGATAGTTTCCAGTGGATAAAGTATTCCTTAATTATTCCAAGTGAATGAAACGTGTTTAGAAATACTTCTATTTTGCCTGCAATTCATGCTATTTGGATCTAGAGCGAAAGATGTTTCTATTGAGGTGAGCCTTTAGATTAGGCGTTAAGGCACAGATTGCAATATGTGTGGAGGCGATGACTCCTTCCACTCAGGGAAATCACTAACGTAAAAAATCTGAATGCTGATTCTTTCATTGGCTTGAATGGATCAGAATAACCAACAATTGGTAACTAGACGAATACCTGTGTGCACAATGAATTCACTAACCCCTTCTATGTCACCCCCAGGGGGTGGAACTGAACCAGACCCACAAAAGTTCAGTGCTACAGTGAGCCTTATGTAGACAGGCAAGGCTATGCTTACAGTACTGTGTAATTCAAGTTCATCATAGATAAGGTGACAAAGCTCAGTAATGGCTTGCTTCCTTTGGATGCCGTAAATGCCTCAAATGTTGTGCAGAGGTTAAATCTCAAAAAGGTATTCTCTGAGGGAACAACTACCTCTCAAGATAACTGCTGTCATCTTAATGATGCTGGAAGGCAACTAAACACAAGGATGCCTCTGAGAAGACACAGTTCTGTAAAGCTACTTGAGAAATAAGGACTAAATTGTCGATATGCCCTCATTCCAAATAGTTTGACTAAAAATGCTGAAACACAATGGCTAGTAGCAGCTTGGTCACAATCCAGTCAACACTGCAATTTGAACCTTAGTTGGAAATCTAGCACTTTGACATCATAACTATTGAATTTCAACACAATTGTATTTTTTTGAGTAGAAATGTGTACAGAGGGCATGCAGTGAAAGGGCTTTTATAACTGTACTTTAAAATACATATGTATTTTGCATATTATTGGTTTGGTCTGGTTTGACAGAGATAGAAAGAGTCATAGAGATAGGAAGAGGAGACAAAGGCAAACAAGGAGAGGGAGGTAGAGAGAGAGAGACAGAGATAGAGAGAAAGGTACATACTCTTCCATCTCTACCTCTCCTACCTTCCCTCCCTCCCTCTCTCTTTTTGCATCCTCCTCTCTCTATCTCTCTCTCTGTGTCTCACTTTTCAAATCTGATAACATCACCAGTCCATTGCATATTAGTGGACACAGGTATAATGTTTTGCCCAAAACACCACTTTATAACTAAAAATAAACCACTTTATCAAAGTTTGCATTTTTGAAGCACCATTTTTGAGCCTAATACTACAAACATTCAATTTTTTTTATGTAAAGAATTTTCCATTCTACGTTTACTTTCAATACCCAAATACCCGTGCAGATAGCTCCAGGATAAATCATGGACCTATACTCTTATTTCTGACGTGACATATATGACAATGGGTAATATATTGAAACTTTCCATAATGGGAACTTTACAGGGACTGGAACAATATCTGATGTTGGCTCGAGTTCAGAACCCATTCAGAACTCTGCCGCCCGCATACGTACGCTCGTCCCTCGCCCCCTCTGCCCCACCATCGGAGGTTGTGCTTTCAGCTACTGTGCCCTGAAACTCTTTGACTGTGTTTAGGGACATCCCGCCCAGCTCGGAGTCAGGCTTCGCCACTGTTAAGCATTCTGAAACACTTCCCTGTGTGGAGGGCGCTATATAAGTGCAAGTTGTTGTTGTTGTTCAGTGACTCTGATCAGAACAAATCAATAATGCTATTTAATGTGAATATTGATCGGTGAGATCTGTTTCTCAATTCTTCTAAATGTAGAGCCAGGCTGCCAGGGAATTATTGGAATATTAACCAAAAAACAATTAGTGGATTCTCTAGGCAATACTGATGTGAAAGTAATTGGTTTCATTGATAAATTTGCAGGTGCTTGAAATAACATGGCAGAATACAATGTGAAGCATGGCAGAACATAGTAATTACATTAACATTTTACTACCAAAATCAACAATTCTGCATTTTTTTACATACCAGTGGATTGTACTAATTAAAGGTAAGTAGAATTTCAGCCTTTATGAAAAGTGAGTGTTCAGCAGGTTATTTGACCATGAGAGAAATCAAAACTAATCCCGAATCTCTTTTCATCTGACATTCGCAAATGTAAACTTACTAGTAGGGGTCATTGGATCTCAACCAGGAACAACCTTTCCTGATTTTCCCCTTCCCAGCCCCAGGGCACTGCATCCAATTGTAGTAACCCAACTGTGCAACCCCGGCTGAGATTAACTCACTTAGCGCAGATCAAGGATTGAATTTAACACATTTCAGGTCTGAATCGTTCAGTACAAAAAGTGGTTTTATCCAGACACCCGTCAAGAGAGACCTGCATCATTAAACACAACCTTTCCATTTTGATGGCTGGTTATGAGTAACAAATATCAAGTAATTCACCCACAAACAGTTAGATTTACTTTAAAATATATCAGGTTAACTCAGGTTTATACAGCAAATATTTTACCAGGCTTTGAAATATTTTCTACAATAAATCTTCAAGTCCAATTGACTATTTCTTGACAGAATAAATTGTTGTTTGAGGATTACAAAATTTCATTTGCTCGTATCTAAATAAACCAAGGAAGCTTGTGAAATGCTACTTTTGCAAATCCCTGTTCTGGCAGCTTTATGGAGTTCTTTATTGCACATGAAGGGCTCCCTGTGCAATAACGTAAGCCTAAGTGACTTTATAATAGGAAACTTTATTTTGCTTTTGGTTTGCAGTAATTTTTCCAAATTAATTTTCAACCATAAATTCACAAGTGACACTGCCAAAAAGTGGAATATAATGGTACCCTGGAAATTCATTGAACATGGTTATCCATTTAATAAGCTGTTCCCACTTGTTGGTGGGTTCAAAAAGGGGGTATAAATCTGTAATAGCTGCCAACAAATCTAATAGGAGTTCAAGCAGAATGTCTTAACACAGCAAGTGGTGAGAATGTGGAATTCTCTCCCGGAAGGTGTGGTTGTAGCAGAAAGTATCAATATATTTAAGAAGATTTTTGATGCACATTGAGGGAGAAAGGAATAGATGAGTGGAGGAGATGGGATTAGAAGGGATGGACTCAGGTGGAGTATAAGCACCAACCAGACTAGTTGGGCTGAATGGTCTGTTTCCATGCTGTAACATTTTGTGAATTTCTATACAGTTCTATGTAAAACTTTGGTCATGAATGCGACCAAACAAGTCCAATCAATGGATAAATGCAAATGTGGAGACCTGTAGCTCAGTGGTTAGAGCACTCGCCTTGCAAGCGAAACACCTGGGTTCAATTCCAGGCAGGGCGAAACCTTGGGCAAGTTTCCTTACTCCACACGCCTAATAATAATCCCTCCAAAACAAAAACAATAATAATCACTTTCAATCCGTGACTGTTTGTGGGACACTGCTGTGTGCAATTGGCTGCCGGGTTTCGCCCACAAATATATGGTCAATTTACTTTACAGTCTATTCTGTGAAGCGCTTTGAGACGTCGAGAAGATGTAAAAAGTGCTATATCAAATGTAAGGATTATTATTATTTATTATTATTATAATGCATCTAAATTATGAAGGCTTGAAAGTCTAATGTCACTCATAATGTAAATTAAATCTTATTTTGTTTGTATAATGATCTAGTATTCACAGACACAAACCACAAGCCAATACTACGTGCTTTAACTACTCCTATTCTGAATAAGGGAGTATGGCGGTGAAATTTGTGGCATTTCGTAAAGCAGCTTATAAAGGGCGACCCCATTATATGGTGCCTTGTTAGAGTACAAGCTCACTTATAACACAGGTGCCCTGTGGATCCATGGTTGCCTGATGTGTGAAATAGTTTGCGCTTCTAACATGGACTGGCCAAACAGACAGATAATTCTTCAGTTTAATGGCTCATTGGAACGACAGGACCACGACAACCGTGTAGCTGGAACTCAAAATCTTTTGGCTTAGAGGCAACATTGTTACCAACTGAGCCAAGCTGACACCTGACAATTGATAACATGTAGCTCTGAAGCAAAACACATCAAAAATGTAACAGGTCTTCAAAGGAAACATATAGACTGCTGTCTTTCCTCAGAACAGCACAGATGTTATTTCATTGTTTTAAAGCGCTGGGATTAGACTACAAACAATATGTGCATATTTGCAGTTAATGCACTTTTTTCTTGTTCCTGTAAACATTTTTCCAGAAATCTTCAAGTCATGTTGCAATGCTGTGTGGTTGTCACGGTTTGGGGAAGCACTAAATGTTTTGAAACATTTGGTGGAATTTAAAAAATTACATAGTCCACCACTCAAACACTCTCACAACACTACTTCATCAAGGAACTTTTGAGAATCATAGAAAATGACAGACAACAAATAATAATTAATCAACTGTACCAGTGAAAACAAAAACAGCAACAAATTACATTTGTATAGCACCTCGGGAGGATGCCCAAAGGCCCTGAACAGTCAAGAATTTGCATCCGAGATGGGGGTTGGAATCAGGAAGGGTGGAGGGCAGGGAGGGTGGAGGTAGGATGGTGACTGAAGGTGCAGTCCAAGAGGAAGGTCTTCAGACGAGTCTTGAAGGGGACAGCGGAGAGGGCAATGTGAAGGGACTGTGGGGTGGAGTTCCAAAGGGTGGGGGCAGAGAGGCTGAAGGCCCAATCGGTTACAGTTACTCTATTCTTGCACTCTTTTGTAATGTGTAAATAATATGTGTTTATAAATATATAATTTTTTTAGGGGAAATGGGTTCTGTAAGATTCCAAGTTGCAGTAGCTGTTTGCAGCACAGAGTTAGCAAACAGCCTATACCAGTTACAACAAAGTAATAGATCCAGGGCTGCTTGATTGACAGTCAGGTAACAAGTACTGACAAGCAGTCTACAGAGCAAAATAACACCTGGGCGCTAGGGCAGGTTAAAGCCCTCGCAGTCGCGTCATACGGTGGTCAGAGCCACACGCCTATATAAAGCAATGCTCGGCGCTCCTCGTGATCGCTAAGTAATGGTCGTCATCCAGTACGTACTGACGTGTACAGGACTACTGTACAGTCAGGTTAGTTTAATATTTATTTACTAATGTCGTTTTGTGCAGCCAGTTGCTATAGTTATGTGTGATTGTTATGTTTGATCCCATTGTTGTATGTCTTCCATTGTTGTGTTCCTTGTATGCAAGATAGCTAAGGGTTGCTAGGTTTTAATAAAGAGCTGTTGCTTCCACCGAATGTATCCTCGAGTCTCTGTAGTATTCCAGACAAGAAAAGGAGGGTAGTTGTCAATGTTGGAAGTCTGTTAGTGAGAGCAGCCTCTGATTAGACATTCCAGTTACCGGGCATTGGGGTTAACTGGGAATATCTGTCTGTGCGTGATTCTGAATTGGTTGAGTCACCTTCAAAATAGGGACTCACACCTTCAGGGTTAGGAGAGAAGCAGAGGCCACTTAGTATGAAAGCATTAATAACATTTGCACGTACATCAAGTGGTGAGAACAGTCGCAGACCGCTGATGGTGGGGGACATGGAGCAGACCAGATTCCGTAGAGTAGAGGGAATAGCAGGTCTGCATAGAGTTAAGTGAAAGCTGCAATAAGCTTTTACTTTTTTTGTACTTTAAAATCTATTGTTTAATCCACCTCTAGTAGATTAACCATTAGATTTACTTGATTCAGTGCATCTTTCTCTTTGCTCGTCTTTTTCAGTGCATTAATATTTTAATAGATAAAATGTACTACAGGCTAAGATGAATTCAGGAAAAAGGTAAAGTAGAAATTCAATTTAGTTATACAGCACCATTAAAGTGTCAGTGTAAAGCAATGTATTTAGCAAAGGAATATTCATGATTTGTTTTGTGGGGGTAGAGCAGCAGTAATTTTCTTCAAATCCTTCTCTTTTGTGTTGCCACTCCACAAATCACATGCATTCTCTGGCACCACAAGGAAGAGAATAGTTTCCTGAATGTCATGGTACTTTTTCCCAGGGAGCTACCGGTAATTGCCTAGAATTTACTATCGGAAAGTGCATGAGAGCATCTGAGAGAGACAAGCTTTCAGGTATTTCCTTCCTTTTCTGCAGCTTCCACTCAGTATGTTTGGATGCACCGCATTTGAGATCAACATTCACTACGCATGGTATTGCAAGTAAGAAGTCATGCCCTACCATCTCATGTGTTACAGTTTTCTTCAATAACCTGCTACCTGTGCATTCCCTGTCCTGTTTCTCTAGTTTTTGATTCTGATTGTCTAAAAGTCCACAAGTTCCAGTTTCAGTTTGAAGCCTTTCCGATTACTTTAATTCTACCCTTTTTCAATAATAATGGATGCTTTTGATATCACTCCTTTCACATCGGGAGGACATCTCAAAGCATTTCACGGGATTCACTGTAAAATGGTGTGACCATGAATAGTTCATAGGCAAACAAGGAAGTCAGTGTGTACACAAAAATAACTCACAAGCAGCAACAAAATAAATAAATTGTTAACACACTGTTTCTAAATGTTCTTTAATGACTTGTACATACCTTCAGGTAAAATTTTAATTTGACCCAGCACAATGTGCTGAAAGTCTGCATTACTGCTGTTGAAAGTTAGCAAGTAAATGATTTTGGAAGGTTCAATGTAATCTCCATGAAGAGAGGAATGAAATGTTATTTGTGCATGAGACTGCACTCTTCTGAGATTATAATTTACTTTATCTAGGCTATTCAATGCCTCGGGTACTTTACATTTCTAAACCTACTTTGATAATATACTGCTATTATTGGATTCTGGAAAGGGTGCAATGCTCAGCTATTTTTTGGCAGATATAAACTGTAAAGAAACACAATACAATATAAAGATTACTATGCAACTGGCTATTGCTATTGAACCATTCATTCAATACGGATTGTTGGCACTTTAAGTAACAAATTAAGGAATCTTAGTTCAATTTTTGTCATTCACAGCCTTAATTATAATTTCCCACTATTTGACTGAATGCTGTATTTCTGTCTCATTTTAGGGAAGTGTCCAATTCCATTATGAGGAAGTGTGTGAAGCAATAAATTCCAAATGCACTGGATAAGTGAGAAGACTGGAAGCTAAGTGCTACGTACTATTTGGAGGCTGATATCCTGAGAACACCAGTTCATAATAAAATGTACTGCTATTATGCTATTCCTCCAGGTCCTGAAGTTTTAAATTTTTGACCAGCACTTATCTTAGCTCGGGTGGTGCTTCAATAGGAGCTGACAGCTGGATTTGGGAATAGATAGCACCACAGGTAACTGTAGAGAGTACATTTATGAAACATTTATGAAACTTGTAAATCTAGGAATGGAGCAAGAACTAAATTTAGCTCTCACAAACTGAGATAACAGGATGCATTGGTTTCTATCTCAGTGGAATCTGTAGTGTGTCGGTTAAAGCACTTGCCTTGCTAGCGAGAGGGTTCGATTCCCGTGCACAGCGAAACCTTAGGCAGGTTTCCTTCCTCCACATGTCTCTGTCAACCTAGCATTAAGTAGGAACCCGGTTGTTAGTTGATTTGGCAGATCGATTTTCCACGGGTAATAATCCCTTAATAAAAGGAGCTATATCAAATGCAAGGATTATTATTATTAAAAGCATATAGCTCTCAGGCTCGCCTCAAATTTTAAAGCTATGAATGCCTCCTGTAAACTAAACAGGTGTTCTTTCTGAATGAATGTCAAACTCAATAAATTAATACAATATTTTGCACCTCAGCATACAAAATACACAATCACTGCACTTTACAGTAAATCCTGTGAAATACTTTGAGACACCCTCTTGATGTAAAAGGTGCAATATCGATACAATAATTATTTATTAAAATTATGATGAGCAAGTGGTTAGTGTCTCACATGCAGTGTATTGATGAATTATAGTTGAGCTTTATGTATCTGGATTAAGGGAAAAGCCGTTATTAATTTTTTTGAAAGTTAATGATGATTGACATCTGAGGTGATCGAGTCTCAGGCAGAGATTTTTTGCTGACAAACCAATTCGTGAGGTATACGATTGATGGGCAATTCCACCAGTCTACAGACAGAGCCATCATCTTCACAGCAGTGTGCTAATCTGTTCTGTTACAAATGACTTATTAACGGATGAATATTTTTGGTTAACATTTGCAGATAACACACGACAGACCACAACAAATTATGAAAAATAAGACACTGACTAATGGCATTCACACGATACGTCAAGCAACATCCAAGTAGTTTATATTTCTAATCTAACATTGTCTCATTATATATTCTGTGCATCTTTCCCCCATTTCATTTTAAAATGATTTTCTTTTCAGTGCTGTAAGAAAGTCGCAAGTTGTAAATTATTGCTTGAATGCTCGATCACAGCATCCATTGTGTGAATTATTAATAAATGAGTTATTTTATGATGGATTCAATTGTAGTCCCATAAGCAGCATATAGCTTTACTTGCTGTTTCTTTGTTCACAGGTGCCCTGTAATATTGCAGTGAAAATCATAACGTAGGCATTAAATCAGATTTATGTGTTTTGGGTCACAAGGCACCTTTTCATTTTCAGCACAATAGGGATAAGGGTCAAATTCAATTCTACCCCTCAGGTGTCTTGAATTGGGTCAGGTTGGGTTAACTGGATGAATCTTTGAATCTGACACAGTGGGATTGAAAACATTCCCTTGAGGCAAATGCGGTAGAGTTACTCGCCACTCGAAAAGTGGCTTGTAATGTAAACTACATTTTCTGCAGGAAATCCTTTGTGTGTCAAGCTGACGCACGAGACCTCAGATCTGAGAGCATCTTAAGTCAGAGGCCAGATCTCCTATATTGATATAACATGTAGCCGTTTCCTTATGGAAAACATAGGTTACATAGACAGACACTTTTTTGGCAGTGAGATAGATGCCAGTAGTACAACACCAACAACAACAGTTTTCGCATATATAGTGCCCTTTATGAAGGATGTCTTAGACTGCTGCAAGTGACTTATCGGACGCTGAGCAAGGAAGACAGGGCAAGGGGAAATGACCATAGGGGTGGTCGAAGTGGTACGTTTCAAGGTGAGATTAAGCATAGATAGAGCAGGGGTAAGTGGAGAGATGGAGACAAGGAGTTCTGAAAGTTGCAGAAGTATTAACTAAAATAATTGAAGGCCCAGCCATCAATGGTGATGGAGAGGAATGGGATGTGCAGCAAACCTTTTAGCTGAGTGGAAGGGATGGGCAGAGGAATAGGATTTTAATGGATCTGAGAGATAGGGAGTATCAGAGAGTAAAGTGAGTTATATAAGAGGGGCAAACCTTGAAGTTAAAATTTAAATGGTAGTATCCCCATTTTCCTCAACTTTTTTTAAACCACAGTTTGGACCTGTGTTGGCTTGTCACACCCCATTTAAAATGGTGTTCAAGACACGCTGAGTCAATTTTCCATATGGGTTGAATAGTGGAGCTGTGCAGATGGATAGATGTAGTCTTCTGGAGTTTTTTTAATTACCTTTGGAAATAATGGAAGACTGGGACATGCTGTATTTTGGCATGATGTACCTTCATTTACTCAATGAAGTCTCCATTTGTACAATTCTTTGTTAAGAAACTAGCTGGATGGGCTAAATGGCCTTTTCTCATTCGCTGCTCTCTTCTGTGCCCAGTGTTAACTATGGAGTACTGAGGATCAGTTCTCTCACCCTGGTACTTCTGGTTCTTTAAAGCTCCTGATTCACTAACTTGTCTGTAGCACAGATTAGGTGGTACATTGCAGCACAGACACCAATGATATGAATGGATTCTTAGTGATTTCCTGAACTGTAAAATTCGACCTTAAACGTTAAGGGGAAATGTAGTCCTGTTGAATTCCAGCCCTGGAAAGATGCAGACAGTGTTGAGATGAGCTGGCCCTGAAAGTGAACATGTGTATCAGTTGAGGGATCCAAGATGAAGGCAGCATGTCTTTGGCTGCTTCTTCAGGAGGCAATACAGGCTGCAACAAAGGCTAAATCCCTACATTGCAGTTTACAAACAAATAAACACATGCTCTATGTTTAATGTACTTTAATGAAATGTGTTTTGAAAAGAAATTCATATCAAGACAACCCATTTGGTCATCTTTCTCCTCCCCACACTTCTCAGCTCCCACTCCCAGCTCGGCTGTCCTTCCAGCATTGTCAAGCACTTGACGTCCTCCTGACCATATTAATTGTACGTTGTATTTATGGTCTTGCCTGATGTCATATGTTCTTATTTAAAGTGCATTAAGTTTACTGGCAAATAAAGCACCACTCCAAAGGGTTACTTTAGTTCATATAAATACTTAATAAATTTCAAGCTCAGATCGATTGTGATTTCAGCCTGAAATCAGCCAACAACTCTCACTGCCGACCACATACTTGGCATTCTGCTCAAGCTGATGACATTAACCTTTTCATATTTGCAACTTTGTGGTGTTTATTTACATGTAAAAATTCATGAGCATCAAAAGATATTAGCGCTCAGGAAGCCTATCACAGGCAAGGAAATCTCTGCTCAAAAGATCCTGGATGATACAATATTTTTTCCTATGATATTAAAATCACCTCGACTGTAACTTGAGTAGGATTCTGTACTAAAAGAAATAATGTTTTTCTCTAAATCTGAACAGCCGTCAATACTTTTACAAATAGAAGTGAAAAAGAGGGAAAAAATGAAGTAGGCAGCATTGTTCTTATCTTAGAAGCATCCCCACTTCAGCAGCTGCCAATGTAATTCAGGAACCTAGAGAAAGATGTATCTAGAGAAGTCTCTTATATATTAAATATTATATATGTTCAGCGTGAGCCAGAAAAAGAGTGAGGCGCCCTCTCTATGCTCTTGTTTCGGAGGACTTGGGATAAATTATAATAATAATCCTTGCATTTGATAAAGTGCCTTTCACATCAGGAAGACAACAAAATTACATTTGTAAATTCGCCTTTCATGTTGGGAGGACATCCCAAAGCGCTTCACAGGATTTATTGTGAAATGCAATGACTGTGTATTTGTAGGTGAATGCAGAAGCCCAATTGCACACAGCAATTTGCCACAAAGCGTCATTAAATGAATGAACAATTTTATTTGGTGGATTTTTGGCCAGGACATTGGGAGAAACTCCCTTCTCTTTTTGGGTAGCGCCATGGAATCTTTAATGTTCTCCTGAACAAGCAGATGGGACGATGCTTTAGTGTCTCATCCAAAGGATGGCACAATGCAACATCCCCCAAGCATTGGATTGGACTGTCATCTTAGACTATGTGGGTTTGAGTCCTGACGTGGGGCTTTAACCCACAACCTTCTCACACAGAGGCGAGAATGCTACCTACTAGGCACCAGCAAGAGTTCTTATCTTGAGGAGAGACAAAGCTAGTGTCTGTGAGCAAATGTTTAGATGTTACATTTTTTCAATATGTTGCTCCAGCATTAGTGTTATTGAAGCAATCTAGTTGGTAGTAGCAGTAATGAGAGTTGTTGAAAAAGCTCAATTTATTCTTTAGTTTTGGATCATTTGATTGAAATTGAATTGAGCACTGAGCCTCCAGGGTTTTCTGCAGACTTTATTTCAGTGTGATTATAGAAATTGGTTATTTTACAAGCTGTTTGGCTGTGATCTGATTTTGCTTTTATTGTTGATCTGTTTGTTTGCAAACCTAGTCCCAAATGAAAACTCTGAAGAAAGGTAGGCTATTGGTACACCAAGAAATTGTTCTGTACATTCTCCAGAGATCCAGAGCACAGTTTTCCACACAGCTAATTCCCAAACGCAGACAAACCATCGTCAGATTGATTGAGCAGAGGTTATGGAAGTATCCAAAATAGAAATGTTGCCAATTTTCCTCTCTCCTCTCCTCGAGATAAGACCTCTTGCTGGTGTATAGTTCCAGAGGAACTAACTATTCTCTCCACACCCTTGTCTTGACCTACCTCTGTGGTCTCCTGCAATCCTATTCACCTGCTCACTCCATCTACTCTGTCAAGTCAGGCATTTTCTAACTCCCCCTCCCCCCAAACGCTCCACTCCACCATTATCATAGAATCATAGACTCATAGAATTATACAGCACAGAAGGAGGCCATTCAGCCCATCGTGTCTGTGCCGGCTCTTTGAAAAGCGCTATCCAATTCAATCCCATTCCCCTGCTCTCTCTCACAATAGCCCTGCAAACTTGTTCTCCCCAAGTGAACCATCAGCCAAATTGCACCTGCTGTCTCAAACTCTCCATAAAACTCCCCACCTCACTGTCTCCTTTCCTAACTTCCACTTCTAAAATCCTACCTGTTTGACTGCAACTTCAGGTATCTTCCCCCCACCCCATCTCTCATCCTGCAAGCTCCACTAGGTCCCCATGAAGTGCTTTGAAAGATGTTTCACTCCATGAGAGATGCAAGTGTAAGTTGTTGCCATTGCCAGAAGGTAGTTCTCTCAGTGTCCTGGCCAACAATTCCCCCAAGTAAAATTGGTCACTCACTCCATAGCTGTTTGTGGGACGGACATTGATGTGCACAAACTGACTGCTGTGTTTCACAAAATGCAGAGTCAATTCACTTTACAGTATATCCTTTGTGATGTCTTAATGATATAAGGTGCTATATTAATTTTAGGATTATTATTTATTATTATTGCTATTCTTCCTGTCTCAAGTGTTCATACTTAATGTGTGAGTCTAGACCATAAGTGTCAGTATTTGATTGTGAGCGATAACGGAACTGAGCCCAATACTGTCCTCACTCAACACCCACAATAAACACTCATATGGGGGAGAGGAGGGGGGGTCACATGGTGAGAAAGTGGAAACTCCTGGCTGAATTTTCCTCTTTCTACCCCAGAGACACTAAACCATTTAATAGCACCTCTACTTCTGCCCTATCAGAGATCAGTGCATTAAGCACAGTTTGGGAATTAAACCTATAAGTCATACTCTGGTCTGTATTTGTGCTATACTTAGAGTTGTCTTAACCCACTAGATTAGACTGTTAGAATTCTCTGTAAGAAGGAAAATTCACAGGAGTGATTTTCCTGTTGTCAGTAAATGTACCAACCACAGCAAGGGAGAGAGAAGCATCACGATCTCCTTTGGTCTGTCTCAAGCACCCAAACATAATGTGTGAGCAAAGAATCACGCAACAGAGTAACTCACCATAAGCAGCTACATCTCCTGCTGTCACACAGCACACTATGAGAGTCTTTGGAACATGTCTCTTGGCTCCAGAACAACGCATTTGTGGAGTCCTGTAGCTCAGTGGTTAGAGCACTCGCTTTGCAAGCGAGAGACCTGAGTTCAATTCCAGTCAGGGCGAAACCTTGGGCAAGTTTCCTTACTCCACACGCCTAATAATAATCCCTCCAAAACCAAAACAATAATAAATTGGTCATTTTCAATCTACGACTGTTTGTGGGACATTGCTGTGCGCAATTGGCTGCCGCGTTCGCCCACAAATATACAGTCAATTCACTTTACAGTGTGTTCTGTGAAGCGCTTTGGGACGTCCTCCCGACGTGAAAAGCGCTATATCAAATACAAGGATGATTATTATTATTATATAAGGGAAAGAAAGAGAGAGCGAGAAAGGAACGGGAAGAGGAGAAAATACAGCATGTTTCAAAGTCAACAAAGATGCAATTGTGACCACTTCCAAACGTAAAATTAATGATGTGGCCAAAGTCACTGTTATTCAAATGTCTCTTCAAATACTTTTGATTTTACTATAAGTTGTTTTTTGGTCGGCTGTCTGTCTGATACATGCAGAAACCCATCACCATGTTTAAGTGTTTCCAAGCCAAATTGAGATTTCCACCTACACATGGAAATCACAGAGATAGATTATTGGAATGGAATGTGCACTCTCTCCCTGGAGGAACGCATACCTGCTTACCTAATTCCGGAAAGTATTAGCCTCACGTTGGCAAGAGTCAAGGCTTGGGGACCCCAGACTATGCGTTGGGGTACTGCTGTAAAGAACAAAATGTTTCTCAATTAATATTTGAATTGTATGTTTAACTGTAATTTTAATTTTATGTTTAAACATACATAGGCTTCATCCCTCAAGGAACCTGCAGATCACTCCATGTGCTCTTGTGAGTGATAAAAATGCTAAATGGTGCTTTAGCTTTTACAAAGCATTTAGCCAGCCAACAACAGAAGCTGGTTATCATTACAGACAGAACGATCACTTAAATGACAGAGTACCTATTCCAAATCGCTGATTTCAGGAAGCTATCGAACTTCACAGCTGAAATTTCTCATTAAAATTAAAGGAGATAATGTCAGAGCACGGAGCAATTATCAAAGGAGAGCGAAAAAAAGGATAATCTCTCACTAAAAGACAGAGGTCATTGAAGCCATTTAAAAAAAAGCATGCAATAAGCAAGCAACTAATCAGCTGTATGTGTGTGAGAGCCATGTAGCCATGGTTTCTAAGGAGACCTTATTTAGTTGTTGAGGACTTCATACACGTGGCTAGCAGCAGTGGATTCTACACTAATTCCATGCACAGTGGACAATGTGCTATGCTTCATTAGAATAGGATCATAATTTCTACTAGTATATCCTTTCTTTTTAGTGTCTTTATAGCGTCTTCTCTGGCTTTAATGACATTAAATTATAGGAAACGGGGCTTCAATCCAAAATAAACTTGGCACTCACTGTTTTGCATTGCATATTTCATATCTCTGCCAGGAGTTTTGTTTTAAGAGTCAGTTTTAGAATCATAGAATTTTACAGCACAGAAGGAGGACATTTGGCCCTTCGTGCTTGTAGCAGCTCTTCGAACAAGCTACCAACTAGTCCTACTCCCCTGCTCTTACCCCATAGTCCTGCAATATTTTACTTTTTAGTACTTATCCAATTCTCTTTTGAAAGCTATCCAATTCTCTTTTGAAAACTTCAACCACCCTTTCAGGTAGTGCATTCCAGACTGTAACAATTCTCTGGATAAAAAAAATTCTGCTCGTCTCCCCTCTGGTTCTTTTGCCAATTATCTCCCTATCTACTTTATCAAAACCCATCATAACTTTGAACACCTTTGTTAAATTTTGCCTCAACTTTCTCTGCTCTAAGGATAATAATCCCAGCCTCTCTAGACTCTTCATATAATTTTAGTCCCTCATCTCTGGTATCATTCTTGCAAATCTTCTCTACACCATCTTCAAGACCCTGACATCCTTCCTAAGGTATGGTGCTCAGAATTGGACACAAGGCTCCAGCTGATAACCAGCGATTTGTAAAGCTTCAACATAACTTACTTTTATACTCTATGCTTCTATTTATAAAGCTAAGGATCCCATAGGCCTTTTTAACAGCTTTATCAACCTGTCCAGCCATCTTCAAAGATTTGTGTATGTGACCCCACTTGTCTCTCTGTTCCTGTACCCTCTTTAAAATTGTACCATTTGTCTTATATTGCCTCTCCTTATCCTCCTCCCAAAATGCACCACTTCACAGTGTGTTTTTTTCCTTTTCAAGAAAATTATTCACCTCATAATCTAAACTTTAGGCTGTCAGAGGAACATTGTTCCAGCTTTCAAAGAGTTCATTTAAATTTTTGACCCTGCAGTGATGTAAGGACTGACACAAATGTTGTACAAAAATATAGTTGTTTATTTTTTAGGTTAGTAATAATTAGAAGGAATTAAAAGAATACATCACGATAATGCTTATCATATTCACATACAGTTCACCATGTTTTAAGTTGATCTAACAAAAGAGATAGAGGAGCAATGTCCAATTTAATGTCCATTTTAATGTGTTTTTTTTAATCCAAATATATATGTCCATCCAAAGGTATCCAGGTATTGTTGTATGTTCCTCAGTTCGATCACCCGAAAGTATCCAGGTATTATGGTATGTCCAATTCTATTATGGCATGTCCAATGCGATCACTCTCCTGATCCTCTTTCCGAATCGATCTCCATTTATACAGTTGGTCCTCAACTATCCTTTCTACCCCACATCCATGCCATGACCCGCTCTGCCTTCCCCCACCTCCGCAACATTGCCCGGCTCTGCCACTGTCTCACACAGCAGGCTGCCAAAACTCTCATACACGCATTCATAACATCGAGACTTGACTATGCAAATTACATGCTTGTCTGCCTCCCCAACTCCGCCCTCAGAGCCTGCGATCATCCATAATAATACTAATAATCCTTGCATTTGATATAGCGCTTTTCACGTCTTCCAGATGTCTCAAAGCGCTTCACAGAATATGCTGTAAAGTGAATTGACCGTATATTTGTGGGCGAAGCGCGACAGCCAATTGCGCACAGCAGTGTCCTACAAACAGTCATGGATTGAAAATGATCAATTTATTATTGTAGCCCGAACTCTGCAGCCCATGTCCTCTCCCGCACCAGGCTCCGTGACCCTATCACCCCCATTCTTGTCTGACTCCACTGGCTTCCCATCAAACAGAGGATACAGTTCAAGATCCTGGTCCTCATCTTCAAAGCCCTTCATGGCCTTGGCTCCCCCTACCTCTGTGACCTCCTAACCCACTACCATCCTACCCACTCTCTCCACTCAGCAGGCTCCAGTTTGCCTCACCCGCCCGCCTCATCCGCCCCACCATTGGCGGGTGGACCTTCTGCCACTCTGCCCCCACTCTATGGAACTCCATCCCGCAATTCCTCCACCTCGGCCCCTCCCTGCCTCCTTCAAGAACCATCTCAAGACTCTCCTCTTCGACTGTGCTTTCGATCACCCTCCTTCTCCCCCGCCCCCCCCCACCCTCCACCCTCCCCATTCCCAACCCCCAGCTCGGGTCCGAAACACTGACTGTCCAGCGCTTGGGATGTTCTCCCAACGTGAAAGGCACTATACAAATGTATTGTCTTTTGCAAGATGGGTCCTTTGTAAAAAAATACAACACAGCTCTCTCCACCTGCAGCCCAGTTTTCCATGACAAAAATGACTGATAAGGTTTGAAAACAGCTTGCTGTTTCTAAACAGACTTTTGTTTCTTCTGCAAAGCTAGTCACAATGAGCTCCCATAAATGAATCATATATCTCAAATATATAAACGTTGCAAATATAATTTGAGATATTATTTAACATATTAATTACAGAAGCTTACAGCTCATGAAGCTCCCTGTGTTCATTGAAGGTGTTTGTCAAAGTCTGGGAAATGGGGATAAAATGATCCTCTTTATCAGTAATTTACTGCAGCTGTTAAAGCTTCATGTGAGCTTCATTATTAGCTTTAAAATCTTCAGAATGTATGGAAAACTGACTTCAAAATTAATAATAATAATAATCCTGACATTTGATATCGCACCGTCTCAAAGCGCTTCACAGAATATACTGTAAAGTGGATTGACTGTATATTTTATGGTGGAATTGCGGCAGCCAATTGCGCACAGAAATGTCACACAAACAGTCGTGGATTGAGTAACCTAATTATTATTTTTTTTTGAAGGGATTATTACCCCCTGGAAAGTGATCCTCCCATCGACTAATAAACATATAACTAAATTACAATTAATTACAATTACAATTTTACAATTAAGCTGTATTCAAGAATTTGCCAAATTCTGGATGCACTGAAACGCTACATTAATAGAGTAAATCTAGATTCTGGTAGAATTTCTATCCCATAATGTATTAACAGGGATTGAATGTCTGCAGGTTGTGCTGGTACATCTGTTTCGCTTTCATCCCACCAATCCTAGCCCTGAAAGCAGTGCTAAAATAGTTTCCAGAAAAAACAAAACTCATCTTGTTAAGGTCATTGCTGAAGGCTATTGCAAAGAGGTCTTGAAATATTACACAGCTAAGTATTATGCCCTGTGTGACAACAGCATCGGGGATCTAGGTCCAAAGGAAAGCTTTACCCATCGACACTGCACAGTAACAACAACTTGCATTTACATACCACCCTTCACCCAGGTAGTATCTCGGAACGCTTAACAGTGGAGGAGCTTAATGGTGAGCGGGAGAGAGAGGGGAGGTGACTGTTGGCACAGTTGAAGAAGATTTTCAGGTGCGATCTGTAGACTGGCAAGAAGGAGCAAGGCAAAGGGATTTAGGCAGGAGTTCCAGAGTTTCAGGGCTGTAAGCATGAGTCCCAATGGTGGCAAGGGATGTGCAGAAGGCCAGAGCTGACTGAGTAAATGCAGTGGGTAGAGGAGTGGAATGTACCCATCTGGAATTGACCCATCTAGAAATGCAGATGTTTAAAAACTGGATGACCCTTTGAGGATTGCATCAGCAATTTCACATCGTAATCCTAAAATCATTTTCAAAACCTGTAATTTTCTTCAGAACAATCTTAAACAACTTTGCATTCCCAACCAGAGGTACCATGATTCAGACTACTGACAATTGCAGATCTTGCAAATCCAATTTCACTGAAGTAGATCTTATTGGCGTTACTTCTTAATTTGTTATGGGAGGTAGGAAATGATAAAATCCCCTTCAATTGTCCAGTCAACTAAGTAAAGACATATTAAACTGGTGCCACAATTGCACTGCTTTTGTTTTATACTGTACCATATACTACATGGATTAACATGACACATCGTTCTACACTGATGATTGTGTTATATTCCAATATTGTGTGAAACTTTCATGCACATAATCAGGAATTATTAACAATAAATCATCTTGCCGCTGAGTGTAATGGCCTTGACAACACATTCTATATAATGAGATTTTTCTATCATCAAAATTGCTGCACTGAGCAACAAGAAAGGATTCAGCCTATCAGTTTTAATAATCCACCAAAGGTGCATATACCTTTGTATCCTTTTGCTAGGTTCAGAGTTTTAAATAGCATAACGCAATTGTGTGTAATTAAGCCACCACATTCACTTATAAATACATAAATACACAGTCACTCCATTTCACGGTAAATCCTGTGAAACACTTTGAGACGTCCTCCTGACGTGAAAGGCGCTACTATAACAGAGACATTAATGCGTTAATGTAATTGATCTAATTTCTTCAAACTCACTGAAACATCCCAAAGACTGCAAAGTTTGTGATACCTTTAATGGGCATCATCTAATTGGAAGCCAGTGGCTGACCTTTTGTATTTGTCTGATGGTTGGGGTGACCTACTGGACATTTGTCTTGGGCCTTAAAAGCCCTGTACTGGATGAAGTGGGGAGGACAGTGAAGCAATGGAGTGCAGAATTGATTATTGACGCTGGCATTGGAGCTCTGAGCAGATTAATGTGCATGAAGAGAAAGGAATGAATCAGAAATTAAGGAAAACAAACAATAGACAAGACATGTGGAAAAATACTTAGTGTGAATGTTACCAAGAAAGGGAAAAATGTGAATAGAAAAAGAATGGAAGAGAGGGTAAGATAAATCAAGAAATAGTTGTTCAATTATATAATTCGGGGTTTAAAAGATTATGAATTGTAGGCAATTAAAACAAAAAACGACGCAGATAAGGGGTTCAATGGTCCCAGTAACCTCCCATACCCAGCTCAAACTCCCACTCCATCTTTGTAAAGAACTTTAGATTTTCTCCTTCTTGGTCCTCCGAATCAGTTGGAAGTCCTCTCTGGTGACTGCAGTGGCATTGTTCCTGGTCAAAGACCAGATCTGGGCCACATACAGTGACACCGAGAGGGCCTCACACTTTATCACAGGATTGTTCCCGGTGATGGACAGCAAGCACTGGTGCCACATCACCAGTTTCTTCCTCACTATGCCTAGATACTCCTCCCAGCGTTTTTGGCATGCCCCGGCAGCTCCGAACCAGATGCCAAGGACTTTGATATAGTGTAGCTTCACCGCAAATAGTATGTGATTGTGTTCTTTCCAGTCTCCAAAATACATTGCTTCGCTTTTCTGGCGATTGACCTTGGCTCCCGAGGCTTGTTCAAATCGATCGCAAATGCCAAGCAGGCTCGAGACCGATTATTAGTCTGTGCAAAAGATGGTGACATCATCCATATACAAGGAGGCTTTAGTTTGTGTGCCGTGGCTGCCCGGGATGGTGACACCTCTGATGCTCTTGTCTCTCCTCATGGTCTGTGCAAACGGTTCTATGCAGCAGACAAACAGAGTGAGGGATAGAGGACAGCCCTGCCTTACTCCTGACCAGATGGGGAATGGCTAGTCTCGTACCCGTTGACTGTGACTGCACTACAGGTGTCGGTGTAGAGTAGTCGGATCCACTTGAATATTCCCTCCCTGAAACCCATTTTGGAGAGTACATCATCCATGTAGCTGTGAGACACCCTGTCCAAGGCTTTCTCTTGATCAAGGCTTATTAGGCAAGCCTTCACCCCCCTGTTCTGCATGTAGGCGATGGTATCCCTGAGCAGCGCAAGGCTGTCCAAGATCCTTCGGCCAGAACCGTGCCGGTCTGGTCTGGGTGTATTACCCACCTGAGGACAGTCTTTATCCGCTCAGAGATCACCTTTGTCAGGATCTTACAGTACACATTCAGGAGCGAGATTGGTCACCAATTCTTCATTTCCTCCTTCTCCCCCTTTTGTTTGTACAGCAGGGAGAAGGAGGAGAGGTTGCCTTTCCTCATAGACTCTGCCATGGTCCCAGCATGTTATTGTTTGTCTCCAGCAGATCTGGGCACATTACATCCCACAGAGCCGAGTAGAGCTCCACCAGGAGGCCGTCGCCTCTATGGATCTTACTGGTCTGGAGGGCTTTGACGACTCTGGTTAGTTCATCTAGGGAGAGAGGCCTATCTAAGCCCTCCCGACTCTCCTCATCCAGTACCCTGGTGAGGTCAGACAGGAAATCCCGGGAGGCCGTACTCTCTGTGGGTTTCTCACAGTACAGGGTGGCTTAAAGAGGATCTAGTGATCCTCTGCATCCCGGCCTGCTCCATAAGCACCAAACCCGGTTCTTCATCCGCAAGGGTGTGAGTATAGCCAAGACCAGAAAGAAGGTCATGTCCCGGCCACAGACCAAAATGCAGAACCTCCTGCGACAACAGGCTGAGGGAACTGATGTCAGAAAGGAACTCAAGGAAATGAAGCAAACTGTGCACTTTGCCGCCGAGGCCTCCAGGGTCATCTTCCGATCCAGGGTGCGCACGATAGAACAGGACGAGACGTAATCACGTTTCTTCTTTCAGAAAGCGAACTCTGTTATTGCTAGAATTTAAAAAGGCATTGAAGCAACACAGCAGAAGGTGGCTGAGCCTCAAGGCACGTAGTGAAAGAATTCTACCAGAACCTAATGTTCTCACGTATTACTTTAACTCCGCTGAAGGTCCCAGTAACAATACCAAGACCAGAAAACCAGCACAAATTTCAAATGACCCCCAGATAGAGCAAAATGTGCTTTTGCTGCATTCAGCTATCAGTTTTGGACAACTTCACTTTCTTTGTAATGAACATCACGCCACAGATCCGTG
This sequence comes from Callorhinchus milii, assembly GCF_018977255.1. Lineage (NCBI taxonomy): Eukaryota > Metazoa > Chordata > Chondrichthyes > Chimaeriformes > Callorhinchidae > Callorhinchus > Callorhinchus milii. Next base: position 107,515,318 of record NW_024704742.1, on the reverse strand, counting down.
GTAGCATTATGGGATAGTGAGACACTTTACTCTCAGGCTGGTGCTGTTATCCAAGGACTGACTATACTATTAGGTTTCAAGTACACTGATTTTCAACTGCAATTTGAAGACCTGCAACTTTTTCTTGGACCCCAGACAAAGCAATTTGTGCAGCTGTCTTTGGCCTTGACTACAAGCTCTGTGAATGTTTTCCACCAGGATCAAGAACTGTGATCCAGGATAGGTATATGTACTGACAAACGTGAGGGAAGGATGGGAAAGGCGAGGGTGACAGGGATGCTTTTTTACTGGCCAGTATATGTTTCTTGTGTGTGTGAGTAATTGGAATTTCACAAGGCCCAGAAAATATTTTTTGCATTTGATGTTATGTCAAAATATTTGAAATCACTTCACGGGTAATTGTTGTAAAATGAAGTCATATTAATAGGAGAAGTAGGAAACTAATTTGCACACATCAATATCCTACAAACAGCCATGAAGTGATGATTAGTTTATCTGGGGGACTGTTGGCCAGAACACCAGAAGAAACTCCTCTCTATTTTTGAATAGTGTTACGAGATCTTTAACAACCACCTGAATAGATAGATGGGACCTTGTTTTAGCATCTCAATTGAACTCTTTGCCATCATTCCACTGGAGTGTCAGCCTGTACCATGATTTAAAGGTCCTGAGAGGAGGCTTGAACCCACAGTTGGATTTCCTATTACCACCATAATGAAAATATAATCTTTAGTGATTGACAAAGGTACATCTGACAATATCGAGAAGGCTTTCAAAATTCACAGTCGCAATTAGCTCTCTCAGTCATAGAATTATAGCATCTTATAATACAAAGGAGGCCATTCGGCCCATCATGCTTGTGCCAGCTCTTTGAAAGAGCTATCCAACTGGTCCCACTCCCCCGCTCTTATCCCATAGCCCTGCAAATTTTTCCTTTTCAAGTATCTATCCAATTTCGTTTTGAAAGCTACTATCCAATCTGCTTCCATCAGCCCCTCAAGCAATGCATTCCAGTCTTCTCCACAAGTATAGAAAATTGGACTCTGTTAGATAGAATAATTCTAATTCACTTTCACTTCTGAGCTTTCCTGCAAGACGAACACAAGCACATATTCTCTTGCAACTACTGAGTTCTGATCACTCATAACGAAAGTTGGAATATCAGGATATATATTTTACAAAACACTGAAGAGTTATGGAGTTCCAAAAGCTCATTGTGGAGATTCATGACAGTGCTGGAGAATGCAACAGTCTCCGCCTTGGATTGAGTGACAATGAGACTCGGCATAAAAAGCAGGTAAGTTAAAGCTGTTTGTTACTTGCTACAGTTTTTCTTGCAATATTCACAGTTTGTATGCACCCATAAATGTCACCGCATGCCACTTAAGTGTGGGTGAGACCATTCAGAAACATTTCCTCTTCTTAATCCAAAGATCATATATATATATTATATGTATCATCGCTTGACAACAGAATGAACACCATAATCAACTGTACATTTTTCTACCAATTTCATACAATATATCTGTGATTTTATGGCATTTGTCCCAATATCTTATGATGTTTTACAGCATATTGTTGCTCCACCATCAGGCCACACATCATGGTACTTTTAATTTGGCAACTCAATTCTCAGATTTTCATACCACATCTCCTTGTTTCATAAATAGGTCATCAAATCCTTATATATCACTGATATTTGACTAACTGCTTTGGATGAATAGCAGCCTGATAACCACATTATAAAACAAGCAGCATACATGGGAATAATAAGTTGAGTACAGTACAGTTCGAGCCATTGGAACTGCTCCCCCATCACCTGACAGAACCATCTGACTTTAAGATACTGCATTCACAGTACATGTAGAATCACTGTGCCATATTTGGACTGGACTGGGAAAAGTATTAGTCTGCTGAAATCATTTCACTTGTGATGTTTAAGAGATGCCTTTGCGGGACACTTTCATTATCCTCTCCCCAGGATAGATTGTAACCCAAGTCCCACGAGAGGGACAGTGGCTCAAATTATGATCTGGATTGAGTGAACTGTGTTGCTAAAAGCATTGCAGACGCATTACTTGAGTCTTTTCGTCAAATCTTCTCATATCCTGAAGAACACACAATGTTTTCTGATTTCAGTCAAGAGCAAAGTGATTGCAGAAAACATTTAAGAAAACACACTTAGTTTTTAAACTTGGTTTCTGCAGCTTGGAAGATTTTTAGTTTACAGAGGTTTTAAAACCTGCTCCTAACCAGCATAATTTCATGCTGGGTATGAACATTTCTGTCTGTAAATATTATAATAATAATAATAATAATAATAATAATAATAATAATAATAATAGTCCTTGCATTCAATATAGGGTCTCATCCTAACATCGGGATGTCTCAAAGTGCCTCACAGGATATAATGTGAAGTGTATTTTTGGGTAAGGTGACATCCAATATGCTCACATTCCTGATAAACAAAGTCAAGGCCATTGTGCTTTTCAACAACAGCAACAACAAATTACATTTGGAAAGCGCCTTTCACGTCGGGAGGACATCCCAAAGCATTGGATGGTCAAGTATGTGCGCCCGAGCTGAGTGTTGGGATGAGGAGGGGTGGAGGGCAGGAAGGGTGGGTATTGGAAGGTGCCCGAAGGTGAAGGTCATGAGATGCTTTTCTGCATCAATTTCTGTATGTTAATTCTTTCCTTACACTATTTTCGGAGTTGAGTGCCTCAGACAAAGTGATAGAATCAGTATGTGGGCTCGTATTATAACCATGGGTCAACATCTTTAGCTATGAAAAGGGCAGAATTTTCAGTGATGAAAATTAACACAACCGTTTCACAGGTTCCTCTGTAATACATTTTCGCGACATGTTTACACATAAGAAAACAGAATGTGAAGTCCATTTGTGTTCCTAAAGCCCATTCCTTCTATATTTCATAGAAAACTTGCCATACTGTAGATGTTCCTCCACTCCACTCCATACAGAGCCTCCTCTGAATCCCCAAATCAATTAAACAAAATCTTCTATCTTTCTGTCCCCACATCTCTACTATTTCAAGCTACCACAACCCCCCTTCCCTTCACACTAATATTCCCTTTGCCTCCCTCACTTCCGTGTTCTGTGGAACATTTGGCACCCCAGTCAACCTGGCTCAGTTGGTAGCACTCCTCCAACCCCTCGTCAACACTTTGAGCGAACAGTCCAGGCTGACACTTCAATACTTTGCTGGTGAGTGTTGTATTATTTAAGGTGCTGTCCTTCAATTGGGACATACTCCTCCCCACTTGAAAGGTGCTATACAAATATAATTTTGTATTCTACTACCAATGAAGATAAGTCTTCTTTTTTTCCTTTGTCGTCATTTCAATTTTAGTTAAAGGAAGACCGTTTGATTGCTTGTTATCCCAGTCATCATCAAACACTGTGTTTAAAATTATGAAAGGATTACGTTGATAAGGCAGACATTAATTTGCCGTTTCCAATTTCCATTGAGTCCAAAACAAAGGGATATAAATATAAACAATGGCAGATCTAATAGGCAATTTAGGAAGAACATCTTTATGTAGAAGGTGCTGAAACTGCCAGAAGTTGTGGTTGTAGTAGAAAGCATCAATAATATATACATATATATATGAGAAACTTGATGCATATCCCTTTGCCTTCCCCAATTCTGTGTTCTGTGGAACATTTGGCATCTCAATTGGTAGAATTCTCGTCTCTGAGACAGAAGGTTGTGGATTCAAGCGGGGACTTGCATTGTCAGAGGTTTAATGTCTTCAGATGAAACATTAAACCAGAATCATGTCTGTTTGTTCAGGTGGATGATAAAGATCCCATGATATCACTTGAAAAGAGAAGGAAGTTTCTCCCGCTGTCCTGCATAACAATCAATCCCCTAAAGAAAATTAGTCATTTCATCGCTTTTTCTAGGATATTGGTGTGAACAATTGGGCTACCACACTCACCTACAAATACACAGACACTTCACAGTAAATCCTGTGAAGTGCTTTGAGACAGCCTCTGATGTGAAAGGCACTATATCAAATGTAAGGATTATATCTCTATCTTGTCCTATTCTGTTTTCCACCAGAGATTTATCCAGTTCTGTGATCAAGCAGAGAATTATCAAGTTCTCTTTTTAAGGGAGTTAATCACCATACCAATTGCTTTTCTTGGAGGTCTGTTCCTCACATTCACAGCTCTGTGTGTGTGGGGGCCCACAAACCTTATCTGATTTCTACTCTCCCTTGAGGCTTTTTAATTTTAAATCTATTTCTGTTCACATGGTAAATAATAAAATAAGCTGCATTGACAAGTTTTGTTTGTTCATTCAATGTGAATTGCTGGGCTTTAAAAAGTTTCTATTTTAGCTCAGATGAAGCAGATGTTTCAATTTCCTTCACGACCAGCTTCCTACAGACATGTTAAAGATGAGGTGCTGGGAGCACTGGTGAAACACTTATGTTTGCTGCTGTTCTTAATACTGTCAGTGGGCTTCACGACAAGAGAAATTAGCTCATGGCACCTTTCTTTATCAGTGTCAAATAGCTGGTCCTTTCAATAAATCTCAACGTCCACTTTACTGGTGGAATAAAACCATACAGAGATTCGACTCTATGAACCTGCTTATGTACCTCTCATTCTCTGCTTCAAGACAGCACAGACCTTTTCTATAGCTCTTTGATCTTTGTTAGAGCACTGGAAATTATTCTCCAGTGTCTCTATCAATGATGATAAAAATAATAATAACAATAATAATAATCCTTACAGTTGATACAGCATCTTTCATGTCAGGAAACAAGGCAGCCAATTTGCACACAGCAAGGTTCCCAAAACAGGCAAAGACCTATACAACTAAAGAAAGAATATTATGTTTTAAATTCATGCAACATTACCATACATGAAGGGCACTATATAAATACAAGTTGCTGTTATTGTTTTTTACATAAACTAAACAAATGTATGTGAAAAAGAAGCACAAGAATGAGAGCATTGAGGTAATGTGATCCACTTAATTAATGGTGGTAGTATCTACAACAACAACAACAACAAGATTCCATTTATAGAGCGCCTCTCACGTCGGGAGGACGTCCCAAGGCGCTGCACAGTTGGGTCAGGACCCGAGCAGGGGGGAAATGGTCAGGGTGAGGGGAGGAAGCGAGGAGGGGGTAGAAAGTCGAGAGGGGAGCTGAAGGCACGGTCAAAGAGAAAGGTCTTGAGACCGGCCTTGAAGGAGGAAAGGGAGGAGGCGGCGAAGGCACTGGGGGATAGAGTTCCAGAGCCTCGGGGCTGAGAGGCTGAAGGCCCGACCACCGATGGTAGGGCGGTTGGGGCGGGGGATGTGGAGCAGACCGGAGCCAGTGGAGGCGAGCGAGGGTGGGAGTGATGTGGTCCCGAAGCCTGGTGCGGGACAGTACACGAGCTGCAGAGTTCTGAATGACCTGCAGCTTGTGGAGGGAGGTGCCGGGAAGGCCGGGAGGAGAGAGTTCCCATAGTCCAGCCTTGAGGTGATAAAGGCGTGGACCAGAGTTTCAGCAGCGTGAGGGGTGAGGTAGTGCCGTAGTCTGGCGATATTCCGGAGGTGATGGAAGGCGGTGCCAGTTGTGGTGCGGATATGAGGGAGAAAGGACAGCTCAGGGTCGAACAGAACACCAAGGTTCCTGACTGGCTTTGAGAGGTGGAGAGTGCAGCCTTGGATGCTGATGGTGTCGGCGCCTGAGGTGCGGAGGCGCTGATGTGAGCCAATCAGGAGGGCCTCAGTTTTACGCACGTTGAGCTGAAGAAAGTTGTCTCTCGTCCAGGACTCGATGTCGGACAGACAGGCTGTCAGGACATCGGTGGTCGTGGAGTTGAGGGTAGAGGAGGAAAGGTAGAGTTGGGTATCATCCGCATACATGTGGAAGTTAACCCCATGTCTGCGGATGATGTCATCTAGATCCTAATGCAAGATGTAAAATAATGAACAAATAATACATCCCTCCATTTGCAAAATTTTTAAATATATATATATAATGAAATACTGTATAACGAGTAATATTAAGTTTATTTCAAAATAGTAGGTCTGTGACAAGTTACAACACATTTGAATGTATCAGAAGCCATTCAAATATGTAGGTGTATGTTTCTTTTCTCAAAGAGATGACTCAAACAGAGACCTGTTCAATTCTTTTTGAAAGAGTTCATGAACCCCTTGATTGCTTTTGTTGAGAGTCTATTCCACTTTCTAACCAATAGTATAGGGAGTATTTCTGCTAAACAACAGCAAATTACATTTGTATAGCGCCTTTCACGTCAGGAGGATGTCCCAAAGCGTTGGACAGTCAGGGATTTGGACCTGAGCAGTAGGATGGGGTCAGGAGGGGTGGAGGGGAGGGAGGGATGGGGTAGGAGGGTGACTGAAGGCACGGTTCGAAAAGGAGCGTCTTGAGACGTGCCTTGAATGAGGAAAGGGAGGGAGCAAGGCAAAGGGACTGTAAAAGGATAGGGTTCCAAAAGGTGGGGGCAGAGAGGCTGAAGGCCCAACCACCGATGGTGGGCCGGGACCGGCGGGGGGGGGCTTGGAGCAGGCCAGAGCCTGCGGAATTGAGTCTGCTGATCAGAAAGGAAGTGACTCATTCTTGTTCATCGTACCACAGGCATCTGTTGAAGAGTGAGCATGTGTGGAATTGGACAAGGACACATTGGATGCAACTGTGAAGCTCCCCAATGTAAAATGTCCTGCTGATGCTGTAGAGACAATGAGCTCTTATCGAATTGCTTTTTTGGGGGAGAGAGAAGGGAAGGAGAATTGTTTCATTGGTGATCACTTTTTCTAGCACAGCTACAATGGTACAGCTTGCAGACTCTGGATGTCTCAATGATTGCAGACAATTGTTCTGTGTAATCGGTTAACAGCAGGTGAGCTGGTCACCCGACGTATTCAATTTAATGCTTGCGAGTGGCTTTTTCCCTTTTGTGAAGAGCTAAAACAATATTTTTCAAAAATCAAATTATAGACAGTGCAGCACAGGTATTGACTGGTTTACAGTATAGGAAATTGAGAAGCATTTGCATTTGCATTACCCAACAAAAATCATATGAACATATTAAAATAATTCTTTCACATTGCAAGACTTAAACTGCTTACATAAGACATAGAATTCACTTGATAAACAAAAACTAATTGCTTACTTATGTGTAGGCTTGAGGTTCTATAATGATTGCAGTGTTAGGAAGTTGGGCTCGATGTGATGAAGCTAATAAGTGGACCTTTCATATTTGAGTAAAGCATTGCCAAAATGTATGCTCTGTTGCTTTCTATTGTCAGCTGTTGCAATTGCATTCAGAGCTTGCAGAATAACTGCACACATAATGGAACTTTTGAGACACATGCAAAAATAGCTGAGTTGGGAGTTCTCTTTGCTTCAGCAAAAACAAGACAAGTTGCAATTTCCCTGCAAGGGAAATTTGAACAGCGCATAGTTTTCTATTTCTGTCCTCATCACAGTGTTTCTCCCGATAAAGCTGATAAGAAGGGTGACAACTATGTATTTAAGCTATATTGGATTTTACCACTATTATTTGCAACAAATTCAGCAAACCGCACAAATGGAATTTCTGCTTTTCATTTTAAAGGTATTATTGGGTAGTTGGATTCATTCTGTTTTTTTTATGCTGTGTTACTTTGTATCTCGTTATTTAAGGATTACCAAAGTACTTTACATAAAACCACATTTTGGCATTTTCTTCCTTGTATTATTCTAATGGAATATTTTTGCAACTTTCTTTGAAAAATTGGCCTTTCCCAACTCATGGAATCGAACAGATACTCATTGAATTTGCCTACAAAATACACAGTCACTATATTTCACAGTAAAAAAAAATCCTGTGAAGTGCTTTGAGGCATTTTGACAACCTGCCAAAGCGCTATACCAAATGCAAAATTAATTCTTCATTTATCGACAGGAAATGGGAATATTCAACCAAGAATATGGTTATGTTAAACAATTGTTGTTATTTACTCTTTTTATTTAAAAAATTGTCAAAGGACATCACAGCATCACAAATGAAACACAGATGAAGAAAATACTTCAGTCTATTCAATCTCATTCTTCCAGAATACAACAACAACAACAACAAGATTCCATTTATTGAGCGCCTTTCACGTCGGGAGGACGTCCCAAGGCGCTGTACAGTTGGGTCAGGACCCGAGCAGGGGGGAAATGGTCAGGGTGAGGGGAGGGAAGGGAGGGAGCGAGGAGGGGGTAGAGAGTCGAGAGGGGAGCTGAAGGCACAGTCAAAGAGAAAGGTCTTGAGACCGGCCTTGAAGGAGGAAAGGGAGGAGGCGGCGAAGGCACTGGGGGATAGAGTTCCAGAGCATAGGGGCTGAGAGGCTGAAGGCCAGTCCACCGATGGTAGGGTGGTTGGGGCGGGGGACGTGGAGGGTACAGGCAGGTAGGTAGGGGGATAGTAGGTCGGAGAGGTAGGAGGGAGCGAGGCCGTGAATGGCCTTGTAGGTGAGGATGAGGATGAGAATACCAGCCTTTGCTTGACATTCCACCTGGTCTCAGCTTGTAAACGCATTTTGCCTTAACAATTAAGATCATGCACATTTTAGGATCTGTGGAAAACCACCTTGTAAATTTAAGGTTTTTTCTTAAGAAATTCTGCACAATCATAAATTTAAGACAAAATTATCTTACTGCTTAGATTAGATGGAATGAAATATATAGTCAATTCCCTCTACAGTATTTTCTGTGAAGCACTTTCAGACGTCTAAAAGGCGCCTCAGCACCTCAGGCTCTGGCAGCATCAACCTCCATGGTTGACCACTACAACTCACCAAGCCAGTCAGGAACCTACGTGTCTTGTTCGACCCTCAACTGTTTTTTCTTCCTCACATCCAAGCCATGACCCGCTCTGCCTTCCCTCACGTCCGTAACATCGCCCGACTCTGTCACTACCTCACCCCTCAGGCCGCTGAAACTCTTGTTCATGCCTTCATCACTTCCAGGCTCGATTATGCAAACACCCTGCTTGACGGCCTTCCCAACTCCTCCCTCCACAGGCTGCAGATAATCCAGAACTCTGCAGCTCATGTCCTCTCCCGCACCAAACTCCGTGATCCCATCACCCCCACTCTCGCCTGACTCCATTGGCTCCCTATCCTTCAGAGGATCCAGTTCAAGATCCTGGTCCTCACATACAAAACCCTCCATGGCCTCGCCCCACCCTACCTCTGCGACCTCCTAACCCCCTACCAACCCGCCTGTTCCCTCCTCTCAGCCGGCTCTGGCCTGCTCCACTTCCGCCAACCCACCATTGGCGGGAGAGCCTTCAGCCACTCTGCCCCCAACCTTTGGAATTCCATCTCCCAATCACTCTGCCTCGCCCTCTCCTTAGCCTCCTTCAAGTCCCGCCTTAAGACCCTCCTCTTTGACTATGTCATCGGCCACACCCCTTCCCCTCCCCTCCTTCCGCCCCCCACCCTCCCCCCCCGGCCCCAGCTCAGGTCTGAAATGCTATACTCTTGGGACGTCCTCCCGACATGAAAGGCACTATACAAATGTAACCTTGTTGTTGTTGTATAAGATAAGGCGCTATATGAAATGGAAGGATTATTATTATTATTATTCTTTTTATTATTATTATCTACATCCTGACAATAGAGCTGTCTGCACGGGGGTGCAGTGACGTCCACCGGTTAGGTGATTTCAGTGATGTCACAAAGTGGAGGAGCTCTTGATTGCTCTTATAATAATAATAATCCTTGCATTTGATATAGCGCTTTTCACGTCGGGAGGACATCCCAAAGTGCTTCACAGAACACACTGTAAAGTGAATTGACTGTATATTTGTGGGCGAACGCGGCAGCCAATTGCCAGGTTCATTAATCCACAAAGCTTTATTGCATTATTGGTTTACAGAAAGATATGGTTACTGATTCTGGAAAAAGATGACGTTAGCTACAGCAGAGATTCTTTCTTCTCTTTATCTTCTATCCTTGTCTTCAATCCCAGGTCTGTTCCAACTTTAAACTGGTTAGTACCTGATATTTATACACGCGAACAAGCAAGTTTTTGCACCTTGTGCTGATTCTGTTCACCATATCTGTTCTTGGTTAACTCTGTATGCCAGCCAATATCCAATTGTCTTGCATCATTTATGCCACATTAGTTTATATGTATTATATATTCACATTTGGTAAGCACTGCACTTAAACCCGTGTTATCATTTTTAAGCAAGCAATCATGCAAATGTTTCACACATCAATTACTTCCTTGCTACTACATCCTGTTTGAGACATCCAGAACATTTGGTGACCCATTTACAGATCCCTTTTTCTACATTCCTGTCCCAGATAAAAGATCATCAGATAAAGAAAAGATAGACATTATTCATTTCTTGCAAAGTTTCAAGAGTTGTCAGTAAAATTTCACTTAAAGGTACAACAGAACACATGTTCAATTGTATGCAAAATATATAGCAGTACAACGGCTCATCCGTAATGCCTCCTAAACAATTTATGGCTAGCATCGATTTATGCTAATGTTAACCCATATTGCTTCACTATAAAGGAGTTCTACTGTGATAATGTTCCAACTGTTGGTCACTGTCTGTGTAAAGAAATACTTCATGGTGCCTATCTTAAACTTGCCTTTCATAACTTTGAATTGTTTATTATGACTTCATTCCCTACATGTGTGAATTAAGGTTTGGGAATTTTCAATCAAACTCCCAGTGGACAGAACTGTCACCAACTGTTACTTCACCACTCAACAGAACAACCTCAAGTGTAGGGCATGGAACTTTTCCTGACTGGTGCTAAGACTGAGTAATAATATTAATCATTGTATTGATAGTAGCAGCTTATCACATTTTCACTGGATCAGGTTTAGTGACACATCCAAAGCCTGGCACTTCTGACAATATAGTGCTCCCCCAGCACCAATTAGAGTAGAAGGACCTATTCATGTCATAACTAATTTGAGATTGCCTGATGTCATCAATGGTGGCCCAATGTGTTCTATTTCTGAGCACTAACACCAAGCAAAGAATGATTGGAGGAAACCTTGAAACTGTAATCTTCTGACCCAGAATGTGAGAGCACCACCAACTGAGTCCAACTTACATTTTTTAGCTTATGGATATTACTTTACTTGACTTTCAAAAACCACAGGGAATGGAACGGAATTGTATAACAGGCACAGCCTTTTATATTAAATAGCAGCAAACATGGCTTGAGGTGCACCAAATCTAGTTATACGTTTTAACTCAGAGAGAAGACCAGGGAGGAGGTTTAATTACTGGTCTGCTGTTGCCCAAGTCAAATGGAGCTTGAACTTAAATATTAAGCCATAGGGAAGCAATTTTGGTCAATCTTTGAAACAACCTTAATTTGTTTTTATTCCCTCAGTATATATATCATCATTATGTGATTCAAGTTGGATCATCTCTTTCAAGCATGTTCTGAGAAACAGTTTCACTGTATCAGCATTTATGCCAGCATACTCTTAAACAGCTTTGTTTGGAAGATTCATAATGAAGCAGATGTCAAATGCTGTTCATTAATGCCCATAAACCATCACGTGTTCAAGACATGTTTATCCAAGAAAAGTCTCTGGACAAACTGAAGTGTTTTAGAATGATCTGATTTATTTTGAAAATAGAACCTGCTTAAAATCATAGAACGGTACAGCAGAGAAACAGCCCCTCACATTTGAGCTGGTGTTATTGTTCACCTGAGCCACCTAATCTAACTCTGCTCTCTTGCTCGCTCTCCATTCCATTTAATAGTCCTTTTTTTTCAAACGTCTACTTTGTTTCCTTTTAAACCGGGTTTCCTTCAACGGTTTGTATCACAGATTCCACAATCCAATGATTCTTTGTTCCAGGATTTATTTTCTAACCTCCAGTTTTATTTCTTTTGTCAGTATCTTAGATGTGTGCAAAATGAGCCCTGGTGACATAGTTTCTGAGAGTAAAGGAACTTTAGACACTTTCCTGGATTTAGCTGGTCCCTGCATGAATGACGAGTATTCTGATTCACTGCAATTTATCTCCAATTTATCTAATTATAACTGACAGCATTTAACAACAACGCCTTGTATTGATATGGTGCCCATTACTCGGGTAGAATGCTGGAGTGCTTAACAGTGACCAAAGGCATGGCCTAAGAGAAAAGTCTTCAGGTGTAATTTGAAAAAGGGCAAAGAGGGGACAAGACAAAGGGATTAAGCAACAACAACAACAAGATTCCATTTATAAAGCACCTTTCACGTCAGGAGGACGTCCCAAGGCGCTGCACAGTTGGGTCATGACCCGAGCAGGGGGGAAATGGTCAGGGTGAGGGGAGGGAAGGGAGGAAGCGAGGAGGGGGAAGAGAGTCGAGAGGGGAGCTGAAGGCTCGGTCAAAGAGAAAGGTTTTGAGACCGGCCTTGAAGGAGGAAAGGGAGGAAGCGGCGAAGGCACTGGGGGATAGAGTTCCAGAGCCTCGGGGCTGAGAGGCTGAAGGCCCGACCACCGATGGTAGGGCGGTTGGGGCGGGGGACGTGGAGCCGACCGGAGCCAGAGGAACGGAGGGTACGGGCAGGTAGGTAGGGGGATAGTAGGTCGGAGAGGTAGGAGGGAGCAAGGCCGTGAATGGCCTTGTAGGTGAGGATGAGGATCTTGAAATCAATCCTCTGGGGGATGGGGAGCCAGTGGAGGCGAGCGAGGGTGGGAGTGATGTGGTAAAGCAGAGAGTTCCAGAGACTTAGGGCACAGTGGTTGAAAGCATGGCTGCTGGAGTGGAGTGGAGGGCATGAGGAATGTGCAGAGGATCCAAGTCAGCTGAGTGAAAGTGGCAGATGGTGGAGTGGGGTTTGAGCAAATTGGAATGTTAGGAAATTGCCAGGTTGTGAAGTGAATTGAAGGTGAGAGTGGGGAATCTCGAAGTCGATCCATTGTTTAACTGGAAGTCACATAGGGATTTAGTCACTACACTTTACAGTAGAATCCTGCAATGCTTTGAGATGTCGTCCCAACATGAAAGGCGCTATATCAAATACAGGGACATTATTGTTAATCACAGCTGAGTATATGACCAAGTCTTCAATGAAGTCTTTGGCCATTATACGTCACTGCTGACAGAATGAATAGCATCTGAAGAGGGAAAAACTCTTGTTTTTTTTTGAGCAAGAGGTGGCCTTGGTTGTGGAGGATTCCATATGGATATGAGATCCGTGACATTTGGAACAGGAATGGTTCCCCCATACTGCGCCTAGCAGGAACTGTATTGCAGTTTACTCTTAAACCTACAATTAGGAAGAATCTAGCATGAGGTCAAACAAGGATGGAATGACATTGACATTGCTAGTTAAAGAAACAATCTCAAAAAACCTTTGAGTTTTACTGTAACAATGAGAAACCAAAGCTACACCTGACTCTGCTGGTTTAAATATTACAAGATTTTCACTGTCACTTTCAAATCACTCTATGCCCTGGCACCTCTCTACCGCTTCAATCTGCTTACCATGCTCCGTGACTCCATCACCCCCACCCTCGCCCAGGTCCACTAGCTCCACATCCCTCAGAGGATAGAATTCAAAATCCTCGTCCTCACATTCAAGGCCCTCCTTGGCCTTGACATGATGACCCTCTATCAACCTATCTGCTCTCTCCATTCAGCAGGCTCCGGACTGCTCCATCTCTCTCGCCCAACCCACCCTACCATCGGCAGCCAGGCGTTCAACTTCTCTGCCCCTGCCCTTTGGAACTCCATCCCACAATCCCTTCACTTTGCTCCCTCCCTTTTGTCCTTCAAGGCATAACTCAAGACGCTCCTTTTCTACCGTGCCTTTAGCCGCCCTCATACTCTTTCATCCCAACCTTTCCCCCTTCGCTCAGGTCATGATCCCCGACTGTTCAGCGCCTTGGGACACCCTCCCAACGTGAAAGGTGCTTTTCAAATGTAATTTTTGTTGTTGCTGTTATTGTTACACCATCTCCACTACCCATGCCTTTACTCAGCTGATTTGAGTATTCTTCACATCCCTCAACCCCTCTGCTCCACCAATGATGGCCATGTTTTCAGCCACTATGCCCCAAATATCTAGAACTCCTTGCTTCAATCCCTTCATCTTATCTCCTCTTTTACATCTTCAAATCTCACTTGCCTTTGTTCTCCTCCCCTATCTTTCCAGCTTAGTGTCGAACTACACCACTCTTAAGGGCTCTGAGAGGCTATCCTCGTGAAGAATGCTATATATAATGCAAGCTTTATTGTACATATAAGCAAAACAAAATCACCTTTGTAATTTTTTTTGTTTTGTAATCTTTACAATACGCTTTACAGTAAATCCTGTGAAGTGTTTTGAGTTGTCTCGTTGGTGTGATAAGGCGCCTCATCAAGCATTATTATTAAACAAATAACACGTGCTTCTATTACTCAATAGTGTTTTACAGAAACCTATATACTGGTCCAGCTGAACCTCTGATATTATATCATGTGTCTCCATGTATTAGTTAAAAGTAATCAATAGACGATATATTAGAAATAAACAATTCCTTACAGATAATTCACTCCCTTGTGTCTGATATGGTTTATACTCTGCATTGTTTCCAATTTACATTAAGTTTTTTAAATAATGTTTCATCGCTGTCTAGTAGTAGCCGGCAATATGCTCCATATCCTTGATACATGATGAAGCTCACATGGGAGGATTAATGAGTGTGATACCATCACTGCATATTAATCAAGAAATAATCTGCAATTGATTGCAAGCAAATTCTAAACCCAACACATAACATTACATAGAAAGAACTGTGAACACACTCCAATAAATAGGCACCTAATAAAACGAGATATCCTATAAAAGGAACATTTGCTCATGAACAATTCAATCATTTTAGCATCTGGAACACCTGCTCAGCAGCTAATCCTAATTAATGACCTCGGTGAGAAATTGTGAACAGGAATTCTACATTTGCTGGATGGAAATCATGTTGAAGGGGAAAAACAGAGTTATCAACGAAAAAGGGATTTAAGAGACTTAGCATTTGGAAAGATTAGCAAATAGCATTCAGTGGAAGCATGCAGAAGATAATTCATACTGATGCAAAGAGTATAGAATATAATTAACACTCATGCATTACTATGAAAACAAGTCCTTATTTCAATACTTGTGGTACACTTTGACCAGGATTATATATTTTTAATAGCTTGCAACTTTCTTTTCCTTCTTAACACCTTTTAAGAAACTAATTTCTTAGTTTCGAGCCGAGCCCCCTCACCCCCTCCCTCCCTCCCCCCTCCTCTCTCCCCCCAAACCCTCCCCCCTCTCCATCTCTCCCGCTCTCTCCTCCTCTCTCTCCGTCCCTCTCGTCTTCTATCCCCACTTGACCCTCCCACAACCTCCCTCTGTTCCAGTCTGGGAATCCTCCGCCGGGCTCACCGCGGCACTCGGCGTTGGCTGTCCAGCAGCAGCCACACCGACTGCCCCATTCCCCACCACACTCGCCACCCACCCCGGACACAGACCCGGGGAGTCAACCTCTCCTCCCTCATCCCCATCTCCCCCACCCCTGCCTCACAACCTGGACCCCCCTCCCCTCCCACACACCCTTCTGTCAACCGCTCCCTCCACATCGGACTGCAAAATGTCCGCTCCCTCTGCAACAAGGCCCTGGTCATCA
Source organism: Callorhinchus milii (assembly GCF_018977255.1). NCBI lineage: Eukaryota > Metazoa > Chordata > Chondrichthyes > Chimaeriformes > Callorhinchidae > Callorhinchus > Callorhinchus milii. Next base: position 107,499,666 of record NW_024704742.1, on the reverse strand, counting down.
ACGATCTCATCCTTGATGAGAACGTTGATATCATGGCCTTGACAGAAACGTGGCTCACCCCAGGCGACACCTTCCCCCTCACGGAGGCCACGCCACCCGGCTACACCTCCCACCACATCCCCCGCCCCAACCGCCGTGGCGGTGGTGTTGCCCTTATCTCAAGGACACCACTTGCCCTATCCCCCTACTCCTCTGGCTCTTTCCCCTCCTTCGAGCACCTCACCCTCTCCCACCCCTCATTCCTCTCCCTTAAAATCCTCCTCCTCTACCGGCCCCCTAAAACCTCTCCCACCTTCATCTCTGACATTTCAACACTCCTCACATCTCTTTGCCTCTCCTCTGATCGCCTCATCATCCTGGGCGACTTTAACCTACACTTCACCCCCTCCTGCTCCATCTCCACAGACTTCTCTTCCCTGCTCTCCTCACTCAACCTTTCCCTACACATAAACTCCCCCACTCACAGTCACGGCCACCCACTCGATTTGGTGATCACCCGGGGCCTCAGTGTCTCGGATGTCACTATTACCGACAAGGCCATCTCCGACCACTACTTCATCTCCTTCACCACCTCCACCCCCCTCCCCACCTCCACCAGACCCACCACCATCTTCTACCGCCCTTGGAAGAAGTTACCCCCACAATCCCTAACCGATGCCTTGGAGTCCTCTGAACTCCTCTCCCTCTGGCCTTCAACCCTCACCGACCCCTCTTCTCCTCTCTCCCTCCTCCACAATATCCTCTCCTCCACACTCGATACTCTTGCCCCCATCACTTCCCGCACTGTCTCCTACTCCCGCTCCTCCCCCTGGTACACCACCCACCTCCGCTCACTGAAATGCCAGGTGCGGGCTGCTGAGCGCACCTTTGTCAAATCCGGCTTAACGGTCCACCGACAAATCTGGCTGGACCTCCTCAAAATTTACCGCTCCACTCTAGCCTCGGCCAAGTCGTCCTTCTACTCCAGGATAATCCTGGAGGCGAAGAACAACCCCAGGCTACTGTTTTCCACCACATCCCGACTCCTCCGTCCCCCCCGCCACCCCGCGCAGGTCATCTCCTCCAACCTTCACTGCGAGGAGATGCTGGATTTCCTTGAATCCAAGATCAAGGGAATCCGCTCCGCGGTCACTTCCCCTCCAACTTCCACCCACCACCCACCCCTTCCCTCCCACACTCCGACTCCTACCCATCCTCCCCTACACACCTTCGTACCCGTTTCCCCACCCTCTGTCACTGAACTCATCCTATCCCTAAAACCAACCACCTGCTCCCTTGACCCCATCCCCACTCCACTCCTTATCTCCCAGCTCCATTTTCTTGCCCCACACATCACTGACATCATAAACCTGTCCCTCTCCTCTGGCTCTGTCCCCATTCCATTAAAAACTGCCATCATCACGCCCACCCTGAAAAAACCCTCCCTTGATGCGTCGCAGCTATCAAGCTACCGGCCCATCTCCAACCTCCCCTTTCTCTCCAAGGTCTTGGAAAGAGTTGTCGCCTCCCAACTGCGCTCTTTCCTCTCCACCCATTCTCTTTTTGAACCCCTTCAGTCAGGTTTCCGTGCTGCTCATAGCACAGAAACTGCCCTGGTCAAGGTCACCAATGATATCCTGACCATCTGTGACCAGGGCTCCCTCTGTCTCCTCGTCCTCCTCGACCTATCGGCAGCATTCGATACGGTCGACCACGCTATCCTACTCCACCGCTTGTCCTCCCACCTCAACCTTCAAGGCACTGTCCTTGAATGGTTTAGCTCTTACCTTTCCCACCGTCTTCACTTCGTCTCAACGAATGGCTTCTCCTCCACCCCCCGTACTGTCTCATGTGGTGTCCCTCAGGGCTCTGTCCTCGGTCCCCTCCTCTTCACCCTCTATATGCTCCCCCTCGGTGACATCATCCGCAAACATGGGGTTAACTTCCACATGTATGCGGATGACACCCAACTCTACCTTTCCTCCTCTACTCTCAACTCCACGACCACCGATGTCCTGACAGCCTGCCTGTCCGACATCGAGTCCTGGACGAGAGACAACTTTCTTCAGCTCAACGTGCGAAAAACCGAGGCCCTCCTGATTGGCTCACGTCAGCGCCTCCGCACCTCAGGCGCTGACACCATCAGCATCCAAGGCTGCACTCTCCACCTCTCAAAGCCAGTCAGGAACCTCGGCGTTTTGTTCGACCCTGAGCTGTCCTTTCTCCCTCACATCCGCACCACAACTGGCACCGCCTTCCATCACCTCCGGAATATCGCCAGATTACGGCACTACCTCACCCCTCACGCTGCTGAAACCCTGGTTCACGCCTTTGTCACCTCAAGGCTGGACTATGGGAACTCTCTCCTCGCCGGCCTTCCCGCCACCTCCCTCCACAAGCTGCAGGTCATTCAGAACTCTGCAGCTCGTGTACTGTCCCGCACCAGGCTTCGGGACCACATCACTCCCACCCTCGCTCGCCTCCACTGGCTCCCCATCCCCCAGAGGATTGATTTCAAGATCCTCATCCTCACCTACAAGGCCATTCACGGCCTTGCTCCCTCCTACCTCTCCAACCTACTATCCCCCTACCTACCTGCCCGTACCCTCCGTTCCTCTGGCTCCGGTCTGCTCCACGTCCCCCGCCCCAACCGCCCTACTATCGGTGGTCGGGCCTTCAGCCTCTCAGCCCCGAGGCTCTGGAACTCCATCCCCCAGTGCCTTCGCCTTGCTTCCTCCCTTTCCTCCTTCAAGGCCGGTCTCAAAACCTTTCTCTTTGACCGTGCCTTCAGCTCCCCTCTCGACTCTCTTCCTCCTCCTCGCTCCCTCCCTTCCCTCCCCTCACCCTGACCATTTCCCCCTCCTCTCTCCCTCCCTTCCCTCCCCTCACCCTGACCATTTCCCCCCTCCTCTCTCCCTCCCTTCCCTCCCCTCACCCTCACCATTTCCCCCCTGCTCGGGTCATGACCCAACTGTGCAGCGCCTTGGGACGTCCTCCTGACGTGAAAGGCGCTCTATAAATGGAATCTTGTTGTTGTTGTTGTTGTTGTTGTAATTAACTAGTGATTATCTTCCTGGCTGGGAGGAGGTAAGCGGGGTCTCCTTGGGGCTGAGCTGGCTTCAAGATGACATGCTGGGCAACGGATTGTTGGAATCGAGTCAATCCTTGGGAGCAGTATCGGCAGACCACTTCCTGAACTAGAGGATCTGCAGTACTCCAGAGAATTGCTGATGACAGCCCACCCAGACTAGCTCATCGATAGGACTTGGAGGGAAAAAACAGGTATTAGGAGCAGGGATTTTTCCCCACTGAGCAAGCGTGCCAAAGTCCAAATGGGTAGAGTGGTCCTCACTGGACAAACAATTTGAAGTTCGTTAGACAGTGCTCTCAATGGCAAACTAGCTGTTTGAACTCCAGCAGTACCCCAACGCACGCTCTTAGGTCCCCAAATCTTGGCTCTCACCAACTTGGATCCAATACACACTGAAATTACATAAGAAGGCTGCATCCCTCCAGGGAAAGTATGCAAATTCCATTTCACTCACATGGGAATTTTCATGAGTAGGTGTCATATGTATTTGAAAATGGTGAAGCATGACAATAGGTTTCTGCATGTGTCAGACATTCAGCTGACCAAAAACAGGAAACAAATGGCATGTATTGATAAATTAAAGAGCATGGAGATTTATAAGATGAACTGCAAAACAATTGCAGTTTACTTAAGATAATCATACTAATAATAATAGTTCTTGCATTTGATATAGTGCCTTATCACGTCTTTGAGTGAATTGAATGTGAAACACATCTTCAGAGAAATATTAAATCGGGAAATCTTAAAAAGAAGGTACTTTTTAAAATATTATCCTCCATCTTTCACTACCTCTCCTCTCTCCCTCCTCCCCCTTCTATTGGTGTTACAAGATGTTAAGGCATTGTTTTACAGTGGTTTGCAGCTAAGAAACGGAGACATGGGTTCAAGCAGATGTTATGTATGAAAATGAATTTTAATGATGGGTAGCTTATGTCTGCCAACAATGTAGAGTGCCTATCTGAAACCTCAAATGTATTGTGTATGAATAGAGTATTTATGTGTTCCAAATTGGCTTGGTTCACTGCATGCAGAGCAAAGTCTGTCAAAACAGACCTAATTATGTGTATTGTTGAGATTACCACTAGCATGGTGTTTTGTGTTGATTCACAGTATGGCATTTGGCTTGGGCTGTGCTAAGTGACAGCCTGCTCTTTCTTGTGTCTCAAACTGTTTTCTTTATCCCACTGTGCCTATTTGAAAAGTTGAACATTGAAAAAAGAGAGTCAGAGTTTGCTTTGGACATGGAGATACAGTAGAAGCTGCATTATATTCACAATTATAAATAAAGTCAATTCTAACTAGTTAACCACTTTGTGGTTCTCCAGGGTGCCAGAGTCCTGAAAAGCAGCTGGAAAATCAGAGTTCCTATTGATTTTACACAGCCTTCAAGCCTCGCCTATGTCAAATCATGTCTGCATATGTGCCAATGTCCTGACACCTTGGTGTAAATGTTGAGATGCCATTATTATGATGCTTGTGCATCCGTCAACTAACGTTAGACTTGTTTTTGACTACAATCCAAGCATAAACTTGCATTTGTATAATGCGCTTCACTATATAAATGCAACATCTCTGAATGCTTCACAGTGCCGAGCTTGGATGCTGAGTAAGGGAAAAGGGGAAGGTTTTCGGGTGGGACTTAAAGATAATTAAATAGGGAGCGAGGTGATAGAGTAAAGGCAGGGAGAGAGCAATGGAATTGTAGACGTGCACCTAAAAATCTCGTGGCCTTTCTTCCGGCTATTTTTGTGAAGGGAGAAGCCAAAAATATCTTACGGTGGTTTGAGTGTGTGCAAATATTGTGGTGTCATCGTAGTCCTTAGCCAGTGATGCAGTGACATCAGAGTCCTTACTTAATGATGAAAAGTATCGTACACAGGAACGGAAACTTCTAGGCTTTCTCGATGTGGCTCAGCAACTTTTTATGTCAAGTTGGAATGTGGAGTCAACTGGAGATCTGACTCCAATTCAGGTAGTTGCTTCTGGAAACAAACCAGGAATGTAAACGTGGTATCAATTCTATACCATTGAAAAATGTTACTAAATTTCAATGATTCTATGTAAAGTAACTGCGTATCTGTAGGCAAATGTGACTATAATGGACTTAAACTAATATTTCTCTCAGCCATAAGTAAAAATGGAAGTCACTGGGAACACTCAGCAGGTCAGGCAGCGTATATGGAGAGAGGAAAGTGAGTTAACGTTTCAGGTCATTGACATTCCCAGTTCAGACGAAAGGTCATCGTTAAAGTTAACTCACTTTCCTCTCTCCATGTATGCTGCCTGACCTACTGAGTGTTGCCAGCGACTTCTGTTTTTACTTCAGATTTCCAGCATCTGCAGTATTTTGCCTTTCACTCTCAGTCATGATGAGCCGAGATTACTGCAGAGTGTCAATCATAGAATCATAGAATATTACGGCACAGAAGGAGGCCATTCGGCCCATCGAGTCTGTGCCGGCTCTTTGACAGAGCAACTGACTTTTATTAACCCCACTCACCAGCTTTCTCCCCATAACCCTGCAAACCTGTCTTCTCCAGATACCTATCCAGTTCTCTCTTAAAAGCTGTTATCGAATCGGACTTCCAAATTCTAACAACTCGCTGAGTGAAAAAATTTCTTCTTACCTCCCCTCTGCTTCTTTTGGTAGATATCCTAAGACTGTGACTACGAGTCACAGACACACCTACCAGCAGAAACAGCTTTTCCCTATCATGCAAGTACCTTTGTTTTCAGATTGTTTTCTGTTTTTGTTTGATTCAATATCAAAGCCATGTTAGAAGTATGAAATAACATGAATAATAACTCACAAATTAAATTAATAATAACTAAATTAACAATCAACGTGTAGCCTGATGGACTTGGAGTTGCTGTTTGTGTGAAACTGTGCTAATGTGTGCACTGGTGATATTTATTATAAGGACAGAAAATGTGAACGTTGGGTCTTGGTTTTAAGGATAAGTTTGGGACCGAAACACAGTCCTCTCCCCCACTGCCCCCACACACACTTAAGAATAAATAATCCTTAAATTTGATATCCCAGAGAAGAGTTTTTCCCTCCAGGCAGTTGATCTGCCTTTGTTTTGAATATGGCAAGCCAATCCATTTTTGATTCCATAACTCATTATAACTGATTAAACTTTTTTCTTCAAAATAAATTTTTAGTTCACTGTAAAGTGAAATGTTCATTTTTTGGCAGTCCAATTCAACATTTTCCCAATCCCAAGTGGGATCACTGGTCATAAATATCACATCAAACAAAATTTCTGGGCGGGTTGTGGCAAAACTTTAGGCATGTTTCCTTACTAAGCCTCTGTTTACCTAGCAGTAAGTAGGAACCCAGTTGTTATTTGGCGAATCGCTCTCCGGGGGTAATAATCCCCCCCCAAATAATAAAAATTTGGTTATACGATCCACAACTTTTTGTGGGTCATCACCGTGCACAATTGACTGCCGCGTTTCACCCACAAAGTACAGTCAATCCACTTTATATTCTGTAAAGTGGTTTGAGACGTCTCAATAATGTTATATCAAATGCAAGGATTATTATTATTATTAATATATTTTCCCCAATCAAGGTCTAATTTCAAGGTGTAAAGTGTAATTAAAGAGTTACTACCCCACATGAAAGGCAGTCTCCAAAAGCTGTNAAAAAAATTCTCCATTGCAGTGCTGGGATCTGCTGCATCTTCAGATGAGATGTCAAGCTGATTCTCCAGCTGCCTGTTGAGGCAAACATTAAAGATTGCATGGCACTGTTCATAAAAAAAGGAGCAAGTTTCTCTTGGTGTCTTGGTTAGTAATCCTCCCCTCCCCAAAACAGGTCATGCGTTTCAGGGCTGTTTATAAGACTGTGTGCAAATTGTCTGTGCCGCATTTGCAAACTACTAAACACAATAATTTCCCTTTGTTGTGTAAACTGTGTAGCACTTTCACGTATCCTTCTAATGTGAACAACACTGTAACAGATGCAAAGATTATTATTTTTATTATAAATTGCAAAGATGCCGAAAGAGCAAATCAGCTGTGGGTTGCTCTATGTCCTTCCCCTGCACATTGAAAAGTGATAAATAACGAAAAATGGAACCCCAGTGAGATGTTGTGATTATAATATTAGTGTAAAAGATCTGTGCTTCAAACTTTTCCTTAAAGTTGAAACTTTCTGTTTGTGTCTGGATTCTCTTGAGTGATGTAGGGTGGTTCTGTTTGTCAAGGTTGTTTCAGTTACAGATTGAGTAATTTATTGCACATCTCAAATGTACCTAACTATAGAGAATCCATCTTTAAATGCCGCCTAAAAATCTACCTCTTCTTAGGTGTTTATAGTCACCTCGCCTTTCCCCTCCTTCAAAGTCTGACCACATCCTTGTGAAAACACTTCTTAAGTGAAGGGCACCATATAAATGCAAGTTGTTGTTTTTGTTGATTATTTTGCCTGGAAAGATGCACTCGGTTTGGCCTGATTGCAGGAAAGTTCAGTAAATAATCAGAAACTGGCTGCCACTGAAACACAGGATAGACAGTGCAATATTATCTGTCATTGGCAGCCAAGCCAAGAACAGCAGTAGTCTCCCAACAGGAACTTTCCAAATCATTACCACACCAACTCATTTCATTATAAAATCATTCCTTGCAGGTTTGCTTCCCTTCAATAGAACTCAATGCCAGTTCCAAACTGAGCTGGACAATAAAAATAAAGTCTAGTAACTCTCAACTACCCCTATAGGCCCTCAGCTTGCACTAACAGCCTCATTACCTGCTCATTACAAGGCCATTTAGTGCTGGAGCATTACTTAATCCTTTGATCACTGCCTTAGATTTATCAAACTGGGTTACACAGAGGAAAATCAGAGAATTGCACTATACTTGTGTAACTTTAATAATTTATGCATTTGGTTAATTAGTTGATCATTTCTCTTCATTCTCACAGTTAGACATTCAAAGGAGCCAGTTATTTTCAGAAATATAGTAAATTTTTGTTGTTTTTCATGCTTTATATGGATGTTGCACAACCATATAGTTGTAGTGCACTATGGGGTAAAATTTGCGCTGTTTCTTAACTGAATCCTACATTAAATACAATGAGTGGAGTCCTGTAGCTCAAAGGTTAGAGCACTCGCCTCTTAAGCTAGAAACCTGGGTTTGATTCCTGGCAGGGTGTTAATAATAATAATAATCCTTGCATTTGATATAGCGCTTTTCACGTCTTCTAGACGTCTCACAGCGCTTCACAGAATATGCTGTAAAGTGAATTGACTGTATATTTGTGGGCGAAATGTGGCAGCAAATTGCGAACATCAGTGTCCCACAAACAGTCGTGGATTGAAAATGACCAATTTATTATTGTTTTTTTTTGGAGGGATTATTATTAGGTGTGTGGAGTAAGGAAACTTGCTCAAGGTTTCGCTCTTGGGCGAAAGGACAGTACCATGAAGGTTGAGGTGAGAGGAGAGGTGGTGGAAGAGGATAGAATGGTTAATTATGTAAAAGCTCTGAAAAGGCAAGTTTCCTTATTCCACACACTTCTGTTTACCTAGCAATAAGTAGTAACCTGGTTGTTAGTCGATTGGTGGATCGCTTTTCCAGGGGTAATAGTAGGACACTGCTGTGCACAATTGGCTGCCTCATTTCACCCCAAAAACATAGTCTATTCACTTTACAGTATATTCTGGGAAGCGCTTTAGGATGTCCCGAAGACATGATAAGGCGTTATATCAAATGCAAGGATTATTATTATTGTTAATGACAACAAGTTACATTTACATAGCACTTTTCATGTCGGAGATACATTTCAAAGTGCTTCATACAGTTGACTGGGAGCCCGTGATGGAAGGAGGGGAGGGAGAGAAGCTGAAGGTGAAGGTAACGGAAACTACCATCAAAAAGTAACACATGTTTCTTTACCCAGAGGGTAATTAATGACTGGAAGAGGTTGCCAGGAAAGGTGGTTGAGGTCAGGACACTGGACTCATTTAAAAATCACCTTAATGCTCTGATGGGAGGTTGGGAGGATGGGTGTTCTGGAGGATGATATCCAATGGGCTGAAGAGTCTTCTTCATCCAAACCAATCTTGTGAGCTTGTGAGAAGGAATGCATTAAGGAACACTGAATTTTTTCCTTCAATTTTGCCAGGTTTAACACTCGCTCTCTGTTATCACAACACTGCTCTTGGCCTCCAATTCCATACAGCCTACAACTCCCGTTAATCTGCCAACATCCTGGTTCCAACCGTTCACACCATCCCTACTTCCAATATAAATATTTTGTTCAAGAACATGTGCACCTCTCAATCAAGAGTTCTTTTGACATTATTAACTCCATAACAAAATAGTTTGGGAAATGAACACTGAATCTCACAAGATGTTTAGGAATAGAAATAGAAATAAGAGTTCAGTTCCGAATGCACTGAGACATTCTTAACCTCAATGATTCCAAATTCAATGCTTAGTTAGCTGATGGCAATCCAAGCAGTTACAAAGAATCAGACCACTCGACTCAACCAGTCTGTGTCAGTGTTTAAACTCCTTATGAGTCTTCACCCATTTCTTACTCCCACCCACACCCTTCTATTCCTCTCAAATGAAGGTCTAACTTCTTCTTGAATCCTCTTAAAGTACTGGGGTACTGCAATTAGCCTCAGTGATCCTGGACTATGAAGGAGAAAATCTGGTTTGCACTGCTGAATGACATGATCCCTACTTGAGCATCTTATAAACCTCAAGAAGATTCCCTCTGAGACATCTCTTTTTGAAGCTGAAGTGCTCTAGCCTATTCAGTTGCCCCTCAAAGGTCTTTTCTCAACACTGTGGATCAATCTTGTTGCTGTTCTCTCCACGACCTCCAGGTATTCAGTGGCAGCAAGATGGTATGGAGTTCACTAAATGCAGATTTGCCAGAGCACACAATTGAAGAGCAAGAACCTAAAGTCAGTGCAACTCAAAGGAAGTAACTACTAGGAAATTAGAGACATTGAAAGTTAAATGTATAAGCGTGCATTCACTCTTTTGCACGGTCTCCCTTCCTTTTTTTGAATTCCACGAAATGCTGGAAGCGCAATGAAGTTATTTATAATGCATTACATTGCGCATAATGTTTGGCTCACAGTTTGCCTGTATGCAAACAAGTGGCTTTGGCACATTGTTCTCCAAAGAGGTTATTCTATTCACACAATACACAGCTTCAGTGTCAACACCCTGTGCTACTGTTTACAGCACTTAGAAGCAACATAAGTAATGGAGCTGAGTAAGCCACTGACATTTCTGAGGTGTTTTATTGATTTTGCAATGGTTGACATGTATTAATGGTGCAGGGATAGTTGTGTTGATGAAAGCGAAGCATCCCTCAGGAATTATAGATGTCAAGTAAGTATAACAGATTGGTCTGGAGTCCACTGTTTCTAGAGGCTTGAAGTGAATAAGCAAATGTTTTTTCTGCAACATGCACGAAACGTTATAAAGTATTTAAATGGTTGTGTCCAGGTTATGCACTGCTTGTTCGAGTGAGGGTAACTGCTGTGCTCACCTATCTTGCTGACAGCAACCAAGGCATTAATCAGTGAGGAACATTTAATAAATCTTGCATTTGATGTAGTGCTTTCACGTCAAGAGCATGTCTCAAAGTGTGTCACAGGACACTGTAAAGTGCTGTGACTGCATTTTATAGGCAAACGCGGCCACCAATTTGTGCATAGCAATGCCCACAAACTGCAATGAAGTGAATGACCAATGTTATCTGGAGGATTGTTGGCTTGGACATCAGGAGAAACTTCCTTCTCTTTTTGCATTGTGTCATGGGATCTTCAGCATGCACATGATCAGGCACATGCTTCCTCGGCTTAATGTGAAATCCAAAGGATGGCACTCCCAATATGTAATGCCCCTCCAGCACTGTATTGGACTGTTAGCTTAGACCAGGGTGTTCCAACTAGCGGCCGATGGCCCGCATCTAGCCGCTGGCTGATTTCATCTGCTCCTTACCACCCCACCCCCACCCCGCTCCACTTCATCCGCTCCCTCCATAACTTGTCCTCTGAACTCCTCCCCCTTTGGCCCACCTCTTGCACCAACCCACTAGCTGCGTTTACAACAACAACAACAAGATTCCATTTATAGAACGCCTTTCACGTCGGGAGGACGACCCAAGGCACTGTACAGTTGGGTCAGGACCCGAGCAGGGGGGAAATGGTCAGGGTGAGGGGAGGGAAGGGAGCGAACGAGGATGGGGTAGAGAGTCGAGAGGGGAGCTGAAGACATGGTCAAAGAGAAAGGTTTTGAGACCGGCCTTGAAGGAGGAAAGGGAGGAAGCAAGGCGAAGGCACTGGGGGATGGAGTTCCAGAGCCTGGGGGCTGAGAAGCTGAAGGCCCGACCACCGATGGTAGGGCGGTTGGGGTGGGGGACATGGAGCAGACCGGAGCCAGAGGAACGGAGGGTACGGGCAGGTAGGTAGGGGGATAGTAGGTTGGAGAGGTAGGAGGGAGCAAGGCCGTGAATGGCCTTGTAGGTGAGGATGAGGATCTTGAAATCAATCCTCTGGGGGATGGGGAGCCAGTGGAGGCGAGCGAGGGTGGGAGTGATGTGGTCGCGAAGCCTGGTGTGGGACAGTACACGAGCTACAGAGTTCTGAATGACCTGCAGCTTGTGGAGGGAGGTACCGGGAAGGCCGGCGAGGAGAGAGTTCCCATAGTCCAGCCTTGAGATGATAAAGGTTTACTCTTCTCCACAGCACCCTCTCCACCACACTCAACATCCTTGCCCCTCTCACCTCCCGAACTGCCTCCTATTTCCGATCCTTACCCTGGTTCACCAGCCACCGCCACTCGCTTAAGGGCCAGGTGTGGGCTGCCGAATGCACTTGGCTCAAATCCAGCCTAACGGTCCATCACCACATCCGGCTGGAAATCCGCGCCATGACCAGCACTGCCTACCACCACTTCCTCAACATTGCCAGACTCCGCCACTGCCTCACCACTCAAGCTGCCAAAACCCTCACCCACGCATTTGTCACATCAAGGCTCGATTACGGGAACTCCCTCCTCATCGGCCTTCCCAACTCTTCCCTTCACAAGCTGCAGATCATCCAAAACTCTGCAGATTGTGTACTCTCATGCACCAGTCTCCGTGACCCCATCACTCCCACCCTCACCCGACCCCATTGGCTCCCTATCACCCAGAGGATCAAGTTCAAGATTCTCATCCTCACCTTTAAGGCCATCAATGGCCTTGCCCCCTCCCACCTCTCTGACCTGCTGACTCCCTACCAACCTGCCCGCTCCCTCTGTTCAGCAGGCTCCAGCCTGCTCCATGTCTCCTGCCCGACACGCCCTACCGTCGGTGGCTGGCTTCTCTGCCCCCATACTCTGGAATTCCATCCCACGGTCCCTTCACCTCACTTCCTTCCTTGCCTCCTTCAAGGCCGGTCTCAAGACCCTTCTCTTCGACCGTGCCTTTAGTCACCCGCCCACCTCTCTGCCTTCCCTCACCTCTACACCACCCCTTCCCCCATGCTCAGGCCCCGACTGAACCTGACTGTTCAGCACTTTGGGACATCCTCCCGACATGAAAGGCGCTCTATAGATGCAATTTTGTTGTTGTTGTTGTCTTATATTTCTGGAAAGGAAACACAAAAATATTGCTCATGTGGCCCGCAGACGTTTCTCAAATAGGGCATCCGGCCCTCAGTAGCTAAAAGTTTGGACCACTCTGGCTTAGACTGTATGACTTCAAATTCCTGATGTGGAGCTTGAACTCACACTACTACTAATAATAAACCTTACATTTGATATTCCACCTTTCAAATCGAGAGGATGTCTCAAAGTGTTTCACAGGATATACTGTAAAGCATAGCGACCGTGCATTTTATAAGTAAACATAGCAGCCAATTTGCACGCAGCAAAGGCCCAGAAACTGTCATGAAGTGAAACCTTCTGACTCAGATGAGAGTGCTACCTGCTGTGCCATGCTCAGCTAAAGTAATTTTTTGATGCACTACAGTTTTATTCAGGAGGAGCCATACAGCACCTCTGCTCTTTGTTCCTCCCAAAGACTGAGTATTAAGATGTAAGTGGAAGAGATAGTTAAATAAGAACATAAGAACATAAGAATTAGGAGAAGGAGTAGGCCATTCGGCCCCTCGAGCCTGCCCCACCATTCGATAAGATCATGGCTGATCTTCAGACCTAACTCTAATTACCTGCCCTATCCCCATATTCCCTAATCCCTCTTTTTTTAGGATGTAATGAAGGAGTCATCATAATGGACAACTTCAATTACAGCTAGCAATAAGCATAATGAAGATGACAGTGTCTGTTCGGATTATAAAAGATTGAATTAAGAAGCTATTAAAGTATAGGAAAGCATAATGATACCTTAAACATCTAACACAAAGTGTGTGCTCAACTAGTTAGCTTACTTAAACTTACAGTGGATAATGGACATTTTAATTTAAGCAAGTGGAGAATAACAAATAACATTATCATAATAATCTTTGCATTTGACATAGCGCCTTATCACGTTGTCGAGAAGTTTCAAAGCGCTCCACAGATTATACACTTAAATTGTACAGTTTTAAAGGGGGTTCAGTAGCAGAGAGACCTGGGAGTTCACATAAACAGGTCTTTGAAGGTGACAGGACAGGTTGATAAAGCTGTTAAAAAAGCATATGGGATCCTTGGCTTTATAAATAGAGGCATAGAGTACAAAAGTAAGGAAGTTCTGCTAAACCTTTATATGTCACTGGTTAGGCCTCAGCAGGAGCATTGTGTCCAATTCTGGACACTACACTTTAGGAAGGATATCAAGGCCTTGGAGAGGGTGCAGAGGAGAACTAACAGAATGGCAACAGGGATGAATGACTTTAGTTATTTGGAGAGACTAGAGGAGCTGGGGGTGTTCTCCTTAGAGCCTGCATGCAGGACTTCTCAACTCTTCCCTCCTCAAGCTGCAGATTATTCAAAACGCTGCAGCTCGTGTCCTCTCCCACATCAATCACCCCCATTCTTACCCGGCTTCACTGGCTCCCCATCCCGCAGAGAATCAAGTACAAAACCCTCGTTCTAACCTTCAAAGCCCTCCAAAGTCTTGCTCCCCTCTACCTCTCCGACCTCCTAACGCCATATCAGCCTGTCCACTCCCTCCGCTTGGCAGACACTGGCCTGCTTCAGGTCCCCCAAATTTCCCGCTGCACCAATGCGGTCAGGCATTCAGCATCACTGCCCCACACTGGAAGTCTATCCTGCAATAATAATATATAACAATAATCCTTGCATTTCATACACTCCTACTCCCCTGCCCTCCATCCCTCCTGACCCCAACTCCCAGCTCGGGTCCCCAAAAACCTTAACTGTCCAGCAGCATCTTTCCGATGTGAAGGGCGTTTTACAAGTATAATTTGTTGTTGTGGTTAAGGGGAGATTTAATAGAGATGTTCAAAGTTATGAGGGGTTTTGATAGAGTAAATTGGAAGAAACTGTTTCCGCTGCCAGATGGATCGGTAACCAGGGGACATAGATTTAAGATAATTCACAAAAGAACCAGAGGGAAGAAAAGGAGAATTTCTTTTACACAGAGTTGTTACAGTTGGAATGCATTGCCTAAAAGGGTGGTGAAAATAGATTCAATAACAAAAGGGAATTGGATAGGTACTTGAAGAGGAAATATTTACAAGGATATGGGGGAAAAAGCTGAGCTGAGCAGTGGGACTGATTAGGTAGCTCTTCCAAAAAGTCTGCAAAGACACAATGGGCCGAATGGCCTACTTCTGTGCTGTAATATTCTAGGATTTTATGATACTGTAAAGTGAATTGACTGTATATTTTGTGCATGAAACGCAGCAGCCAATTGCGCACAGCAGTGTCCTACAAACAATCGTGGATTAAGTAACCAAATNTTTTTTTTTAAGGGATTATTAACCCCAGAGAGCGATCCGCCAATCAACTAACAACCAGGTTGCTACTTACTGCTAGGTAAACAGAGGAATGTGGAGAAAGGAAACTTGCCAAAGATTTCCTCCGCCCGGGAATGGACCCCGGGTCTTCTCGCTTACGAGGCGATTGCTCTAACCATCGCACTACAGGACTCCATCAGAGTCCATGGTAGTTTGAAATTATAAATGTTACTTTAAAATAATCTAGAAATTTTACAATATTTCTAGATACTAATCGATGAGCAGAATCCTTTTGCAACCTCCCTTACTCCAAATACCATGATATCACTCCATTACTGTGCCTACCAGGAAGGACTTGAAGGGCCTTACAAGAAAATCAGAGTTTACGAATTTGGCATTTGACTACTTCTGCTTCAAATCTTGTACACCACAGAAAGATTGATAAAGGTTTGTGCAATTTTACCGCTGAGTTGGCTTCAGCTGCTTTTAGAACATAATCTGCTCATTATGCAGGCGAGGCAATGGATTCTCCATGTTTGTTGACACTCATGTAATTGCATTTCTCACAAGAGGTACTTAGAAATGCCAGATACCAATGTGATTTCATTAGTGCTTCATCAAAAAATTAATTTAACATTCTTCATTGCAATTTTATACATAAAATTACTTGCATTAATTTCTACAATAATATGGTAGTCTACAGTGAATATGTTTATTTACCTATGCTCACTATTTGGTAACATACAGTTATCAACCAGTGGTTTCCATCATTTTACAGTTTAGTAGAAGTCCTTATGTCACAAGATCACAACATTGGACTGGATGCAGAATGTTCTTCAGCTCATCCAATCTCATGTGGAATCCTGTAGCTCAGTGGTTAGATCACTCGCTTTGCAAGCGAGAGACCTGGGTTTGATTCCCGACAGGGTGAAACCTTGGCCAAGTTTCCTTACTCCACACACCTGATAATAATCCTTCAAGAAAAGTAAAACAATAATAAATTGGTCACTTCAAACCATGACTGTTTGTGGGACACTGATGTGTGCAATTGGCTGCCGCATTTCACCCTCAAATATAGTCAATTCACTTTACAGTCTATTCTTTGAAGCACTTTGAGATGTCTAGAAGACGTGAAAAAGCGCTATATCAACTGCAAGGATTATTATTATTCCTCCAGAACATCCACCATTCCACTATCACTTCATCAGGCTGCTTTGCAAATGAGTCTTGGCCTTTTCTGGCAACCTGTTCCAGGCATTGATTACCTTCTGTGTTAAGAAAAATGCCTTTGTATCTGTCCTGAAATTGCCATTTACAATTCTGAACCTATGTCCTCTTATTCTATTTACATGATGCATCCTGAAGTATTGATCTGGGTTTACTTCTTCAATCCCATTTAGAATCGTGTACACCTCTATGAGATCCCCTCTGAGTCATCTTCTCGAGAAGAGCCCTAGCTTGTCTAGTCATTGCACATAGCTCATTCCTCTAACACTGAGGATCATCCTCTTTGCTCTCCTCTGCACCACATAAAATTACTTGCATTAATTTCTAAGCATAAGTACTAAATGAATGGAATTGAATTTGCCAAGGAGGAAGGTGAAACAGTTCCAGTGGTGTTAATTGACTTGTTCACTCTGTTAAAATAATGTGAGGTAGAAATAAACAAGGCAAACAAGAAGCCGAGTTATATTGTTAAATCAGTTGAGTTTCACACTTGCATTAACTGCCTCTAAGGGCTGGACAGGACCCCTTATATCACAGTGACCAGCATTGTATGCAGTATTCAAGGTGCAGCCACCTGAGAATAATGTCTAGGGATCGAAACTCAAATGATTTAACAATATAGCTCAGCATCCTGTTTGCCTTGTTCGTTGCTGACTCATATTATTTTTACATAGTGAACAAGTCAACTAACATTGCTGGATCCTTTTCACCTTCCTCCTTGGCAAGCTCAATTCCATTAATTTCTTAATTCTATGATTCTAAGCGGATTGAAGAGGGAAAAGAAACTCTAACATGTCCAAAACGAAGCTGAAAATAAAGATGAACAGAAAATAGTGAATGTAAATGACTATTTCTTGGATGATTGTTTTTTAGCCAAAGACACTAAACAAATTAGAGTTTGACTTTCTGAATTTAGTAATATGATGATATTAGAGTTAGTCAAGAGGCCAAAAACTAATAAATTCTCCAGGGCAGATGAACTCTCCTCAGGATATTTTGACAGAGTTTTGTGAACCACTGATAGTGTGTTTATTCCAACAGAAAGAAAGGATAGAACCAAGTATGATTCTCATACTCAAGAATAGTAGCAGAGACAAATTTAACAACGACAGTCCCATTAGACTGACCTTAATAACTGGAAAATTAATGGAATCAATAATCAGATGTAAAATGGAAAAAACTTAATCAAAATGTCATCTAAGCTCTACTATTGAAAAGTCTATTTCATTCTTCAGAGACCCCAATTATTCTTTAATACTTTGCAAACTATAAATTAGAACAAAATAATTGAATTCTGCTCCACTTAGGTCTTACAATAGTTTGTGCCTTAATTTCATGTGTCATTCTATTTGTCAAACCAAATTCTCTTCTGAATATTAATCCATCTTCAATTCCTGATTTCATTCCTTAGATATTTTGTTTCTGAGTTAAACTAACATTTAACTCTCCGTTGAACAATCTGGATCCATTTCTTAGAATAAAAATGATTAAATATTGAAAGAGATGGGGACCAATTAAGCAGCTGAGTAAACAATAACAATTTCATCTTGTTATAGATCATTTTAAACTAATGAACATTGGATCAGATACATGCCAGTTTTTCAATGTAAATTATAGATTTCCCAGAATCATGCTTTCCAGTGTTGGAGATAAGGGTTGTGCACAATAACCCCTCTTTGAATAATAATGATCCATTAAATGTTGCTCTTGGATAGTTTCCATTTATCTAAAGTAGACATCTGTATTAAATTTAAAGCAGAGTTGAGAACATGGAACGTGTATTACTTTGGCTCTACAGGACCTAAACAGTTGGATTGACACCCTGATACTCCAACTCCCACTTAAAGTGATATTTCACCTACAAAATACAGTGACTACACTTCACGGTACACTTCCCGTAAATCTCTTTGAGACAACTTCCCAATGCGAAAGATGCAATAACAAATGTAAAGAATATTATTATTATTATTGATAGCTATATTCAATCTTAATGTGTAGGTACATAAGGCCGTACTTGGACTTTTGAGCCAAATAGATCTTTGGTGGGGTAAAAATAATGGGCAAAAAAGAACCACTGTTTCCTCATGCCAATCAAGACATGTTTTTTCTACCACTAGGGTGTGTAGTTTGCCCACACTTTGAGCTATGAACAAGGGTTAGCGCAATGCAATCTTCCAGAGGACTACGGTAAGGAACACAATGGCTAAATTGATGTTAAATATCTAACACTGTTTGCTAAAAATGCCAATCTTTATGTTGCAACATTCTAATGGGAAATTAATGTAAGATAGAACTCTCCCACCCACATGAGTATTCAGGTTTGGGTTTGAAAACAGACTTTCATAGACCTAGAACTCAAACATTGTAGGCATGGTTTTTGTCTATATAATAGGACTTTGGCCTGCAATGATGAGAACATGTTAAAGACCTTCAAGCTTGCCTATCAACAGTATCTTGGAATTACTGCAAAGTAGCACAGTTTTGCCAGATGTGACTCCTGCGAGCTAGATTAGGCCCCAAAAAACCCTGTACACCTTCTTCCTTTGACCAGGAGAAACTCCCTTCTCTTTCGAATAGGGTCATGGGATCTTTACTGTTTACCTGAACGGACAAGTGTTGTGGCCACCAATCCTCCAAATGAATTGATCACCTCTTGGCTATACGTGAGACCTTGCTGGTTCACATGGCTCCCACGTTTATCTACAAAAACAGTCACTACACTTAAGAAATAGGTGCTTGGATATGTGTCTCATCCTAAAATGACATCTCTGATAATGCAGCGCTCCCTCATCACTGCACTAATGTGAAACAGGGCTAAAATCTATAACCTTCTGCCTCAGACTGTTTACAACTGAACCAAATGACATTTATATCCCTGGCTCATCTAGGCGCCTTTAGACATACCTGTATTCCAACATGAAAGGCGCTAGATATAAACATAAATTGTATTGTATCTATGGCTTTTGGCTATATCCTTCTCTATCCTGTTGTGCCTATTAGTCCGGTTCCTTCTATCAGTGACAGTACAAGTTGTGATGAGAATAAGTGTTCAGCTTAATTTCCTGTGTTGTAACTCTTTTGCTGCTGACTGTACAGTTATCTATCTAGAAAGGAAATGACACTTATTATTGTTACTGAAGGCTCAACGTTGACCATTTTTCACTGTAAAGGATCTGTGTTTCTTCACAGTCACCTCTCTGGCACAGCACAGTCACTGAAGGCTGGCTTTTCTCAAGCATTTCATAGAATTGCATATTTTTACTATGGTTTAATGTGAAAGTAGATACCTTCTGCTTCCCTTTCAAACTTGCTCACATCTTCTAAGGTCTCTTTCCCAAACAGTCTAGGAATTGCTCCTGATAGGAAAGGGATCACTTGAAGATGTTTGTTTCAAACATGCTTTCTTCTTGAAAATCCCACTGGTTCTGAGAATGATTTTACAGGTGTTATGAACCATCACTGGGAAGGCATAGAGAAGAGAGGATTATTGCAAAACTCCAACAGTTTTATAGCGGTATTGGCCAGATAGACAGATAACTAAAAACATTTGACAACTAAAGATTGATTTGCCTCCTCTTTCCCTGAATCCATCACAACAATTGGCCCCAAAGCGAGCCTGTACACCACAAGCAATGTACTTCTGACCCACATACTGGGGTGCCAATTTGCAGGTTATCTGCTTGAAAGTTAAGTAAAATTTATATCTTGTAAATTAGCACTGCAATACTGTGATACATGGTTCAGAAGCACAGCGTGATGCCACCTGGCTTCAGGCCCAACCACTGAGACAGTATTGTGTGGAAAAGGGGAGTCACGTGCATTAGTTGTTGGCTTTCTTTAGTTATTAAAAGGACTTGCTGACCACATTTATCAACAAAATGATAATTATAATGGGTGGGAATGATCAAACCATTCAGTTTTTACACACAGATTGCCCTAAATTTAAATTTGCATCAATACTGTTATGTAGAAAATTCTGAAGACGTGTGTCTGACACTAATTCAGTTTAGCAGTTTGTTCATCACTGATGCCGCAAGACTAGATTAGTGTGTACATTCCTGTGAGACATTTACTATGGTTTATATTATACAAAGTTTCTTTGTCTCACAGATGCAGTGTTTTCTTTTGATATCACGGGTTAGGCCAGTCACATGAGACCTGACAGATTATCAAACTGTTTTCATTGGCGAATTAGAGAATGATTCAGAAATTATCCACGTGATGTGTAATAGTGTGGAGGTTGTACAGACTGTCTGATGCTGGGAAGTGTTGATAAGTGAATGTGTTGAATGAATCAGTGAGGCAGCTTTTATGGTGCAGGGGATAAGAATCCTTCAGATGCTTTGAAAAAGTGGCTCCAATGTGTACACGTTTATTCACTGATGATGTAGACACTCTGTAGGTAAGCAAAGGTAAGGAAATTATTCTGCTAGAATGAATGGAATAAATACATTACAATACAATTTGCATTTATACTGCACACTTCACATCAGAAGGATATCTAAAAGTGCTTGACACTGCTGACTGGGCACCCGAGCTAGCAGTGTGAGCCGAGGGAAGTAGGGAGAAGAGAGATGACCAAAAGCGCAGTCGAAGAGGTAGCTCTTGAGACTGATCTTCAATAAGGTGAGGGAGGGAGCGAGTCAGAAGGACTTTGGGATGGAGTTCCAGGGAGCAGGGTTGCAATGGCTGAAAGTCCTCCTGGCATTTTGGAGGCAAATAGAGCAGGGGACATGAAACAGGCACCAGGTGAGCAAAACGAGTGGCCGAGTCAACAGGGTTGAAGGACATCACAGCGGGAATAAATAGGAATTATATGAAATAGGAATTATTCACATTTTTGAATACAGCATAAATAATGTGCATTAAATAACTAATCACAGCAAAGTTCTAGATCAATGAATAGTATTTTTTCAATGATTTTTTTAATCAATTTTACTAAAACAAGCTTATTAGAGGTTGAACGCATGTCTTATCCAGGTTTAGATTAAATTTGGTATGTTTCTCACTATGCATTCAATATTAATCTAAATAGTTCCATTCATTTCAATTTATACAGTAAATTGAGATTTAGACTTTTTTTTAAATTGTATTGCTTTTTTAACTTTGAGATAATGAGTTTTATTATTCTGGAATTCATTTACTGAACAAGAGATACTCTAGCTGCTGTGTGTAACATTTGCCCAATATTTTACAAAATCATCAATCATACAGTGTGTAAATGGCTGATAATCAGGAGGCAAGTGGCAGCTCCAAAGTCTTAAGTTGCATTTCAATGAGTTCATTTACAACGCATACTAGTGTTGTGAATTATTGATCACAATACATTTATCAGTGGATACTTTAATGCACAAAACAAAATAGAATGACTCTCAAGACCATGGATGTCAAAAGATCTTTTAAGTATCTAGGGTGAGATTTCTGGTTGTATTAAGCATTGTACATTTGACTTTATGTGTTTGGAATGGGGAAAATCCCTTTACAAGTGCTTTTTGTTTGGTCAGCTGGGTGTCTGAAACATTTGGAAACCAATCACCATGCTTAAGAGTATCTAAACCAAACTGAGGATTCCATAAGGTGAGGGAAAACTAAACATGGAAATAAATGCCCATCACTAAAGTCACATCACAGAGCTAATGCACAGGAAATAACATCAGTGGCAATTGGATGATCCAGACATTTGCCATTTGGTAGTGAGTAGGAAGACAGTCAGCGAGGGGTCCCAGAGCACCCAAGTTATAACAAAGTGCAATATAAATCAATTACATTGGATTCTAATCCCAATTCCCTGCTCTTTCCCTATTCACTAATGTTAATGCAATTTTCTTTCCTCTTTAATGTTTATCCAATTACTTCAAAATATTGTTATGTTCTCAGTCTCAATAGACAGTTGTAACAAAGCATTCCATATTTTGGTAATCCTCTACATGAAAATCTTTCTTTTATCCTCCCATTTAACTTCCAGTGACTATCTTAAATTTCTATCCTCCTGTTACCCATTTGTCAAGCAATGGAATAATTAACTATCCTTTTAAAACCTTTAATAATTACAAAAACCTCGTTTAGATCCCATCTTAATCTTTGGTTGAGTTAAAACAGCCCCAAATTTTCAAGCTCATCCTCATAACTCTAGCCCTTCATCCATGGTAATATCCATGTGAAAATACACAGGGACATTAGCAGTATTGTGCAAAACAGCTTTAGAGAGTCTACTAGCCCCTCATGAGGGAGCAGACTCCACTGGGGATGTCCATAGCATGAACATACTTCCACCTCTCTGAGTGGTGGCCAGAATTGTTGACAGCTGCAAGTGCCAGACTATCATCTGTAGCTTCCAGGAAGACTGCATTATCAGTCACTAGGACAGCCTGTCCTCTGGCATTCTTCCCACATTCTTTTCTGCTGATGTTAAAATCTGGCCTTGTGTCCCGTTTCCTGTAAAAATTGTCAAGGAACATCTATCATATCTATAGATACTGTGTTACATTTAGGTAGACAAGGCTAGATACCATCCTTTGCATAATACTGTCCACATTTAAAACAAGAAGTGGAAGCTTTAGTATTCTTGTCTTCCTTGCAAACCTTGTCTTCCTTTTTATTAACCCTTCCACCTTACGTCCAGAGATAACATGATGTTAAAGTGGATTTGAGTTTTGAACTTTCTTTTCATAGTTTCAATTGAAACTCACTGTTTAGTTAGTAAGTGACAAAATTATAATTCAGCAGGTAATACTCAGGATTTGTGACAGTTATTAGATATATGTACTTTGTACAGTGTTTAAAATAGGGTAACAGGAATATTTAACATTCACCTAGACAGGCAGGTGGGATCTTGGTTTAATGTCTCAGGATGGCACCTCCGACACAGACTCCAGCATTGCATTGAAGCGTCAGCCTAGACTATATGGGTTACAAGTTCTGACATGGGTTCCAACCTTCTGACTGGGAGGTGAGAGTGCTACCAGCTGAGCCAGTCTGATACATGATCTTATAGACAATATAAATGGGAGAACACATCTGATTTTCTAGGCTATTTAACTTTACTCCATTGGGGAAATGATGAAATAATAATCTGGAATAAAATCCAGTCCAGTCAGAAAAACAACCGTTCACCACCACTCTCTGCTTTCTGTCTCCCAGCCAGTTCTGTATCCATGCTGCCACTATCCCTTTAATACCATGGGCTTCTATTTTGCTTACAAGTCTCCTATGTGGCACTTTATCAAACACTACTTGAAAATCCATATAAACTACAGCAACTGCACTACCTTCATCCACTCTCTCCGTTACTTCATCAAAAAACTCTATCAGGTTTTTAGACATGATTTGCCTTTAACAAATCCACGTTGGCTGTCCTTTATTAACACATATTTTTGTAAGTGAAAATTTATTTTGTCCCAGATTATAGTCTCTAGAAGCTTCCCCACTACTGAAGTTAGGCTGACTGGCCTGTAGTTCCAGGGTTTATCCTTCTGCCCCTTTTTGTACAATCCTCTTCTTTTGTGAAGACAAATGCAAAGTATCCACTCCGTGCATTTACGCTCATGCACTCCAAACCGACTTAGTTTGTTCTGCATTTCTCCCCCGTCTAATCCCCCCTTTTTTCTGGATTACTCCTTATTACAATGCTATTCGTCTCTCACAGCCCTCTATGTAACTTGTTTGTCCTCTCTAATGATACATCCTAATTCCCTTCACCCCTCAAAAATAGTTGGATTTTGTGGATAGTGGAGTTGGGGAGATCAGCAAGGAGGCCATTGGAAAGATCGAGGCGGGTGGTGAGGAGGTGAAGAATTTATGTTCAGTAACAAGTCAATACATTGATTGTTGTCTGGGAATCTTCGCAGTTGACTCTTATTAATCCTGCCCAAAGCCTTCGTGGGTGGGGGTGTCCTAGTTGGGCAAGCAGTGGGAAGCTTGCCAGACTGTACTCTCAATGGCAAACTATGTGGTTTTAGCGGGTTAGACTCCTGCACTACCCTCCACACACACTCTGAGGTCCCCAAGCCTTAGCTCTTGTCAACATACGCCTATTACTCTCTAGAATTAGAGTGCATCCCTGCATGGAGAGAGTTCACATTCCATTCCAAACACAGAGAAATTTCCATGTGAAGGTGCCATACATATTTACAGCCTTTTTCTTCAATTAGTTTCAACCCCATTCTGTTGCTGATAAAAGATTTTCAAGAAAATATATTCCTTAGTTAAGAGTGACTAAGCCTTGAACCAATCTCCTTGTCCACCGCCAGGCACAAGGCAAACACATGCATTTCTCTTTCTCAATTTCAATGCTTTGCTGGTGAGTCTTGCACTGTTAAAGGCCCTGTCCTTCGGTTGAGACATACAGACTACTACAAATGAAGATTAAAAAAAAATTCCTTTTTGTGTTCTTCTAAATTTTGGCTAATGGAAGACCATTTGATTGCTTGTTATCCCAGTCTTCATCAAACACTGTGTTTAAAATTATGAAAGGATTACATTGATAAGGCAGACATTGATTTGCTGTTTCCAATTTCTGTTGAGTCCCAAACAAAGGGATATAAATATAGAATAAACAATAGCAGATCTAATAGAGAATTTAGGAAGAACATCTTTAGGCAAAGATTGTAGAATTGTAGAACTCATTACCAGAAGTTGTCGTTGAAGAAAAAGCATCAATATATATATATGAAGAAACTTGATGCTTACATGAGGGGGGAGAGAAAAGAGGGGTATGGGAAAAGGGATCAAAAGGGGTGAAGTCTCGTGTGGAGAAAAACACTGTAACACAGACTGGCTATTAATATTCATAATATGAATAATCCTTACATTTGGTATTACACGTTTCATATAGGGAGGACATCTCATAGAACTTCACAAGATATACTGTAAAGCAGGGTGGCCCAATTGGGTGGCATATCCGGCCTGGTGGATGATTTCATCTGGCCCACGAACACAGTCGCACTGTGTGTCCGCAGCCCAGTTTGATCTGATTTGATAGGAAAAACAGCAGTGTTTAGTGGCAAAGTCAGTCAATTACTTTCAAACCAGTAACAGGCAGAGAAAGAGAGATGCAGAGACACGCAAAGACACAGAGACAGATAGAGATACAGAGATACACACAGATACAGAGAGACACAGAGATAGATACCTCGTCACTAACTGCATTATTGTTTTAAACTTAGTTTGAAATTTTACTTTGTCAATTTAAACTTTGCATTGGAACTCAAATATAATGAAATTAAGTAATACAGTTACACAATTTAAAACATATGATTTTTATGGGTTATGTTTCTGGAAGGAAAGCACAAGAATATTGCATATGCAGCCGACAGACGTTTCTCAAATCCAAGATCAGGTCCTCAGCAGCCAAAAAGTTGGACCACCCTGTTGTAAAGTGTAGTGACTGTGTGTGGGCTAAATAGCCTGTTTGTATGCTTTACATTATACATAATTCTTTATAAAACACAGTTAGGTTGGATATGAGATTGTGCTGAGTTCCACATGTTTTATTGTGCTTCAGCAATACGTCTTGACCCCAGTGACAAGTCAGGATCATTGTGCCTCATTAATCAAGCAGATGGCTCTGTGTTCTTTGTTGTTTAGAGGTATTACAAGTTGAATTTAATTGACACTGAATACCTGTAGTCTGATTTCCATAGAGATACCACATACATGGTGATTACATTGGTGAGACAGGCTATTTACCAATTTACCAGTCAGAACTGGACGAAGGGTCGTGGTCCCAAAACGTTGACTCACTTTCCTTTCTTCATAGATGCTACCTGACCTGTTGAGTGTTCCCAACGACTTCTGTTTTTGTTTCAGGCTATTTACTCAGTCTGATATAAAAGAAAATTGCTTGACAAGGGCATCTGAGCTGCACTGCAGGAGGAAGACGATGAAGAAAATCAAAGATCAAGCTTCAAAGAGAAACCTTCTGTGCTATCGGCATCTCATTTAGCATAAAAAAATGCCACTAGTTTAGGGAAAAAATAGTTTCTGCTTCTAACTCTTCAAATAGTTGGGTTCTCTTCTGCCAAATGCTATTTGTGAGTCAGATTTTGTGCAGGATAGGAGTCTCCCAAATACACAGTCACAACATTGTACAGTATATCCTGTGAAGCCCTTTGAGCTGCCTCGATGACATGATAAGATTCTATATTAAATGCAAGGATTATTATTATTTACAGGAGAAACATTTCAAAACTTACACTATTTTCTTATAATTGTAGGTTCTTTTAAAGATTGCAGAAAAACAGCTTTAAAATTAAAACTGAATTTAAGAATTTGTCAAATTCTGCTGACTTTGAAATGCTAATAAGGCAAGTTTCAATTCAGATGGAACTTCTCCTACATGTCTTTGTGTTGCAAAGACAACCATTCTACATATGTAAAACTCTTTGAAAGCCATGAAAGGAACAAAACACTTTGGGTATGCTTTAAATACTACAGAAAGCACTGTAACAGCACATAATAATAAACAGACTAGATTTATAGTACCGACTGACACCACTTAGTTTGTAATCAATTTAATGATTCACGTACTGACTCAAGCATTGTTGTTGTAAAACACATTGTAAATTTGTACACATACATTGCCACTTTTTTCACATTGCTTTGTGAAATGCCATCATCAGAAAAGAAGTAAAGTGGGAAGGAGTAGAGATCGAGATTTGCCTGAGAGGCAGTGCAGAGGAAAGCAATGAGGATGATCCCCAGTGTTAGAGGAATGAGCTATGTGAGCAATGATTAGACAAGATGTAACACTTCAGTCTTGAGAGGATAAGTGTCCGAGGCGACTTTATAGAGATGCATACAATTTTAAGTGAGATTGAAAAACTAAACCCAGAACAATGCTTTAGGGTGCACCAAAATATTGGAAGAGGTCATAGGTATAGAGTTGCAAAAGTCAATTTCAGGACAGATACCAGCAATTTTTTTAAACCAGAGTTTTTCTTTAAAGTGCAGTATGTAGGCAATTGTTGTTATTATTATTATTAATTGCAGCAGTCAATATGCTTACGGTAATGACTTACAAACAGCTATGGACTGAGTGACAAATTTTACTTGGGTGTTGTTGGCCGGGACCCAGGAAGAAACTCCCTTCTCTTTTCGAATAGTGCCTAGGGATCTTTAATGTTCCACTTGACAGGCAGGCGTAACCTCAGTTTAACATCTCATCCAAAGGACAGCACCTCGGATTTCAATGTAGCGCTCCCCTCAGCTATGAATTCAAATAAAAGTGATACCATGGCAAGAGTGACACCAGCCGACCCAGGCTAACACGTCAGTACTGTTAAATTAAAAATAGTTCCCCTTGGGTTTATAGAGGATGCTCATTTGATGCAAGACCTTTATAACTGACACAAAAAATTAAATACAGAGCAATTATAAACAAAATGCATAGAGATTTGTTATTATAATTGACACTGCAGGTTGTAAAAGGAAAACTGCTATTTAACAATATTGAATATCTATTAAAGGGAAAACTTTTTTTAACTTTCTTTTTAAAAAACATTATATTGTTCTGCTAATTTCATCTATTCATCCTCCAGTTTAAACGTTCTTTATTTAAATTAGAAAGTTGAAGTGTGGGTAAAATAAAACGCACAAGCCCTTAAGAAAGTGTTACGAATGTGTATGATTTGAACAGCAGTTAAAATAAATATTGGGTCACATGTTTCTCTTTTTGTAAAAAACAACTGGGAGAAAAGCTTCCTTAAACAATTGAAAAGCTGCAAAAATGCTGAATATGATTTGTGAGAAGTGTGATGTCGATAGCATCAAGGAGAAAACATCAGCCAATGATGACAAACCTGAAACGATTAGTATTTCACACTTCTTAAGTAGTTAACAGACTACTTGAGCCTATAATATTTAAAGTGTCAGAGGACTCCACAATGGAGTGTGGATTTCAAAGTGAAAACAGCTGAATAACGCATTTTGCAAAAGCTAATTTTTGGACTTGTCCTGCCAGCCCAACCAACACTTGTGCCACTCTGACCCAGAGACCATTGCTGATTTTCTTACCAGCTTTGCATCTATGCTGTTTCATGCCTCATTTCGTAGCTTCATATGAATGAATGAATTGATGTTGGCAGAGTTAATCAGATGACACGTCAATTATCCATCAATGTGGTTTCTCCCAGTTCAGAATCTAGGAGCTTGTGTTTTGTGGATATTGGATATAGAACATTAACGGATGATGCTCCTTTCATCACATAATAATAATAATAATCCTTGCATTTGATATAGCGCTTTTCACATCCTTTTTCTCTGTGACCAGGGCTCCTTCTGCCTCCTTGTTCCTCCTGGACCTCTCCGCTGCTTTCAACACAGTCAATCATGCATTCTTCTCAGTTGCCTCTCCTCCCTTATTTATCTCAGTGGCACCACTTTCCTGGTTTCCTGTTCAAGTCCTACTTGACCCACCGCCATCACTACATCTCTGCAAATGGATTCTCAACTGCAGCCACCTGTGGCTCCAACCTTGGCCCCATCCTATTTGTCTTTTACATGCTCCCTCGCCAGGTTTACACCCTTAGTCCACTGATGTTTGGTCCTTTTGCTCGTCAGACATCAAGGCCTGGGTAAGCACCAATTTTCTTCAGCTGAATTTTCCCAGATGGAAGCCATACTCCTGGGCTTCATCAATACCTCCTTAACCTCCATGGCTATGCCTTAGATGTACCTATCCCATGTATAATCTAAGTATCAGCTTTGATCCTCAACTGTCCTTCCTAACCCATATTTGGCCCCTGACCAGACCTCCTTACCTTCACTTCTGGCACATTGTCCAACTCCAACCATATCTCACACACAATGCAGCTGAAACCCTTATCCACTCATTCATCACCAACCACCACAATTTCCAACACCCTGCTCACCAGTCTCTTCATCTTTAGCATTCATAGGTTAATTAATTCAAAATTCTGCCGCCAGCAACTTCACCATCACCTCAGTCCTTACCAGGCTCTGGTGGCTTCCTATTGCAGAATGGATGGATTTCAAGATGCTCAAACTCACTTTGTGCCCTGGTACCTGTGGAGTCCTGTAGCTCAGTGGTTAGAGCACTCGCTTTGCAAGCGAGAGACCTGAGTTCAATTCCAGGCAGGGCGAAACCTTGGGCAAGTTTCCTTACTCCACATTCCTAATAATAATCCCTCCAAAACCCCACCAAAAAACCAATAATAAATTGGTCATTCTCAATCTACGACTGTTTGTGGGACATTGCTGTGTGCAATTGGCTGCCGCGTTCGCCCACAAATATACAGTCAATTCACTTTACAGTGTGTTGTGTGAAGCGCTTTGGGATGTCCTCCCGACATGAAAAGCGCTGTATCAAATGCAAGGATTATTATTATTATTATCTCTCTACCTTTCCGAATGTTTTTACCCAACTCCTTTACCCACCATCTTTGCTCAGATGGTCAGATTTGCTCTTTTCAAGGTTTTCAAAATTATGAATCCTTTTGATAGAGTAAATAAAGAAAGACCATTTCAAGCACCAAAGAGTGTGGATAAATTGAGGATTATGGTTAGAAGAAAGATTGAGATTAGAAGAAAACAAGGGGTTACTATACCAATCATGCATATAATATTAAGGGTACAGGGAAAGAGCAAATGGAAGAGATTAGGGTGGAAAGTACCAGTAAAGAAAAAGAGATGAGAAAGCTTGCATTGAATGGCTGTAAACCTTATGTGCTGCAAACTTTCTGTGATCTTGCACTTTGTCATTCTTTAATTGTACTTAAAATAAAGGGTTGCAAACCAATGAGTCAAAATAAGAAGCAAAACCTAAACTGGAATGTCAGTAATAGCAGTTTAATGCCTGAAAATATGACAATGGGAGTATAATTGCATCCAATTGCAGATCTCACTGTAGCAATGAGATCCTTGTGGTGAACTGTCTCCACAGATCTTTGTGAACTAATTCACAGCCTCCCTGGTGATACTGAGCTCTTCATACAAATCCTACTCACTGTACAGTATTATGGTGGACATGGTGCCTGGAGCAATATCTTCTGCAAGACATGCATCTTAATTTGATAAGGCGCTATATCAAATGAAGGATAATTATTATTATTATTATTAGTATTTTCTGTGTCCTTTATGCTTGTGGACTGTACTTCCTTGCTCCTCATCCACTACTGTGACTGGTGTAGCTGATGTGCCTACACTCTTGTGTAGAAACGTTCTCTAATAATAATAATAATCCTTGCACTTGATATAGCGCTTTTTGCGTCTTCTCGACGTCTCAATGCGTTTCACAGAATAAACTTTGTGGGCGAAACGCGACAGCCAATTGCGCACAACAGTGTCCCACAAATAGTCGTGGATTGAAAGTGACCAATTTATTATTGTTTTGTTTTGCAGGGATTATTATTAGGCGTGTGGAGTAAGGAAACTTGCCCAAGGTTTCGCCCTGCCTGGAATTGAACCCTGGTATCTCGCTTGCAAGGCGAGTGCTCTAGCGAGTGCTACAGGACTCCGCTGTGTCATTCCCTTCTCTCAAAGCTGTGATGATACTTTAGCATCTTCCTACTCATTAATGCCACGTCACACCCGGCATTAAATACTTCCTTTTTAATATACCTTCTAGGTTGCACTACTCTGAAAGAGTACTACTCTGCAGTACTTAATGTCCTTTAACAAGACTGTAAATTGTATTGCATTGGCATTTTCTTACTTTCCTGGAGATCTTAACTTTGCTTTCTGAGCAATCCCATGATTAATATTAAAAATCTTAACATAATATTACACTAATATTAAACAAGGATGATTCATCCATTACTACTACAGCATCTTCCACAGTATCTTCCACCCTTGTTTCATATCAACATTTTCATCAAAATTAGCTGTCACAGCATTGTTAAGGCCATTATATTTTCTTTAACTCTTAGTATACATTTGCACAGAAATGTAACACAAGCATTTTCTTTAACATTTTTAATTAGACGAACGAGTATTGCAGAATACAGAAATAGCAGAATTCTAGAGTAAGTTAGTCAATAAAACCAGCAGGAAACAGCTGGTTCAACTGTAGTTTCTTTGGATTTTTTTTGAACAGGATCAGTAAATCACTTTTTATGCCACCTTATCTGACTTCTAAGAGGCTGCTACATTTCATTAAAGTCCTACATGTTTCTGTAGACTTCCATTAGTATCTTATATGCTCATTTTAGAGGCTTCTAAACAAAATCAAGAGGTGGATATTTTAAAACTACAAAGAGGATTTTTCCCCTCTTTGTAACATATTATCGTGGTGGTACTTTGGAGGAGCGAATAGCAGATGTAGTTTAAAATTCTGCTGAATTGTGCTAATGATTTTTTTGAATGATACATTTGTGCTAATCAAGACAAACAGTGTTAGCACTGGGGAATGAAATGCTTTATTTCAGCTCTTTGGGCGCAATATTCTTCTGGGTGCTGATGTTAGGCGCGGACCGCAGGATTTGGACATGTCCTTTGTGCAGTACACAAACATGGTCTATGTTGTGAAATGCCACAGACAATTGGGTGCTGCAAAAATTGTTAATAAAGTTATAGCTGAGAGACTGACTCAATCAAATTCTCAATAAACCTTGTGAGGTTTATTGCACAAACTCCCTTTCTCACTCCTTTCACCTCGCCTCCTCTCTTCTTATTTTCAGGTCTCTGCTGAAGACCTTTCTTTTCAACTGCGCCTTTGGTCACCTACCTCCCCCTCCCCCTGGCTCTGCCCCAGGATCCGTTACTGTGAAGCGCTCTGAGACGCCGTCAGGCGTGGAGGGCGCTATATAAATCCAAGTTGTTGTTGTTGTTGTAAGATTCTATTTGTGATGTTTAATGATTTTAAGGCTTTTAATTATTCTTTATATATGTTTAGAATGTAACCTACCCATAATCCTTTAATAAGATTTGTTTGATAGAATGACTTGCTTAGCAGGCGTTAAAATTAGCTTTGCTGGAGAGGCTGAGGTCAGCTTCTGATTACATTTCCTGGGAAGATGTTCACTCCTCTGAGATAATGAAAAATCAAGTCTTTGAGCATAGATGTAAGAACAATGGACTACAGAAAGAAAACAACAACAACAACAACAAGATTCCATTTATAGAGCGCCTTTCACGTCAGGAGGACGTCCCAAGGCGCTGCACAGTTGGGTCATGACCCGAGCAGGGGGGAAATGGTCAGGGTGAGGGGAGGGAAGGGAGGGAGAGAGGAGGGGGAAATGGTCAGGGTGAGGGGAGGGAAGGGAGGGAGCGAGGAGGAGGAAGAGAGTCGAGAGGGGAGCTAAAGGCACGGTCAAAGAGAAAGGTTTTGAGACCGGCCTTGAAGGAGGAAAGGGAGGAAGCAAGGCGAAGGCACTGGGGGATGGAGTTCCAGAGCCTCGGGGCTGAGAGGCTGAAGGCCCGACCACCGATAGTAGGGCGGTTGGGGCGGGGGACGTGGAGCAGACCGGAGCCAGAGGAACGGAGGGTACGGGCAGGTAGGTAGGGGGATAGTAGGTTGGAGAGGTAGGAGGGAGCAAGGCCGTGAATGGCCTTGTAGGTGAGGATGAGGATCTTGAAATCAATCCTCTGGGGGATGGGGAGCCAGTGGAGGCGAGCGAGGGTGGGAGTGATGTGGTCCCGAAGCCTGGTGCGGGACAGTACACGAGCTGCAGAGTTCTGAATGACCTGCAGCTTGTGGAGGGAGGTGGCGGGAAGGCCGGCGAGGAGAGAGTTCCCATAGTCCAGCCTTGAGGTGACAAAGGCGTGAACCAGGGTTTCAGCAGCGTGAGGGGTGAGGTAAAGGCTGCAGCCTCAGATACCTGCCTATTTCAAGGCTGAAAACACATTAGAATACATTAGAAAATACAACCCAGAAACAGGCTATTTGGCCCAACTGGTCAATGCCGGTGTTTATGCTCCACATGAGCCTCCTCCTGCCCTTCCTCAACAACAACAACAACAACAACAAGATTCCATTTATAAAGCGCCTTTCACGTCAGGAGGACGTCCCAACTAAGCCTTCAAGCATAACCTTCTATTCCTTTCTCCCTTATGTACCTATCTAGCTTTCCCTTAAATACATTTATGCTATTTGCCTCAACAACTCCTTGTGGTGGCATATTCCACATTTCCATCCTTGTGAATCTCCTTTGCACCCTCTCCAGTGCCTCGACATCCATTCTATAATGTGGGGACCAGAACTGCACACAGTAGTCTAAGTGTGGTCTAACCAAGGTTCTACAGACGTTTACCATAACTTCCCTGCTTTCATTTATATATCTCTAGAATTGAACCCCAATGCCTGGTTTGTCTTTCTTTTTGGCCTTATTAACCTGTGTTGCTACTTTTAGTGAATTGTGTATGTGTACCCCTAGGTCCCTTTGCTCCTGTACCCCATTTATGTTTTTATTTTCCAGGATGTATGTGATTTCCTTATTCCTTCTACCAAAATGTATCACCTCACTCTTTTCTACATTTAAATGCATTTGCCGTTTGAACAAGTAGGCTGTGGAAGGCTTCCCAGAAGTTGTTCATATCTCTCTCTCTCCAAAGCAGCCTGCAAAGGGTGGGGCGGGTATCTCTGTGACCAGGGAAGGTGGAGTTAGAGACACATAAAAGAAAGAGGTAACTTTGAAATAGTTCGAGTTGTGTGAGGGTCAGCGCACTTCCCAGTGGAATCGATATCGATTCTACTGTATCTATGGTCTCAGTTTTAAAAATAAGTTAAGCTATTTGTATTACTTAATAAACCTTGGATTATTATAACCATATTGGTCGTCTCCACCTGAATCTCTCACAACCTTTATAAAAATGTCAATTATGAATAGATAAATCTCTGAAGAAACAAACGTATCTTTAAGAGCAGAAAATTTACAGAAGCGGTTACGGATCTCTGCAAGCTTGCTCTTTGAAGGATTGGTTCACATGAGAGGGTGTCAGCTGCAGTTTATTGTTAAGCATTTTGCTGTATTGATGCACACAGGGCATTTATTTACTGGTGCATTTACATACATGTTGTATGAAATGTATTTTATTCGATAAGTCAAGGTATTATATTGTACTCGTTTTTCTAAGGTGACAGATTTGGTTTAGAAATCCATCAGCACATTCTAGGACATTTTCCTATACAGGCATTTTCTCAATAATATTATTTATCCATACAATTGATATACCGCTCTACATATTGGAAGGACTTCTCAAAGCGTTTCACAGGATTTTATTTTATCTGTAGGCAAAGGAATTTTCTTTTGCAAAGGAATGCAATCCCTGATGAGGAATAGCTAATTATGAGCTACAGTAAAAATATAAAGAAATTGTGAGGTATTAAAGTGACAAATTAGTGTACAAGTGACACAGATGAGCAACTTTATAAGACTGTATAAAGCCACCTGCTTTTTGCAGTCGAGTGATTTCAGGACTATGGATTGCCAAGCTTTATTGCTGACACAAGATATAGTCAGAACTGGCAAATCAAGCACAGTTGTGAGCTGAAACAGATGGCAAAGGGATTATGATAAGTAGAATAGCTGGAAAAGATAGTAAAACATTTCTTGTTTATTGCCTCTCTTTTCTCTATAATACTGCACAATAACAGTTGTTAACATGACTCATTTTAGTGTTTCCAGTTTATGAGCCACAATTCTAAGTCTGGTACAACAACAAGTTACATTTATATAGTACCCTTCACGCAGGATAGTGTCTCAGAGTGCTTATGATGGTAGCCACAAAGAAGCACAAGTTCAGCATTAGACACCAGAGATCACTATGAGTGACAGCATAGTACGTAATAATTAATTAATAATGAATGACAGGGCATGCGATTGTAGAGAATTCTGCAGTAATAATAGCTTTGATGGGAGATGAAGTTGAATACTAAAATACTGTTGCAGTTCATTTTGCCATTAGATCATATCTTAGGAATAATTTGATAACTAAATGTACAAAATAGCAGGCAAAAGGCAGTAATGAACTATGACAAAACAAACAAGAAGCACCTAAAATGCCACGAGTGTTTTCTGAGCAGATCACTGGCATAAATAACACTGCGATGGCCAATGACATAACTAGTGTTTCAAGAATGATCTACTGTTGACCTTAAAAATGGCCACTCTTCATATTACATTTTTTTAAAAAGATCCTAAATACCTCTATATGCAAGGTACAGCACCCCCATAGTTTTCTGGAGCCCTTTAAGATCTAGGAAATAATTATCGAATATATATTTAAAACTAGGCCACATAAAGTGTGCCTTAGCACTGATAAAGTACTGACTGATTCTGAAGTGTATTCATTTACAAATAACATTGAAGGTTGTTGCTTTGCACCATTTTTGGGTTGTTAGGCTCCAGGTCAATAAATGAACATATACCAGATATTCATTTTAATGAAGTGAAAATGAAACTATTGACCACAAAATTCAGTTTAAAATTATCCTTATTTTACATGCACTTAATAAACTAGCTTCCAAAAATACAAATCAAATATTTCAGTTTCCCACCGCTTTTAAAGTGTACATTGTATGATTTATATTTTGTGAAGCTGGTGCAGACTTTGTGAATCTGGTGTAGACTAAAATACCTTCTGAAATTAAATAGGTAAGTAATATTTATTTTTGCAGATTATAATTTTTGACTGCTCTGATCTTAAATTTAAATTTCAGATGCTCTTACAGACTAAGACTACCCTCCCGTACCCTCCGTTCCTCTGGCTCCGGTCTGCTCCACGTCCCCCGCCCCAACCGCCCTACTATCGGTGGTCGGGCCTTCAGCCTCTCAGCCCCGAGGCTCTGGAACTCCATCCCCCAGTGCCTTCGCCTTGCTTCCTCCCTTTCCTCCTTCAAGGCCGGTCTCAAAACCTTTCTCTTTGACCGTGCCTTCAGCTCCCCTCTCGACTCTCTTCCTCCTCCTCGCTCCCTCCCTTCCCTCCCCTCACCCTGACCATTTCCCCCCTCCTCTCTCCCTCCCTTCCCTCCCCTCACCCTGACCATTTCCCCCCTGCTCGGGTCATGACCCAACTGTGCAGCGCCTTGGGACGTCCTCCTGACGTGAAAGGCGCTCTATAAATGGAATCTTGTTGTTGTTGTTGTTGTAAGACTAGGTGGAATTTTAGGTCCCATGTTTGTACCTAAAACTGTGCCCAATGGTAAGATTAGTGATGTGATGATTTCCTCTCCCTCTCTGCCATTTCCCCTTCTGAAGACAACGATTCATATTTGCCTACAATTCTATCAGTAGTGTACCCTCTGCTCCACACAAGTGGCCATTCTTTGCTTGTGAGCCCAGACAGCAATTGTCTGCAGGATATGTACCCACAGGATCACAAGATATCCAAATAGTCAAATGCAGAATTAAGTGCGCAGCAGTCAATGGTGGAAATTCTGACTGATGTTCCCTCCCTCCCACTGAATCCATGTTGCTGCAGCCACATGATCTGTGATCGTCTAATTCTGTTCATCTAACTCTGCACAGTCTGGGGATCGAACCTTTGTGACCTTTGTGATCTGTATGACTCATACAGTGGGCAGTAACATTACCAACAAAGTCCTCAGGAGAACGCAAGTTATTTTTATTATATTTTGAATAAAACTTTCCCTCCTCACTTTAATACTGAGTCAAAATATTGCACTACAAGAATTCACACTGGAGCTAATATACTTCCACTCCTCTGATGTGTACTTTCCTCTGCAGTCTACACAGTAGCAATTGACTGTTTCACGATGAACTGACTCCAAAGTTGTCCAAATATGGTAATAACACTCTAACTTTTGTATTGATCTCTGAATGTGAAAACACAATTGTAGATGGTGTAACAAAGACCAGCTAGACATCACAATCAAAGTATAAATAATGTACCTAGCCAAAGTGATGAAAGGATAAATGATTACTTCAATTTTGTCTTTTGTCCCCTCTGCAGTGTATGTGCATGTGTGGAGTTAAACGGAAAAAGATAGCCTTAAGACAAACAGCTTAAAGTTAAAAAAAATCACCAAGGTGCAATGGGTGTTTTTCAATAAGTTACTGACATTTGGTGATGAGTGCCTCTTATTATAAACCTATCTCTAAATTTGCTGGTGTCTTGCAGGAAATCCCATTTGTTAGCTGATCCTCCCAGATTTACAGCTAGAGCACATAAGAGTGTATTTGGACAAAACCAAAAACATGTTATACAGGATGTTTGTGGATGTTGATTTTTCTCAGTCCAGGTTTTTTCAGGCTGATATATATTGCATACATATATACTTATATACATGTATTAAAATTACAGTCAAAACTGCTGCATTTCCTGAAGTTATAAGTACTTTCCAGCTGCAATATTAATACAAGAAGGAAGGAATAAGTATATGCCCAATTTGTATGAAGATTCTAGGGCTCCAATAAGTGATTTGTTTACAACCTGTCATAATAATCGTTACATTTTATATAGCGTCTTTGATGCTGGGAGGATGTCTCCAAACGTTTCACAGGATTCACTCTAATGCTTAATGTCTATGCATTTTGCAGGCAAACATGTCAGTCAATTTGTGTGCAGCAGTATTCCACATACAGCCATGAATTCGATGACCAATTTTATTTGGAGGATTATTGGCCAGGACACTGGGAGAAACCTCCTTTCTCGTTTTGAATAGTGCCATGGGATCTTTAATGTCTCACCTCAACAGGCAGATGGTACCTTGGTTTACCGTCTCATCCAAAGGATGGCAACTCCAATAATACAAAGATTCCCTAGCATTGCATGACAGTGTCATCCTAGACTATGTCAGTCCAAAGAACAAAAATAAACTTGAATCCACAGCTTTCTGACTCAGAGATGAGAGTGTTACCATTGAACCAGGCTAATATCTGGGTTTTGAGGTGAAGTCCTTCATTTAAATAATTTCAACAAAGTCAATTTTGGAAAATCCACTGGGATAACTTAATATATTTTAAAAAGTGGCGTAGAATGCTTTTTTTTATATACTAGACTACTTAATTCTACTTTTGTGTTCAATATTAATAGATGTGGCTATGTGTTCAGATGATTGGCTTTGTTTAAACACACAGGGCTGGTGGTGCTCATTGTCGGGGGATAAGTGGAAATAATAGTGTGAGATATATGTAGCTGCTCGTAAATCAACCACTGAATAACTTGTAACTGAAATCCTAATGGAGCAGTTTATCAATGCACAACTTTGATCATTTAATATACAGAAAATACTAGTTTTATCCCCTCACATGACTTATGAGTGGGAATAAAAATCACACTCTATCACTCCATAGCATATTCTATTTATAATACTTTTGTGGCCTTAAAACTCATTTGTATGTTGATTTTTTTTAAATAGCTCTAATATTACAAGTTTTTTTTGGTCAGCTAAGTGACTGACATGTGGAAATGCATTACAAGTATTCTAACCAAATTGAGAGTTCCAGATTTTTATTGGAATGGAATGTGCACTCTCTCTCTGGAGGGATGCATCCTGCTATCTTAATTCTGGAAAGTATTAGGGTGCAGGTTGACAAGGGCCAAAGCTTGGGGACCCCAAAGTGTGCATTGAGATTGAGATACTGTTGGAGTCTAACCAGGCAAACCTGCATAGCTTACCATTGAGAGCACTGCCTGGCAAGCTTTCCCACTGTTTGTCCAGCTAAAAACACTATCTGTTAGGGCTTTGGTTTGCAAGATTAAGAGAAGCTGAGTGGTATGAGTCCATGGCCCAAGTTGGTCTGCCCTTCCAAGTCCTGCCGATGAGCTGTGCTGTCATTAGTAGTGCCCTGGAATACTGTGGACCCACCTGACTCAGGAACTGGACTACCGAGACTGCCACAGAGGACTGGCTTGATTGTGACATGCTTATAAAATATACTTTTGCCTGCAAAATACACATTTGGACTCCTGTAGCTCAGTGGTTAAAGCACTCGCCTCGCAAGCAAGAGATCTGGGTTCGATACCCGACAGGGCGAAATGTTGGGCAAGTTTCCTTACTCCACACTCCTCTGTTTACCTAGCAGTAAGCAAGAACCAGGTTGTTAGCCGATTGGCAGATCACTTTTCCGGGGGGTAATAATTCCTTCAATAAATAAATAAATAAATAAAAAATTGGTCACTTCAATCCACGACTGTTTGTGGGATATGCAGTGTGCAATTGGCTGCCATATTTCGCCCACAAAATATACAGTCAATTAATTTATACAGTATATTCTGTGAAGCGCTTTGAGATGTCTCGAAGATATGATAAGGCGCTATATCAAATGCAAGGATTATTATTATCTGTATCTCTCTTTCTCCTTTAAAGCTGCTGCTCAGAGCATTTTGGCAGCAGACATTGGGTGTCAGATTCCCAATGTTACTCTGAGTTCACTGTGTCAATTCACATCACTAGAATGGATCCGCATCATATGCCAAGGAGGCACCTTGTTAGAATGTCATCTCTCTTCTCCCATATCTCTGACAACCAGTTCTAGAGATAAAAAGGGGCAATTTCAAATGAGGAAGAGATATTTCTCCCTTTCTAATATTTAGGATACAGGAGCAATTTATGGAATATATTTTCCTTTCAATTTCTAATCATAATATCTTTTTTTTATTTATTACAAAGCACTCTTTGTAATAAAAGTGAGTCAACTGGCTATTTCAACTTTTAGTTCAGTGATCTAAACAATAGGCAATGGGATCAAAAATGGGATATTGGAAACTGGATTTAAGTTAACAATTGCGACTAAGTTGCATTTTAAATCTGATTGCGAGATGTAACATATTGTGAATGGATAAAGTTTAAAAAAAAATCAGCAATTAAAACCTTGGTAGGAAACAACGCGATTTGAACGTTAGACTTGTTTATTTTCGACTCCGCCACCTTGTGATTCGTGATATTGTGAATCTCCCAGGGAATATCACAATCAAATATTTGGAAACTGAAATCGCAATAATGTTTGCAAAAGTGCATTTTTGATCCCAATTAAAAATGTTTCAATATTTGGGAAAAACCTCCATACGGAAAACAAGCTGCCTACTTCCACATAGCAGGCTATAAATTGGATACCATTGTCCTAAAGTGCCAAAATGTGCCCAATTGATAATCTTTAGTTAATAAGCTGCCACACTTTCAAATAGGGAAAGAAAGCATGTTAACTGATGAAATGGCTACTGTGAAAACAAGATGCCAAAGATCACATTAACACTTTGACAAGAAAAAAACAGTCATGTCGAGAGAATAAATTAAAGTCAAGAATGCAAATTGTTTCAGTGCAAGTGAATGTAAGATGACGTATATTGGGCAGAAAAAATATTGCACACCCCAGAAATAACATACCATCAGCCAAGTGGTATTTTGGCCCATTGAGTCTGTACCAGGACACATTGAACTGGTAAACGTGGAAAAGTTAAAAAAAATTAAGATCAATCTTGGACCATTTCCATAAAGTACAAATAAAGGTGAGGTTGATATACAGATTTTTCAGATATCGGGAATAACTTCAGGGACATGTAATGATGAGTAAAACTT
This sequence comes from Callorhinchus milii, assembly GCF_018977255.1. Lineage (NCBI taxonomy): Eukaryota > Metazoa > Chordata > Chondrichthyes > Chimaeriformes > Callorhinchidae > Callorhinchus > Callorhinchus milii. The sequence goes on along the minus strand of NW_024704742.1, from coordinate 107,459,051 downwards.
GATTACCTGTACAATCCATTTGGGATAATTCATGTAAATCTAAACTCACTAATTTCAAAGGTTTAGCAATCCATTACCCAAAGTTCAGAGAAAAATAAAACTGGGACTTTAAGTTAGAAAAAGAGACAGAAGTTCAGTGGAGAAAACAAGAGTGAAGAGATGCTGAGCATCTTACACTTTATCATGATGAAAGGCAAGATGTGATTTCAGGATCAAAAGACAAAATATAACTCTAACAAGCCTCAAGTAAGAGAAATTAAAGTTCATAAGAATTGTCTCTGCCCAGAGTAGTATACTGTATCTGTGGGATACAATCCCATCAAACAATTTAGTACTAGGGCCAATTGCAATGGAGCCCGGTTATTATACACTAGTTGAGATCTGTGAAATCCCAATCTGCACTATAAAGCATGAAAGCTAATTTTCTTCAGTTGAACATCAACAAGACCAAGGCACTCCTGGCTCCAGTCAGCGCCTCCACACCTCAAGCACTGACAGCATCACCATCCAAGGATGCACACTCCACCTTACTAAGCCAGTCCAGATCTTTGGCATTTTGTTTGACCCTCAACTATCCTTTCTATCCCACATCTGTGCCATGACCCGTTCTGCCTTCCCCCACCTCCATAACATCTCCCGGCTCCACCACTGTCTCAAACCACAGGCTGCTGAAACCCTCATACATATTTTCATTACATCGAGGCTTGACTTTACAAACTCCCTACTTGTCGGCCTCCGCAACTCCTCCCTCCATAGGCTGCAGATCATCCAGAACTCTGCAGCCCGTGTCCTCTCCCGCACCAGGCTCCGTGACCCTATCACTCTCATCCTCGCCCGACTCCACTGGCTTCCTATCACATAGAAGTTACAGTTCAAGATCCTGGTCCTCACCTTCACAGCCCTCCATGGTCTTGCTCCCCCACCTCTGCGACCTCCTAACCCCCTACCATCCTGCCCACTGCCTCCGTGCAGTGGGCTCCGGCCTGCTTCACGACCCCGCCTCGCTCGCCCCACCATTCTGCCACTCTGCCTCCACCCTCTGGAATTCAATCCCGCAGTCCCTCCACCTTGCTACCTCCCTTGCCTCCTTCAAGACCCGTCTCAAGACTCTCCTCTTTGACCTTGCTTTCAATCACCCTGCTTCCCCCCTCTGCCCTCCACTCTCCCCGATCCCAACACCCAACTCTGACTGTCCAGCGCCTTGAGACGTCCTCCCAACATGAAAAGGTGCTATACAAATGTAATTTTGTTGTTGCTGTTGTTAAAGGGATATAATTGCAAGTAATTTATTCTGCAATCACTGTGCACGAGCCCAAATGGTTGGCTTTCAGGTCTTTGGGTTGCTACCGATGTCACTTCCTCGCACTGAATACTCAAAAAGTAATTTTCAAGAATGGCTTTTTAATAATAATAATCCTTCAATTTGATATCGTGCCTTATCACACCATTGAGACGTCCCAAAGCATTTCGCAGGATATACCATATAGTGATTTGACTGTATATTTTGTGGGCAAAACGCGGTAGTCAATTCTGCACAGCAGAGTCCCACAAACTGTTGTGGATTGAGTGACAAACTTTTCTTTTGGGGGAGGGATTATTACTAAAAAAAAGTTTTTTTGCAAAGAAGCAGCACATTTATTCCAGTTAATCATATTTCTTGTTTTTTTTAAAAAATAGCAATATCCTGTTTGTTGGGAGGACTCCTTTGGGAGGACTCCTTTTGGGAGGACTTGTGTTGGGAGGACTCCTTGTTGGAGTCGATAATAATAATAATAATCCTTGCATTTGATAATAGCGCTTTTCACATCTTCTAGATGTCTCAAAGCACTTCACAGAATAGACTGCAAAGTGAATTGACTGTATATTTGTAGGCGAAATGCGGCAGCCAATTGCGCACAGCAGTGTCCCACTGTGTCCCATTGGTCACTTCAATCCAGTCATGGATTGAAGTGACCAATTTATTATTGTTTTGTTTTGCAGGGATTATTATTAGGCATGTGGAGTAAGGAAACCTTTCTGATGAGGTATAAATCATGTCTCTATGCCAATCGGTTATTGCGTTATTGGGTGACAGATACACAGACAGATATTTTGTCTAATAGTATAAATATATTTCTCTAGAAGGGTATGTAATTTCCTGTCGCTTCTTTGTTACCGAATACCATGCATAGCTATTTTGTTGCAGAATATCATGTATACTTTTTTGTGAGCCCAATTAAAGAATTTTTAAATATAGCTCATCAATGATCGATACCCCCAAAGATATGCCCATGACACTCCCTCATGAAAGACCTTTCCGATGAGGTATAAATCATGTCTCTATGTCAATCGATTATTGAGTTCTTGGCAGACAGACAGACACACAGACACACAGATATTTTGTCTTTATCAGTAAAGAAGATTCAGTACACTGAAAAAACTAGACCAAAGAATGAAAACACATCAAGTCATCTGAAAGTCAAATAAATCTGTAATATTGGTTTGAATTCCTTTTGGGGCTGTGGAGCATAAGTAGATAATGCGGTCCTGGCAATGCAGGGAGAATTGAGCAAGGCCTCTCAGTTGCAGATTATTGGATTTAAGACCTTCTGAAGCTTATTTTCTAAACGTGTATGCAAGAATAGAAATTATAATTTCGATTTTGCAATCAAATACTCTTCATTGCTATACATTGACTCTATTTAAGTAAAAAATTTAGATTAATGGTTGGCAAATTACAACTGAAATTTGTGTGGTCACAAGGAAAGAAGTGCTGAGGATTTTTGAACAAAAGCGTGTAGGATGATCCTAGAAAATTTCCCATCTATGGTTCTTTTTATATGTAAGCGCGTGGCAAAGCATCCTTAATTATCCTGCACGGTATTACTGCGAGGCAATGGGAAATAGCAGATACAGAGATTCATCTTTGAAGCCTCGTTCTTTATCTTGAAATCTAACTGCTGCAGTGAGGCATTTAACTGTTTCAATTTCCATGCTTCAACATAGATTGCAACCTATAACCACAGCTTCACCATTCATTTCTGCTTGTAAATTACACTTTGAACTAAAATAACTTTCCAGAAGAAACTGGGTAAAAGAATAATCATCTGCCATCATAGTCTCTACAGTTTAACTGACTGTGAAATCATTGTCTTCAAGCTTGTTGATTGCTTGGAAATAAACAGGACAGCAAAGGTAGGCAACAATTAAACAGCAAATCTTTGTAAGTATGACAGACAGCAACACTCTTAAAGAGGCTGTCATTCTGTCAGGAGGATTTTTTATTAAGAATATAGAAACTTTCCTCTCAATCACAGTAGCAAGTTAACTTTGCGAGCCATCTGGCCTCATTAGAGTCAATTCTGGGGATCTCTCTGCTTTATCGTCTAAGATACAAAACTTGTTTGATAGTGTTTACAATTAGGCTAGTTTTGAAGTGTTAGACCATTTCGTACTCTATTCTATTTTTCCCAGCATGTGTGAAATCCATAGTCTGGATTCCACCTTTAATGCTTTATCATAGGATAATGTTTCAAAGCACTTCATGCAATAAACTACTTTGATTTGTAATGGATGCAGGCAAACACAATAGCTAAGTTGCCTCTGCAATGAGATGAATGACCAATTATTTGTATGTTTGGAATAAGGGACACAGTTCTGTAGCTTAATGGTTACAACACTCGCCTCACAAGCAAGAGAACCTGGGTTTGATTCCCGGGCAGCATGAAATGTTGGGCAAGTTTCCCTACAACACACTTCTGTTTACCTAGCAATAAGTAGGAACCCAGCTGTTAATCAATTGGTAGATCACGTTTCCGGGGGTAATAATTACTTCAAAAAATCACTGTACAGTATATTCTGTGAAGCGCTTTGAGATGTCTCGAAGACATGATAAGACGCTATATCAAATGCAAGGATTATATTATTAGAGTTCTCCCTCATGGCTTTGAGCTCCTGGGCTCAAAAAAGGTTTCCTTTGACCCATTTGCAAAGTCAAGGACAAAGTTTGTGGTAAAAAGGGCAAGCAGTTGAAGGGAGGGAGGGATCAGGGCAGTCAGGGATTATAACCCTAGTGGGACTGGGTTGCGATTAGGGAGGGTGGAAGGCAGAGAGGATAGGAGGGTGACCGAAGGCACAGCTGAAGAGGAGGATCTTAAGGCTTGCCTTGAAGGAGGCAAGGAAGGGAGCGATGCGAAGGGAATGTGGGATGGAGTTTCAGAGGATGGGGGCAGAGAGGCTGAAGGCCCGACTGCTGATGGTGGTGTGGGATGGGCGTGGGACAAGGAGCAGGTTGAACGGAGGGAGCGGACAGGTTGATAAGGGGTCAGCAGGTTGGAGAGGTAGGAGGAGGCCAGGCCATGGAGGGCCTTGAAAGTGAGGACAAGAATTTTGAACTTGATCCTCCGAGGGATGGGGAGCCAGTGGAGCCGGGCGAGGATTGGTGTGATGGGGTCACGGAGTCTGGTGCGGGAGAGGACATGAGCTGCAGAGTTCTGGATGATCTGCAGCTTGCTGAGGGAAGAGTTAGGAAGACCAACAAGCAGGGGATTGGCATAGTCGAGCCTGGATGTAATGAAGGCAAGTAGACCTAGAGTGGATTTTTAAAAAAAAAGTAATATCATGTGTTTTTTACAAACATTTACATTTTAAAACATTCATAAAGTTGTTGCTTATTTTAAGTTAGAAAGTGGTGTTTTGCTGCGAAACCTAAGTGCACTAGTGGGAACTTATTTCTGGCAAGTTCTTAAGTCTCTCTGATGGGGAAAAATGCAATGTGGAGTCCTGTAGCTTAGTGGTTAGAGCACTGGGCTCGCAAGCGAGAGACCTGGGGTCAATTCCCGGCAGGGCCAAACCTTGGGCAAGTTTCCTTACTCCACACGCCTAATAATCCCTCAAGTAAAAAAAAATAATAAATTGTTCACTTCAATCCACGACTGTTTGTGGGGCACTACTGTGCCCAATTGGCTACCGCGTTTTGCCCATAAATATATAGTCAATTCACTTTACAGTATATTCTGTGATGCGCTTTGAGACGTCTAGAAGACGTGAAAAGCGCCATATGAAATGCAAGGATTATTTTTTACTATAATGTCTGGAATCAGAAATAGCTTGTATCCTTTCAGTCTCAAATAATAATATCAATTGTAAACAAAGTCCTATTGGCATCTATGCGTTCATTGGGTTTCCAGCTCTTAGTTGTACAATCTTAGGTTAAAAATAGTTCTGTTTGATGTTCTACATGCTATATGGAAATGGTGTGATACAGTAAAATGCTTTCAAGTAGGAATATATTTGATGTGTAAGACATGCTTTGAAATTATATTTACTTGAAATGTGGGATGATCAGTAAACATACTTCAAAGGAAACAGGTTTGTAAAATATTCCATTAAAAAAAAGAAAGAGAAAGTGAGGCGGTTAAATAACTAAAGTAGGTTAAACTCCATATCAGAAGAATACAACATTGGATCCAGAATCACATATACCAGATAGAATACATATTTAATAAATTATAGCATCTTTCACACGGGAAGCACGTCTCAAGGCGCTTGACAATCCTGATTCAACTGATTAATTTTTAATTGAAAGTACAAATGTGATCATATTCTTGTTTTGTTCCATTTGTTGTGTTCCATGAGATAAATCCAGTTTCAATTTAAATGGGTTGAAATTCTGATGCTTATTGCATTAAAGGGCAATACCATTATCATTTAGTAGCATTCTAACTATATAAAGCACTCAACAGGTAATGTAACATTCAGGGAGAGGACAGAAACCAATCCATAAACTACGATTTTGTTCATGACACATATAAGCTATCACATTTTCCAAGAACTGATTTTTTCATAAAATAATGTGCTATAGAAACTCACAAACAAAGGTTTGTCATATTCCTAAAAAATACATGAGGATTTGGAACTCATATTATCTAAGATGATTCTCCAATGCAATGCTGGGGGGGTGTTGTACTGTTGGAGGTGCTGTCCTTTGGATGAAACATAAACCAAGGTCCTGTCTGTCTGTTCAGGTGGATGCTAAAGATCCCATGGCACTATTTGAAAAGAGAAGGGAGTTTCTCCTAGTGTCCTGGTCGACAATCCCCCAAATAAAATTGGTCACTGTTCACGTTTGTGGGTCATTGCTGTAATCAAATTGGCTGCTGTTTTCTCTCACAAAACATACAGTCACTGCATGTTGCAGTGCATCCTGTGAAGCTTTGGGATGTCTTCCCGATGTGAAAGACACTGTATGAATGCAATTTGTTGTTGTTGTATTTTAACACACTTCACTATAATGCAGATTCACTTGTAACACAATGGCAGCATTTGAACTACAACAGCAGAATTTTGTACTGAGTTTCATGTCCCCATGAATTGGTACAACAGGAGAGCATACAGATGGTTTCTGCACAGTGATGACACTGGTTGTGTGATCGGTGCCGTCTGGAATCGGATGCTCATCGCCTCATTATAAGGCAGGCTGGCATTTTATGGACTCCGCCTTATAAAGAAGTTGACCAGTATTTCGCTAGTTAAACACTTTGTAGTTTACTTTTAGATCAGATTATTGTTTCCTGCTTTTCCAGTAAAAAATTTTTTTGATGAGTATGACAAAACCTTTGTTTATGTATTTCTATAACATCTTATTTTTAAGAAAAATTCAGTTGCTGGAAAATCTGATACCTTTTATGTGTCATGAGCAAAATCGCAGTTCATGAATTGATTTCTGTCCTTCCCCCGAAGGTGACATTACTTGTTGAGTGCTTTATATGGAAGAGCTAGAATTACATTGGCTTCCACCTCTTACGTAGTGATACATTCTTTGGTATTCATCATGTTAGCACAGTCAATGGATGATCGTAACTACCAGGAATGCAAAAAAGTAAATTATTGTACTGTTTTCTAGTGCAACTAGACTTCAGAAGCACAAATGTGACACAAATCTCTACTATTATTGAAGCCACATAGCTTATGAAAGCACATAAACCGAAGAGTTCATTTTCAAACTCTTAAAAATTGATATTACTGGAATACACAAACCAGAAAAAAGGGCTTTGAAATTACATACCACCAGATATCGTAATAAGATCATAAGATATTGTTAGCAATTTTACAAAAGGATAGCATTTTTTATCTGCAAGCAAGAAGCTAATAATAATAATAATATTATTTTGTGTATTTTTATTGTCTGGTACTGAAGCTCACTGCAATTGTTTAATAAAACGGTTTTAAAATGCACATTTTGGAGTTTTGGGGGAGGAAAAAACTTCACATTGTATTCACAATGTATTTACAACAAATCCTTACATCATTAGAAAGTAGGAGGAAAAAAACTGCCCCCAATTCTAGCTTTATTTTAGAAATAGGGCAATCCCATTATAAAGTTGCTGTCTAGATTCAGTACCTTGGAGGTTGCACTTTAACTGAAGCTCAAAACAATGGCCAATCTGAGTTGTCAGATCACCTCTGATGCCGCTTCTTGCACATTATTTGCCTGCATGCACAAGCACCACTTTCTATGTGCTACATCAATGCCTTCATTAAATAACATCACTGGCACATCCTCCTGCTAATAGCAGGGAAGCGAAACACACAGGAAGTGACACCTTTGAGTGACTCTCCTCTTCTTGCTTCTCTGCCGAATTCATGCATTTATCACATCTAGGCTTGACTTCGCCATTGCCCAGCTCGCCAACTCCCCAGCTCTTCCCTACACATCCTACAGAATATCCTGAACTCTGCAGCATGTGTCCACTCCTGCATCAGGCTCCGCAAAGCCTTTCATCCTCACTCAATTCCACTGGCTCCCCATCCCCCAGCGGGTTGGATTCAAGATCCTCCAGAGCATTGCCCAATCGCTCAAAAAATTATCTCATTGATCATGCTTTCTGTCATCTCCCCCCTACCCCTTCCCTTCAGCTCCCACTGCCCTGGCTCGGATGCCCAGCCAACAGTGTGAAGTGCTTTGAGATGTCCTCCTGATTTGAAAGGTGCAATATAAATGTCAACTGCATTGGATTGTATAGCACACAAGAACCAACAACTAACATTCTTAGCGCAAGATGCGTCGCACTTCTGTTTTGCGCAGGTCAGTGGGGTGTTGCAACAGGGATGCCCTGTACCTTAAGTGAAACAATCTGCCCCACCATCCATCCCATCCCACCACGATCCACCCCAATACCGATCCCATCCCCCACAGCCCATCTCCATCAACCAACCCCATTGCCATCGTCCATCCCATCCGCCATCATCCCATCTCCCGCATAATCCATCCCACCCCCAATCGTCTCATCCAGTTCCCATCACCCACCCCACCCCACATGGTCTCACCCCACCCTCCACATGACCTATCAGACCCCCCCCCCCCGCCCCCCAATGCCCAGGTCCTCACGTGTCTCCATAGCCCAAACCCGGCGCTTCCGCATCCAGTCACGTGACGGGCTGGCGCGGTGCCCGGTGCCCGGTGACGTCACTGGCGGTTCGGGGAAGGAGAGCGTTTCAAATTTATTTTGAAAAACATCCGCCGCGAGTTCCAGTCCAACCGCCGCCCCCAACCCCCCCCCAACCCTCCCCCCCCCCCGGGGCCATGGAGTAGCGCAGCTCGTTTGCGAGCACTGACAGGCGGTATGGCCCTCAGCTCGGCCCGCTTCCCCCCTCTCCTGCTGCTGACCCTCGGGGTGGCGGTGGGGCTCAGTGAGCTGGCGCCGCCGCCAATGGTGGGCCTGGCGAGGCTGAGCCGGAGCCTGAGCCTGAGCCTGAGCGGCGGCAGCTCGGCCCAGGCCGCCAGCAATGTCACGCGGGGCGGCAAGGCAGGAGGCGAAGGCGGCAATAGCAGCCTGAGCGGCTCCTCGGGGGCGGCCGGGCCCGGTGGTAAGAGGAAGAAAGAGGGCGACTTCTCGGCCATGCCGTTCCACGAACAGACCATGATGATCCAGCGGGCGCTGTACGTGCTCATCGTGGTCACCGCCTTCGTGATTATCTATTTCGTGGTCAGGACCGTTAGGTAAGAGATACCGGCAATACTGTCACTGATAATGCTGGCAATACCGGCACTGGCAACAGCGGTGTTGGTACTGGCCAACCCGGTGCCGATAACATCAGCCATGTTGGAACTGATGGCATTGGCACTGATAACACGGGCAATACTGGCATTGGCACTGGCACGCCTGGTGCTGGCAATGCTGGCTCTGGTGGTACCGGTGCTGATGATACTGGCAAACCTGGCACTGATCCTACTGGTGACTTGCGCTGCAAATCTGGCAATGGTACGTCTGTCACAGGGAAGTAGCCACAAGCCATGGGGTACCAAGAGCATGGGCATCACTAGCACTGGCAATGTGCACACTTGCTTCACTGGCCACTACCTTACCCAATACTAGTGTGTTACCAGCCTGCTTCATTTCCCCCAACCCCATCCTCAGCAGACTTTCTGCTCCCATTCTCTGGAACTCTATCCTGGAATACCTCTGATTTGTTCCTTCCCTCATCTTGTTCAAGGTCCATTTCAAGACAAAAATCAACTTGCATTCATGCAAACATCAATGCCTGAATGAGTGCCAACTTTCTGCAGTTGAATATGAACAAGACTGAAGCCATCCTCTTTGGCTTCTGTCAGTGTCTTCCAACTTGTACATCTCTCAGACTCATTGAGCCTGTGCGCAATCTGTGCATCAGACAATGAAACTTATCTACTCCAAGCTGACACTTCAATGCAGTGCTGGGGGTGTGCTGCATTGAAGTGTCAGCTTGGACTAGATAAGTCCACCTGCACGATATTAAAGATCCCATGGCACTATTCAAAAGGAGAAGGGAGTTTCTCCTGGTGTCCTGGTTAACAATCCCCACCTCATATGAAATTAAGTCATTCACTTCATGTCCGTTTGTGGAACTTTGCTGTGCACAAATGGCCTTCTGTGTTTGCCTACAAATATACAGTCATTCTTAATTTACAGTAAATCCTGTGAAGCATTTTGAGACTAATGTGAAAAGCGTTGAATCAAATGCAAGGATTATTATTATAACCCATCTTTCCTATCTGCTTTTGAATCTTCTTCATATCTTTGCTTGAATATTATAATTAGCATAGCAATGATAGACACTTCCTGTAAAATGTTCCACATCCTAATAAATCTGTGTATTCTAACCTCCCGCTTTGTTTATTTCCCTCCTTTATTCTCCCCTTTTTTGTCTCTCTCCTCTATCGTCCATAAAATATACAGTCAATACACTTTACAGTATATTCTGTGAAGTTTTTTGAGACGTCTCGAAGATGTGATAAGGCACTATATCAAATGCAAGGATTACTATCTCCTCTTTGTTTTCTCTTTTTTTTGCTTTCCCTCACCTCTCCTTCCTCTCTGTCCTCTCTCACATTCTCCCTTTACCTCTCTTCACCTCATTATTTTAAACATCTCAATCAGATCACCTCTTAACATTGCTTAGCTCTAGGGAATGTAACTCAAGGTTACCCAGCTTCTCATCATAACTAATGCCTTTCATTTCAGTTATTATTGTGAATTGTTAGAGATTGCCCTCCAAAGCTGGTGTATTTTTCTGAAGGTTGGACACTCAAAACTGAATGTTAATACTCAATTGAAGTCTGACCTGCAACAACTGAAGTAGCATTGCCTTTTACATTCCTGGTTGTGAAGCCCAATATCATTTAACTATTTAAGTAACTCCTGCCTACCCCAGTATTTCCTGATTTACAATGTATTCCTGTTTACCATTTTCACTTTGCTACATTGAACTAAATCTCTGATTGTGACACTTATTCCCTAAATCTGTGAAAATTTCTCCTTTCTTCACAATTTACTATTCTTCTTAGCTTAGTCCTCAGCACACTTGGGTATACTTCTCTGTTCTAATATCTAGGTCATTTATATATAGCTTGAAAAGCTGTTGTACCTGCACCAATGCCTGGGGTCATTACTTGTCACTGCCTTCCATGACTGTCAATCATAGAACATCACTATTATCCAAACTGTTTCCTTTCCAACCAACTTCCTATCTTTGTCGTGAGATTGGGTCTAGAGTCCGCGTACCTTCATTTTAACTGGTAAACTCTTATATGGCATCTTATCAAATGCCTTCTGAAGATCCATGTAAATGGCATTCATGGATCCTCTGTTACAGAACTTTAGGACTTTACGTGATACAGTGTACACTAAACCATGTGTACTCCTATGATAATTTCACATGTATCAGTATATTCAGTTGCTGTCATTATCTATCATTAGTCCAACTTTAAACTTGGGCATACTAAAGTCACTCACTGTAATCTGTTCTGTCATAGCCCGGTTCAACAATAGATATATTACTGCTTTTTTTTAACCTCCTTATGTTTCATGCCGCTTCATGCATAATCACTTTTTTGCTCATTTTTACTCATCCCCGTAGATTTGTAATTATCATGAACAGTTTGGTCTCTCACATGAAAATGAAGTTTGAGCCTAAAGCCTCCTCTTGAATTAGTGACCCATAATCAATCCTGAAAATTAGTTCTTCCCCTTAATAATGCTTACCTCATGTCATATGATCTACACCTGATCCATATTCGCATAATAATCTCACACTTTCCTTGTTAAGCCTTTCTATTCCTTGCAGTGCTGTCTGTATACTTGTGAATTGATTTCCTCTACACAGTCTACAACATGTTATTGTTTAATCGAGTCTCCGTAATGCCTGTAATATTATAGTTTGTTTTGCTTGTGTAGACTACTAGGAGGAAATATACAAACTCAGCAAATAAGTTTTCGCCCACCTCTCATCCCTGTCCCGCTGCACTGAACACCAGCTCATCATCACCAGCGTGATTTCAACCTCCAACTTAACTCCCCTTGCACCACCTTTTGGCCTCCATTTTCATCAATTTTCACTGCCTCCTCTCTTCCCTAAACCTCACCCACACATCAACTATCCACGACCCTGGCCACCCACTCGACCTCGTCATCACACATGGCCTTGACATTTCTGATCTTGTTCATCACGGACAGGGCCATCTTGGACAACTTCCTCATCTCCCTCTCCTCCCTCATTCCCCTCCGCTCTTTCAATCCCACCATCCCACCACCATCTTTTTCCGCCCCTGGAAAAAGCTTCCCCCTGAGTCCCTCACAAATGCCTTCTCTTCTTCGGACCTCCTCTTCCTCTGGCCCTCCACCTGCAGTGATCCTGATGCAGCCATCAGGTTGCTGAATGACCATCTCTCCACAACCTTTAATTCCCTGACTCCCTTGAAATCCAGGGCCGTTTCCAAATCCACCCGCTCCCCCTGGTGCAATAGTCATCTCTACTCACTTGAAACCCAAACCCGGATGCTCGAGCGTAGATGGCAGAAATCCAGCTTCACGATTCATCGCCATCTGTGGCTGGAGCACCTCTGCTCCTACCGCTCGCCCTTTCACAAGCCAAAACTGACATTTTCCTTCAAAATCATCCTGGCGGCCAAAAACAACCCAAAGATACCAATTTCCATCACCTCCTTCGTGCACCCCATCAAGCTCCCTCTATCGTCACATCAAACTCCCAAGTGCGAAGAGGTACTAGACTTCTTCACCTCAAAGATTGAAAACATCCGCTTGGCTGCATCATCCTGCCCCCCCTCCCCCCCTCCCACCTCCCCATGTCCCCTTCCACCATACCCAGACCATCCACACGGCCTTCTCCCTCTGCCAGGGCTCCTCCCACTCCCCCCTCCTTACAATCCTTTGCCCCCATTTCTCCCTCCTCCATCTCAACCGCAGTCACCCGCATAAATTCACCATTTGTTGACTCGACCCCCTCCCCACCCAGCTGCTGGTCAGTCAACTCCCCCTCTTCCACCTGCTGGCCGACACAGTTCTCTCTCCTCAGGCTCTGTTCCACCCTCCTGTTATCACACACCTCCTCAAAAAACCCACCCTCGATCCCTCTAATCCCTCACACTATTGTCCCATTTCCAACCTGCCCTTCCTTGCCAAAGTCCTGGAATGCACTGTTGCAGGTCAACTTTGGTCATACCTCTCTCTTCACTCCCTCCTTGAGCCCCAGCAGCCTAGTTTTCATCCTGCCCACAGCACAGAGACGACGCTTGTCAAAGTCACAAACAACATCCTCTCTTTGTGACCAGGGCTTCCTCTGCCTCCTTGTCCTCCTGGATTTCTCTGCCGCATTCGATACAATAGACCACGACATTCTCCTCCACCGCCTCTCCTCCCTCATCCAGCTTAGTGGGACCGTACTCGCATGGTTCGAGTCCTACTTAACCAAATGCCTCCACTTCATCTTGGGAAATGATTTCTCCTCCCGCCCCCGCCTGGTCCCTGCAGGGTACCCCAGTGCTCCATCCTTGGCCCTCTTCTTTTCCTTATCTATATGCTCCCACTGGGTGATGTCATCCGCGCACGAGTTAAATTTCCACATGTATGCGGATGACACACAAATCTATTTTGCCTCCTCCAGTATCGACTCTAGGACCGTCAATGTTCTATCTGCTTGTCTGCCAGACATCATGGCCTGGATGAGTGCAAACTTCCTACAGCTGAATGTGGACAACCATACTCCTTGGCTCCTGTCAACGTCTTCACTCCTGCCAATCTGATCCCCTTAACCTCCCTGGGCTCTCCCTCAGACTCACTGAATTAGTGTGCAGTCTAGGCATCCAGTTCGACTCCCAGTTGTCCTTCGTTCCCCATATCCTGTCCCTGAACAGACCGCCTTCCTCCATCCCTGCCACATTGCCCACCTCCAACTGTACCTTACCCCAAATGCAGCCGAAACCCTTGTGCATGCATTTGTCACCTCACGCCGAGATTACTCAAAACGCACTCCTTGCTGGTCTCCCCAGCTCCACTATTCAGAACTCTGCTGGCTGCATACTGACCCTATCTCACCAGTTCTGACCAGGCTCCACTGGCTCCCCATCACCGAATGGATCAACTTCAAGGTCCACACACTCGTGTTTAAATCCCTTCACTCCCTGTCACCTCCCTTCCTCTCTGACTTCCTCACTCCCCAATCTACCACCTGCCTCCGCTTGACTGGCACCGGCCTCCTGCTTGACCCTCACACCCCCCCTGCTCCACCATTGGAGATCGCGCTGTCAGCCACTACGCCCTAAAACTCCGGAACACTTTCCCGCAATTCCTCTGCCTTGCCCCCCATTCCCCTTTTTCAAGTCCCGCCTGAAATTCTTCCTTTTCCACCATGCTTACGGGCACCCCCCCACCCCGGCTCAGAGTCAGGCTCCACCACTGTTAAGCGCTTTGAGATACTGCCCTGCATGCAGGGAGCTATATAAATGCAAGTTGTTGTTGATGAAAAATATTAATAATCCTTGCATTTAATATAGCGCTTTCCATGTCTTCTGGACGTCTCAAAGCGCTTCACAGAGTATTCTGTTCATATTACTTTGTTCTGGAGGAAGTACAGTTTACATATGATTGTCTGTCTGAGTGATGCTAATTATTGCGAAATGACCCATACTTCACCGCTAGAAACTTTAAAACTATTTCTCCCTTTGATGATCTTCTCATGAAGTCTTTTTCTATGTTATTCAATAACTGATTGAACTCTATCCCCAGTGCCTTCGCCGCCTCCTCCCTTTTCTCCTTCAAGGCCGGTCTCAAGACCTTTCTCTTTGACCGAGCCTCCAGCTCCCCTCTCGACTCTCTACCCCCTTCCCTCCCCTCACCCTGACCATTTCCCCCCTGCTCGGGTCCTGACCCAACTGTACAGTGCCTTGGGACGTCCTCCCGACGTGAAAGGTGCTCTATAAATGGAATCTTGTTGTTGTTGTTGTTGATGATTGCTCAATGTGTCCTTTGAAACTTTTCCTGCAATAGCACAACAGAGAAAATTAACCATATGGAGAATTGTGGATGCAAACCTGACTATTACTGAACTCTATGACGCAGTGCATTGCATTTCTAACGTGCTGTGAAACTGTTCTACTCTTCCTATGTTGTAGTTTGAATTTTCTGAATGAATTTGTAATGATTATCACAACTGGAAGAATCCAGTTATCTTGAGTCCCTGGACAAAGGAAACCTGCAGACTTTATAGGTTTCCCTTTGATTTTATTTCAGCATCCCTCTGAAGCATGAGGAAAAAACATCAATGTATGAAAATGCAAAAACTTCCTATAAAATATAAAAATCTGTTCAGTAGAATATGAAGTGAGGGTATGCCTAGTGACATATGATTCACCCACATTAGACTCACAAAACACAAATATCAGCAGGGAGATTGCCGTTTTTCAATGAGTTCAACTTTCTCCATTGATGCATCAGAGAATATTATGAGTAAATAAATGTTCTATGGTTGCCTATAATTATTTCAAACTTTGTTTTATTATGTATTTAAGATAACTTACAATGATCCAATAGCAATAGAATGGGCTATATACCAATATGTTACATCATGGATATGGATTGTACTAGTTGCATTGATTAGCATTTTATCGCAAAGGAGATTCACAAGGATGATTCCAGAACTGAGAGGTTATACCTATCAGGAAAGGCTGAACATACTTGGACTCCTTTCTCTTGAAAAAAGAGGAGGATAAGGGGTGACCTGATAGAATGGCCACTGTTTGCATTAGATAGATTGTTGCTGAATAGAGGTGGCTTATTATGCAAAATGATGAAAGATTTTGACAGGGGAGACATAGGGAAGATGTTTCTACTTCTGGGGGGGACCAAAACCAGGAGCCATCAATATAAGATAGTCACAGATAGATCAAATAGGGAAGTTAGAAGAAATTTCTTCACACAGAGAGTAGTGGGAATGTGGAACATGCTACCACAAGGAGTTGTTGAGGTAAATAGCATGTATTTAAGGGAAAGTTTGATAGGTACATGAGGGAGAAAGGAATAGAAGTTTATGCTTGAAGGCTTACTTGAGGAAGGGCAGGAAGAGGCTCATGTAGAAATAAAGACCGGATTAGACAAGTTGGGCCGAATGGCCTGTTTCTGTGCTGTATATTCTAATGTATTCTAATGTATCGGCAATCTCACTTAAAGACGCCGTAAGACTGGTATGGGAAAATTTAAATCTTACACAAATACAGTAAAACTTCTCTTTGAGAGCTTTACTCTGAATACAATCTGTGACAAAATTTATATTAAAGTTACAGTCAAACCTGTCTTCAACAATTGCTCAGGGGACCTGGACAGGGGCCTTTATATAAGGGTGGTCTCCGAGTAAGGGTTTGTTGGTGATTTTAATAAATAAATGAAAGATTACGAATAATGAAATTACAATCACAAATTATCGCTGTTTTCCGAAGAAATCTATCACCATTTTATGGTGGGTGCTTGCTATTTCCTGATGGTTTCCTCAGCAAGTGTGACCTCTGAAAAGTGCCGGTACCATGGCACAGGGTATAAAAGAACTAGCAAAGAATGGCCACTGTTTGCGTTAGATAGATGGTTGCTGAATTGAGGTGGGTTATTATGCAAAATCTTTCCAGGCTGTTCCAGGAATGTTGTTAACAGGAGTGGTTGCTGAATGGAGATGGTTGTTGAACAGGTTTGACTGATATAGATGTTCCATTCTCCGTTGCTGTGAATTCATGTTGCAGAAGTTGTCCCTTTGTGTCTTAAATCGACTGAGTATTCAGAATCAATGAGGGTTTATTTATAATAATAATAATCGTTGCATTTGATATAACGCCTTATCACATCTTTGAGACGTTTCAAAGCACTTCACAGAATATACTCGAGAAGGGATTGACTATATTTGTGGGTGAAACGCGGCGGCCAATTGCGCACAGTAGTGTCCCACAAACAATCGTGGATTGAGTGACTACTTTTTTTAAAAAAAAGGGATTATTACCCCTGGAAAAGCAACTGTCAATCGACTAACTACCGGGTTCCTACATAATCCTAGGTGAACAGAGGCGTGTGGGCTAAGGAAACTTGCCCAACATTTCGTCCTGCCTGGAATACAAACCCAGGTCTTCTCACTTGCGTAGCGAGTACTTTAGAGTTACAGGACTTCACAATGCTTTTTGTGTGAACATTTTTGTAAATGTTTTCATTTACCCCCAATGCAGTATCTTTTTATAATTGTGAAGCTGATATTAGATTCTACATTTTGTTTGGTTAACGCCTATTATTGAAACTTTAAAACTACGAAAGGTTGCAACATGCCTTGATAGTAACACTTGTAAATTCTTTCTATGCATTCCATTAATTGTTCATGATCCCCCTATGCTTGTAATGGGTGATGTGGGGAAACTAAAACTGGTGCTGATTTCACAACATAAAGGAGAAGAGTTCTACTTGTCACCTGGCTGTACTTTATGTAGCATAAGAGTGCGTGTTGCTGATTTTCAAAACTAAAATGTTCCATACCTCTTACTTGCCGACATGTTCAAGGCCTTCCTTCAAATAAAATCTAAACAAGTCTTTTATTTGATGGCTATGTTTGATTATGTGTAACCCAGACTTCTACATGGTTTCACATTAAAGAAAATGATTTGCATTTGGTGGTTTTGAGGGATTGTGAAATAAAGAACTTACAATTTTCCATTTTCATTATGTTACTGTGGTAGGCAGGAAAGTGTTCATGATAGTGTTTTTTTCCAACGCAAAGAAAATTGCTAGATTTGTGGAGTCCTGTAGCTCAGTGGTTAGAGCACTCGCTTTGCAAGCGAGAGACCTGAGTTCAATTCCCGGCAGGGCGAAATCTTGGGCAAGTTTCCTTACTCCACATGCCTAATAATAATCCCTCCAAAAACAATAATAAATTGGTCATTTTCAATCTACGACTGTTTGTGGGACATTGCTGTGCGCAATTGGCTGCTGCGTTCGCCCACAAATATACAGTCAATTCACTTTACAGTGTGTTCTGTGAAGCGCTTTGGGACGTCCTCCCGACGTGAAAAACGCTATATCAAATGCAAAGATTATTATTATGCTCACAAAACATGTGGAGATAAAGTGCAGATGGTATGAGAGGTAGTATCTGAACGACTCAAGGCAGAACCAAGTTCACACTATTGTTAATTTATTTTATAAATTTCACAGTTTTTCACTGTTTCAAGACTACTGCTGACTTACAGAGGGTATATGTTGCTGTAAGCATGCTACGGACTACTATAAGAATAAAATCCTATAGAAACAACTACTATAGAAACAACTAGCATGGCAGATTGTAAAGCAAGATGTGGAACATGTCCCGTTTAAGTAAAACTTTTTTTAAAAGTTCTGCCTTCAGTAAGTAAATGTTCACCTACAGAATACAGTCATTACATGTTGCGTAAGCCAGTTTCATTTCTGAAGGTGGGGTGGTTCTCAGAAGGTTATACTAACTTAGCCCAAAGAGCTCTGTGCAGAAATGACTATCATTCTTATGCATCTGGAAAAGTGAGAGAAAATCCTTTTAGAATAGAGGACTTCTGATTCTGTCATCTAAATAGAGTGTGTCATAATCCTTCAGAAGGAAGTGATCAATGACGTATTGGATGGTATAGAGTGGGACGGACTTGGTGTATCTGTTTGCAGATGACACTGTGCTGCTGACAGGCTTTCCTGGGGACCTTCTGTGCTGCATCTGCAATTTTGAAGACTGAGAATTATTGCTGTGTTGACTCTGATCCAGTCCTCACCAACAATCAATCACCTGTGCATCATACATCAGTGGCACTGATAGACAATCGGAATTTGAATTTTTTTGGGTTCAACTTGCTCCCCATCCCACAGAGGATCAAGTTCAAGATTCTTGTCCTCGCTTTTAAAGGCCTCTGCAGTCTTGCTCCACCTCTGTGACCTACTAAAACATTGCCAACTTTTCCGCTTGGTGGATACTGGCCATGTCCCCCGTCCTGCCCTCCCCATCGTTGGCGGTCAGGCCTTCAACCTTTCTGCTCCCACCTTCTGGAACGCCATCTAGGAGTCGCTCCATCTATCCCCCTCCTTTGCTTCTTTCAATGCCTGTCTCAAGACCTGTGCCTTTGGTCATCCTCCCACCTCCTTGCCCTCTACCCTTCTTGACTCCAAGCCCCAGCTGGGGTGCAAACTCTTCACTGTCCAGTCCCTTGGGACATCCTCCCAATATGAAAGGCGCTACATAAATGTAATTTTTTTCTTCTTTAGTTTTGTGCTGCTCTAGACCATATTTTTATCAAATTATGCGTTGAGGATAACACTATCAGTGCTTAATGTAAATGATGCTGCATTGCTTTGAATGATTTACAGTGACAAAAATTATAATTTTTGCAAGATGAGGAAATTAAATAAGTTAGTAAAGCTATTAGTTTTGTGAGGAATGCCTTAAGGACTTCAGAGTAGGAAGAAAGCCAACTTCACTTTGAGTGATTTGAGAATTGGATTCTGCAACCAAAATACAGAGTAGGCTGTTTGGCCTATTAATCCTGCTTTATTTCATTAGTCTATAGGCAGCTTGTTATCTTTCTAACCTGATGTGTTTATCTTTTCTCTATCCTTTAATACTTCAAGTACTTTATCTCTGCAACTCACTTTTAATATCTTAATAGATTCGGTATCTACAGTTCTGGGAAGTTCATTCCATATCCACAGAACCTTTTATTTGAAGAATGTTTCTGATTTTAATTTTACCCATAAACAGTAATGTTATTTCCCTTGTCCTGGATTTCCCACTTAAGTGAAAAGTAGGTCACTTTCTACCTAACAGGTTGAATAACCATGAGGCCAATTGTGACGGGCACCTCCACTGTTGAGATTAGTTAACTCAGCAAAAACTAAGGATTGATTCTGGGACTGTTCAGCTCTGTACAGCTTGGATTCATTCTAGGTAATGGCTTTGCCAACTGAATTGTTGGGGAGGCAGTCAGTTTAAAATTCTATGTCTAATTTATTTAATGTGGGAGTTTTAATAGGCTTCATGGAATAACTTTTGCTATAAAAGCAATGTCAAAGCTGAAGCTGTCTTGCTGGAACACCACTACAACTATGACATTTTGAAAAATGTCTTCGGCTTGCAGACAACTTTGTGGTCTAAGAGTTACAGAAACAATGTTAAAAAAATGATTCTTTAGATTGATCAAATCATAGCTTGCAGTTAAATTTTGTTTTTACAGTAACCCTAAAACCTGTTACCATCTAAATGTTTCAAATCCATATCCTTGTTTTACATCCAAAAATATGTTGTGGGAAATGTTACAAATTATTGGTACTGCAATTACTTAATAATGAGTCCAGGCACATTGTGAAGAGCGTTTAAATCCTTTTGATAATTTTTAACCTTTCTCTGCAGCAATAATTTCTCAGCAGTAAAGTAAATATGTCAATTTTCATTGACTCGTTTAGGAATGCGTTAGAAAATATTTCATATCCCAGTAAGTACTAGTACTAATACTACCATCATTACAATGATGAGGATATTACAGTCTAATTTTAGCAATGTGTTTTCTTTTCCATCTATATCACATTTGTTTTGCTGACTGCAAAGCAATTGCCAATCGTAAATTTGAAAGAGGAAAATGTATTGCTGCAATCGGAACTACTTGGTGCAGAAAATGTGTGTAGTTATTGCATTATTTCACACTTAATTTGTTCTGTTTATACTTACTCTTCCAGCAATTTTTGCAAACGGGAAGAAGATTATGACAGCAGATTGTGATTGGGTGCATTTATCTGGTTTTGGTAGGAAGCATAGCCGCTATGTTCCGTCAAGCAGCAAGCAACAAATTTTGTCAGCAGCAAGTGCAGACAAAATCTGAAATCCAGCTTCTAGACATATTGGCATCTGCCCAAACCAACATATATTCCATTTACAGCACCATTTTGCAGCTCCTAATTCGATGATATCTCAGAGTCCTGTAGCTCAGTGGTTAGAGTACTCGCTTTGCAAGCGAGAAACCTGGGTTCAATTCCTGACAGGGTGAAACCTTGGGCAAGTTTACTTACTCTACACGCCTGATAATAATCCCTCAAAAAAAATGATAAATTGGTCATTTCAATCCACGATTGTTTTTGGGACACTGCTGTGAGCAATTGGCTGCCGCATTTCGCCCACAAATATACAGTCAATTCACTTTACAGTCTATTCTGTGAAGCAGTTTGAAACATCTAGAAGACGTGAAAAGCGCAATATCAAATGCAAGGATTATTATTATATACCTTCAGCAAAATTTTTGAACAATTATTGATATTAATTTTTTTTAACCAGTTATGCAGTGCAATTTTAAAAGTAGGAAAAATATGTTTTATAAGCTCGTCAATTAGTGACTTTCAGGTTGTACTGTTCCTAGTTATTCACACTGTATAGAAAATGTTTATAATTTCCTTATTGTGAATTTGTAATGGTGAATTAACATTCATTTGGAGCCAGAAGGAGCTACTTGGCTATAGCTGAGCAAAACTGTTTGCCAATTATTCTAACAACTTCTGTTTATCCTAGGATGAGAAGAGTTAACAGAAAAACGCGCAAGTATGGTGTGCTGAATACACATCTAGAAAACATGGAGATGAGACCTTTAGATCAGGAAGATGATGAGGAGGACGATACACTATTTGATGTGAATCATTCAAGGAGGTTAGTATTCAATTTAATGATGATGCTTTCTTAAAATCAATCTGGGGTAGTCATGAAATACAGTAACTGAGCAGGTTAAGTCTCTATTTGTGTGTCCAAAGAAATGAGATAGCCTTGTGTGTATGGATATTTTGGCCAAAAATAAAAAGATACACTGTTCACTAGTGTATGAAACAGAGTAATGGACTAGTAACGTTTGTTTTCTAATGTAACCCAAATGAAAATGTATGAAATGTTTCAGGATTTCATAATGAAATATCCCATGAACAAAGTATTTGAACTATAAAATTCAAATGGCTTCTAGTGGAAAAAGAAGCCTAGTTTTTTGCATCTGACATTAAAAAAGGTATTTCAAGACATAACCATTCACCTTTTTTGTCTCCTGTGCAAGCTTTAAAAAAAATAAAAAGTTAAATTATGAAAGGTCCAAATTTATAATTAATTTCAATAATTCCTGAAGAAACCAGTCATTTCGACTTGGGTAGATTCTCTAGTTTTGCATTGACATACTCTACTGAGTCACTAGTATAACCCAGAAGAACAGGAATACATCTTTAATTCCTGGCTGTGAATCTAGAGCTTCTATTCATTCAAGACCAGTATTGGCTCATTTTCTGCAAGAACACCTTGTAATGGTTTGTGGAGGGGAGACAAGATGTGCTTCTCAGGTTTCTCCATCTAGGATCTTCAAACTTGTGCTTGCAGTGTAGTCATTTTACTCAATTAATTTTTTTCTAATATATAGAAGTAGAATTCTGTACAGTGTTTTATATGACATTGCCTCAGAGCCTAAGCTGGAATCTTAACCTTTTTTAAGATCTAATTTCCATGTGGAATTTATCCTGTAGCATCATTTATCATTGCCACTTTAGTGACGCTACAAAATTTGTTCCAAAATGGAAACTAAATCTAAAAATATATTTTTTAAAATCAATATTTAACAAAATCCTCACTTTTTGTTCTGACCTCATAATTAGACTATCAGGATTGATTTGGAGTTCTTTGAAGAAACGTTTAAATTAGTTTGACAATACAGCAGACTGAGATGATTTGGGGTGGGGCGCATGGATAAATTTAAGAACAGTAAACTAGCACAATTTTCTATGACTGTCCCTTGTCCTTTTTTAATATGCTGTAGGTTTGAATTAACCAGAATAATTAACTGTATCTATTTGTTTCTTCACAAAGGGTATTATTGTAATAATAATTTAATTTAATAACTATTTAAATTATTATTTATGCATTTACTAGCCCCTTCCACATTTGAGAGGATGCCTCAAATCACTTCAAAGCACCTCTCTCTCTGCCCCCACCCTCCCTCCACCCCTCCTGATCCTAACCCACAACTTGGGTGCAAATCCTTGCTTGACCAGCACCTTAGGACGTCCTCCTGACATGAAAGACGCTATAGAAATATAATTTGTTGTTGAGGGAGGCATTTTTGCCCCGACTGAAACGATCTTCCTTCCCTTGGGTACTAATAAATCAATTGTCGTAAAATGTGGAGAAGCTTAAAATAAAGGAAAATTAGGTTATATATCTTGTATCTTCAACAAAAGGAGCTGATTCAACTACCAAGCGTAATTCTGTATAATTGTTGATTATTAATCTTTTTTTTTGGATTTCTGATTACTTTGGAGGAAGAGAACATTTTTTCTTTTATTTTCTTTTCTTCCATTGTAAGCGAAGAACTAGTGATGAACTATCCCTCCTTTAAGATACTAACGAAGAATGAAAGGGTGTTTTCTTGCTTTCTGATTTTAACTATTTTTTAAAGATTAAAAAATCCTTTGTGTATCAGTTGAATTGCTGCTGAGAGGTTTTACTGTTGATGAATCTGTGAGCAACTCTATATATTCTGTATATTTAAAATACATTTGAAGAGTTGATTTTTGATAGAATATCCTTTGATTTGACATTCTGGTTACCCTTGAATGTCAATCTGGAATGTTTGAATACGACAATTTCAGTACTAACTGAATACATAAGTATGTTACTCAGTTTTGCTGCCTGAAATATCTTCTAAATGATATCTAATTCTACTCCAAATATTTATTTGTGGAATTCCCAATGGACATACTTGTTGATATTCCTGCATTGGATGTGAAGATAAATTCCCTGAAAGAGTGGTATACTAAATGGGAGGTTTCCACTCTCTTTTAAAAAAACCCTCAAAATTATACTATCTCATGGTAATTTTTTTTAACTTTCTGGTTACTTCCAGCACCTTGGGACATCCTCCCGATGTGAAGGGCGCTATACAAATGTAATTTTGTTGTTGTTGTACCTATGGGACATAGTATTCGTTTTCCTATAAGGAGAACTTCACCTTTTCTCCATCCTTAATCCTACAATTTTTCTTCTATGCAAAATCAACTCTTTAAATTTATTTTTAATATAGAGGAGTACAGAACAGTGCAAATCTTCACACTAAATAAACCCAGAGTCAGGGGAGAACTCACAAGAGGTTTGGATGAAGGAAGGAAGTTCTTTGGTCCATTTGGCCTCATCCTTTCAAAATATCCACCCTGTCATCCTCCCGTTACAGCATCAACCTTTTTTTAAAAATAATGAGGGCAGAAAGCTGTACTCAACCAGTTACCTTCCTGATAACCTGTTCTTGCCGTTAATTATCCGCTGGGTGAAGAAATACGTCCTGCTGTCTGTGCTGTAATTGCCCATTGCAATCCTGAACCTCGTTCTTTTTGTTTTGCTATCTTAGTAGATCCAAAAGTATTGTTCTGTGTTTACTTCCTCAATCCCATTCAATATTAACAAAAATAATGAGGTTCAGGGTTGCAAAAGCCATTCTTATAAACTTCTATAAAGTCCCTTCTGTGACAATGTTTTTCATGATTAAAGAGCCCTAGCTTGACATTAAATTGTTTAAGATCCTACAGGGTATAGATAAATTGAGCTTCAATCATATGTTTACAGAGAGGAAGACTGAATAGACTACCCAGGAAGACTGTGAAGGCAAATTGTGTCGGCAAATTGGATAGGATAGCTATTTGGCAAAGAATTTGATGAAGGGTGTAAGAGAGAGAATGCAGCAGAGGCTTACTTAAGGATAGCCTTGTTGCAGCAAAATGATCTTTTCTAGTCCTAGATCTTTGGCATCTACCTGAAAGGGTGAATGGAACCTTGGTTTTAATGTCTAATCTGACAAACAGATGCTGAAGAACTGATTAGACTTTGGTATTTTGTGATATTGAGCTGGGATAGTTTTTGCAACCAGAGAAGTTGCAAAGCAACCAATATCTCAGCATTTATCTATCTGTACGATTACATATTTGAAAGTTCAGGGAAATGCTGTTACCTGGTTTTCCCTACCCTGTCAGCATGAGCCCTGACACTTCAAGTGCATAAATGACATTGCACTGGTTGTGCCTCAGCCTTACATCAGCAATCCAACTCTGTGCTTTGGCTTCTTCTCAAACTTCTTAGAGCTACCTTAACGTGAGCTAACCATGTGTTGCATATGTGCCATGCATATGTTATGATAGTAACCTGAAGTACCTTTTGTTTGAGGCCAGGTAACCTGTACAGAACCTGTTTATTATCTATCTGTTGAACCCCTTTTTATAGTGTTGCCTCACTTATAGTGCAAAGCCTACTTTGGACCTCCACTAAGTGAAACTACAATTGTTAGTTTTTTTTAAACACTGATTTTTATTTGTTCTCTTCTATACAACACTTTTCAACAATGTAATAAAACTGGATTTATATATAGTTGTTTGATGTACACATGAGAAAACAAGATTAGAGTTCTAGTTCACTAATGGTAATTTTACAGTTATAGTACAAGTGAGAAGATATCTTGCTGTGAGAAAGTTTAGTTTGGAAAAACATAAAACCTCATAGGAAGTACTGTTTTGAGATAAGGGAAGTACAGAATTCTGATTTTAAACTCTTTCAACTGTTGATACTTAGGTCAGATGATTTGTTTAAATTTCCTGCACAGTTTATATAATCTCTATTCTCACATGTGTTTTACCTTTCACAATTTGTGTTCATTTGTTCCAAAATGGTATTTGTTTAACTATTTTGCAATCTAGATTAGTAGTGAAACTCTTACAGGAGTTTAGCATGCATTGTTTTCTAACACTAGATTCGTTCTGCATTTATAGTGGGAAATCCCTCTGTCATAACTGGTATACTTGTTCCTCTTTTTTTTACAATTTGCCAATTTCTTACCCTATTTAACTTTTGTTACAGCACACTAGATAGAGATTTGTGTACTTTTTGACAAACAAAATACAGTGCTTGTGGGCAGAGCAAAAGTGCTTGTTTAAGGGAACTCTGCTTATGTGGGTTGACGATTAACGATGTTGAATTTTTAACTCAATACAACGCTTTGAATATTGAACATTTTAATGAGCCCTCTATAACTTTGATTGTAGAATCTCTAAGAGGTAAATAGTTTGGTGAAAGTTCCAACAAATAAAAACCTAAGCTTGAAAATTACATCAAATGTGAATTGTATTGTTTGCTCGGTTTTATCATATGTTGCTTTTTAAAATCTCATTTTGTTATAATCTTTCTTATTAGCCATAGACCGTACAATGCACCCTTTTCTCCGAGTCAGAATGATTATACATGCTGGAACCATTTCACCAGAAGTCAACCAGAAGTCAATGTTTTATCTGCTAATTTATATATACTAGAATCATTTATCCCTCTTAAATCCCATTTTTTCTTTTTGCTGTCTGTTTTCTTAATTTATCTTTTTCCTAGTCATAACCCATTTTTAAGATTCTTAAAGACTGCCTCTTTCTATTTGGTGTGTTCTGTTTTTTCACCCCCTTCCTAACTATTTTGAATCCTTTCCCATTGCCCTAGTTAACATTTCTGCAAGGAACATGAAAGCTGTTCTCCTGTACAGCTTATAAAATCTGAAATTCCTTACTGCATAATTTTCCAAGCCAAGCACCAAAGCATTTAATCTCCTTCCTAAACAGGTCTGTGGATGTTATGGGAATAATTCTAATATTATTACTTTGGAGGTCCTTCTCTTTCATCCGGCTCCTACAGAAAAGGGAAAAAACCTTTTTTTTCCCCTTTTCTGTGTCATTATTTTCCTGTTCTTGGTGTTTTCTGAATATTTCTTGAGTATTTTTCATATGTTCAATTATGACAGCAGGGAAGCAACAAATCATTTGGGATACTCGATTTGAATCTGAAAAGGATGCCAATTCTCAAACTGTAGAGCAGTAACTTTCAGCAGTAAAGTTAAAGGAAGTTATCTGCTGCAAAAAATGAACAACTAATCACCTGGCAGTTATAGACCTCACCTTCATGGATAATTACAAACCTCTCATATTTACAGACTCGCCTTCAATGATGCTAATCATTCAACATCAAATTCCATTTATATAGCACTTTCACGTTGGGAGGGCATCCCATTTGTAGAAATTATGGGAATCATGATTTCTGTTCCAAAGCTAATATCAGATATGATCAACAATAACAATATTACATTTGTAAAGCTCCTTTCATGTCGGTAGAACGTCCCAAGGCGCTGAGCAGTTGGGGATCAGGACCCGAGCGTGAGGTGACGGGGTTGGGATGAGGGAGGGCAGAGAGATAGAAGGGCGGCTGAAGGCACGTTCGAAAAAAAGGGTCTTGAGTCATGCCTTGAATGAGGCAAGAGAGGGAGCAAGGCGAAGGAATTGTGGGATGGAGTTCTAAAGGGTGGGGCAGAGAGGCTGAAAGCCTGGCCGCTGATGGTAGGGCGGGTCGGGCAGGAGACATGGAGCAGTCCGGAGCCTGCTGAACAGAGGGAGCAGGCAGGTTGATAGGGTGTTAACAGGTCAGAGAGATAGGAGGGGGCAAGGACGTGGAGGGCCTTGAAAATGAGGACGAGGATTGTGAGTTCTATCCTCTGAGGGTTGGGAAGCCAGTGGAGCCGGGCGAGGGTGGGGGTGATGGGATCACAGAGCCTGATGCAGGAGAGGACATAAGCTGCAGAGTTCTGGATATTCTGCAGCTTGTGGAGGGAAGAGTTGGGGAGGCCGACGAGGTGGGAGTTTCCGTAGTTGAGTCTTGAGGTGATGAATGTTTGTATGAGGGTTACGGTGGCCTGAGGGGTGAGGTAGTGGCGGAGTCGGGCAACGTTGCGTAGGTGGGAGAAGGCAGTGCAGGTCGTGGCACAAATATGGGGGATAAAGGACAGTTGAAGGTCGAACAAGACACCCAGGTTCCTGACTGGCTTGCTGAGGTTCAGTGTGTATCTGTGGATGCTGATACTGCCAGTAACTGAGGTGCAGAGGTTCTGGGCGAGCCAATCGGGGGGCCTCGTTCTTGCTGACACTAAGCTGCAGAAAGTTGGCTCTCATCCGGGACATGATGTCTGACAGATAGTCTGTCAGGACGTCAGGTGTCCTGGAATCGAGGGTGGAGGTAGAGAGATAGAGTTGTGTGTCATCTGCGTACATATGGAAGTTGACCCAATGTCTGTGGATGATGTCACCGAGGGGCTGGAAGAGAAACCGTTGGCAGAGACAAATTGGAGACAGTATGAGAGAGAAGACCTGAACCATTCAAGGACAGAACCTTGAAGGTTGAGGTAAGAGGAGAGACAGTGGAGGAGGATGGAGTGCTCTACAGGCAGCAGAGAGGTCAAGGAGGCAGAGGGATCCCTGGTTACAAACAACAACAACAAGATTCCATTTATAGAGCGCCTTTCACGTCGGGAGGATGTCCCAAGGCGCTGAAATGGACAGGATGTCGTTTGTGATCTTGACCAGAGCAGTTTCCGTGTGGTGAGCAGCACAGAAACCCGATTGGAGGGGCTCGTGAAGGGAGCGGTAGGAAGGAAGGAGCGAAGCTGGGAAACGACAACTCTTTCAAGGGCCTTGGAAAGGAAAGGGAATTTGGAGATGGGCCAGTAGTTAGAAAACAGGGATGGATCCAGAAAAGGTTTTTTCAGGATGGGGGGTGA
Source organism: Callorhinchus milii (assembly GCF_018977255.1). Taxonomy (NCBI): domain Eukaryota; kingdom Metazoa; phylum Chordata; class Chondrichthyes; order Chimaeriformes; family Callorhinchidae; genus Callorhinchus; species Callorhinchus milii. Next base: position 107,430,628 of record NW_024704742.1, on the reverse strand, counting down.
TTATGGCTGTTTTGAGGGGGATGGGAACAGTGCCAGAATGAACAAACATTTCTTCATTAACTAGTTTCCAGATACTAAAGAACAACTTCCTGTATAATTGAGTAGTGGTGATCATCTGCATTACAGTACAGGTTTCATTTCAAAATATTTTTGATTGGCAACACTAAAGAATATATAGCTGGTCCTATTTGTGCTCAAGGCCTGCACAGACTATTTTTGTCTCCACCAGCTATAGACATTAAATCAGCAGGTTCTTTTGAGTATTACCATTAAGAATAGTATGCTTTAGGTGGGGGGGTAAAGTTCTTTAAAGGAAATAAAGGATATACAAATGAAGCAGATGCATTTTGATTTTTTGGGGGTCATTTTTGAAAATACTTGATTCTGAGATAAGGCATGTGTATTGTGTGATAATGCAAATAGTTCTGTTGCCATTTTCCTTTTTTTCTTTTCATGAGATCTTGCCAATGAAGGCTTTTGCATAAATAAATCATCATTATTAATTTGTATGTGGTACAGCAATCAATTGTGTTCAAACCTAAATGAATGAGGAAGCATCTTACTTTCATTTTTTATGTTTTATTGCAGATAGATGCTGTGAACTTTGCAGTGCACCTTTGATCAAGACCTAAGCTACAAAGATTCCAGCAATATAAAGAAATTATCTGCACTTTGCTATATTGGAATGGGTTCCAAATCTATGTATTGTATGTACTGTAAGTTATTTCTGTACAGTAGTTTTGTATCTCTACTGTCCTATGAAGAAGGTACTATTTTAATATATGGGCAAATGTGTTTTTTTTGCTTCTGATTATATGTGCAATGAAAATGGAGTATGTAGGTTTTAATTCTGTCTGTAAAGATATAGAAAGAATTATTACTTTTANTTTTTTTAAATAGGAGAGCAAATGGAAATGTTTCTAATTATTATGTATGTACACATAATTATTCGTCTAGATTTGGCCTGGAACAATATGGCAATTGGAAAGTCTGCTAAAAGTTCAGGGAAATTATACAGTACGATTGGAGTCAGCCTTGAAGCCTAAGTTTAGGGTCAGAGTTCAAGGGTAGCAATGGTCAAGTAATTAGAATTAAAAAGTTGCCTAAGTAGAGTCCAAAGATAGACTTGAGAAGATTAGAAATATTCTTGAAGCTTGTAACAGTTTTGTATTCGTACTAACAGTAACTAGTTTTAATGAATTTAGTGTAATTTTAATAATCCTTTCCTAGGAAAGTTGAGCCACACACTGTGCTAATGCAATGTGTAGAAGTTAAAGTTCTCATATACTGTGTACAGAATCTATATAGATTTGGGGAATCTGGAAATGTGTTTACAAAATTCACTCCTATAATGATCAGTCTTAATGATTTTTTTTCCTTTATGCAAATGTGAAGTAGGTATTAAATAATTGAAAGGTTACTTAAATGTCAATCAATGCCTTTTAGATATTTTTCTGTATGAGTATTGAGTAAATAGTTTGTTTTTGTCATGAGAATTTCTGGCAAAGACTGTTATAAGATGTTATTATAATGGTATTTGAGTAACTGCATCATAATGATTACAAGTGTAATCAAATGTTTCAAAGTAAATTCTGAAGACCTGTTATGTTGGGATATGTTGCTTGTACTGCTAAAAGAAAAAAAAAGANTTTTTTTAATAAAACACTAATAAATATGTGATAGTAAGTCTTGTAAATAAAAATCACTGTCTTCATTTTGCATCCTCCACCTATCACTGGAAGAAACTCATTCTGCCCCAACTTTCCCACTTGTGTCACACAAGAAGGTTTTGCCTCCCCCTTTCGCCTCAGACCTCACTACTTTAGCTTTGTTAAACATTTCTGTTTTGGGTAAATTTGATTTTTTTAAAATTTCATCTTCACCTCTTAAGAAAAAAGATGTGTTTAGCTTTAACCACTCTATTGTACAAACCCTGATGTGAGTCGTTAACCCTGATGTCTATTCTGCTTCTTGTTGAAGTAGAACATTCCCACAATGCAGAATCATAATAGATTGTTATAGATTATAAAAGTAACAATAATAAATTGGTCACTTCAATCCACGACTGTTTGTGGGACACTGCTGTGCGCAATTGGCTGCTGCGTTTCGTGCACAAATATAGTCTATTCACTTTAAAATATATTCTGTGAAGCGCTTTGGGACGTCTAGAAGACGTGAAAAGCGCTACATCAAATGCCGGGATTATTTATTATTATAGATTGATCTTGGAAATACTGGCTGCCTTGTGGGATAAATTTAAGGACAGTAAGGGTTAATCTAGTAAGGGTGGTCAAGATCTAGTTCCAGACTGTACCTACTCAGTGCTAGCCTATATTGAACACGGATCTAGGGATGTGTTTTCCTACTGGGTTGTTCATGCTTCACCTATAGTCCACCCCTATTAGCTGAGATTGCTGCATAAGTTTGCCTATTGCTGTCATGGTTCTCTGATATGTGGCTAACAATGCCTAGCCATCAATGCCTAGTTAATCTGGGGACACCATCTACATTTTACACTGGAGCTCCCAGAAATTCTGAGGGGTTCTTGTCAGTCACAGATGACATGATGCTGTTGAATAAACTTAACTCACCTCATGGATATTGCAAGTGTTATCCAACGGTGCTATTTGTCTTTTGGAATTTGGGATTCGCATTAAATATTGGAATGACTCAACATGATCAATCATTGATGTTGAAAAAGTGTTTATACTCATTATCAGGAAAGCAATAGATCTTATGATTTTGGCCATTATAATAGTTTAGCAGATTTTTATGGCTGAGGAAATCATTCTTGGAGTTCATTGTGGGTGCACTGTCAAGTTGATCACATTACCTGAGAGGAACAATTGTATTGGGTGTTCAGATATAGTATCCAGGACCAAACAACTTCCAGTTGACATGAGTGTATATTGACACAAGACTTTTTGTGTGCAAGGGGGCACAGATATGTGAATCTACCCTGATCACATTAAATAAGAGTCTGTTGACATGCTTCAACCACTTCCTCTGAATTCACAGTTTGGAGAAGCACAGTGGCTAAAGGAAACTTCATCAGAATGTTCCCTTTCCTACCCACAAGGATGTGGCTGATGTTTGGTAAATCAACCATATGAAATTGATTAATCTTCAGTTTCTCACTACTGGGACACTGCATGTTAATGTTTCAATGTACCAAAATAGGCTTTATTGATATTGCTCTCATTGGAGATGTTAATGAGTGCAAATAACCCTTTACTAATGGGGCTTATAATGTAAGGTGGACGAAAATGATCTTGCATAATTTATTTCATAATTTATTGAAAATTTATTGAAAAAATTTATTGAAAATGATCACATCATTTATTGAATTTCCAGTGAGGATCTTCTAATGCAGGTGTTCTACTACACTTGATTTTCAGCTGAGTTTTCAATAAAAAGTTATTTTCCACCCTTGAATTCTAGACCAAGGGTGGAAAATGGTTTCTAAATAAGCAATCGCTTGTCTGACTTGAGCCTAGTTTTACATGAGCCCAATCCGTGCACTTCCAGTTTCTATTCCCTTAGAGAAATACCCATGTTGGGGCCCTTTTGTCTTGGACCAATTCTATCCAGTGTGAAAATAGGAAAATATTAAAAACCCAGATTCAATTTCTTAAATCGTGTCAAGAGTTCTAATCTTGAGATTTTTTTTCAATGCTGATGCAGCATTCTTATGTTAATGCTCAGTGGGTTTAAACATTTTGTGTTCAAGGAACCAGGCAATTAATCATTTGTTTAGGAACAATAGGCTTGCTCTAACTGGAGACTTGATAAATGGACTGGCGGAGTGCATACTCCATTATAAATTGGTGACAAAAAATACTGAAAAAATTATCGTAGTCTGCTTTTTGACTGAGTCTCAAATAAAGTCTCAGTCAAGCTAGATAAGGCTGTCACAACCTTAATGTATTTATTAAGCATTATTTTTACATCTGTTTTTTACATTCATCATTTTGCATTCATAGCTCCAGCCAAAATGTAGCTGTTAAAAGTAGCCCTAAAGAATATCACTTGTTATCCTAGTGGAGGATGTTTTTAACACTCAAAATGAAGTGGACCCTACCATGTAGTTAATCATTATTTAAAAGAAACATGCAGAAATTGTACTGTTTTTTTCAGCTTGAAAGTTTGCATATGACAAAATTGTTGGTACCTATGATCCACCAGGCAACTGGTGACCATCTTCAGAGGGAGTCTGGGGGGAGAGGTAAGCCGGGTCTCTGGGGTTAAGTTGAATCCGGTGTGGCATGCAATGAATTTCAAGCAATGAAAGATCAAAATTAAGTTGATCCTGTGTGACAATCGTGGGAGTTTGATATCTGAACTAGGCAGGTCCAAGGTACTGATGATGGACCAGCCAAACTAGCTCTTTGTAGGAGATGGAATAGCACATCAGTCCCTGGGGTCTTAACCTAATGATGTGTACAGATATATTTTCTATCCTTCTATTCACCTTTGTTGAATTATAGTGAAATTTGAACATACATAAAATTACTGAGTTTATTGTTTTCCTTTTTCATGCAGTTGAATTATATTGAAATTTGTGATTTGCAATGATCTTTGAGGCTAAGCAGGTTATAAATGTTTGAAAGGCAATTACTTAACATTCTGTTCTAGAAAAGTACTATTAACATTAAAATGGAATACAAAGCTGGTTTGCAATGCTCAATTTGTGCTGTTAATCTAGTGCAATGGAGCCTGATAATTAGTGCTTGAACTATGAATTCTGTTGCTGGGTTACTGTATCAGTGTTATTAGTACAAAATTTCCCATGCAACTCAAAAAAGATTGTTGTATGCTTTCTACAAAACTGTTTCCATAAATTATTAATGCTGTGTGTAATCCATTTTGAGAAATATGCTGAATTGAAAACTCCTTAGTAAATACATCAAACATATCTGAAGCAGTTTTGTTTAATTTTGGTATGCAAATACTCTTGTTGTTTGTTGTATCTCTATTAATACTCTGATGATTGTCTTGATGTTAAAGGTAAATGCAATCAACTCTTGATAATGTCCAATGATGTGCACATAAAATTGATGATCATTTTCAGAGAAAAATATTACAGAATTTGAAGTCAGACAACTTATTAAAAATCTACTAGGTTATAAACTTTGTTCATCCATCTATTGGGGTGGATTTCCACAAATTTCCTGATTTACGAAACACGGCAAGGCCTCTGAACAGAATCAAAATCATTTGTAATTAGAAAAAAATGTTGAAATTGAAGATGATACAAATAAGTATGTTTTTTCCTGCATTCTGTATAAATCTCTGATAAGGTATAAGATCTTCTCATTGCCTGACATCACTGTCGTAGCGCTGTGGATTTTGGGCTTTACATTCTCAGTCCTGCAAAGCGCTTTGAGACATCCTTCCGGCATGAACAACAATAACAACAAAATTACATTTATAGAGCATCTTTCACATTGGGAGGACGTCCCAAAGCGTTGAACAGTCAGATGTCGGGGCCCGAGCATGGGGGAGGGGTGGTGTAGCGGTGAGGGAAGGCAGAGAGGTGGGAGGGAAACCAAAGGCACGGTCGCAGAGAAGGGTCTTGAGACTGGCCTTGAAGGAGGCAAGGGAGGAAGCGAGGGGAAGGGACCATGGGCTGGAGTTCCAGAGTGGGGGCAGAGAGGCTGAAAGCCCGGTCACCGATGGTAGGGTGGGTCAGGCGGGAGAATGGAGCAGGCCAGAGCGCGATGAACGGAGGGAGCGGGCAAGTTGGTAGGGAGTCAGCAGGTCAGAGAGGTGGGAGGGGGAAAGACAGTAAATCAAATACAAGGATTATTATTATGATTGTACTTAATTCTCATACTAATCTAATTCACCTGTCATTAACTAACACACAGTAAAAGTTGAATTTATACTGATAATTAAAATGTTGACTGGTCACATATATAAGAGTAGCACTAATAAGGAACATGGCCTAAGCATAATTAAACACGATTTTTGTGTTTGCATAAATTAAAATTCCAGATGAGTAGCAATTATAATAACATTGTACCATTTAGTTTAAAATTGTATGTGTCAAAAGCAATACAGTATAAGCTCAAACCACCAGAGAAAATGTACAGTATTTAATCTTTAAAAACCCAGGAAGAACAAGAAATGTTCAACAAGTCTCATCATGTTTCCCTTTTCCCCTAAACTAGAAATTAATGTTATGAATATTAATGTTATGAATTGCTGTGTACAATTGGCTGCCGCGTTTCACCCACAAAATATTCAGTCAATTCACTTTACAGGATATTCTGTGAGGCGCTTTGAGACATCTCGAAGAGGTGATAGGCCCTATATCAAATGTAAGGATTATTATTATATTATATAATTTGCCAAATTCTGGATGTTCTAATTGGTATTAAAGAATAAATCTGCACCAAGGATGGAATTTTACTCCACATAAGACTTTCCTTCCACTGGATCAGTCATTGTTTGGTAATGTAGATATAAAATAATTTTAGATAAACAAGTTATGTCAAAATTCATAATACTCACTACTATACGAATTTTGACATCAGTTGTTAATCCTTAATAACTTGATTAGCCCCGTCAGGGCATCGGCATTAGAGGTATTGGCCTCCCACATATCTAATTAATTAATATTCAATATTTAAGGAATCTTAGTTTTGACTGCAAGTTAGACCTCAAAATAGGCAACAAACTGAAACAAGTGAATTCATTTTTGTTCATTAACTTACTGTTTATGATACCATTGTCAGCTAGTCACAGGATGCACTCTGCTGCTATTCTGCTTTACATTGACAAAGTGAAGATTTTGCATTTAGCTTTTTATTGCTTCACCTGCTCTTCTATCTTTGCTCCATGCTTCTGAAGGATGGGGGAAGAGTGTGGAGGCTTGCAACGTAACGCTGTGCATGTGTGTACAATGTCACCAGGCAAGTGGTGGAAAGACATTAGAAAAGTTGCAAAATGTTTTAGAAATTTATTTTCGCTTCTGCTGCTAGCAAAATAACACAAATGAAGGGCAGGATATGTATCTGAATCTTAGATGTCTTTGATTCTCTGCCTCCTTCAGGACCTGTCTCAAGACCCTCTTCGACCGTGCCTTCGGTCACCCTCCTACCCCTACCCTCCCTGTCCTCCTCCCCTCCTCATCCCAACCACCAGCTTGGGTACAGATCCCTGACTGTCCAGCGTCTTGGGAAGCTCTCCTGATGTGAAAGATGAAATGTAGTTTGTTGTTGTTATCCTGCAGAGGTGCATTGCTACGCCAATGACAGATATCCATCAAAGAGAACTGGAGAGGCAGACCAGTTTGTGGGTCCAGGGATGATTTGATGTTGGGAACTTCAGTTGCTTTATACCGTAAATTGTCTGCAGAGACGGACTCGGTACTGTAGATAAATTCATAAGGCAAAAATATTTCTAAATGTTCTTTTTGTCCTTAGGAAACTTCCTATGGTGAACTATGGCTTTTGAGTTACTATACAAAACAATTTCTTAATCCATTGAGAAGTATATTATAACTTAGTAGTACAATATTTTAATAATATGTAGTCTGCACACATTAGGAAGGGAAGAAGGATGGACCAGGAGAGGAGGTGAATGTAATGAAGCAAAAACTAATTTGCTCTTGTGGAGCTCCTTTTATATAATAATCCTTGCACTTGATATAGCGTCTTTTCTAGACGTCTCAAAGCGCTTCACAGAATATACTGTAAAGTGAATTGATTGTATATTTTGTGAGCGAAATGTGGCAATTGCGCACAGCAGTGTCCCACAAACAGTCGTGGATTGAGTGACCAAATTATCATTATTATTTTTATAAACAATTTCTATAGCCAATTCTTATCATGTGTTTGCCACCCTAGTTTAAGGTAAATTCCCCCCCCCCCCCCCCCCCCCCCAACCAGGGAGGAGATAGCTGAGACTTTAGTATACATATTTAAGAACCCTATCAGAGAATTGGAGAGGCAGACCAGTTTCTGGGACCAGGGATGGTATGTCATTGGAAAATTTAGCTGCTTTACACCAAAAGTTGCCTGCAATGGCAGACTCGCTTCTGCAGATAAATAATAATATAATAATAATCCTTGCATTCTGTATAATGCCTTTCACACCAGGAGAATGTACTGTGAAGTGTAGTAGCTATATTTGTGGGTGAATGTGGCAGCCAATTTGTACATAAACCAAAGGACGGGAGAATGGCCAATATAATATTTATTACCTAAAAGGTGGTAGAGCTAATCCAGGAACCTACAGGCCAGTCACCTTAACATCGGATGTGGGCAAGGTGTTGGAATCTATAATAAAAGATGAAGCAACTAGTCATCTGGAGAAGGAGAATATAATTAATAGCAGCCAGTATGGATTTACGAAAGAAAGGTCATGCTTGACCAACCTTATCGAATTCTCTGAAGTAGGCGAGGGACATGCGGTGAATGTAGTGGATTTTGATTTCCAGAAGACCTTTGATAAAGTGTCGCGTGAAAGGCTCACGATTAAAATCTGGGCTTGTGGAATCATAGGAGAGATAGCAGGCTGGATTAAAGAATGGTTCGGAAAACGAAAGCAAAGGGTAGGAGTTAAGGGTATCTTCTCAAGCTGGCAAAAGGTAGGAAGTAGTGTTCTACAGGGATCTGTGTTAAGACTGCTGCTGTTCACCATATACATAAATGATTTGGAATCATATAGGCGGTGTGGTGTCAAAATTTGCAATTGACATCAAGCTGGGGAGCATGGTAAACAGTAAAGGGGAGTGCAGAAGAATGCAGGATGGACAGATAGATGGCAAATGAAGTTTAATGTAGAAACATGAGAAGTAATTCACTTCAGCAGGAAACATAAAGAAGCCATCTATCGTCAAGATGGTAGGAACCTGAGAGGAGCAAAGATATCTGGGGATTCAGATTTACAAATCTTTAAAAGTAGCTGCACAGGTAGATAAGGCTATAAAAAGACCAATGGAGTTTTGAGCTTTATATGCAGAAGAACAGAACACAAAGGTAAGGAGGTGATGTTGAATTTGTACCAAACCATGGTTAGACCACATTTGTATTATTGTGTCCAATTCTGTTCTCCACACTATATGAAAGATATATCAGTGATGGAAAGAATACAAAGTAGAGTTACCAGGATGATACCAGGGCTGGCAGGTTAAGCCTTTTTTTGCTAGAGACTGGCCTGTTTCTGTACTGTACAGTCTATCTGAATGTCAAAGCACTTCAGAGTAGTTATTTTCAAGTACATTGACTGTTCTTATGGATAAACACAGCAATTATTCTGTTCCCAACAGAGTCCCATAAATAGCAATGAGATGCAGGATCAATTTATCTGGAGCTTTGTAAGACAGAACATAGTGTGTGTGGAGTGCAGGAGAGAAGGGAATTGGGGAACATTCTTCATAGACGTGAGTTGCTGATTTCAGTTTACCACTATTCTGTAGGCATTGTACTCTAAAAAGGGAGGGAGTCACAATCTGACACAATTTTTGCAATGATTTCACTGTATGTTAACGCTCTTGAGATGCTACCCCACGTGAATGGTGCTGTATAAATGCAAGTTGTTGTTCGTTGATGAAGGTCTGGAAGTAAGCTGTAACACTGCGATACATGGTTGAAGGAGACTCAAGAGCTTGTACCAGTCTGCTGATGTACGTCTCAAGCATATGACTTGGGCCAATAGAAAAGTGCGGTCGCACATTTTCCAAGGAATCCGCTACGAATGCCCCATCCGTTACAAATGCGCTACAAACACACCCTCCGCTACTAACCTGTACACACGGTGGGCTAGGCCCTGAGCCTCTCGCGCTGTTTTTGTGGGCAGAGCGGTTCCGGTCGCATATGTGTGGGGAATCGGCTGCGCTCGGCCTAAACTGAGCTCCTGCAACCAGTTTTTGGTAAGTGCTATACTATTTACATTAGCATTTTTAGCATTTTAAACATAACCACATGTTCAGGAAATGCATGCCTATAGTTTTAATCTGGGATGTTTCACAAAATGCATCTTTCAATAGCACCAATCACCCTCTGCAATTTTCCACACAATTTCTCACAATTTCCCCAAATGCCCCACAATTTTCGGCAAATATTTCTGTACTTTTCTGTTAGCCCAGCATATGGCCTGAACTAGACCCAACATAACTCGAGAATATAATGTGAAACACATTGGAATTGCCAGAGAACATTTTATTGAATGAAAACAACCAAATCGCTTACACAGTGGAACAAATCAACTGTTCATAACATTATTTATCGATGGAAACTACAAGTTCTCTTCATATTTTATTAATTGGTATTATTTCAACTAAAACTGCCCTCAGGCTTTGCCACGCATGGTTGAGGACGTATATATATATATATATATATATATATACCTCTATGCGTGCCTTGGATTTATGCAGCAAACCTAGCTTTGCCAAGTGTATTATTTCAGAGGATATTTGCTCTGTCCCCGAATGGAGGATATTTTTTGAAACTGATGCTCACTTCATCAATTTCAAATAGTGATGGACTAAATGAACCAAATTGCAAAACTGCAAACCCATGTCCTGTTAGGCTTCGCAATAGAAGCAGCGTTGGATTTAGTTCTGGGAAATGAAGTGGAGCAGGTTTCAGTAGGAGAGTATCTGGATAACAGTGATCACAATATCATTAGTTTAGAATAGTTGTGGAAAAGGACAACGATCAATCAAAGGTAAAGAACCTCAACTGGAAGCGGGCTAATTTCAGTGAGTTATAAAGGGACCTGGCCAAGATAGATTGGAAAGAAAGATTGGCAGGTAAGACAGCAAATGACCAATGGGAAGCCTTCAAGGAGGAGATAGTTTGGGGACAGAGCAAATACATTCCCACAAACAGGAAAGGTAGGACAATCAAATTGCCCTGGATGACTAAGGGAATTGGGATTAAAATAAAACAGAAAAAGGAGGCCAAAACACACAGGATAATCAAATAGAATATAGGAAGTACAGAGGAGAAGTGAAAAGTGTTTGGATCTGGAATGCATTACTTGAGAGGGTAGTGGAAGCCGATTCAATAACAATAACAACTTTTAAGAGAAACGTAGATGGGTATTTGGGGAGGACAAGATTGCAGGGCTATGGAGAGAAAGCAGGCCAGTGGGATTGAGTTGGATTGCTCTTTTCGGAGCCGGAGCAGACACGATGGACCGAATGGCCTCTTTCTGTGCTATATGATTCTATGACTATGAATTAGATTCTGTTTAAGAAAAAGCTTGCAAACGATTTAGTTGCAAAAGCTGTTTGCAAAAGAAGTAGCAAAAAGCCCGGAAAGTCACGTGGACCCTTGTGTGGGGAAAAAGCCCTAAGCCCTAAAAATTTCTAAGACCAGAAAAGAAGTAATTCACTTAAAGACTAGCTATCAACATCGGAGTTTTGGCAGTGCGGACAGACCGAGTCCCACTCCCAGTTACCGGGCATTGGAGTTTTTTGGGAATACCTGTGGGCGACTGATTCTGACTCGGTTGAGACACCTTTGAGCAGGGATTCACACTGACAGGGTTAGAAAAGAGCAGAGGCCATTTAGTATGTAAGCATTACTAACATTCGCAAGTACAACAAGGAGTGAGAACTGCATCAGAGCCGCATAATTTATTAGTAATGGAAATGACAATGAAATCCATGTAGGAAAAATTATCTGACAAATTTAAAGTATGTTTGTTGTCTGCAATACTCAATAAGAACCAAAAATAAGCAGGAAAGGCATCCAGGAACTAAGAAAAATAATATGTGCTTAGTTTGCTTATGTTGTATCTCTGATTGATCACTCAGCCTTTCTGCAGATTGATAATAGATAAATTCCTCGAGAGGCAAAACATCTGAGATCAGTCTTTTCCTTTCTCAAGAATGAAGAGGCATTTCTGCCTCTGCAGGAAATGTGTGTGATGGTGAGTGTTCATCGTCTGTGTTTTCATGGGTATCAGGTGGTTGAAAGGCCTATGGACCCAAAGATGAATGGTGCTCCGATCATTGACCAGGACTTGGTGGCAGTGGAAGTCAGAGTGTGCTCTGCTAACCTTGTCTGGGTAAAAATACCCCTTAGAGGATCAGGCCATGTGTTGTGGGATCAGTGTGAAATCTTCAGATGTTGCACAGTGGTGAACGCCAGGAGATCTTTAATGCTGTGCGTAGCTCGCTAGATGGCCTCGCACAAAGTTTTTCACAACAATAGAGTACTATTGTGGTTTCTATCCCCAAGAAGGCTGACCCGAGTGAACTACAGATTTGCCAAATTCAACACATTCTGAAATGCAAAGAAAATAGAGTAAATCTACACCCAGGTGGAATTTCTCCCCCCTAAGTTTGGTACTGGCTATGCTCTTTCCAGTAAAATTCCCTCCTGTCAATGTGACCCTTTTGTCAAAGTATCACATTTTGATGTTTCAAAATAGTTTGTCTTCCTGTCAACTGCGAAGACTAGTCAGATACATGTATTAACCACAGTTTCAATGACCTGCAGTGACAGCAAGAAGCATCCGAAATAGAACAGGATACTGATAGTGTTCTTGTGAATTTATAAGCCACTTGCATTTTGCTCTTGTGGTTTAAAACAGCTTCCAAATGTGCTCTTGCCGCGGCAATATTTTACATTTATTTTCTAAAATTTGTAAGCGGTGGTCAATCACACAGGGTTTTATTAAGATTTGAATATCATTGATGAGGCTTGTGTCTGAAACTGGCAGCAGCAATGCTCTACTTTTTATGGCAATCAAAAGAGAATACAAAATGATAAACTGGATCAATTACATACAAATTGTGGAGACATTACCAAGGGCAGCTTTGTACTTTATGACAGAGAGTCCTGAAAAATTGCTTCACCCTTAATAATTCAAGGGCCTCTTTCATTATATTGCTGGATGCAAAGAAAACAATGGTTATTAGCTGTAAGAAATACTAACAATGAAAATAATCCAAAAATTAACATTATCGTTGAGAGAATTTCAATTATAATAATGTATTTATGAGGAACAGGATACTAGAGTCAATTAATGCACTATCTTTTAAAATCTTTTGGCTTTGTCTGATTTTACCCTAGAGTAATAGGATGAAATGTTTCTTCTCTTTGCTGAGAGTTAGAATCTCAAGTGAAATCTATTAAGCATCTCAAACTAGTTCTTTGAGGGTACGATTTCACAAAACACAAATGTGTGATCCAATTTTATGCCAAATTGCAGAAATCACAGGGGTGTGGCAGGAATAATAATCATAGAATCATAGAATCATAGAATTGTACAGCACAAAAAGAGATCATTTGGTCCATCGAGTCTGTGCCGGCACTTTGAAAAGAGCAATGTAATGTTAATCCCACTCCCCAGCCCTTTCCCCATAACCCTGCAGACCCGTCCTCCTCAAATACCTATCATTTCAAAAGCGTTTTCAAAAGTTGTTATCGAATCGGCCTCGACCACCCTTTCAGGCAATGCATTACAAATTCGAACAACTCGCTGCGTGAAAAAAATTCTTCTCACTTCCCCTCTGCTTCTTTTAGAGACTATTTTAAATCTGTGATCTCGAGTCACCTACACATCCACCAGTGGAAACAGTTTTTCCCTTTCTAACCTATCAAATCTCCTCATGATTTGAAGACCTCTATTAGATCTCCTGGTAACCTTCTCGGCTCCAATGAGAATAATCCTATCCTCTCTAGCCTTTCCTCATAATCAAGGTCCCTCATTCCTGGTACCATCCTTGTAAATCTCCTCTGCACCCTTTCCAATGCCTTAACATCCTTCCTATAGTGTGGTGCCCAGAACTGAGGCCTAACCAGTGTTTTATATAGGTTAATCATAACCTCCTGACTCTTGTACTCTATGCCCCTATTTATAAAGCCTAGTATCGCATATGCCCTTTTTACAGCTTTATTTACCTGTCCTGCCACTTCAAGGATTCATTTATCTGCACCCCCAGGTCTCTGTTCTTTTACCCCCCATTACCAGCCTATATTGCCTCCCCTCATTCTTTCTACCAAAATGTATTACCTCGCATTTCTCCACATTGAAATTCATCTGCCATGTGTCTGCCCATTTTACCATTCTGTCTATGTCTTCCTGCAGTTGGCTCCTATCCTTCTCACTGTTTACCACCCTACCTAACTTTGTGTCATCCGCAAACTTGGAAATGGTACTTGCTATACCCAAGTCCAGATCATTTATGTATATTAAGAAGAGCAGTCGTCCTAATACCGATCCCTGGGGAACGCCACTGTACACTTCCCTCCAGTCAGAAAAGCAGCCGTTCACCACAACTCTCTGCTTTCTGTCTTCCAGCCAGTTCTGGATCCATGCTGCCACTGTCCCTTTTATACTGTGGGCTATCTTTCTTACAAATCTTTCATGTGGCACTTTGTCAAATGCCTTTTGAAAGTCCATATAAACTACATCAACTGCACTACCTTTATCCACCCTTTCCGTTACCTCATCGAAAAATTCTATTAGATTTGTTAGACAAGATTTGCCTTTAACAAATCCGTGCTGGCTGTCCCTAATTAACCCATAATCTTCTAAGTGAAGATTTATTCTGTCCCGGATTATAGTCTCCAGGAGTTTCCCCACTACTGATGTTAGGCTGACTGGCCTGTAGTTCCCAGGTTTTTCTTCTGTCCCTTTTTGTACAGGGGAGTAACACTGGCCACTCTCCAGTCCTCTGGCACCACTCCTGTGTCCAACGAAGATTGAAAAATTGTAGCCAAAGCCTCCGCTATTTGTACCCGTGCCTCCCATAGTACCCTTGGCTGCATCCCGTCCGGACCAGGCGACTTATCTACCTTCAGCCCAGTCAACCTTTTCAGTACTTCCTCTCTTTTTATACTTATCCTAACCATTCCGTCTACCCTTTCCTCCGATACTGATCCACTTCTTTTGTGAAGACAGATGCAAAGTACTCATTCAGTACATCAGCTATGCCTCCACAATAAGATTTCCGCCTTGGTCCTTAATTGGCCCCACCCTACCTTTGACTAACCTTTCTTTCTAATAATTAATAATAATCAAGATGCAAAGTGCATCTCCTGCGGGTAACCTCATGTATATTCATGTATATTTGCCCATAAAAAACACAGCCACTGCACTTATCAGTATATCCTGTGAAGCATTTTGGGACATCCTCATGACATGAAAGGCACTATATCAATGTAAGGATTATTATTGTTACACAAAATAACAAAATAAGGTTTAGAAATATCTGAAGAGAATTTGTTTCACAGATTTTTTTATATCAAAACAGAAGGCTTTATGGATGGTATGATATCCCATTAATAAATGCTCTTGTCAATTTTCTTCCTTTTGCATTGATCGTCTGTAGTTTGGGATTATGCATTAGGGAATGACTGCCATCTAATAAGTCAATATTGAGTTAAATAATAATAATAATAATAATAATCCTTGCATTTGATATAGCGCTTTTCACGTCGGGAGGACGTCCCAAAGCGCTTCACAGAACACACTGTAAAGTGAATTGACTGTATATTTGTGGGCGAACGCGGCAGCCAATTGCGCACAGCAATGTCCCACAGACAGTCGTAGATTGAAAATGACCAATTTATTATTGTTTTTGGTTTTGGAGGGATTATTATTAGGCTCTGTGTGGAGTAAGGAAACTTGCCCAAGGTTTCGCCCTCTGCCTGGAATTGAACTCAGGTCTCTCACTTGCAAAGCGAGTGCTCTAACCACTGAGCTACAGGACTCCACAAAATATTACATTCACTCTCCTTAAATGAACACTTTATAATATTTTCTACTCTGAATGCCAACTATTATATGATATGCACTATTATTATGTAAAAAATTGTGCTTCAATCCAATTATTAATACATTTACGTGTTGTTGGCATTTGCACAGATGTAAATTAGGCAATGGCACAGATGTAGCTAAGATGTGGGAAAATATAAAAATTCAATACATTGGTATATGATACACGCATTTTTACAAATGTTTGATGTAATTTTGCCATCACATTGTGAAGAGAAGTAAATTGATTTCCTTTTGTTGAATGCTTTGAAGAGTATGTATGTGTTTATAGCTTACAATCAGAAAATACCCTTTATTTCTTTATTTATCCTTTCACAGAAAATCCATTGTGTCAGTCAGAAAACTGCCAAATGACATTACTTTGTGAATGTATGGTACCCTTAAGATGACACAACTTTTCCATGACTACATTCTCGTTAAGGTATCTGAGTCCAGAAATTCCTTAATCTTAAAATGTTCCCATAAAGTAAAGTTTGTCAAAATTTGGAACTTTTTAAAAATTTGCCTAATTTTGAAAGTGAATTTTTTGAAAGAACTGTAAGAAACTAAACTAAGCTAAGTGTTAAGGCAACATAGAATCACCTATAACATTATAGAATGGAACAGGCCTCTCAGTCGAACTAGACCGTGCCAGTGTTTCTATTATACATGGGCCTCCAACTCTCGTAATCCCCTCTCAAATATCCCTCTATGCCTTTCTCTCCCTTGTACATAATAGTCTTAAGGATAAGACCATGAGAAATTTCAAGTTGATAACAACAAACTGTTGAAGTATTGCTACCACGTTAAATGACAGAAATGCAGTTTAGAATCACTACATGGTATAAAATCAAACAAAAGGATTTTTTTTACACACTCCTTTCACCACTAAGGCTTGAATTATATCTAGGCAGACAATGCAATGACAATTACAATCAATCTTAACCCAGTGGGTTCAAGTTCACAACACAAATTTGTTCACGGCTTAGCAAAAATAGGTAATCTCACAAAGGTTGGTGTGGAACACAGAAATAGCGAACTGCTGCAGGCAAGATTCTGAGGTTGTATTAAGGAAACATGAACAATATGGCTTTATTTTTCTGTATTCCTTCTATGATTTGTCTAATTTCAAAGTGGTTACTTTCAATAATGTATATAAAATTGATTAAACTTGCAATGATATTCATTGACTTAGATAGGCACAAATCTTATGCTAGGAGAACACTTGGATTGGCTTAGAACAGTGGAAACCTTCCATAAGAATATATAAATCAATATCAGAATAATAACTTTCAAATATATGGTTCTGAAGTCCGAATTCTACACATTTGTTGCTTCTCTTCTCATTTGTACAGATCCTAAATAATTTATACAATACAATATAAAATTACATTTGTATAGTGCTTTTCACGTCAGGAGGATGTCCCAAGGTGCTGGACAGTCAGGGATTTAGACCCTGAGCTGTGGGTCAGGATTGGGAAGGGAGGAGGGTAGGGCAATGGCCGAAGGCTCAGTCAAAGAGGAGGGTTTTGAGCTGCGCCTTGAAGGAGGTAAGGGAGGGAGCAAGGCGAGGGGAAAGTGGGATGGTGTTCCATAGGGTGGGGACAGAAATGCTGAAGGCCTGGCCGGCGGGGGACATGGAGCAGGCCAGAGCCTGTTGAGCGGAGGGTGTTGGCAGGTTGATATGGGATCAGTAGGTCACAGAGGTAGGAGGGGGCAAGACTATGGAGGGCCTTGAAGGCGAGGATGAGGATTTTGAACTCTATCCTCTGGGGGAAGGGAAACCAGTAGAGCTGGCAAGGGTGGGGGTAATGGGTGTCACGGAGCCTGGTGCGGGAGAGGACACTAGCTGCAGAATTCTGGATGAACTGCAGCTTGTGAAGAGAAGCGTTAGGAAGACTGACAAACAGTGAGTTGGCATAGTCGAGCCTAGATGTGGTGAATGCATGGATGAGGGTTTCGCAGCCTGAGGGGTGAAGCAGTGGCAGAGCGGGTGATGTTGCGGAGGTGGGTGAAGGCAGAGCGGCCCATGGCACGAATGTGGGCTAGAAAGGACAGATGAGGGACGAACAAGATGCCAAGGTTCCAGACTGGCTCAGTGAGGTGGAGTGTGCATCCTTGGATGGTAATGTTGTCAGTGCTTCAGGAAGGCAAAATATTAAAGTTGTACAGTATATAGATAGGAAAGGACTTTTTTTGGTTAGGTGGGTGTGTGATACATGTGGAAACCCATCATTATGCTTAAGAGTATCCAAACCAAACTGAGAATTCCATGCATCCCACCTACACATGGAAATTCCAGAGATAGATTGTTGAATGAAATGCGCACTCTCTCCCTGATTCTGGAAAGTATTAAGCGCAGGTTGGCAAGAGCCAAGGCTTGGGAACCCCAGCGTTGGGGTACTGCTGGAGTCTAACCAGCTAAAACAGCATAGTTTGCCATTGATATTGCTGTCTGGCAAGCTTTCCCACTGCTGGGACCACACAACCTATTAGGGCTTTGGCTTGCAGGGTTAATAGGAGCTGAGTGGAATGATTCCCTGCCCCAGTGACTGGTCTGCACCTCCAGGTCCTGCCGATGAACTATTCTATGGCTGTTGGTTGTTCTGTCATTAGAGGTGCCCTGGAATACTGCAGACCCACCTGGATCAGGAACCGGTCGACTGAACCCACAGAAGCCGGGTTCAATTCCGACATTCCATTGTCAATGTCAATTTGGAGCCAAACACAAAATACTGCAGATGCTGGAAATCTGAAACAAAAACAGAGAGGGGTCAGGCGAAGGGTTGTGGACCCAAAACGTTGACTCACTTTCCTTTCTCCATACATGCTGCCTGACCTGCTGAGTTTTCCCAGCTCTCTCTGTTTTCAATTTGGAACCAGTTCAGCTCCAAGGGGACCCCGCTTACAGGAAAGGACACAAAAGTATTGTGGCATTGTAGGTTCCACTAAACAGGGCCAGAGTGTTTCTGTGACACTATCCAATAAGTTAAATGGAGATAACTCAGTCACAAGTGGTTCTGAACCTACTGTTGTAATTGACCAATATGGCTGATAATAATGGGCTGTAAGACAATAGTGTTTCCTGTTGTAAATAAGCATCATATGATGATGCCAAGGAATTTGTATGATAAAACACAGTGACTTTTTCACATTTCTAACTACAAGTCACTTTGGTTGTCTGTTTGCTGTAATACATTTCATGGAGTCCTGTAACGTGATTAGCGTGCTTGCCTCAAAAGTGAGAGGACGCCCACAAATATACAGTCAATTCACTTTACAGTAAATTCTGTGAAGCGCTTTGAGATGTCTAGAAGACATCTTCTTCTAAGGGCGAAACCTTACACAAGTTTCCTTATTCCATACATCTCTGCTTATTTAGTTGTTCGTTGAGTCATCTCCACGATGTGATAAGGTACTATATCAAATGCAAATATTATATATATTACTGTTATTACTATTTGAAGTGCTTTGAGACATCCTCCGGACGTGAAAGGAGCTATATAAATGTACATTGTATTGTACACATTCACATCCATACACAATCACACATACGTACATACCTAGCTATCTATATACATACAAACACACAAAAACTAATTTCTTCATCAATAATTTATTTGATTAAGGTTTGAGCTCCTCTGCAAATGGTGAAGTGTCCAAGGAAAATGTTTATAACAGGGTCTATTTGATATGTGGCACTTTCTAATGGGATTTCTCAGTAAGGAAACCAATCGGGGCCTCCTAGTAATGGAAAGTATGTCACACCTGCTAACCTGCCAGAAATCTATCCCAGAAGTAGAATGAAGTGGAGGAGAGATCTCATGAAACCACGTGAGCTAATTCTAGTTTTCTTATCAGGAACTTCTATTGGAAATCACTACATATTAGAACCCCATTTATACATAATGGAAATAAAATAGTAGCAGACTACAAATTCCTACTAGAGACCTGGGTTCGATTCCCAGCAGGGCGAAATGTTGGGCAAGTTTTCCTACTCCACACGCCTCTGTTTACAAAGCATCAATTAGGAACCCGGTTGTTAGTTGATTGGCGGATTGCTTTTCCGGGGGTAATAATTCCTACAATTTTTTTAAAAAATTATAAGTTGGTCACTACAATCCACAACTGTTTGTGGGATACTGCTGTATGCAATTTGCTGCCGCTCTTCGCCCACAAAATATACAGTCAATTCACTTTACGGTATATTCTATGAAGCGCTTTGAGATGTCTCAAAGACTTTATAAGGCGCTATATCAAATGCAAGGACTATTATTATTACTACTTTGTTACTTTCTCATTTTATTTCCATTAACCATAGTCCAATACTTTGGACGAACAGTTAAAGAAATACTTTTCCAGTTGAGAAACTCGGAACCAAAGGAATCGCACACAGAATCATCGAGGGGGAACTCAAATATTTCAACAAGGTTGAAGGTCATTTATAACACCAGTGTAAGCAGAGTTGTTCGAATCTGGAACGCATTGCCTGAAAGGGGTGGTCGAGGCCCATTCGATAACTACCTTTAAAAATGCGGTGGACGGGTATTTGAGGAGGACAGGTTTGCAGGGTTATGGGGAAAGGGCTGGGGAGTGGGATTGACATTAATTGCTCTATTCAAAGAGCCGGCACAAACTTGATGGGCCGAATGGCCCCTTTTTGTGCTGTACAATTCTATGATTCTATGATAACAGTGGAAATAAGAGTGACATTTCTAACATATGAAATCACAATAGCAAAGTAACAACAGCAATAACAACAAATTGCATTTATGTAGCATCTTTTACGTCAGGAGGACATCCCAAGATGCTGGCTAATGATGGGTTTGCACCCAAGCTATGGGTTGAGATCAGAGAGGAGTGGAGGATGGGGTGGGGTGAGGAGGAGGAAGGAAGATGACTGAAGGGGTGGTCGAAAAGGAAGGTCTTGAGATTGGCCTTGAAGGAGGCAAAGGAGGGGGTGAGGCAGAGGGGCTCCAGGATGGAGTTCCAGATGGTAGGAACAACACAAAACAGATTGAGTTGGATGTCAAATATACCTTTATCTATTCAATTTTTTGCAGTTGAAAACGTATTATGCATTGCAAATATAATGTGTCAAGGCCAGCTGCCTGTGAGGTGTCTGTAACCATCTGTAACCTTGACAGTCACGGGTTTCTCAGGCAGCCTCACTGGTGGTATTATTTATCATGTGCCATGGCTGACCATGAAAATATCCTCTATTTTAACAATTGATTGAAAAATTCCAGTGGAAATATAAATCATCTTTCTGCTGGAATGACTTGGTAATTATAAAGTAATATTGAAAAGCATTTTTAAATAATTCCCTTTTGTGAGAAGCACTTGGCTGTGTTGGAAACCCCCCCCACCCCACTCCCCTCCCCACACCCACCCCAATAGACCAAGTCCTGTAGCTCAGTGGTTAGAGCACTCGCTTTGCAAGTGAGAGACCTGAGTTCAATTCCAGGCAGAGGGCGAAACCTTGGGCAAGTTTCCTTACTCCACACGGCTAATAATAATCCCTCCAAAACAAAAAAACAATAATAAATTGGTTATTTTCAATCTACGACTGTTTGTGGGACATTGCTGTGTGCAATTGGCTGCCGCGTTCGCCCACAAATATACAGTCAATTCACTTTGCAGTATGTTCTGTGAAGCGCTTTGGGATGTTCTCCCGACGTGAAAAGCGCTATATCAAATGCAAGGATTATTATTATTATATATTATTATAAGTCAGCAATGTTAAGACTTTCTGGGACCCAAATTTTCCCATGGTCCTAGCATTGAGACCATTGTTAAAAATTTAAGAATGTAACATTTTAGATAATGCTTAAATACAGTTTTAACTGGGAAGCTGGTTTTCCCAGTTCTTGAAACGTCATATCAGAAACTTAGTACAAAAGAGCTAGACATGCAGGAGAAATGAATTCTTGTGTACCCAATGCACAGGTAGATAATAAGTAATAATCCTTACATTAGACATAGGTTATTCTCATCCCATGTCCTGCTAATACCCCACTCCTCTACCCACCCCCTTTGCTCAGCTGGCTCTGGCTTCCTGCACATCCCTTGTCCCCTCTGCCTCCACTAATACCCGTTATTCAGGGGGTATGCTCCAAGTCTGAAGACATTCCTCTTTGACCATGCCTACTGTCACCTCTCTTCTCTCTCCCAGGTTTGGTGTCAAGCTTTGCTTGATTGCTAAATGCTTCAAGGCACGACCCTGTGTGAAAGGCAAAAAATCTAAATGCAAGTTCTTGTCTCAAAGCATGTTATGGCATTTCCTGTGAAATGGAAAGACTGTTTGGTTCTAGGTGAATGATAAGGCAAGTAGTTGAGCTGGTTCAGTCCATCCTGGCAATTTAAATGTCTCAGGCTGCCTCCAACCTCTACCCCAGTGATTTGAACAAGAGGGAGTGGCCTTTTTCTTTCCTCTGTGCATACAATACTACTTTGTATTGCTGGTAAGGCTAAAGACTACTCCCATGGATCACTTAGTGGGTTGAGTTTAGGCTGCTAACAACAGTATAATTCCTGTATGTTTTACAATATCTATTGGGGAAGTCGACAAGTGATAAAAATAAGAAATTCAATGCATTGCCAGGTTTAAGGGCAGCGAGTTCTATTGAAAAGACTATTGATTAAAAGACTGTGAATATTGATTCAGCTTTTCGAAGAGATTAAGAGAAGCCAACGGACAGGTGAACCTTGGAATTCGGTATAACCTGGTCCAGGGGAAGACTAGCTTGGCTCTTACAAGTGCAAACGGACAGAACAGCAGAAAGAAGTGGACTGCACCTCTCACGTAAGATGAATATCACAGAGAACTTTGTAAAGATGACAGGGATCATCAACTTGGGGTCAGGTGGAGTTTGGCAATATTGATCAATAACACAGTCAAAGTGATGGTGTTAAAAGCAAAGTGAGTAGGCACAAGATGAAGGGATTTTAAGATTTCCAGGGAGTTGGAGCATAATGGATCAATCTCAGCATTTCACAAGATCACAAGATTGGTTAAGATCAAGAAGGCCCATTGGCCAAAGCTGCTTTTTAAATGAATGCAGTGTTCAGGCTTCAACCACCCTTCCTGGCAATGTGTTCCAGTCATTAATTACACATTTAAAGGATATCAAAATACTATGACGTGGATTGACTGTGTTTTGTGGGTGAAATGCAGCAGCCAGTTTTTTCACACTGCAATATCCCACAAACAACCACGGAGTGAGTGAC
Source organism: Callorhinchus milii (assembly GCF_018977255.1). Lineage (NCBI taxonomy): Eukaryota > Metazoa > Chordata > Chondrichthyes > Chimaeriformes > Callorhinchidae > Callorhinchus > Callorhinchus milii. Next base: position 107,407,672 of record NW_024704742.1, on the reverse strand, counting down.
CTATTTTATTTGGTGGATTTGTAGGCCAGGAGAGAAGCTATTTTCTTTTTGAATAGTGCAGTAGGATCTTTAATGTCCATCTGAACAGGCAGACGGGACTTCAGTTTAATGTCTCATCCGAAGGAAGGTACCTCCGACAATGCAATACACTCCCAGCATTACATTGGAGTGTTAGCTTAGACTGTGTGATTCCAAACCCAAAGGGGACTTGAACCAACAACCTTCTAACTCAGAGGCAATTATTGCGCCAACCTGATACACAAATTATTTTGTTTGTTCAGTAAAAAAGCTTCTTCCTGTCATTGTGTCCACCCCAACACTATATCAGAGCATCTGTTCATGAGGAAGTCAAAAGGGACAAGCTGGGAAGCAGTGACATATAATTTCATCAAATACAAGGATTATTATTATCTTTCATTTTGTCTTCCTTTTCTCAGTACAGCTTAAAATTATTATTTCTTCCCACTAAAGGTTGCTTACTATACATTCTCTGGACGTACAAAAGAATTGTAAAGGAAAACATGAATCATAGTTAATAAACAAGTCAGTTGCTGAATATTTATTTTTAAGTGTTAATTTTTTTCATTATTCAATCTACAGAAGAAAAACAAACAGGAAATAGTATGCACATTTTGAAAGTTGCTATGCCATTGGATGGGCTGTTAGCAGCTTCTTAATCCTCATCCTAAATAAGAATCCTAAATAATTCTTGCAGTTGATTTCCATTTGATTTGGCTCTTTTCACATATGCCATCAGTGTCCATCTAAAGTGCATAAAAGCTAGAACAAGTGGTCAACATGGATTTAGAAGCAATAGATAGGTCAAGCTTCAGAAACGTATTGAAATTCTTTGAACACGTAACTAAATTGATTGATTGAAGTTAATTGTACTTGGATTTTCGGAAAGTACTTGATAAAGTTCCACATATGAATCTTATGAAGATTTATATAGAAGGCATAAGCTCCTAGAATTAATAGTCAACTTGCTAACCATATTGGAAATTGGCTTAGCAATTGAAAGTTTTGATAAATGGAGGAAGGAGGATAGAAACTGGTGGGTTTTGCACAGATCCATTCTGGGTTCCCTAATGTTAAGACTATTGTTGAATAATATACAACTATTGACCTATCATAATAATCTTGTCAATCTATAACAACAGGTGGTCAGGAATGAGTACAGTGGACTCAAATCAATACAGTTCAGAGATTTGATTTAAAGAACAGAAGGCGGCATTAATGTGAAAATATACGTTTCACATTGGGATGGAAACATGGAATATGCGCACTATGACAGATCTCCACCGACATCAACAGAAACGGAAAGGTTGGGTTAAAATACTCAAGAAAGTGGAAATGATTTGGGCAGCGCATGCTTGGGATCGGATCTCTGACCGGTCAGGGCCTTGGGATGTCCTCCTGACTTGAAAGGTGCTGTACAAATGTCATTTGTTGTTGTTGAATAGGTTGAATGGACTGCTTGTGTCCTTCAGCAGTGGCTGATCAATGAAAGCATCCAGTCAAAGCTAAAAACAGCAAATGTATGCAGTAGACTCAAACATAAAGCAATTATTGCTGTGTTAAGTATAACTTAAAAAAAAAGCTTGATGTTTATGTGGCTGGGAATGGGATAAACTGTTATAAAATAATGACACAGAGATGATCAAATGAAACATGTTGCTTCCCTGGCAGCTGCAAAGTAATGCTATAGATACTCAGGCTTTACTCGAGTTATTGTTGAGACAAGGAAATGGAATTGATGAGTAAAAATCATTTTAAAAAGTTGGTTTTCGCTGGTCTGTGGATGGATTGGGCTTGATCAAATAATAATTGCATTTGGCATAGCGACTTATTATATCATTGAGATGTCTCAAAGTGCTTCCCAGAATATACTGTAAAAGGAATTGAATATATTTTGTGGGTGAAATGCAGCACGTGATTGCGCACAGCAGCATCCCACAAACAGTGGATTGAGTGACCAAATTATTCTTGGTCCTTTCATGGTAAATGAATAGACTTTCCTTTTTCTTTGCTTTAATCAAGAAAACTGATATAGCATCAATTCCACATAGAGTTGGAGAAATAGCATATGACAAAGAGCAAACATTGAATCCAATATTATTTTCACAGGGTTTATGTACTTATTGAAAAACAGTTTAATTTGATTTAATTATTGATGCATTTTACATTTTTACACAAAAAAAGTTTAATAACATCTGCTTTTGAGTTATTGATACATGTTAGAGCTCTGAGATAAATTACAATAATATCACATAACCTTATTGGGGAATTATCCAAAAAAAGGGATGTGCGTGTGTTAAGCTTAAGTCTTACTGTAGCAGCTTACTGTGGTTGCAGATAAGAACACAAGAACATAAGAATTAGGAGCAGGAGTACAACAACAACAACAAGATTACATTTGTATAGCGCCTTTCATGTCGGGACGATGTCCCAAGGCGCTGGACAGAGTACAGCATTTCAGACCCGAGCTGGGATTGGGGGGGTAAGGGAGGGGAGGGGAAGGGGGTGGCCGATGGCATGGTCGAAGAGGAGGGTCTTGAGGTGGGACTTGAAGGAGGCTAAGGAGGGGGTGAGGCAGAGTGATTGGGGATGGAATTCCAGAGGTTAGGGGCAGAGTGGCTGAAGGGTGGATCAGGGGACGTGGAGCAGGCCAGAGCTGGCTGAGTGGAGGGAACGGGCGGGTTAATAGGGGGTTAGGAGGTCACAGAGGTAGGGTGGGGCGAGGCCATTGAGGGCTTTGTATGTGAGGACCAGGATTTTGAACTGGATCCTCTGAAGGATATGGAGTCAGTGGAGTCGGGCGAGAGTGGGGGAGATGGTTCATGGAGTTTGGTGTGGGAGAGGACACGGGCTGCAGAGTTCTGGATTATCTGCAGCCTGTGGAGGGAGGAGTTGGGAAGGCTGACAAGCAGGGCATTTTCATAGTCGAGCCTGGAGGTGATGAAGGCATGAACAAGAGTTTCAGCAGCCTGAGGGGTGAGGTAATGGCGGAGTCGGGCGATGTTACGGAGGTGAGGGAAGGCAGAGCGGGTCATGGCTTGAATGTGGGGGAGAAAAGACAGTTGAGGGTCGAACAAGACACCCAGGCTCCTGACTGGCTGGTGAGTTGAAGTGTGCAACCATGGAGGTTGATGTTGCCAGAGTCTGAGGTACTGAGGCGCTGACGTGAGCCAATCAGGAGAGCCTCAGTCTTGTTCACATTCAACTGTAGGAAATTTGTTCTCATCCAGGACTTGATGTCCGACAGGGAGTCTGTCAGGACAGCAGTGGTCCTGGAGTTGAGGGTGGAGGCAGAAACATAGAGTTGGGTGTCATCCGCACACATGTGGAAGTTAACCTCATGTCTGCGCATGATGTTACCAAGGGGGAGCCCTGGGGGATGCCAGATGTGACAGTGCGGGGACTGGAGGAGAAACCGTTAGAAGCAACAAAGTGGAGACGGTGAGAGAGATAGGAATCGAACCAGGCAATGGCAGATCATTCGGCCCCTAGAGCCTGCCCCACCATTCAATAAGATCATGGCTGATCTATTCTAACTCCACCTATCCGCCTTATCCCCATATCTCTTAATCCCTTCATCCACAGGAAATCTATCAATCTCAGTCTTGAATATGTTCAAGGACTGAGCATCTACAGCCCTTTGGGGTAGAGAATTCCATAAATTCACTACCCTCTAAGTGAAGAAGTTTTTCCTCAACTCAGTGCGAAAGGACTTACCCCTAATTTTAAGACTGTGACCCTTGGTTATAGTTTCTCCAACCAGGGGAAAAAGTCTCCCACTATCTATTCTGTCGTGCCCCTTAATAATCTTATAGGTTTCTATAAGATCACCTCTCATTCTTTTAAATTCTAGAGAATATAGGCCTAAATTGCTCAACCTATCCTCATAACTCATCCCACTCATCCCAGGTACCAATCTAGTGAATCTACGCTATACCTCCTCCAAGGCGAGTACATCCTTTCTTAAATAAGGAGACCAAAGCTGCACACAATACTCTAGGTGGGGTCTCACCAGGGCCCTATACAGTTGCAGCAAGACTTACCTACTCTGTGTGTGTGTGTGTGTGTCTGTCTGTCTGTCTGTGTGTGTCTGTGTGTCTGTGTGGTTGTCTGTCTGTCTGTCTGTCTGTCTGTGTCTGTCTGTCTGTCTGGTCTGTCTGGTCTGTCTGGTCTGTCTGTCTGTCTGTCTGTCTGTCTGTCTGTCTGTCTGTCTGTCTGTCTGTCTGTCTCTGTGTGTGTGTGTGTGTCTGCCTGTCTCTGTTTGTCTGTCTGTTTGTGTATGTCTGTCTTTTGTGAAGTCCTGTAGCTCAGTGGTTAGAGCACTCGCTTTGCAAGTGAGAGACCTGAGTTCAATTCCAGGCAGGGCGAAACCTTGGGCAAGTTTCCTTACTCCACACACCTAATAATAATCCCTCCAAAACCAAAACAATAATAAATTGGTCATTTTCAATCTACGACTGTTTGTGGGACATTGCTGTGCGCAATTGGCTGCCGCATTCGCCCACAAATATACAGTCAATTCACTTTACAGTGTGTTCTGTGAAGCGCTTTGGGACGTCCTCCCGACGTGAAAAGCGCCATATCAAATGCAAGGATTATTATTATTATATATTATTATATTCTAACCCTTTTGTAACAAAGGCCAACATACCGTTAGCCTTCCTAATTGCTTACTGTACCTGCAAACTAACTTTTTGTGACTGGTGTACAAGGACACCCAAATCCCTCTGAATGCTAACACTATCTAGTCTCTCCCCTTCTNAAAAAATAATCTGCTCTACTGTTTTTGCCACCTAGGTGGATGACTTCACACTTCCCTAGATTATATTTCATCTGCCACCTATTTGCCCACTCACCTAGCCTATCTATATCTCGTTGCATTTTTTTAATGTCATCCTCGGTGTTTACTTTCCCTCCTAGTTTAGTGTCATCCGCGAATTTGGATATATTAAGTTCGATGTACTCATCTAGATCGTTGATGTAGATTGTAAAAAGTTGAGGCCCAAGCACTGATTCTTGTGGCACTCCACTAGTCACATCCCGCCAATCTGAGAAGGACCCATTTATCCCCACTCTTTGTTTTCTTCCTGTTAGCCATTCTTCAATCCATGCTAATATATTCCCCTTAATTCCATGGGTCCTAATCTCCTGGATCGACCTTTTATGCGGCACCTTATCGAATATACTACATTCACTGATTCCCCCCTATCTAATTTACTTCATATGTACTCAAAAAAATCTAAAAGATTTGTTAAGCATGACTTCCCTTTTGTAAAGCCATGTTGACCCTGTCTAATTATATTGTGATCCTCTAAGTATCCCACTACGGCATCCTTCATTAAGGATTCTAGAATTTTCCCTACTACCGATGTCAGACTGACTGGTCTATAGTTCCCCATCTTTACTCTCCCACCCTTCTTAAATAGTGGTGTGATGTTTGCGATCTTCCAATCAATGGGAACTGTTCCAGAATCCAAAGAATTTTAGTAACTCAGACACAGAGCCTCCACTATCTCATGAGCTACTTCTTTTAAAACCCTAGGATGCAAACCATCAGGTCCAGGGGACTTGTCACTTTTTAATGCCAACAATTTCCCTAGCACCAATTCTTTGCTGATGTAAATTTCCCTATGTTGCTCTCTATCATTAGCCCCATGGTTCATCTCTATTTCTGGTAAATTTCTTGTGTCTTCTAACATGAAGACAAAAGCAAAGTATTTATTTAGGGACTCTGCCATATCCTTATCCCTCATTATAATTCCTCCTGTCTCTGCCTGTAATGGACCCACATTTACTTTTGCTAGCCTATTCCTCTTCATGTACTTATAAAAACTCTTACAATCTGTCTTAATGTTCCTAGCTAGCTTGCCCTCATAATCCATTTTCTCACTCTTAATAAGCTTTTTGGTTTTCCTTTGTTGGTCCCTAAAACACTCCCAGTCCTCAGGTTTGTTACTCTTTTTGGCAGTTTTATAGACCTTTTCTTTTAGTTTTATACTTTCTCTAACTGCTCTAGTTAGCCACGGATGAACTGCTTTCCCTGTGGTACTCTTATTCCTCAAGGGAATATGTGACCGCTGAGAATTTTTGCACTGCATCTTTAAACGTTTGCCATTATTGGTCTATTGTCATATCCATTAATCTAATTCCCCAGTCTATTTTAGCTAATTCTTCCCTCATACCTGATACCTGATAAAGTTAGCTTTATTTAAATTTAAGACCCTTTCTCTTTGACCGAGCCTTCAGCTCCCCTCTCGACTCTCTTCCCCCTCCTCGCTCCCTCCCTTCCCTCCCCTCACCCTGACCATTTCCCCCCTCCTCGCTCTCTCCCCTCCCCTGACCATTTCCCCCCTGCTCGGGTCATGACCCAACTGTGCAGCGCCTTGGGACGTCCTCCTGACGTGAAAGGCGCTTTATAAATGGAATCATGTTGTTGTTGTTGTTGTTGTTGCTTCTGATTTGACTACATCGCTCTCTAACTTAATACTAAATTCTTTCATGTTATGATCACTCTGCCCTAGAGGAGCCTTAGTATTTATATTACCGACTAGCCCTGTTTCGTTACACAAAACAAGGTCTAGGATGGCCTATCCCTGTTTGGTTCCTCAGCATACTGCTCCAAAAGCTATCTTTCATACATTCTATAAACTCCTCCTCTACCCTACTTTTGCCGATTTGGTTTTCCCAATCTATGTGAAGATTGAAATCACCCACTATTACTGTATTACCTTTGCTACATGCTTCTCTAATTTCTTGATTAATACCCTGCACTCTGCTCTGATCACTGTTTGGGGGTCTATAAACTACTCCCACTAATGTTTTCTGCCCCTTGTTATTTCGTAATTCTACCCATACCGTCTCTACATCCTGGTTATCTGATTTGAAATCCTTCCTCTCTACTGTTTTTATTCCATCCTTTATTAACAAAGCTACCCCCACACCTCGTTTTCCACATTGTCTATCCTTCCTATAAGCTGAAAACCCCAGAATATTTAACTCCCACCCTAGATCTCCCTGTAACCATGTCTCAGTAATGGCTACCAGATCATACCTGTTTGTATCTGTGCCTTTAATTCATCTATCTTATTCCGAATGCTTCGTACATTCAGATATAGCCATTTTAATTTCTTACCATTTCCCCTACTCTCTGCTGCCCTATCTTCTTTACTGAGCTTCTCAGCCCTCTTTGACCTATTCTGTTTATCTCTCTTGTTATTCTGATCTGCCACCTTTAGTTTTCTTAATATTGCTGGCTTGCGATTATTTCTAAGTTAAATTCTTAATTAATTGAGATAGAAGCCGAAACTTCTGCACTCCCTCACACTTTTGGGAAGAAATTACTAATCTGAATTCCCTCCTCAGACTTATTTTATTGAGAAGAAGGAAGGGGCTCTGTGAAATATCCCAGGATTTCCCCGAATTGAAGACAAATCTTCATACAGACAGTGAACATGAAACATTGTGTTCATGCCACCAATCCAAGAGTTCGTACTTTGTATTATGTGGGCGGAACGCAGCAGACAGGTTGTGCACAGCAATGCCCCACAAACACCTGTGGAGTGAGTAACCAATTCTATTTGGTGGTGGTTTGGGGTTTTGTTGGCCGGGACACCAGGAGAAACTCCCTTCTCTTTTCGAATAGTGTCATGGGATCTTTAATGTTCGCCTGAACAGGCAAGTGGGTCCTCAGTTATCGTTTCATCTGAAAGACACATGTACTATCACATAACAAAGCGGACATACACACTTGCAGATCAAGTTTATGACAGACAAACCCATATCACACAGCACCCCAAGATAGCAGAAGCCAGATGGTTAATCCACATACAAAGCCACATCCTATTCCTTATGAGTTGATCTTGGGTTTTACTCGTAGCTTTGACAGGAAGTTGGGCCATGTGGAGCTGGCCCAATGCAGTGCTGCTACTTCACCAGGTTTGGGAGAGCCAGAGAGATAGATTCCAGCCTTGCAAAAACTATTGTATTCCTTAACCTCTCTCCCATCACCTGCCTGGTCAAATTGGCCAGGAATTGCCTGCTTTGGCAGGAACTCAGGGGCAGCCACCATATTTAGGCTTTCCCTTTCTCCCAGGATCACAAGGTCCTGTAAGACTCTCTAAAGTGGCTGCCATTTGGGGCTCCAGAGTAGCTCCTGTTGAAGTGTTACACTATTATGCACACATTTATGCAGCATGTAGACATGGAGCCAGTTGGTGAGTCAGAGATTTATCATTAAATATTAGGGATTTATGAAGCAATATGTAAAAAAGAACTGACCCATGCTGAGCCAATGTAATATTCACATGTTCTACATATATAAGGTGAATCTTCTGTAACTGAGTAATTTAGCAGCTGAGAGATTTCAGACTGCCCAATGTCTTTTTTCCCCATTCAAGAGGGTTATTAGTACATTTTATGGTGAGACGCACACATTTAATTGCCGACATAGTTGGGAAGACTGAAATAAAACGTTGCTAAGGGAACAACTTAAATGGCCTTGGTAGCAGTTAAGTTAGTCAACCATATCACTTAGCTCCTACTATTCTGTAAATTTTTAAATAAACCATGTTACTTGTAAAGTAAAGTAAGGAGGTGATAGCTAATACAGGACCATCAATACACATCAAAAGAAGCAAATGGAAAATGGGGGTCATAGAAGCATAGAAACTTATGACACATTAAGCGGCCATATCGACCCATTGTATTCATGTGTAGTTACATCTAATACAGCAGGTGGAGTGGGACCACAGACAGATAGGACATGAATCCACTCCTGAACTTCTCCAGCCACAGAGCAATGACTTTCAGCCACTTAGCTAGGAGAACTGTATGCGAAAGATAAGTTCTTCTCCAGAGGGAGCTGAGGAAGATAGAAAGAGTCAGCATACAATCCCATTGGTCAATTACAAAATCTGAGCCTTAGGAACAACGTAGGCTGAGCCTTGTTGTTCCCTGGCCACATTTAGGGCATTGAGTGGGACATCCATCATAGAAACTTGTGTAACCTTACTAAGAAAAAAAGGTCCGAAGCAACCCCATGAGTCCTACTTCACATAGCAATGAAAATAAATATTTCCAAATATCTCCAGACTGGAGTCAGATGCAGGATAAGACTTCATCCACTGTAGTTCCCTTCTCACCAAACAAGGTACAGTATTATACAAAACAACAGAAGATTTGTAACAAAGAAAAGATCATTAAGATCAAAAATCCTATTACTTTTTAATAGTAGTACCTAGAATCCATGGTGTGAATGGTCCATGAAGAGAGTTTCAACAATTCAAAGTGTATTGTCACCAGATCCTGTTTGAGTCAGTCTTTGTGAAGACTGAATCCAGTGTACAGACTCGTCTAACCTTAGCTATTGAATTTGTGACTGCTTTAGAAAGTCAGAAAGGATAAAAATTACATTGCAATGGAGAATAGTAAAGCCTTAAAAACATTAGAAAATACTGTGAGAGATCAAAAGACTAAGACATGTTAATGAAAGTGGTCGACCACATGTAACTAATGTAACAGACCTAACAAAATATCCATGTCATCACTTATAGCTGCTATCTGTTAATAGAGATATCTTTCGGATGAGATGTAGAACCATTTATCAGGTGTATATTAATGATCCCACATCACTATTGGTAAAATTGTTTCTCCTTGTGCCCTGGTCAATGATCTTTGAAATTAATTGGCCCTTCACCTATGGTTGTTTATGGGATCTAAACCATGAACACACCTGATAACATTCACATTTCTACTTGATAACATACTATAAAAATACATGTTCTTTCTTTAAATATGATGTGGAGTTGAACCCCCTCCTTACCATTATCTGACATCTACACCAGCTCTCCACATCTGCGCTGCCAGTGAATCCTATTGTTGTTATGACACGTATGATTAATTATTGCTCCTGCTCCATTTAAGCTGCTGTCAGTAAAAGACAATGTGTCATTCCATCTATTACTATATTGTGTGGTTGTATCTAACAGCTTGATGTGTTCAAGGATACCAGAGTCACTTATGACGATTGTGTAAAATATGACTAATGCAGAACTGGGCTAAGCAAAACATTATACTTCAATGTCAGGTAGTTCTGATTTAAGTCAAAGGCCTTTTGCTTCGATAATAGTTCATTGGATATTTTCTGTCGACATTAATGTGCTTGTAATGTGGTGCGTTTAAGTTTTTGTTCCTTCACCTTAAGATAAGGAATTGGATGACTTGTTTTGAATGTATGTTTTATAGGGTGATTCTAACATTTTCTTTCATGGACAGAAATAAACCAAATGATGCCATTACAGCCTAAGTATCCAGCACATGCCAAAGAGCCAAATGTGAGCAAAATCAGATGGTATGATCAAATATTTTCTCCTTGAGTTTCTTAACTCACTTCTTCTGATTATAGTTATCCAAGCGAAGGTATAGCTCCATAATCAATAATGCCCCACTGGCATCTCGCTCATGTCATCAGTTTTCATCTGGGACATATTGGCAGGCAGTTCAGCCTTATCCCTTTCCTTCAGATAATGGAACATTGACATTGCCAGTCCCACATTCATGACACACTGAAAATATCAAAGGCTATAGAATGGAGAACACAGAATCATCTTGAGCCACGCTGGGAATTGTTGCTACAAATTGTGCTAGAAATAATAAAACATATATCTTTGGTCAGGCGGGTGTCCCACGTGGAGACATATCACCATGCTAAAGAGTATCCAAGTCAAATTGAGAGCTCCATGCATGCCATTGATTCCAACATTCCTTTGCTAAACATGTAAACTGGAGCCAAATCATCCTTTGCATTTGAAATGAAATTTGCTACATTTCATAATGCAGTATTATGAACATATTATGGTATCTTAAATCATACCCGTGTATTTCATAGAACTCAGGTCTGCTGCACATCCCCAAGCCCTCCACACCACTGTCAGTGTCCATGCCTTCAATCACTAGTTCCCTAGCCTCTGGAACTCCCTGCCTCAATCCCTCTGCACCCCCCCCCCCCACCCCTTCTTTACCTATCTTTAAATCCCACTTGAAGATTTAAGTTTTTGATGACATCTATGGTGGCTTCCCCTTCTCCCTTGCTCAGTGTCCACCCTTGTTACTGTGCAGCTTTTCGAGACGCTGTCCTACATGAAACACCAATTTAACTGAAAAGGGTTATAACTGTAAAATAATAAATTGGTATTAATCCACGACTGTTTGTAGGACACTGCTGTGTGCAATTGGCTGCCACATATCGTCCACAAAATATAGAGTAAAATACAGAATATTCTTGCCTTTGTTCCGCCGGGTCTGGCCTCCTCCTTGTCCCCCGAGTCCTCTGCTCCACCCTCGGTGGCCGTGCCTTCAGCCACTATGCCCCGAGGCTCTGGAATTCCCTTCCTCACTCCCTTCGCCTCATCCCCTCTCTTCCTATGTTCAGGTCTCAGCTAAAGACCTTTCTTTTCAACCGCGCCTTTGGTCACCTTCCTCCCCCTCCCCCTGGCTCGGCCCCGGGATCCGTTACTGTGAAGCGCTCTGAGACGCCTTCCAGCGTGGAGGGCACTATATAAATCCAAATTGTTGTTGTTGTTGAAGCGCTTTGAGACGTCCTAATGGCATGAGAAGGCGCTATATCATTATATAAATGCAAGTTGTTATTATAGAGTGGAGTCCTGTAGCTCAGTGGTTAGAGCACTCACCTTGCAAGCAGGAGACCTGGGTTCGATTCCCAGCAGGGTGAAATGTTGGGCACGTTTCCTTACGCCACACACCTCTGTTTACCTAGTAGTAAGTAGGAACCCGGTTGTACGTCGATTGGTGGATTATTTTTCCAGGGATAATAATCCCTCAAAAAAAAATATTTGGTCACTAAATCCACAGTTTGTGGGACACTGCTGTGCGCAATTGGCTGCCACGTTTTGTCCACAAATATACAGTCAATTCATTTTACTCTATATCCTGTGAAGTGCTTTGAGACGTTTAGAAAATGTGAAAAGCGCTATATCAAATGCAAGGATTATTATTATTATTATGTGAAAGTATTAGATAGGGATCAGGACAAGCGGTTAATAAATGCTCTAAAAAGATTGGAATTAATTGGAAAGGCATGATAATTACTGTGTGTTAGGCATAAATCCTGGGAACAAGCTACAGATGAGAAGAAGCATCAGAGAAGAATCTGCTCTGTCGCCTATGTCCATTTAAAGAAGTCCTGAATCTATTGGGAGATGCAGTCCAGATGATGTAGAAGCTGCCTTCAAGATCAGTGGAAAATTATTGATAAACAGCCCAAACTTATTGACTATGCATTATTGATTGTTGATAATAAAGAGAGATTATAAGAGAATTTAGACAGACAAGTTTGAAATATGGATTACAAATAAATTGCAACGAGACAAATCAAAACTTGACCTTAGAGTGAACAATTAGGAAATAGATCTTGTAGAGAAAATTGACTAATAACATCAGCTGGGTCCCTAATGGCCTAGGAAATGAAAACAATGCTCTCTAAATTACACAATGTGGAAGATTGCAGGTTCAAATACTGTTTTTTGCTGATTTTCTAATCTCAGCCATAAGAGCAATTCTGAGTGCTCCAATGGGCTTCAGCGCTGTTGGCTAGAAGGGGGAACATTATCCCAGTGTCCTGCATTCACCCACAAAATACATTCACTTCACTTTATGGGAAGAAACAGCCCCCTGAACGTTCACGCAAGTCTAGATAAGTCTATTTTTGATGGGTAGTGTGTTTTTAGTTATTTCTTGATGGCATAATTCAAGAAATATTCAATCAAAAACATTTATTTTGTTGTCTGACCATAAAGGTTAGCCACCATTGCTTTACGATATATCTTGTGAATCGCTTTGAGATGTCCTCTCAATGTGAAAGGTACTATTACCAAATGTAAGGATTATTTCTTACCTGTATTAAAATGCGCATCTGCAGACATTGGATGAGAACAGGATCAGCCTTTGCTCCAAAGCCCTCAAGGTCAAATAGTCTGTGGACCTTCACCCTCTGGGTTTACAGAAAAAAAATGGCAAGCTACTGAATGGTTGCCATGTCCATGGAACCACGACCCAGCAAGAGATTTAAACAGTCTGATATTTCTTGTGGTCTTCAGCCTTAAAACAATTGTTTTAAAGTTTAAGATCCTGCAGAATTTTGCAAAATTTTTAAATTCAGTCTCAATTTAGAAAATAGTCTTTTGAATTTTTAAAACGCACATTGGGAAAACAGCTTCCAAGTAAATCAAAACTGAATTGAAGACAATAATAATAATAATAATCCTTACATTTGATGCAATACCTTTCACGTCAGGATGACATCCCAAAGCACTTCATAGGATTTACTGTAAAGTGCAAGGACTGCTTGTGTGTGACTGAACGCTAGCCAGCCAATTTTGTGCACAACAATATAGCTCAAAACAGCCATGTAGTGAATGACCAATTTTATTTTGGGAGATTGTTGGCCAGGACACCAGAAGAAATTTCCTTCTCTTTTTAAGTAGTACCATGGGATCTTTAACGTCCACCTGAACAAGCAGATGGGACCTCTGTTTACCTTCTCATCCGAAGGACAACATCCCTGTTGATGCAATTCACCCTCAGCACTGCATTGGTGTGTCATCTGGCACTATGTGAGTCTCGTTGTGAGGTTTGAAACACAACCCTCTGATTCAGAAGGTAGAGTACTACCAACTTAGCCAGGCTGACACAGCTAAAAAATAACCAACATCCAATATATCATGTTACAATGTCTGGAAGAGTCATTTGAAGGGCAATAGCTTGATATAGAACAAAACATGGCAGTTAATCTGGACCCACTACAGCAATGAGATGAATGGTCAATCTTTTGGTTTCAAGTGAATTTGCATGTCCCGAAACTCTGAACACTCTCTCTTAATCCCTCCGCTTTGGCCCCTCTCCCCTTTTTCAAGTCCCACCTGAAAACTTTCCTCTTCCGTCGTGCTTACGGCCACCACCCACCCCACACCCCCCCGGCTCAGAGTCAGGCTCTGCCACTGTTAAGTGCTCTGAGACGCAACCCTGCGTGGAGGGTGCTATATAAGGGCAAGTTGTTGTTGTTGCTGCTGTTGAGGGAGGGATATTAGCTAAGATCCTGGGAGAATGCCCTAATTTTCCACCAAAATAATGCCATGGGATCATTCACCTCAATCGGCAACACCAGCAACTTGCATTTATATCCCTTCACAGAGAATAATGTCTCTGACTGCTTCACAATCTAAATCAGTGTAGGCAGATGGAACTTCGGTTTAACATTTCAGTGGTTCATTATCCATTGTGTTGCAATCTCACTATCTTTAACAGTATGATTATTTCAGCAATAATGTTGCTTCTAACTTAATTATTGTAATCACAAGTTCCTTATTGTATTAAACTCAGATAACATTAACAAAGGTGACCAAAGGCGCGGTCGAAAAGAAAGGTCTTCAGCAGAGACCTGAAAATGGGAAGGGAGGAAGCAAGGCGAAGGGAGTGAGGAAGGCAGTTCCAGAGCCTCGGGGCATAGTGGCTGAAGGCATGGCCGCCCAGGGTGGAGCGGAGGACTTGGGGGACAAGGAGGAGGCCAGACCTGGAGGAACGAAGGCAATGAGTACTGTTTTGAGGAGATAGTAGGTCAGAGAGGTAGGGGGGTGCAGAGAAGTGCAGGGACTTGAATACAAGGGTGAGGATATTGAAATCGATCCTCTCTGGGTTAGGCAACCAGTGCAGTCTGGCAAGGACTGGGGTGATCGGGGAGCGGAGTTTCAAGCGGGTGAGAATGCGGGTGGCAGAGTTTTGAATGATTTGGATTTTATGGATGGTAGGGGATGGGATGGGAGACCGGCGAGGAGGGCATTGGAGTAGTCCAGCCGAGAGGTGACAAAGGCATGGACCAGAGTTTCAGCGGCTTTTGGGGAGAGGTATTGGCGGAGACAGGCGATGCGACGGAGGTGGAAAAAGGCGGTGCTGGTAAGGGACCGGATGTGGGGGAGGAAGGCTAATTGGGGGTCGAACCTGACGCCTAGGTTGCGTACGGGTTCGGAGAGTTTTAGGGGGAGGTCAGGTAGGTGGAGGAGGTGAGAACCATGAGATTTCAGACATTGATGAGAGCCGAAGAGTATGGCTTCCGTCTTGTCAATGTTCAGCTGAAGGAAGTTTGCGCTCATCCAGCCCCTGAGGTCTGACAGGCAGGCTGACAGAACATCAGGGGACTGGAGGTCACAAAGAGAGGTGGAAAAGTAGAGTTGAGTGTCATCTGCATACATGTGGAAATGTACCCCATGTCTGCCGATGACATCCCCAACAGGGAGCATATAGATCAGAAGAGGAAGGGGCCAAGGATGGATCCTTGGGGTACCCCACAGGTGATCGGGTGAGAGCGGGAGGAGAAGCCGTTTGTGCAGATGTACTGCTGGTGGCTCGTGAGGTAGGACACGAACCAGGCGAGTGCGGTCCCACTGAGGTGGATGACACAGGAAAGGCGGTGGAGGAGGATGGCGTGATCGACTGTGTCGAACGCAGCAGAGAGTTCCAGAAGGACAAGGAGGCAGAGAGAGCCCTGGTCACAGATAGAGAGGATGTCGTTTGTGACTTTCACAAGCGCAGTCTCTGTACTGTGGGCAGGGCGGAAACCGGACCGGAGGGGTTCGAAGAGGGAGTGGGAGGAGAGGTGTGCGTGAAGTTGATTAGCAACGACGCGTTCCAGAACTTTTGAGAGGAAGGGCAGGTTAGAAATAGGGCGGTAGTGGCTGGGGTTTGAGGGATCTAGGGAGGGTTTTTTCAGGAGGGGGGTGATGACAGCAGTTTTGAGGGAGACAGGGACTGATCCGGAGGAGAGGGACTGGTTGATGATGTCAGCCAGTAGTGGGCAGAGGAGGGGGAGCTGTGTGACCAGTAAGTTGGTGGGGAGGGTGTTCGAGGCAGCAGGTGGTGGGTTTCATGGAGGTGATGGTGGGTAAGAGGGAGGACGGAGAGATGGGGAGGAAGGAATGTAGAATGAGGGTGGTGGTAGGAGCAGATGATGAGGAAGGTGAGGGGGACAAAGAGGGCGTGGCGGTGGGTGACAAGGGACAGGTGGATGAGGCTGCCTGGCGGATGTTAAGTATTTTAGAAGAAAAAAGTCCATGATCTCCTTGCATTTGGCATTTGATACGAAGATTGAGGAGGCCTGAGGGGGTGCACGGAGGAGGTAGTGGGTGGGGGAAAAAAGGATTTTTGGGTTGTGTTCAGCCTCCAAGATGATGTTGGAGTAGAAGGCCGTTTTTGCACGAGTCAAAGAACGGCAGTAGCTGTGGAGATGTAATAGATCACTGTACAAAGCCTTAAACCAAAAATATATCAGTAATTAATGGAGCTGATTAAAATGAGCAAAAGTAGAAATTTCTGCCTATTTAATTTTATTCACTTGAAGTTTGGTTCAATATCTCCTCTACTCTAGAGCAATGATTACTGCAGTTACAAAGCTGTTGTCTATTTACTGCTGATTTATTTTTGTTGTGTATGCAGTTATTATCTTTAATAATAATCCTTGCATTTGATATAGTGCCTTATCACTTCATTGAGATGTCTCAAGCACTTCACAGAATATACTGTAGAGTGGATTGACTGTATATTTTTGCGAGCGAAACACGGCAGCCAATTCCGCACAGGAGTGTCCCACTAATAGTTGTGGATTGAGTGAACAATTTTTGTGTTTTAGGGGTATTATTACCCCAGGAAAGCGATCCACCAATCAACTAGCAATTGGGTTCCTACTGATTGCTAGATAAACAGAGGCGTGTGGAGTAAGGAAATTTGTCCAAGGCTTCGTCCCACATCGGGAATCAAATCTGGGTCCTCTCACTTATAAGGCAAGTGCTCTAACCGCAAATTAACGGTACTAAGCTACACAACTGATAAAGCAGTGTGGGTAAACTATTTAGAATAGTTATATGGCAAGATTCTTTTTCTGAACTGCTGCAATGTTTACAATATATTGTAATAGTTCAATAAAGTGATAGTGTCCCATATGCCAATGAGATGATGCTACAAAACTGTTTTTAGAAATAACTTGGCACAAGGAGCAGGTAGAGCCTCGAGATGCAAAGAAAATTAGGTTAAAAAGCACCACATGTGCCAGAACATCCCTGAAACTGAAATTGTAGGGCATGGGGGCCATCTAACAGTGTTACACTATTGTTTCCAGCTAGTTTTAGGCTTGACATAGTGGCTGAAAGGGTTCTCGATGCAGGGTTAATAAAAATGTGTCTTCTGGGTCAGATGGTTGCAGTTCTGATCCTCAAACCAGTATCTGCGCTCAGAATGTGGGGTGATAATACTGAGAGAATGCTGCAATGTTGAAAAAAGCCATCCTTCAAATGAAATTTAAACTGGAGGCCCATCTGCCTGTTCTGACAGTTCAGTTAGCCCTTAAAAGAACATATGGCAATTCAGGGAAGCTTCATTATAAAGTGGTTATCAGGATAAGCGAGGTGTGATAACAGGTAAATATGCCATTTTAGTGCAATAGCTGGCTGCCACACTGGAAGTGAGCATATTAGGACCAAATGAAACATTATAACAGGGCTGCACTCTATTTGGAAGAAGAGCAGAGCAATCTCTTAGTGCTATGACCAATATTGCTTCTAAACGTAAATCCACCAAACGGATTGCATTTGGCCGTTCATCCCATTGCTATTTATGAAATGTTGCTGCTGCGTTTACATAAGTATACCAGTCACTCTATGTCACAATAACTGATTGTGGAAAGTGCTTTGAGATGTTTCAACATGATACAGCGCCATAGGCCTGAAATTCTACCTAGTCTTAGCCTGTAAGACCATTTTATCTTAAAATCTAAGATCACACAGCATTGTGTGAAACTCTTAAATTCAGGCTCAATTTTGAAAGCTGTTTTGATTTAAGATCAGCAAAACTGACAAGTGAAATATGTGAATGGGGTGAAAGCAAATGGAGAGTTGCAGACTTGTGTACATTGACAACAGAACCAATATTCTCAGCTAATTCTTCTTAAACCAAGCACCATTATGTCAACGAGAGGTATATGAGATTTTAGATGGGATTGAAAACCAGAATAATACTTTTAGATGCTAAAAGACCACAGAATTAGAGGACAACAACAACAATGACAACAAATTACATGACCAGACAGGCTAATACTGGGTAGAATTTCAGGCTGCCTAAATGGGTGATCGGTGAGGATGTCCCAAGGCGCTGGACAGTCAGGGACTTGGACTAGGGGTTGGGATCAGAAGGGATGGAGAGCAGCGAGGGTACGGGTAGGAGGGCGACCGAAGGCACATTTGAAGAGGAGGGTCTTGAGACAAGCCTTCAAGGAGGCAAGGTAGGGCATACGGCGAAGGGACTGTGGGATGGAGGTTCAAAGGGTGGGGGTAGAAAAGCTGAAGGCCTGACTGCCAATGATGGATTTTGATGCAGCCAAGATATGGGAGAAGGGATAGGATCTGGATAGGAACTCGTGTGGTATATAACCAGCCAGATTGGATGGGCTGAACAGCCTGTTTCTGAGCTGTACTACCTGTGAATGTATGAATCATTAAATGGGCCAAAGCGAATTCTTTATCTGAACCTATTTGGTGATCTTAGGATCTTGTGCCAATGTGCAACTGGTAAAATTAGTTTGTAAACTATCAAAAGCCCTTGAACACTGAGGCATCAGATACTATAATAATAATAATAATAATAATAATCATCCTTGTATTTGATATGGACTTTTCTTTTTGAACAGTGTTGTCGGATCTTTAACACCCACCTGAATGGACAGGACCTCGGTTGAACATTTCATCCAAAGGTCAACACCTCTGGTAATGCAGCACAATCCCAATCCGATATTAAACTGTCAGTCTAATCTATGTGAGATGAAAGTCCCAATACGAGTCTTTAATCCACACCCGGCTGACTCAGAAGTGAGAGTACTACCAAGTGAGCTAGGCTAACATCTAATGAGACACCTTATGATATGAGTCAGTGGTATTCACAGCCTGGCTTCCACAAAGTTTCCATGGCTGGAAGAGAAAACCAAGTAAACAACCTCCTAACAACTTTATGGGTATCATTAGATTTTTCCTAATGATGGTGAAGGAGGACGTCTCAAAGCGCTTCACAGGATTTACTGTCAGTAACATATGATTTCTAAAATAGCTGTACATCACAGTAGTTTTCCTGTTCCGCTTTGTACAACAACAACAACAACAACAAGATTCCATTTATAGAGCGCCTTTCACGTCAGGAGGACGTCCCAAGGCGCTGCACAGTTGGGTCATGACCCGAGCATTGGGGGGAAATGGTCAGGGTGAGGGGAGGGAAGGGAGGGAGCGAGGAGGGGGGAAATGGTCAGGGTGAGGGGAGGGAAGGGAGGGAGAGAGGAGGGGGGAAATGGTCAGGGTGAGGGGAGGGAAGGGAGGGAGCGAGGCGGAGGAAGAGAGTCGAGAGGGGAGCTGAAGGCACGGTCAAAGAGATTTCCTTATGCACCGTTCCAAGCAATGTGTTATGACTGTCAACTTGAATTATTCAGGTTTCAACTATTTCAGTACTGCCACTCTTCACTGTTCACATGTTAAATAAAAGTGATGTAGCTGGCTTTTCAGTCATGTTCAATTTATATGTTGAAAGCACACGGATTTCACTGGATCTTTAAAGCAGTACAATCAAAACTGACTTGTGCATTGCACACTGATGGATTCCCGATAATAGAATATATATCTAATAATAATAATCCTTGCATTTGATACAGCGCTTTACATGTCTTCTAGACGTCTCAAAGCATTTCACAGAATCTACTGTAAAGTGAATTGACTATATTTGTGGGTGAAATGCGGCAGCCAATTACGCACAGCAGTGTCCCATAAGCAGTCGTGGATTGAAGTGACCAATTTATTATTTTTTTCTTGAGGGATCATTATTAGACATGAGGAGTAAGGAAACTTGGCCAAAGTTTTGCTCTGCCAGGAATCAAACCCATGTGTCTCACTTGCGAGGTGCGTGCTCTAATTACCGAGCTACAGGACTCCTGGGGAGAATAAGCTCTGTGAGTTAGTTTGTGTCCTGCAAGTATCTGAAACCTAAGAGTCCCATGTTCTGTTGTGATCTTCTAATTCCAGGCAGGTTACAAAGGGAGCAATGAAGAAGTTTTCAGGTATCAGGAATTTAAGTTTGTCCTGTTTTATTTAACATGAATTAGAATATCTATTACAAATAATAATCCTTGCATTTGATGTAGCGCCTCATCACCTCTTCAAGGCGCCTCAAAGTGCTTCAGAGAATATACTGTAAAGTCAATTGACTGTATATTTTATGAGTGAAAGGGGGCTTTCAGAGAAGGCCATTCAGCACATCAGCCTGTTCCACCAGTCTGAATGGCTACACAAAGTGGGTATAGCATTAAAAATTTAACCAAGACAATGAGAACTGAAATCAGGAAGCATTTCTTCGCACTGAGGGTTGTGAAAATGTAGAATATTCTACTCCAGAAAGCTGTAGAAATGGAATCAATATTTAAAAGAGAGATAATCAGATAGTAGTGATGTAAAGGTGGCAAGGAGGAACATTTGGATTGGAAGATCTACCAAGATGTAATGGACTGGTGGAATATGCTTGGTGGGATGAATGGCCTTGTTTTATTCCTGTTTTGCTATGTGTTTCCTTTGGAATGGAGAAGCTTTTAGGTGACCAAATTGAAGTTTTCAAGTTTCTGAAGGGGATTAACAATGATGATCTATGCAGACTGTTCTCTGTGTTGAAGGGTTCAGACAAGAAGTTAGCAATAAAAGCTAAATTCAGGTGCTTCTTTTTCACCCAGAGCATAAGGGACTTGTTGTGAGAGAAGTAGCTTGAAATCTGCTTGTGAGAAGGGTGGCGGAGTGGTCATCTTTGAAGCTGGTACTGATCCTATGTATCAGGGCACACCCAAAAGTGAAACTTTACTTTCATATACTCATTGAGCTTCTGTGAATTTCCAACGTTTCCTGTTGGGAGGGAGGGAGAGGCAGCCATCTTTGACACTGGCACAGAGGCTACACCTATCTCATAGGTTGACCACTGAGTCCGCCACCCCAAGAATATTTTCACCAGCTGCCTATGGGATACTAAAATCAACTACAACAGAACTACTGCTGCCCCCACTAAAATTATCCTCACAGTTCAGTCGAGGGATGGAACCAGCGATATTTATATTTTAAGTTAATGGCCATACTAACCTCAAACTAACGAAGTGAGGTGAGAATCTCACTTCGAGCTGCCTGAAAACAAACCTCGCAGTGCACATAAAAGGAGAAAAAAAACAGCCACTGAGTTAAAATCTAAAATAAAGGCTAGAAGTCACAGCAGATTGATTCATATCTGAAAATCAAGGATGTTACTCTTTATCAGAATGGAAGGAAAGGGGCCCACCCAAAAGTGAAACTTTACTTTCATACTCATCGAGCTTCTGTGAATTTCCAACGTTTCCTGTTTATGTTTTGTAAAGACGTGAGCCTATGGTACAATATTAATTGCTATGTGGCCCCTGGAGCAATGAGCAGCTTGTCATATAGCACCAGTTATTACACACTCAAGCAAAGAGTCTGAATTGCTGTTAGTATTGCTCTCCTGTCCTATCGTTATGTACAATTACATTTTGTTTAAGAACTACAGAAAACCGCCCTCAAAGTTAAGACCAAATTCAACAATTTACCTATCTGGACACTGTGAATTGGCAAATAAAAAGAGGAAATCAGATCCAGCTGGATCTCCCCCCTCAGTGCTTTAGGTGACGCATGATTATTATGGGAAATCCCTTTAGTAGCCAACATCACCACAGGTAATGCTCACTGGAATTTCTCCTCAGCCCTACAAATGTCAGTGGAACATTTTTGCCCACAAAATACACAGTCAATTCACTTTGCAGTATATTCTGTGAAGTGCTTTGAGATATCTCACCGATGGAGCTATATCACATACAAGAATTATTAATATTATTAGGAAAAAGATCAAATTCCCTCTTGCAGTCTGTCTATGTAGCTTGAAATAAACAAGCAGGGATTAAGATGATGCCATAAACTGTGAGGGAGGATGAAATTTAAGCAGTTTGGAATCATTATGTACAGGAAGGTTTTGCTTCCATGAACCTCCCTGTAATTTTTATACACCAGTTTTGAAAGGAAGCATTGATGCACAATATTCTCCTGTTGCTGAGTCACGATGATGTCCAGAAAGTTACACCGTTAATCTCAGTTTGAAATAGCACCAACAACCTGTATTGTTGCTACTAATCTTTTGCTACATGAGACCGATTCCCAATGTTTTGAGTGCCTAATTTGGTTTGAGTGTAAAGGTATTCACCATATATATTCAGCATGGAAAATATAATCCTTATATTTGATCATAAGAATGATAATAATAATAATAATAATCCTTGTATTCGATCGTAAGAATGATTTGTATGAAGAAGGACCTTTGACCTATTATCTCATCCTTCTAAAATTCCCACCACTCTAATGGCATCCCTTCATAGTATCAACACTTGATTAAGAAAAACTTCCTGGTATCTATCCTGAAATTGGCCTTTATAGCTTTAAACCAATGTCCTCGTCTTCTACAGTCTTCGTGCATCTGAAAGTATTGTCCTAGGTTTACTTTTTCAATCTTATTTAAAATGTTATATTCCTCTATCTGAGATAACTACTAAAATACTCAAATAAAAATGAAGAGCTTTTCATTGCTCATAACTCATTCTTCTAACACTGGGGATGATTCTCATCACTCTTTTCTGCACTGCATCTAGGACCTGGGCAGCTACTTTATGTCACAGGGACCAGAACTGTATGTAATACTCTAAGTGAGGTCTGATCAGAGCTTTGTATAGCTTGAGTATGGCATCTGGATTTTGGCTGTAGCCCAGTATCCTGTTTGGCTATTGACTGCCCGGTTGTTTAATGAGCAAAAGTCAACTAACATCCCTAGAAGGGAGGATGTGGGCGAACAAGGCCCTCTCTTTGAAGTTCTTAACTTTGGCCTATTTTGCCTGAGACTATTAAGCAGCTTGCTATTGACATATGAAGCTTTTTTATGGATCAAGTGTTGATAGACACATGTTGAACATCATATTCTTGCTGTGTTGTTTCTGGCATCAGTACCTAGGGTACAAATCCTCTAGCTAATCAGTGATAAAATACAGAGGCCGTGAGCAATGAGTAAAGAATATTTGAATGGTTGTGAATGGATTAGTATTCAGATATCCAATGGAGCTCCTACAAAATAGGAACCTCCCCCTTCACCTGCAAGCTACACTTTACAGTTTATCCTATGCAGCGTTTTGAGACATCCTCCTGACGTGAAAGGCTCTCTATTAATTGTAAGGATTATTTTTATTTGTGGAGCTGGACTGTGCTGCATACACTAAGGGACCAACATGGCCAGATGTCTCAAGACAGAGGCAACAATCTGCTCAATAGATGCAGAATGCATGAATTTCCAGGCCAAGGATAGGCAGAATTCTCCCTCACTTCCCAATTTCTTTGAGGTGAGACTCTATATCAATTGAAAGGATTATTATTATTATTATCCTTCATGTGCATTAATGGTGGTTAATGCAGTTAGAGATTAAGAATAATTTATTAGGCAGTTGCACAGCTGTGTAATGTGTCTCTTAAAATGTAGATGCAGATTACGAGCTGGTCATTGCTTTACCAGCAACAATGCAAATATCAACTGCACTGAATTATCTTATTCCTATATCCTTCAAGGCACCATCTGTAGACATATGCAGAATAAGCGAGCCATCATTCAACCTTATGTACCACAGCATTTGACCTCTTCCAGCTATGCTCCTGCTCCGTATGTCTTTATAATGATCAGCTCCAGTAACTGGTGAGGCTACTAGCCTTTGGATCCACACTGTGCCTAAATATAAACCTGTTATGGTGTCTCTTCAATTAGAATTCATAATTTAGGTCAGGCTGAGTCGTGACAGCAGCTCCACTATCAGGGATGATTTCTCTAGACTGAGTGCGTGGCAACAATGAATGGGAGTTTGAACAGCCAGAAAGAGTCAACAACAACAACTTGGATTTATATAGTACCCTCCACGCAGGACGGCGTCTCAGAGCGTTTTACAGTAACGGATCCCGGGACCGAGCCAGGGGGAGGGGGAAGACGTTGACCAAAGGCACGGTTGAAAGGAAAGGTCTTTAGTCAAGACTTGAAAGTAGGAAGAGAAGGGGCGAAGGGAGTGAGGAAGGGAGTTCCAGAGCCTCGGGGGTTAGTGGCTGAAGGCACGGTCAGCGATGGTGGAGCGGAGGATTCGGGGGACACGGAGGCCAGACCTGGTCGAGTAAAGGCAACGGGCACTGTTGTGAGGAGAGAGGTCAGAGAGGTAGGAGGGTGCAGAGGAGTGGAGCGATTTGAAAACAAGAGTGAGGATCTTGAAATCGATCCTCTCTGGGACAGCAGCCAGTGCAGTCTGGCAAGGACTGGGTAATCGGGGAGCGGAATTCGTATGGGTAAGGATGCGGGCGGCAGAATTCTGGATGACCTGGATTTTATGAATGGTAGTGGAGGTTAACCGGCGAGGAGGGCATTTGAATAGTCCAGCTAAGGGATTACAGAGGCATGGACCAGGGTTTCGGCAACTTTTGGGGTGAGATATTGGCGGAGACGGGTGATGCATCGGAGGTGGAAGAAAGCGGTGCCGATGAGGGACTGGATGTGGGTGAGGAAGGATAATTGGGGGTCGAACCAGATGCCTAGGTTGCATATAGGTTCGGAGGGTTTTAGTGGCCGGTTGGGTAGGTGAAGGAGGTGAGAACCGTGCGATTGAAGATTTTGATGAGAGCCAAGGAGTATGGCTTCCATCTTGTCAACATTTAGCTGAAGGAAATTCGTGCTCATCCAGCCCCTGAGGTCTGACAGGCAGGCTGACAGAACATCAGGGGATTGGGGGTCGCAAAGTGAGGTGGAAAAATAGAGTTGGGTGTCGTCCGCATACATGTGGAAGTGTACCCCATGTCTGCAGATTTCAAGATCCTCATCCTCACCTTTGATTTCAAGATCCTCATCCTCACCTACAAGGCCATTCACGGCCTTGCTCCCTCCTACCTCTCCAACCTACTATCCCCCTACCTACCTGCCCGTACCCTCCGTTCCTCTGGCTCCGGTCTGCTCCACGTCCCCCGCCCCAACCGCCCTACTATCGGTGGTCGGGCCTTCAGCCTCTCAGCCCCCAGGCTCTGGAACTCCATCCCCCAGTGCCTTCGCCGCCTCCTCCCTTTCCTCCTTCAAGGCCGGTCTCAAAACCTTTCTCTTTGACCGTGCCTTCAGCTCCCCTCTCGACTTTCTTCCTCCTCCTCGCTCCCTCCCTTCCCTCCCCTCACCCTGACCATTTCCCCCCTCCTCTCTCCCTCCCTTCCCTCCCCTCACCCTGACCATTTCCCCCTCCTCGCTCCCTCCCTTCCCTCCCCTCACCCTGACCATTTCCCCCCTGCTCGGGTCATGACCCAACTGTGCAGCGCCTTGGGACGTCCTCCTGACGTGAAAGGCGCTCTATAAATGGAATCTTGTTGTTGTTGTTGTTGTTGCAGATGACATCCCCAAGAGGCAGCATATAGATTAGGAAGAGGAGGGGACCAAGGATGGATCCTTGGGGTATCCCGCAGGTAACCGGATGAGAGCGGGAGGAAAAGCCGTTTGTGGAGATGTACTGCTGGCAGTTTGTGAGGTAGGACTCGAACCAGGCGAGTGTGGTCCCACTGAGGTGGATGACGGAGGAAAGGCAGTGGAGGAGGATGGCGTGATCGACCTTTTAGCTTATTATCAATTTTAAACAAGTGTGGAATTATAATACATGATTTGGTATAATGCCTTTTACTTCAGAAGGACATCTCAAAGTGCTTCACAAGATTTACTGTTAAGTGTAATGACTGTGTATTTTGTGGGATATTAGTATAGCTCATTTGGTAGCGCTCTTGCCTCTTGAGTCTGAAGCTTATGGGTTACATATGACCTTAAAATGAGTCATATTAGGAATCTGAACTCAGCCTAGGCTGACACTCCAGTGCAGTGAAGAGCTGCAATGTCAGAGGTCCCGTCATTCGGAAGAGATGTTGAACTGAGGTCCAATCTACGTATTCAGTTGGACATTGAAGATCCATGGCATAGTTCTAAAGAGAAGGGAATTTCTCCCAGTGTCCTGGTCAGGTTTTAAAAAATGGTCATTCAATTCATGGCTCTTTTTGGGATACTGCAGTGCGCAAATTGGCTGCCCCGGTAAAGTAACATTCTGTGGTGCTTTGAGACATCTCAACAATGTGATAAGGCGCTATATCAAATGCAAGGATTATTATAAAATGACAGAATTGGTATGGACCTAGTTCCAGAACAGTGTAAACCTGAAGGATGTGAAGATAGGCAAGCCATTCAAAAATCTAGTTTAAGGCTCTTGTTTTTGTGTTTTCTGCTCTCTAATCTGTATATGAACCATAACACAAACTCACCACCTAGTTCTCGTGTGCCTGAGAGGAGCCCAAACAGAGTGAACAACTCCCTGCTGCGATTGCAAAAGAAACGGGACTTATTCTGATCTTATCAATGCAATGCGTGGAGTCCTGTAGCTCAGTGGTTAGAGCACTCGCTTTGCAAGTGAGAGACCTGAGATCAATTCCAGGCAGGGTGAAACCTTGGGCAAGTTTCCTTACTCCACACGCCTAATAATAATCCCTCCAAAACAAAACAATAATAAATTGGTCATTTTCAATCCACGACTGTTTGTGGGACATTGCTGTGCACAATTGGCTGCTGCGTTCGCCCATAAAATATACAGTCAATTAATTTTACAGGGTTATCAACCATCTAAACAGTTTGGGAAGTTAAATATTTGTGTTTTCCAATAATCTGTTCCTTGTGATAACTGTTACAAATTATATTCATAATTATTACCAGTACGAATTTCCTTGATTATTACCAGCGTTCCGAGATGCTATCCTACAAGAAGGGTGTTGTATAAATGTAAATTGTTACAAAACAATTAGCACAGCTTGAGGCTGGTGACTGCCATCCTTAACTATCAACACAAATGACAAACAGGAAACATAAAAGGGAGTGTCAAAAAGGAGTTCTGTCCACCAAAAGGAGTCAGTCTTATTTAATAATATCAAAGGAACCTTGAGGGACATCTAGATGGGTGTTTGGATTGGTTATTCCCTAACACAGAGCTGGATCCTTTCTCCTCGCCTCCAGGCAGGTAATTGGGGAGAAAGCCAAACAGGAAAATGACTTTATTTATAAAAATAATAATAATAATCCTTGCATTTGATATAGCGCTTTTTCACGTCTTCTAGACGTCTCAAAGCACTTCACAGATTAGACTGTAAAGTGAATTGACTGTATATTTGTGGGCAAAATGTGGCAGCCAATTGCGTACAGCAGTGTCCCACAAACAGTCGTGGATTGAAGGATTATTTGCTTTCCTGATCTGCGATGTTGAAGTGCTACTTCAAGGCGCAAAAGCAGTTTTAAATTGGGGATTCTCTTGGGCTGCGCTGTTGTGCCAAGCCCACATGGAGGAGGTCTGCAGCAATCCAAGTCAGACTTGAATCCAGTAGACATTAACTCCAGAACTTAACTGAGTTAGGTGGATAGGTTGGCTAGATTGGACTTCTCTCTCTTTTAGCAAAATTATAATAATCCTTACATTTGACATTTCATGTCGGGAGGACTTCTCAAAGTGCTTCACACAATATACTGTAAAGTGTATTGACTGTGCATTTAATGGCCGAAAGCAGCAAGTAATTCGCCCACAGCAATATCCCACAAGCATCCATGAAGTAAATGACCAATTTTATCTAAAGAATTATTGCACACAACACAGGGAGAAACCTCCAAATTGTACTAGTCAAGACTGGCTAAGTGAATCCACACTTTTCCAATAAATGGAAATAAAATCACTGTGGTGAAAAAGACCAAGTTACGAATAATGTTTTTATTGAGGCAGCGACCGATGTAGGCTGAAAAAGGTCAGCGGGGAGGGGAGGATCCACAAAGAAACTTGTTGCTAAGGTGTTCGAAGAGTTTCCAAGGTGTGTGAAAAAAAGTTAAAAAAAAGGTTTATTTTTCAAGTGTAAAAACATTGTAATAAATAGTCAAGGCTTCAATAATAAAACATGACATTGTACTGTGAGGATCCAAAATTTCTGCCAGCTGAGATCTCAACACAAACAAAGGGATATCTAATTTGTAGTGTTTCTTAATGGGATTCCTTAATAACGATTGCGAGTGGTACAGATGAGAATTCCTTGATGTAATTTACATAAATGCATCATATTGTCTCGAGAGAACTCCATCCATTCTAGCACAGCTTTCATTAAGGAATACCATTAAGAAACATCACAAATTAAACCCCAGAATGGTCTGCTTCTTCTAGTTTCAAAGAAGGATTCCTAATCAATTTACTTCCCATTTATACTGTGAGGATAGCAGGATCTCTGGAACTCTCAGCAAACCGTCTTCTCCTTTTAGCTGGAAGAAGTGTACTATTAACTGGTAATATTTTCAATCACTTAGATCCCACAGTGTGTTTAATTGACTGCAAGCAGGGAAGAACCAGTGTTGGACTGGCCCACCCACACCCGGCTAATCGCATTAGGCTGGCCCACAACCAAACTTTAATTGGTCGGTCTCTTTCATCAAAGCAGATTACCCTGATCATCCAGAATAGGAAGCTTCACTTGACATGGAAGCTTGGAGCTGAGCCAGTCTCTCACCAGCAGTACAGACTCTTAGTTGTGAAATCACAGCTGGATATCACTTTGACCAACTATATGAATTCAAGTCAAAACTATCACAAAACGTCATAAAAAATACTGATTCAACCATCCTT
This sequence comes from Callorhinchus milii, assembly GCF_018977255.1. NCBI lineage: Eukaryota > Metazoa > Chordata > Chondrichthyes > Chimaeriformes > Callorhinchidae > Callorhinchus > Callorhinchus milii. The sequence goes on along the minus strand of NW_024704742.1, from coordinate 107,378,793 downwards.
ACTCTACACACTGTGTTCTAACATGTGCTGTTCGCTAACTCTAGCAAACTGTCTGGAACAAAAAAACATTAGCAGCACCAAACAGCATGTTAGACCCCAAGTAACTGACATATGGTACTGTTCTAAAATTAGCAGGGAGTCTGCTGTATTCAAATTGATAGCATTTTAAAGAGGAACTCTATTCTGTGGGAAGCACACTGTTAGAGAACAGAAGTTGACCGACCGCAGTAATGTCAATATGAAGAACTGAAAGGAGGAGTATTGGAAACTTTGCTAACTAAGTATGAAATAAGTAGCGGTGCAACTGGTCAGATTTTCCACACCCCAACGTACCAAAGCCTGACACAGAACACTGGGAGCATTTTGTTTGTGTAAACTGCTGAAATGTACGTTGTTTTTTAAAAAAAGTTCCTATTTAACGTTCTTTTAAGGAACTAGTACAGATGTGCTTCTATTGACATAAAACCTGTGCTTTTTGATTCCTCTCTGCTGCACTCCCTTCCTCTTCTCATTTCCCCTGCACAAACTATACAGCAATTGCACAAAACACTTTACCTCAGTAACACTTTCCCCAAATCCCAGTCTCCAAAAAGCAAGTTCTAAGATTCACTATATAAAGATCTTTGGTACCAGCACAAAGGGCACCTTTAAGTTTCACAGTTCACATTCAACACACCACGAGACAACGTCTTTCACATTCTTTGAGCTATAAAACTACCAAAGAAACTGAGCAAAGTGCTGTCAGCCATTCCGTTCTTCTGGTGGCTTCCCACAGCTGATATTACCCTTGACCAATTCGCGTACTCGCATAAGTCACAGCAATGACAAGAAAGTGTTGAAACTGTCACCAAATTATTATTGTAAAGCTTGGATGCTATAACAGCATTGATCGCTCGCTGAGGCAGTTGCTTAAGATATATACTGGCCACCTCTGGTTAACACCAGGCCCCATTAAGTTCTCAGGACCTCTCAGACTTCAATAATTTCAGAGCCCTGCTAGTGATGGCAAATCTCTCGAGCCTACCCACTCAATATTCAATCCTTGTTAACACGTCACTGCTTGCATTTTGCTCCTAACATTGAGTCTACCTCGTTCAATTGGAACACTCTGCGGCTACAAGCTTAGCTGGCGATGGGCACTTTACAGCAGTGTCGTAATTATCACTGGTGAGTATCTTTTCAGGTCAAATCACAGTGTGTACAAATCACACCAACATATCAGAAGGCAGGATCCTGCTTTTGAATTGTGAACACTAGGGCTGCCCGCATTTCCCTGTTGTCAATTTCAGAGCTCCTCTGTCATGCAAAGATTTTAATGTCTTGAACTCCAGTGGCATTCGGTGTGGTCCGGCATTGGAGAAATATCTGTACTTCAGGTTATCATAGTAATGGTATTTAACTGGTGTTCCATTTGCATCTTTTGGAAAGGGCCAGAACCCATAAAGATGGATCTCATCACAGAATCGAGTTGCAAGCGTGTACATGAGAAGGCCTGTGCTGGGCCGCTTGATGTAAACCTTGTTTGTCAGCCAGTATCTGTAAGAGAAAGATAAACAGTAGAGATTAGCTGACCAGATACCTTATGCAATGTTACTTTGAGTCAATATGTCCCATCTCTCTGGAACTCTCCCCCTCAATCACCCTACCTCGCACACTCCCTCTTTGCTTTTGAAACCCTTTTGAAATCTAACCATATGCAGAGTATGATCCCAGAAATCTAACCTCTTTAACTGTGTCTTCAATCAATTCCCTTCAAGGAAAGTATACAATGATGTCCCCCAGGGGTTGGTATTAGGTCCACTGGTCTTTTTGATATACATAAATTACTTGGACTTGGCTTTAGAGAGCAATATTTTAAAGTTTTCAGATGACACGAAATTTGGGAACCTGGTAAACAGTGAGGACGACTGTTCTCCTTAGAGCAGAGGGGGGATTTAATAGAGGTGTTCAAAATTATGATAGAGTAGATTGGGAGATTGGGAGAAACTGTTTCTACTGGCAGGTGGATTGGTAACTAAGGGACACAGATTCAAAATAATTGGCAAAAGAACCAGAGGGGAGATGAGGAGAATTTTTTTTGTTATGGTCTGGAATGCACTGCCTGAAAGGGTGGTGAAAACAGATTCAATAACAACTTTCAAAAGGGAACTGGATAGGTACTTGAAGAGGAAAAATTTGCAAGGATATGGGGAAAGAGCAGGGGAATGGGATTGATTGTAAAGCTCTTCCAAAGAGCCAGCACAGGCACGATGGGCCAAATGGCCTCCATCTGTGCTGCAATATTCTATGATTCTAAGATGTCATAATTGTGTGCACGACATTGGGCCCTTTTGCTCTCCAGCAGTTTTTTTTGTATTCTGTCGGCTTTTAGAAATCGCAACAAGCCATTCTGCCAATAACTGCAAATGTCAATCACAGTTAGCAAATCTAACCTTTCAAATCTTTCAAATTCAAACCCTGTAGCTATTTTTGATTAATAAAAGTAAATATGAACTTTTTTTTAAAGCAGTAATTTATGATTTAATTTTAATGTGCAGCTAAGGAACCCGGTATACACAATTCTCTGAGATAAAACACACATTCAACCAAAACACCTACTCTTTTTTCCCCTTAAGTATACACTGTAATCTGGTTTGCATGAAATATTATCTATTTTGTGTGAGTTAGTGTCAGACATTAAAAAGTGTGTAAAAGTTCAATCTCAATGAAATAATAATAGTAATAGAAAAGAATATCTCAAAATACAGTATATAGTTTGGGAGACAACATGTCAAGCAACTGTCAGGATAGTGGAAGGCAAACTAGATGGACTTTGGTCTTCTTTCGCCTAGCAAATTCTTATGTTCTTATCCTTGCATTCATATAGTGCCTTATCACGTCTTTGAGACATCTCAAAGCGCTTCACAGAATATACTGTAACGTTATGTAGATATCTAGCTAGTTCCCTCTCATCCTTCTATCCTACCCATTTCCCTTCTGGTACGTTTCTGTAAAGCACTTTGAGAAATTACTTGACATGAAAGGCACTATATAAGTGCATTATGTTTTATTGTTTCAGCCTGACAACTGCATTTACCCTGAAATGTTCAACACTTTGTACAAGTTCAGAGCTTCTCAGAAATGCTTAACCTTTTGAAATATTGATGCTGCCCAGTATGATATTCTGGTGTCACTATTGATTTTCAAGGGACATTCAGAGTTCATGGGGCATCACCAGATCTAAAATGCCTGAACTGAACTACGAGCAGATAAACAAAAGCACATTTCTCTTGACATTTTACTTGCTCTCCAAGGTGCTAAACTTAAAAAAATGTATTTTACTATAATACTAAGCAATGAATCATCTTCCGCTTACATCTACAGTACTCCTGGAGCTGTTTAAAATGTCAAATTTCAAGTGGAAAAGCATGTTAACAACTGCACATAGCAATGGGCAGTCAAATACTGCTTTATGCAATAAATTTGGAAAGACAAAGGATTTCTGATCAGCAGATTTGCTTATATCCAGACTGGATGTGATTATCCCAGAAAAATAAAGATTTACTTTAGTTAGTGTTATACAGTTAAGTTAAATAACATCCATAATTTCACCTAGTCCTAGTCATTTTGTCTTAAAATTTACCACCACAACACAACAACAACAACAAGATTCCATTTATAGAGCGCCTTTCACGTCAGGAGGACGTCCCAAGGCGCTGCACAGTTGGGTCATGACCCGAGCAGGGGGGAAATGGTCAGGGTGAGGGGAGGGAAGGGAGGGAGAGAGGAGGGGGGAAATGGTCAGGGTGAGGGGAGGGAAGGGAGGGAGCGAGGAGGAGGAAGAGAGTCGAGAGGGGAGCTGAAGGCACGGTCAAAGAGAAAGGTTTTGAGACCGGCCTTGAAGGAGGAAAGGGAGGAAGCAAGGCGAAGGCACTGGGGGATGGAGTTCCAGAGCCTGGGGCTGAGAGGCTGAAGGCCCGACCACCGATGGTAGGGCGGTTGGGGCGGGGGACGTGGAGCAGACCGGAGCCAGAGGAACGGAGGGTACGGGCAGGTAGGTAGGGGGATAGTAGGTTGGAGAGGTAGGAGGGAGCAAGGCCGTGAATGGCCTTGTAGGTGAGGATGAGGATCTTGAAATCAATCCTCTGGGGGATGGGGAGCCAGTGGAGGCGAGCGAGGGTGGGAGTGATGTGGTCCCGAAGCCTGGTGCGGGACAGTACACGAGCTGCAGAGTTCTGAATGACCTGCAGCTTGTGGAGGGAGGTGGCGGGAAGGCCGGCGAGGAGAGAGTTCCCATAGTCCAGCCTTGAGGTGACAAAGGCGTGAACCAGGGTTTCAGCAGCGTGAGGGGTGAGGTAGTGCCGTAGTCTGGCGATATTCCGGAGGTGATGGAAGGCGGTGCCAGTTGTGGTGCGGATGTGAGGGAGAAAGGACAGCTCAGGGTCGAACAAAACGCCGAGGTTCCTGACTGGCTTTGAGAGGTGGAGAGTGCAGCCTTGGATGCTGATGGTGTCAGCGCCTGAGGTGCGGAGGCGCTGACGTGAGCCAATCAGGAGGGCCTCGGTTTTTCGCACGTTGAGCTGAAGAAAGTTGTCTCTCGTCCAGGACTCGATGTCGGACAGGCAGGCTGTCAGGACATCGGTGGTCGTGGAGTTGAGAGTAGAGGAGGAAAGGTAGAGTTGGGTGTCATCCGCATACATGTGGAAGTTAACCCCATGTTTGCGGATGATGTCACCAAGGGGGAGCATATAGAGGGTGAAGAGGAGGGGACCGAGGACAGAGCCCTGAGGGACACCACATGAGACAGTACGGGGGGTGGAGGAGAAGCCATTCGTTGAGACGAAGTGAAGACGGTGGGAAAGGTAAGAGCTAAACCATTCAAGGACAGTGCCTTGAAGGTTGAGGTGGGAGGACAAGCGGTGGAGTAGGATAGCGTGGTCGACCGTATCGAATGCTGCCGATAGGTCGAGGAGGACGAGGAGACAGAGGGAGCCCTGGTCACAGATGGTCAGGATATCATTGGTGACCTTGACCAGGGCAGTTTCTGTGCTATGGGCAGCACGGAAACCTGACTGAAGGGGTTCAAAAAGAGAATGGGTGGAGAGGAAAGAGCGCAGTTGGGAGGCGACAACTCTTTCTTGGAGAGAAAGGGGAGGTTGGAGATGGGCCGGTAGCTTGATAGCTGCGACGCATCAAGGGAGGGTTTTTTCAGGGTGGGCGTGATGATGGCAGTTTTTAATGGAATGGGGACAGAGCCAGAGGAGAGGGACAGGTTTATGATGTCAGTGATGTACTATGGAAACCACGCTGAACTATGGAAACATTCTTAAGTTCAGTTTTAATTTAGTGGGTGTTCGCTCATAAAAAACAGTCATTACACTTTACAGTACATCCTATGAAACAATTTGATATGTCCTCCTGACATGAAAGGCACTATAACAAATGTAAGGATTATTATTAGCAATGTCATTGATAATTTGGAAGCAGATTTTTAGCAGTTCTTAGAATGAATTAAGAATGAAATGAACAACTCTCAAGAATTTTTAAGAGTGACCTGAACAGGCAAATGGGACCTTCAAACAATGCAGTGCCTGCCTAAAGCTGCCCTGGAGTGTGAACCTAGTCTTAGCTCAATGCCCCAAACACAAGACTTGAACCCACAACTGTATAGTGGGGCACGTAGATGGTTTGTGGTAAGGTCAGACTTTTCTCATTTCACAATTGCAGCCTGCTGAGAATATTGAAGTCACAGTACATAAAATATAGGTTTCACTGAAACAGTGTTCATTCCTTAATCAATAAACTAGAGATTATTTCATGCTTAGAATAGTTTCATTCACTTTATTCAGTGATAAAGTGTAGCTAAGGTACCAATATGCACAATTCTCTGAGATAAAACAGATATTCAACCAGAACACCTACTCTTTTTTCCCCTAAGTATACACTGTAATCTGACTTGCATGAAATATTATGTAGCTCGACTTTGATCCTGTCATATTATAGTGGTGTTAGCCATTATTTGTGACAAGTAATTTATAAGTGACTAGGTTCATTTTTGCAGGTATACTTATAACATGTGCAAAATTCCCACTCAATTTAACCTGAACATGAGGTTTTTTGTGTTTCGAATCAGGCAATGGTTCACACACAAGCAGTTTCACATCACATACTGAGATCACAAGATCACAGTCACACAATTGGTTCGGATGAAGAAGGCCACTTTAAGTTTCCCACATTCCCCACCTACCACGTACCCTTCATAACAGCAAGCTGTTTTTAAAATGAGTCCTGTGTCCTGGTAATCTGTTACAGTAGTTAATTATCCATTGGCTAATGGTGTCTGTCCTGAAATTGCCCTTTGCAACCCTGAACCTGTATCCTCTTGTTCTACTGCCGTGGTGATTCAGAAAATATTGTTAGAATAATAATAATCATCCTTGCATTTGATATAGAGTATTTCACGTCTTCTAGATGTCTCAAAGTGCTTCACAGAATATACTGTAAAGTGAATTGACTATATATATATGGGTGAAATGCGGCAGCCAATTGTGCACAGCAGTGTTCCACAGTCATGAAAGGAAGTGACCAATTTGTTTTTTAAGGAATTATTACCCCTGGAAAGTGATCTGCCAATTGACTAACAACCTTGTGCTTTACTTGCTGCTAGGTAAACAGAGGCGTGTGGAGTAAAGAAACTTGCCCAACATATCGCCCTGCCAGAAATCGAACCCAGGTCTCTCACTTGCGAGGTGAGTGTTTTAATCACTGGGCTACAGGACTCCACAATGACTTAGATAAAATGCGACCCTAAAATTGCCAATGCATATACCTACACTGAAGCAAGAGGAAGAGTTATTTCATGTCTCTATTGTCCTCTTTGTTGATCCTCTGTCCATGACTGTGATTTGCACCAAATAAAATGGTTGTTTCTCTCACACGTCGTAAAAGGGTTTGATACTATACAAATCGAAATGCTACAAACGATCTGCTGCTTTTTAGTGTTATTTTATTAGTCTGCAATTTTTTTGACAAGATTGCACCCAAAGGAATATTACAATGATGGATTTTCAATTAAGTATTTTTGATGCTACTGACAATATATTCTTCCTGCAAAATCTGACTTCACTGTAACACTGAATGGCAATTCATTCAGTGCATTTATGGGCAAAGCAGATTTTCGCAGTGTGAGATGGAAACTTCTTCAATAAAAACTATTGAAGTTTGCAAAGCATCTGCACATCCCATTTGCACTGGTGGTATAAATTTGTGGCGATGTTGTGTATGTCAATGTCTGACCAGGGTCACCCCCCACCCTCACCTACCCCCGGGCCCAATCTGTCTTCATCACAATAGTTGGGCTCAAAGCTGGCCTGCAGCTGCTTTTGATCCTGCAGCCCCATGGACAATAAGTCAACTTCAGGACAGCAAGTTCGAAGGCCAGCATTCGACTCAACCATTCTAATGAAGTCAGGAGTGAAGGTTGGGGGTGCTATTGGATCACATTCAAGTAGACTCGGACTAATCCACAGAGTCACAGAGCTGATTTGTTCAGCAATACAATAACATCATGGGTGAGAATTATAACATAATTCACTCATTGTTTTTCACTACAAAACATACGTTCACAAGAATAGGGCATACCAGTCACTCTAAGAGCACACGCTCTGTACACAACCCCTCATATGCAATGTTTACTAAGCGTTATAAGAACAATTACATTTGAAAGGAACAAATTCATTCTTTACTGATTAGAAAGTAATTAAACCATTAATTCCATTAACACTGAGTACAGTATCATTCTGTTAATGTGAGCAATTGATGAACACAGCTAAATATAGGCAGAGCTTACGAAGCGAATGGCAATGCCAGACAAGGATGAGGAGAGTAATTGGAAGACTGGTTTAAAATGATCTACAGAGAAATGTACTTTTATAGTGAAGGACGAAGAACATGTAACCCGATAATCATCACCAACAGTTATAGTCACGAGGTACAGAATATGCGGGTGTTTTTGTTCTGTCCTTAGTAATTGATTGGGGATAAGCATACCCCTGATGTAAGATACTCTCTGACTCTTAAGCTCAGTGAAGAGTTTCTGTACTTGTTAGATACTCAGCTGACCAAAAAAGGGTTGGTTGTCAGAGAAATATAGAATGTGACAAAGATCAGCTTCTTTGGGCAAAAGAAGAAAAAGAGAAGGTGAGCTCCAGAGCCTTCTAATATAACTAGGAGTCAAGATACCTTGGAAGTTTGTAAATTCTTTAACTTGAATAAATTTTTTTGCAAATTGCTAGACTGACAGTGAAATGGTGTTTATAGGCAACTTCAGACCCAAGTGATGTAATGGAGTCAGGGGTAGGTACACCCATGGGGCAATCTTGATTCACTATCCGTCTCAACTGCATTTAATCAATGATTATCACTGGTAATAATTAACATATCAGTGTCATAAATTTCACCCATGGGGATATTCTAAGCTGTTCTGGTAAACATTTTCTTGATCCCAGAGTAGCAGTAAGATTTCCCACTTAGCATGGGCAGATATTGGTAATAATAATAACCCTTGCAGTTGATACAGCACCTTATCACATTGTCAAAACTTCTCATAGTACTTTATAGGATTTTACTGTAAATTGTAGTGACTGCATATCTGTAAGTGAATGCGCACCCAATTTGTGCACAAAAATGTCCTACAAACAGCCATGAAATGAATGACCAATTCCATCCAGGGGATTGTTGGGTCAGGATACAGGGATGTGCACTGCAATGTAAACACTGCTGTTCATATTTACATTCAGCCAATTGAGTCCAACAGCAGAAGTGTGTAATGAATGATGAGTTCAGGCGCTTTGACATGAGAGTTTTATTTCTCTGGCTGAAGAATAACTCGCAGTAGAAGAGGGCTAAGGGAGTTAAAGGGTCAAGATAAAAGGTCAGGGTAAAGATAAGTTTGCTTTAAACGTGGTGCCCTTCACTGCACATCAAAACCAATTTTCAAGCATTTACTTTAGGTTGCTTTTTAACTGGGTGGACATATATGCATTATTGATCCAGCACCTATAATGCATCAGTGAGTTTACAGCCACTCCTGATGCCCACTTCACTATTTATTATCTGCAATGGGATCTGCCCATAAGGATAAGGTTGGCATGGGGTCTTTACATGACTTTAACACTGCAAGGATACAGTTTGTGGAGGAGAATATGGGATGGGCAGTTAACTTAATTTGATCATTCAAAATAGGGATCTTTTTGCTGTGCTTTTATAATAGGAAATTCCCAATTGTTATTTTCAATTATCAGGAAAAGGTACATGGATGTGAACCCAGGAGCAGTGTGATAACCCCAGAGTTGTCTATGTTTGAACTGTTCTGAGCTTCACCTGATGACTCTGAGTGAATCCTCTGTCTGGAGTAAAAATTTAAGTCATACAGACCCAGAAAGTTCAATCCTCGGGATGGTGCTGAGTTAGTTGATATGAGCCATGGGAGAAAGGAGGATGATATAATTTGGCCTCAATGCTCCTCAGCCAGGGAGGTGGGGGGGTGGGGAATCAGCCAGGGTTCTCACTCCAGCCACTATCCAGCAATATCACTGCTGGAAAGTGGACAAATTTATAGGTGTGTGAGGCGAGACTGTAAAGCTTCCCCACTCCTTGCGCACATTTTCAAATAATCTGCCGAGTCTCCATGAGGAACGTTTTTAGGTGAAAGATAGGAAGTTCTGGAGGTGGAAAACATCCTTAAAAATCAAAATAATAGACCTGAGAGCAGTTTGTCTATGTGCTTTGTGACTTGGTGCATATTGGACTTATGGGCGGGGTTGGTGGGTGGGGGTAAGAAGAGAAAACTAAATGGAGAGGAAAAACCCATACTGGACAAGGCAGGAGTAGAAATGCCTTCACTTTCAATCTCTGAGTATTGTCAAAACAACTACAAATCTAATGGAACAGAAGAGAAAAATAATGTGTTCACAATTATGGTTGGCTGTACACTGCTCACATTGGGAAGGAGGAGCAGGCCAGGTGAAGCAGTTCAGTTTGGTGGTGTATTTCTGGATAGTGAAGTCGTTTACTTAGTTTTCTTTGTTAAAATAATCAAATTTTACAGTCAGTCTATCTTATCTCTGCTGTCTCTGTAAGTGCTACCTATTTAGTCCAACTCACTACCTTTTCCCCACAATATTATGTATTGTTTTCCTTTTCAACTATTTGTCCAATTCTTTTTATAAATGCTATTCTGAACTGTGCATTGTTGGAGCATTCCATGTCTGTGTGTAAAAGAAATTCTTCTAACCTCTCTTATTTTTTTTTGATAACATTCTTGTTCAAAAGTTCACAGCCTCGAGTAAAAAGAATGCCAAGTCTTCCTCAAGGTCTTCTGTAATAGAATGTTGATTCACAATAGGAGTTTGAAGGTCTGTTGTCTGTGAGTTTTCTCTCTCTCATTAACTTTAAAAGAGGATTTGACTGATTTCCATGATCCTTGGAGTCAAAGCTCTTTTGAGAAGAGGAGTGTGTTGCAAGTTAGTCTAGTTACGCAAACGCAATCACAGGTTAAATAGTGTGCAAGACTATTTAAAACTCAATGACAGAACAAAGTGCTGCAGCATAGTCCAAAAAACCCCACATCCTTCCTTTGTATTCCGAGCAGTCTATCAGATAGGCTGCTGGAGTCTCAATGGGTGCAGTAATTAGGAGTGCAATGATTCAACCAGCACTGTGCTCATGTTGTATTTTAATGGTCTTAATGGAGCTTGAAGGGAAATACATCTTCTTCTCCAAGCTACCACTCAGCCTTCATTAATGACAATGAAACACGACAATCGATGTTTAGTCTGCCTGGCCCACTGTTGATCAAATCTCCATTCGTCACTAAGCGAATTTGAGCTATTTCAAATGATCATTTTTGTACATCTAAAGTGTTCTTCTAACACTGCTGAGCTTATATTGATTCAGAATTACAGAGTAAAAAAACAGGGATTTATTAATCTACGTTACCATTATGTCACCGCTGCTGGCGACAGTCTGAAACAGTTTTAAAAAAAAGATCTGTCTTCTGTGCAATTATTCAATGACTCCTCAGTCAGGGAAACTCTACATGTATCTCATTTGATCTTCTATATTCCTGATGGAAATTGAAGCTTTTTCTGATGGATGAAGGAAAGTTTGATTGGGTTTCACCACTGATGAATAAACAGCACATCCGGCATTGATCTTGCTTGAGGACCAGCATCCACTAAACCCATCACCACATTAAAGCAAAGGCTTTTTCCCTACTTACTTATTTGTTTATGCATTTATTTTTTTATGTGGAATTTACTTTTAGAAGATGTTGTCAAATAACAGAATCTGCTCTGGCTGTGTTTTGACCTACATGTTAGTGTCTCTACTGCAGTATAGTATCTATGGCAACTTTCTGCCTGAAAACAGGTGGAGGAATATGAACTCTTACAAATGGAGCCACCATTCATTTGACCATTCATTATATTGAGTTTAAGTTGAATAAACCAAAAATATTTTGCCTACAAATACAGTCACTACACTACACAGTAAATCCTGTGAAGTGCTTTGAGATGTCTTGATGACATGATAGGGCACTTTATCAAATGCAAGAATTATTATATACTATTATGTTTACATTAATCTAGTTACCCAGAGAGTTGTTACAGCCTGAAGGAGGGGTAGAAGCAGATTCGATAATAGTTTCAAAAGGGAATTGGATAGGTACTTAAAATGAACAAATTGCAGGGCTGTGGGGTACAAGCGGGGGAGTAGGACTAATTGGTAGATCTTAGAAAGAGTGGGCACAGGCACGATGGGCTGAATGACTTCCTTCTGTGCTGTAAGATTCTATGAATGTTCATAGACTATCTGACCTAATTTGGTTAACTGATGTTGGAGATTTAGATTAAAATCTGGCTGTCTATGTCTGTTGTCACTCGCTTATCAAGGGGGTTTTTGAAGATATCGTCATATCCTGAAACTGAGTAAGAACCTACAAATAAAAAAGAGGCCCATCCGTTGGCAAATTTGTCCCTTGCAGTTGGTTCAGTAAACACAAGGAGATAGCAACCGACAAACTCAATAGGCATCAATACCTGCATTAAAATAATCCTTGTAACGTGACACAAGATTGAGAGATATTTAATTTTGAATGCTAGCATATTCACACTAGTTGCTTTTGTTTCAGTTCTCTATTTTGAATCAATTCATCAATGCATTAGTGTGGTCTGTTACTAGCAATTCTGATTTATGGACCAAGGATCAGTCTTAAAATGCAGTGTATTTAGTGCATGTCAACACAAATTTGAGTTAGAACAAGAGAGTTAATCATAATAATCCTAGCATTTCATGTAGTAACTTATCTTCAAGACGTGATATGAAGCACTTTGAGGCATTATCCCTACATGAACAGCACTACACAAATGTCAGTTGTTGTTGACGTGATACCTACACTGTAAAGTGTAGGTGACTGCATTTTTATGGACGAAACCAGTAGCCAATTGCACACAGCAGTGTCCCACAAATAGTCATGGATTGAGTGACCAAATTACTATTTTTTTTTGAAGGAGTTATTACCCCCAGAAAAGCGATCTGCCAATCGACTATCAAGCGTGTTCCTACTCACTGCTAGGTAAATAGTAAGTCACCCATCTATGTGCTAAATTGTAGTGCTCTTGTACCTGTAAGAGATGCACTATTCATCCAATGCTGAGGGTTCAAAGCATCTTAGAAAAAGACTATTTTCAGAAGCGACAACTTTGGCATCCTCTTAAAATAGCACTTCAATTATCAGCTGACTTGTGATGTAAGTTTGTGAAATTCCAAGGCCTTAATAGCATGAATGGGTTGAGTCAAGCAGACAAACTAAATATCGCAGCAGGTTACATTCGATGGTGAATTTCAACAACAACTTACATTTGTGTAGTGCTTTTCATGTAGGATAATGCCTCAAAGTGCTTCATATTTTCAGGAGAAGGTGGAGGTGTATTTGAAGACAGCTAAAGAAGAGGCAAAGCAGAGGCAGGGAGTTCCAGAGATTAGGAGTGTGGGTTGAAGGCTCGGCCACTGATAATGCCATGGAGTGGGCAGGGGAGGTTCTTTCAGCAAGACTGTGTAGGGCGCAAAGTGGGGTATGAGCAAATCAGAGGTAGGGCAGGTGCTGGGGTGTGAAGATTGATTAACTTTCATGTGATATATAAAAATAGAACAAGTCTGAGTTTTATACAAGTGGCCTTTTCTATTTTGAATATTTCCACTTTGTGACTCAACATCCTGCTCTTGATACACACAGGATGTTGAAACTATTCTCCTAATAAGGTGCTGCAGCTGCCCGAGAACTAACAGCACATAAAGTTATTTTTTCCCCCACTGAGAAGCAAGCTGGTACTTTTCAGCTGTCAGTCAGCTAATCTAACTAGATATAAAGCATTTTTTAGGACACTGCTTTGTTTACCCTGTAGTTTGCTATGAACTTCTGATATTGGGGTCCAATTTGAGGGCTAGGTTAAGTATCCACATGCAAAACGCACAGGTTAACCATGTACAAAAGCACAATGCATGGAGGAAATTACAGACGCCGTCAAGACATCTCACATAATATATTATAAAGCATATTGACTGTATGGCTGTATTTTGTGGGCGAAAGGCAGCAGCCAATTACGCATAGCAGTGTGCCACAAACAGTCGTCGATTGAATGACCAAATTATACAGATATATTTATGTATATTATATATATATCTAAAATAGGGATTACCAACCCCGGAAAGCAATCTGCCAATCGACTAACAAAAGGGTTCCTATTTACTAGTAGATAATCACCGGTGTGTGGAGTAAGGAAACTTTCCTACGGTTTCGACCCAGCCGAGAATCGAATCTGGGTCCCCTCACTTGCGAGGTGAGTGCTCTAACCATTATGATGCAGGACTCCACCTTGACCCACAAAGCCACCAGAATTAATCATCTTTAGACAAGGGAGGTTGAAAGCTGATTTGAGTGTTAAATATGCTAAAAGTATTCATCATACATATCAATCAGTTACTATGTCCCTAACCTCTGGAACTCCCTTCCTGTACTCCTCTACCTTGCTCCCTCTCTAGTTGTCTTTAAATCCAACCTTTAAATCCAACCTCGTCGACCTAAGGTTATCTCCCCTGGATCTTCTCCCTCCTTGCTCCACAACCATCACTTGATGGCGTCTGTAATTTCCTCCGTACATTGTGCTTTTGTACATGGCACACTGAAGCACTTTGAGACATTATCCTATGTGAAGGGCACAACGTAAATACAAGTTTTTAGTTGTTGTATACAAATATGTTTGATTTGGCTCCAAATATGGGTTCATACTTGAGCAATAGTTCTTAACTGAGAAAAGGAGGATGGGAATACAAACGTACTGTTAAGACTCCAGAAATACCTCTGAAAAAAGGGTGATCAATGAAAAGTTATGGAGTCCTGTAGCTCAGTGGTTACAGCAATCACCTCGCAAGTGAGAGACCTGGGTTTGATCCCCGACAGGGCGAAATGTTGGGCATGTTTTCTTACTCTACATGCCTCTATTTACCTAGCAGTAAGTAGGAACCTGGTTGTTAGTCGATTGGAGGATCGCTTTTCCGGGGATAATAATCCCTCAAATAAAAAAAATAATAATTTGGTTACTCAATCCACGACTGTTTGTGGGACACTGCTGTACGCAATTGGCTGCCAAGTTTCGCCCACAAATATACGGTCAATTCACTTTACAGTATATTCTGTGAAGCGCTTTGAGATGTCTAGAAGACATGAAAAACGCTATATCGAAAGCAAGGATTATATGCAAATCCAAATAAAATGAAGGATACATTTTTATGCCAGTTTGTTTTCAAGAGCCTAGATGGTATTTTTGTGAAATTACAGTAAATGAACAATAATACTCCTTGCAATTGATACTGTGTAAAGAGGTCCCAAAACACTTCACATGGAATTGCTATCAAGTGTGATGAACTTAAGAGTTTCATCAAAACGACAGTATTAAGCGGGAAAAATAAAGCAAAATATTTCCCTTAATTTTGACTCACAAAGGAACAAACTGTGCATTTACTTTACTGCATCATTGCTTAAAGTGCTGAGATGAACTAGATAATTGGAAAGTAGGACAAGGCAAGCTCTTGTAACAAGAACATCACAGCAGGTGGCAGTTTCGGTCACTGTATGCCCCTATCAAGGATTTCAAAGAACACTTATCTATTGTGGAGCCTCAGTGTGTTTTCAAGTGCTAGTTGTACACCACTTTCCTTGGTGTTCTTTATCCTTTGCCTCCAGCACTCCTGAATATTATTTGAAGAATGTTTTCCGAGATAACTTCCTTAAGTTTATTGGTAATGTATTCAGAGTCCTTCAACCTTCCAGCGAAACTTGTAAAATAATTTGAGACCTACATTTTCTAGTCTCACTCTGAGTGTGTGGTTGCATACAGCCATAATTTTAGGATTTGTCAATAGGAAAAACTATTACTGGACCATTTTATCACCATACCTTTTCTACCACGACTGTTTGTGGGACACTGCTGTACGCAATTGGCTGCCGCGTTTCACCCCCAAATATACAGTCAATTCACAGTATATTCTGTGAAGCGCTTTGAGACATCTCGAAGACGTGAAAATCGCTATATCAAATGCAAGGATTATTATTTATGACATGTTATGAATCATGTGGTTTCACCAGTGTCAGCCTGGCTCAGTTGGTTGGTGAGATTTCATAACAGATTTCCTAATTAAGTTATGGATTATTTAAATAAGAAAATCAAGTGTCTCTTTTTCCATGGTGGGAATCAGGTCATCATGTTACTTCAATTTGAGGGAGCCTCATGCCAAATTAGATTAGTTTAGAATAGTTTTGTTTAGCTTGTATCACACATTAAGAAATGCCTCAACATTTCAAATTGGTTTCTTTTAGTTTGATCTGGACCATGAGATAACCAGGTAACGCTTAATTCATACTACGTTTCTTCCTTTCTTACTAAGGAAAGGGGAAAGACAGAAACAACTAGTGTTAAAAACATATTGCATAACCAGACCCAGTTGAGCTAAGAAATCACAATATGGACCAAAAGATAAGGGTGTGGGAGATGCCTGAAAACACGATTGCAAAGACTGGTTCTCAGGAGGATTTTCAACATGGGGAGGGGGAATTTCAGAAAGTCTGGTCAGAATAGCTGAAAGCTACTGGCTAGATTGCATGAAGCAGGCTGCTATTAGCTGAGCAGAGGGAGCAGCCAGATCTGTATGGTTGCAGAAGTTATCTCGGAAAACATTCTTCAAATAATATTCAGGAGTGCTGGAGGCAAAGGATAAAGAACACCAAGGAAAGTGGTGTACAACTAGCACTTGAAAACACACTGAGACTCCACAATAGATAAGTGTTCTTTGAAATCCTTGATAGGGGCATACAGTAACCGAAACTGCCATGGAGGAATTTAAAGGTGAGGGTGGGGTCTTGAATTCAATCCGCTGGGGGATGGTCAAGCCGAGGAACCTGCGTAGCTGAGCTAGGCTGGGGGGCGAATGAAGAGCTAGATTAGGGTTTGAACCCCTAGATTCATAAAGTGTCAAATACCTGACATTACCAGCACAGATTCAAACTGGAAGGCAGGAATGTGAACATTCAGTTTGTGGTGGACTATATCGATCCATTCTATAATAATAATCTTTGCATTTGATAGCACCTTATCACGTCTTTGAAATATCTCAAAGTGCTTCACGGAATATACTGTAAAGTGAAACGACTGTATATTTTTGTCAATGGAGCCTAGAAATGAATGTGGGTGCGGAGTTTAGTATGGGTGAGGATACGGGTGGTGGAGTTATTAATTAACTGGATTTTATGAATGGTGGAGCTGGGGAGACCATCTAGGAGGGCATTTAAAAATTGAGACAGGAGACAAGTGCACTATACCAATGAATGCTCCTCTGTGCTTCTGCACAAAGCAATCTCAGGTACAGTCAAAGAGGAAGTTATTTCTCCTGAAATACCCCAGTCTGTCTGACATGTCAAACGATGATATGTGTGCAATCTCAACCGTAGAGCTGCAGATCAGAGACAACCTAGGAAGAGATGATCTACGTGTTTGGAACTTCCCCATTTCCATGCCAGGCCGGAAAACTGCACTCCAGTGATTTCAGTCGGCAGTTATACATTTGTGGAACTTCCACATTGTGGTTACTCGGAAGCATGGTGATGGGTTTGCCACGCACGTCAGACACCTGACTGACCAAAAAATATGTCGCCAGTGGAGCAAATGGGCAGCGGAATGGTCGCTTCTAACTGAGAGTTATTAAACCATAAAATTCTGCAACATGGAATCAGTGAGAGAAAAACCAGTAAGCACACAGGTATTTCTACTCGTAACACTTCGGAGTGATGGGGAATTCAACAGGACACACCTTTTCTTCCAAAGCCAAATGAGTAACAAAACACTTACCCCACAGTTTTACATTTTTTTTTACAAAAACATTTTAAAAAATGACAGATGAGTAACTGGAATTACAGTTGCTGTGTTTACATCCCTGAGGGAACTAGACATAACCCACATAAGAACATTATTACTCAGGAGTTATGAGGTCAGCCTGCTCCTGTCATGCAATACCGTTGTACAACAATGCATTTCACATATCATTCTTTAAATGAGGGATATTAGTTAATAAGAGATGATTTGTACAGCAGACTTTACAGCAATTTTAAAATTAATCATGTACATATTAAAATTCTGTCAGCAATCTGTACATCTTCACAGAGATAAGTTCTCAACATGTGCAGAGGCCTGAATGTTTATTACCTCACCAGAAAGTTTCCACTCCCTTTTGTATGTGGCTGATGATTGAGTTTTTGGCTGGGGAAAGACTTCAATTCTGAATAAAATTTGAATGACTATCAACCGTTGCAAGGAGCTACAAATGGATCTCCTTTGTGGCAACATTCAAAAGAGCTCTGACAGATATCATTCTTTTTTACTTTAAGTAACCCAAGCCTAATTTAATGTAAGGAAGATCACACTCTGAATCATACCGATTGAAACACTGAAATTGTTCAGTGAAATCTAATTGGTTGGATTAAAATGGAGCTGAGATTAACCACTGAGCGTGTAATTGTCTGCTTTGATTTCACACTTCCCTGAACTGCAGTTTTGCTCACTGCCTAACAGCATCCGAGTGACACAAGGACTAGATAGATACCTACCCTCGCACAGCGTGGATGAGTCGAAGGGATGGATAGGCTGTCTGGATGCTCAGTTTGTTCTTTAGAATTAGTTCGTTCACCCACTCCACATGCCTTTCTCCACCTTTAACCATGAACGCAGGGATCCACAGAACACTGTCATTCAGTACCGCCAGTCTGCGGACAAAGTTTTCTCTGTCTGTCTCATTCTGGAGACTTCCAAAAGCTCTTTGCACGACGGATGGATTCATAGTGACAAAGTCAGATTTGGATCCAACATCATCAGTGTATTCCACAAGAGGAGCAAGGTTACACCTAAAATTAAAGAAGAGTTTTCTCCAATTACCATATTTATTAGTATTTGTAAATAAATAGACAGTGGAAATGATTAAAACTCACCAGCAGCTTGTTCATAAAAATGTTAAAGATGCATTATTAATGTTTTTGGTGGGTAAGTCAGGTGTCTGACACATGCAGAAATCCATCACCAAGCTGAGAATTCCATGTATCCCACCTACACATGGAAATCCCAGATAGATTGTTGGAACGGTATGTACACTCTCTCCCTGGAAGGACACATCCTGCTTACCTAATTCTGGAAAGTATTAGGCACAGGTTGGCAAGAGCCAAGGCTTGGGAACCTCAGATTGTGAGTTGGGGTTCTGCTGGAGTCTAACCAGCTAAAATCGCATAGCTTACCATTAATAGTACTGCCTTTCAAGCAGAAACCCTGCTTATCTCCTCCCACACCCAAGGAGGATAGTCACTCGTTATAATAATAATGATCCTGGCATTTGATATAGTGCCTTAGCACCTTAGTTGTTGAGCTGTCTCATGTACTTCAACTGAATAAAAATATCAGACATTCATTGAATTGACTGTATATTTTATGGGCGAAATGCAACAGTCAATTGTGCACAGCAATGTCCCACAAACAGCCGTGGATTGAGCGACCAAATTATTATTCTTTTTTAAGGGATTATTACCCCAGGAAAGCGATCCACTAACTGACTAACAACCGGGTTCCTACTTACTGCTAGGTAAACAGAGGCATGTGGAGTAAAGAAACGTGACCAAGATTTCGCCCTGCCTTGAAATTGAAGCCCAGGTCCACTCGCTTGCGAGCTGAGTGCTATAACTAATACACGACAGGTCAGTTGGTCGTTTAACATCCAACAAACGCAGGTTTGAGCCCTCACTAGGTGGATGGTAGGTAACAGGAACTCCCTACGAGCTTCCTGGTAGGCAACACAACTCAGCATGAAACATGTGAGAGCATTAATAATAATAATAATGACTGATGCAATAACTAGCTCAAAGATTTTGTGTGGGATAAACCTGAAGCACAGGACAGAGTTATATAGCAAGAGATTTAAGATGAAGCTGTCAAAGTAAGCTCGCTCCATGTCACCAAGTAAATAGATATCTGATGTTTGGATAAAGTAATAAGTTAACCTGGAATGACATGAGCAATTTAAAAGGGGAATGAAATGTTTGCTACAGATAACAAACACAGCAATGATAGACCCCAATGTCAGTAAATATCAGACATTTCATTGCATCAGCAGGCATGACCAAACTTATACAAAGTGCACATGTTTTGGAACAATCCTAACAAGACTAATGCACTTCATAAACGTGAAAGTCTTTACAGAATATATGACATTCCATTAACAAGCACTCAATTTTCTTTTATTTGCATTTACTTGGAGTTAAGGGTTCAAAGATACATTAAGTGATTTGATTTAAAGCAACTTATCTCAGAAGGAATGGTTTCCAATTTATTGTCTGAGCTGGAAATGCATGCGCTCAATATGTCTTAGTGATGCATTTTTATAGGAGAAGTAATTTAATTCTCTCTCCCCTCCCACTAAACATTGCTGCTGCATGTTTCATATTACTTCCATTCGCCATTCGAGAAGCTGGAGCACATAATAATAATATTAATCCTTGCATTTGACATAGCGCCTTGATATATAACCAGTGTGGCAATTTTACTGGCCCACCTCAGTCATAAGTGCATTAGTTATCAACATTGAGTTGGGCTCATGATGGTTGGTGAGCATGTAAGTAGGCCTTCTGATTTTGGGGGTTTGTTAATTTGATTTTTTTTAGCAATTTTAGAGTGTTTATGAATCAGGGTTTTTCAGGGCTTTTGTTACTGTAATGAGAAGTTGCGCCTGTGCACACAGAGGGGAGAGACACATCCTCACTCTTGTGTGTTGCCTCCCTCCTCTCACATACAAACACTTCACCAGACCCGTCTGTGCACATGGAGAGGAGAGAGGTGCCCTCACGCATGCACAGTGCTTCCTTACTCTCAGAAACACTTAACCAGACATGTCTTCGCACACAGAGGAGAAGGAGAGGCAGAGGGCAAGCATTTAGCACATCAGGATGCTGCTGAGAGTAAGTAGAGAAAGAGAGAAAATCTCACCTCAGAGTTAAGTAACCATTTCCAGTGGTCTTCGAGTGGTTATTGGATAAACACAATTTATTTTTTGTATCGGGGGGTTTATCAGTTAAAAACAAAAATCAGAAGCACTACATATAAGGCACCATTGATGGCAATGCACAGCGCAGAAGGAGGCCATTCAGCTCATCGTGCCTATGCTTGCTCTCTAATCTCATGATATGCAAAGGGTTCTGGGGCACTGTGTCAGCTCTCAGTTTGAAGCTGGTACAAATCTATTGCTGGGTCAACACCTTTGGTAAGATTTCCTGCACGTCAACACTTGATTTTAGTGCCACGTTTACCAATTAGTAACCTAAACATAGAAGCAAATTCAAAATTGAACTGGGTAATGAGAACAAAGTGAAAAATATCAGAACTTTGCACAGTGGGGGTTCTGAGGTTGGGGGAAGTGGGTAATTGCTGGAGGGAATGTTTTTCTGCCTTTAGCCGGTACTATTTTCACCTGAGAGTACTTTATGTTGAATAAAAATGCAAATCATTTCTATCCCCCAGCACTAACAGCCTGACAAGAAAAGTTTCCCACAAATAACATTGATTCTATTTATTTAAACTCACTTGTTTTTTTCTCATGTACTGCAACATAGAATGTTTTTTTATTAGCCTATTGGACTATTTGTTGGATACGATAACAACCTTTATACTCCTGCAGTCTTTCAGAGTGCAGGAACTGCTTAGCAAGGATGGTGTTTAGTCCATTACAAGCCAGTAAATACATTTGATAGCTTTTACTTGCGGTCTTGTTATAAATCACTCTTAACATTAAAGCAGGAACAAAGCCAATAGCAAACAGAAAGAAGGAATGCTGATATAGAGATGCTTCCCACCTCATCTTAAATGGAAACCCTGGCAATACAAACCTTAAATTATATTTTATAAAATTAAGAATTAATGTGATGTACCTCAAAAGTCTAAACCATTAAAGCAAAAGCCAGGAACCCGATTAAATCGTTTTTGTGAGCCTAAATATTTTCTTTAGGGAAAATTGGGCATTAACATTTACCTTGGTTGAAAAATTATACTTTTCTTATACCAAAGATGAGAGGTTTGGATAAAGAATGCCCTTTGGCCCATTTGGATTCCATCTTTCTATAACAGAACCAAACTGTTTCTTAAATTAGTCCATTGTTTGGGTTCAATCACGCTATCTGGCAACCTATATTCCAGCTGTTGATTACCCTCTTTGTAAAGAAATAAAGAAATAAGTCCCAAAGTTGCCATTCACAAGCTTAAAACTCTGACCTCTTGCCCTGCTGCTTCACTTACTTAGATTCACTATTGGCTGTATTTTATTTGTGTGTCGTAAGTTTTGGACTTACTAACAAGTGGAAACAGCCTATCAAAATCCACTTATGGAATCCTTTCGTAATCTTAAACATTCAGCATATCTGAAAGCAGTCTTCCGGGTTTAATTTTCCTATGGCATTCAAGCATCTTTTCAAGAGCCCTAGCTCAGCATTTTTTATAACTTATAACATGGTTTTGCCCACAATATATACAGTCAATTCATTTTACAGTATATTCTGTGAGAATTCTTGAAGACGTGATAAGTAAGGCGCTATATCAAATGCAAGGATTATTATTAGTAGTAGTAGTAGTATCTCTCTAATACAGGGAACAAACCTTGCTGCTCTCTTATGTATTGCCCCTAGGACTGAACAGTGCTTTTATGCCATGTACAACAACTTCTATTTATAAAGTGCCCTTCACCAAGGATAGCATTTCAGAGTGACGCAAAACTGTAGAGTTGGACACCAAGCAAGGGAGAGGGAGGGGGAAGGTGACCATAGGGTCGGTCAAAGAGGTAAGTCAATATAGTAACTAATATTGGGATGTGTGCAGAAATTTTCTGCACTCAGCTGAGAAGCACTTTTTAGCACTTGAAACCATAGGCTCACTGATCTAGCAATAAACAACATGCTGAATAAAACAAAACTTGACTGCTGGGAAAGGCAGTTTTGTTTTAAAAGTTTAGGATCCAGCTCCGTACTGATATTTGGGAATAGAAATTCAGCAAAACTGAACTATCCCCAAACTCTATGTCCAGCATTCAAAAGAAAATGACCTTAAAACCAAGATTAGAACCTGAACTAAAATTGTTCCTAAATTGAGCACTGGGAGCCTGTAATGTCCTCACAAATTTCAATGTGTTAGAGGTCCACTAATGTAAGAACACCATCTGTAAAAACACCTCCAACTTTGATCTTAAGCATTTTTTGTCTACCCCTTTTTTTTCTCTTCTCTGACGGTGCTGGGTTTTGGTTCTCTGGGTGCCAGACCCCCCTGGATACTTCTCCCAAATGGCTATTGATCACGCGAGCCCAAAGCATGAGTGTGAACAAATTATTAACCAAATCCTGTCTTCACTCTGTGTTCATTGACATGTACTTTCCAGCAAAGATCACCAGACATCAATCAGGAGCTGGATCCCTGGTTGACTATTTCCCTTTCCTAGCCCAGGGCACTGATGCCAATCAAAGACTCCTTCTGCCACTCAGGCTTAATTCTCTGCAGACCAAGAATAGGCGTCTGGTTGGCTCAACATGTCTGGGAGTGAAATTACCAAATGTAATTTACATTTCTGCCATCAGTTTCATAGTTGCCAGGGTTATGTTTACAAATATGATAATTTCTGTGAGCTTTCCTTGGTCTATTTCTTTGCCTAAACAAGAATGAATATAGACTTCCTGCTTCTAACTACCACATTTATCCAGATTGGATAAGCTTCACCAGGCTCCCAATTGTTGGTTTAAGTCTAATAATTTCCAAGCTATCCAAAATTGGATCTACAGAAGGCACACAACAGTAAAACGTTTCATTTGAGTTCCCAAACATCTGGCAGTCTTTGTCCAGAATTAAATAGGAGGCTTTGCAACAAAAGTTCATTTCAAACTCATCAGGGGGATTTTAGTGTAAGATTACAATGGAACTCTTTTGGTCAATTATGGCACACAATAGAATAATGAAGAATGTAATTTTCCCAGAATTATGAGGTCTTGATCACAGCTGAGTATGAGGCAAGGCAGCAAAAAAGATCAAACATTTCCTGTCGGAAGAGAGAAAATGTGAACACACATCAACTTGGGTGCATTTCCTAGCGACAGACCAGGTGCAGCATTGACAGATGCCTGAGAGCATGTTGGCTGTCTGTTCACCCATTCAGTCAGTAAATGGTCCCTGATACAAAGCCAGGTTTGCAAGAGAGATAGACAGATTCTCGGGCAGTAGAATATTAAGGCCTATGGCAAAAGCTTGGGGCAATTGGGATTAAAAGATCTGAGAAAATCCAATAAACTGGTGGAACAGACTTGATGGGCTGAATGGCCTGTTCCTGTTTCCCTATGGCCCAGGAAAGACGGAATAACTTCAAATGATATGGGAAAAAATAAAGATCAAGACAGCTTTATTCAAAGAGCAAAATATTCTTCATTCAGCTAGAAATAGTGACATTGATAGTTGGGTGTAATATGGGATGATTTACAATGCGAAAACTGTGCATGTCACGCTGATGGCTTGTAGGACAATACTGTATGCAAAATGGCTGCTAGGTTTACCTGCATAAATAGTTACTACACTTGAAAGTAATTACTGTTCAAGCACTGTCATATAGTTCAACATGATAGTAAGATGTTACAAAAATACAATTCTTCCTTTCAGACTCCAAATGGGACTATTTATTCTATCTACCTCAACAACAACAACAAGATTCCATTTATAGAGCGCCTTTCACGTCAGGAGGACATCCCGAGGCGCTGGACAGCTGGGTCAGGACCCGAGCAGGGGAGAATTGGTCAGGGTGAGGGGGGGGAAGGGAGGGAGCGAGGAGGGGGTAGAGAGTCGAGAGGGGAGCTGAAGGCACGGTCAAAGAGAAAGGTCTTGAGACCGGCCTTGAAGGAGGAAAGGGAGGAGGCGGCGAAGGCACTGGGGGATGGAGTTCCAGAGCCTGGGGGCTGAGAGGCTGAAGGCCCGACCACCGATGGTAGGGCGGTTGGAGCGGGAGATGTGGAGCTGACCGGAGCCAGAGGAACGGAGGGTACGGGCAGGTAGGTAGGGGGATAGTAGGTCGGAGAGGTAGGAGGGAGCATGGCCGTGGGTGGCCTTGTAGGTGAGGATGAGGATCTTGAAATCGATCCTCTGGGGGATGGGGAGCCAGTGGAGGCGAGCGAGGGTGGGAGTGATGTGGTCGCGAAGCCTGATGCGGGACTGTACACAAGCTGCAGAGTTCTGAATGACCTGCAGCTTGTGGAGGGAGGTGCCGGGAAGGCCGACGAGGAGAGAGTTCCCATAGTCCAGCCTTGAGGTGATAAAGGCGTGGACCAGAGTTTCAGCAGCGTGAGGGGTGAGGTAGTGCCGTAGTCTGGCGATATGTCGGAGGTGATGGAAGGCGGTGCCAGTTGTGGCGCGGATATGAGGAAGAAAGGACAGCTCAGGGTCGAACAGAACGCCGAGGTTCCTGACTGCCTTTGAGAGGTGGAGAGTGCAGCCTTGGATGCTGATGCTGTCAGCGCCTGAGGTGCGGAGGCGCTGACGTGAGCCAATCAGGAGGGCCTCAGTTTTGCGCACGTTGAGCTGAAGAAAGTTGTCTCTCGTCCAGGACTCGATGTCGGACAGGCAGCTGTCAGGACATCGGTGGTCGTGGAGTTGAGGGTAGAGGAGGAAAGGTAGAGTTGGGTGTCATCCGCATACATGTGGAAGTTAACCCCATGTACCTCAATAATAAGGCTTAGCTAGTTTTCTTGGTTATCAGACTGCTTTACATTAATTTACTTTGCCTTATTAACTCGATCAGTGTGTTGTAAATATTACAAACGAATCTCTTTAAGATCGAACATTTAATTACTGAGTTTTGCAAATTTGTCAGATTCTAAGTTATATTTTGTCCCTATTTGGCTCTCTGATAAAAACAGGTTTTCCCAGATCAATGAGTTTTCCACACCTAAAAATAGTATTGAAGACACACTATGTACAAGCTGGTGTGGATTGGCTCACTATTCAGTGTTCTGCATCACTTTCCTGCTAAGCCTGTATGAGCCCCTTTCCCCAGAGATAGTGCCAGGGACCAGTAATTCCCGAGAAACCACCATTTGGGGATTGCCATATCCTCCCGTTGACTGAGGTAGCTCATTAGTAGCTCAGCACGGCACCAGCAGCTGTTACATGTTGTGGTGCTTTTTTCAACCCACCACTGAGCTGCTGAAGGTTTGAACTTGTGTGTTTGGTCCATAAGTTTCTGAGTATTACAGACCGAGGCAGTCAATTGCAGGAAGGACTGTGATTTCAGCCAATGCTGCAAACCTAATCATGACTTTTATATTTGGAAATACAGAGGTATAGTTACAGTTATAATGGAAATATATTGATTCATTTCTTGTGATACATTTGCTTCCCAAAATCAGTCATTACACTTAACAATTACTGTAGAGCTCTGAGATGTTTCAATATGATATGGGAGGATAAAAATGCAAGTTCTTTTATTCTATTAAATTCTTGACATTAATAAATAAACCCACACCTTTAGACCCAAATGTCATGAGTCCTTCCTGCCTGAAGTCACTAACGTTAGTGAAAAGGCAGAGGTGTGCAAACAGAGGCAGAATGTTATGAGTCAACGCTAACGGTTGATTCTTTCTTCTTCCTCAAAATTGCTGCACCTCTGAAACCAGCAATAAATGTCTCATTTTGGAAGGAAAACAGTGGGAAAATCAATTTCCCTTGTTGCACTCTTGTGACAGCCAATAAAGAGGAATTCTTTCTACAATGCACAGCCAAGGACACACAAGAGAGTTACAGATGCTAGGTCAGACCGGGAGTGGTGCATTGAATGGAAGAAAAACAAATTGTAAAATGCCAATACCAACTCGTGAATTGAACTGCCCTGAGGAGTTGGTCACCGAAGGTCATAGTTGCATTACCATCAACTGGTATTTGTAATTTGGGAATGTTTTTTGTGAGATAAGTTGTTTTCGATAGCTTGGCTGAGGACCCAGTTGCCATCAAACGTTAAACAGCCCCTGACTTACAACCTGCTCTGCTCATTTCCAAGAGCATGCAGTGTAAGGAAAATAAGATAAACTGGAAAATAAGGAAAAGGATAGGCAGCAACATCTGCTAAAAGGTAACAGTAAGAAGCAAGAAATAGTCTTGGCTCATCATCGTGTATTTCTATTATGCCTAGGTAAAAAGACTACTATTCGTAGAGGATCTTTGTTGACTTCAGTGGCAGAAATGGAGACTGTAGGAGGCGACGTACCTTATTACAAACTCATGGCTGTCAATCTCCTTTCCACATCCGCTACCCAGAAGAATCCCTGAATTTCCAACGACTGCACAAGCGTTGAATCGCTTGTTCTTCATCGGCGACACTTCTGGCAGAAGGCTGTGCAGGTTGCGTGAGATGTTAAGTGTGCGACGTCTGTCCAGCACATAATGAATTATATCCCCAGGTTTCAAGCTGCTCTTGACCACTGATATGTCTCGTTCTGCATCTAAAAATCGAAGAATATCCTTCCTGTGTTGGGAAGAAATGACATTCTCAGGAAAGTGATTAAATTGCTTCCCTTTTTTGTTCCCTATGGCATAGTTCCTTCAACAAAACCTTTGCCCGTTCCTATTTTTTATTATTATTGTTAACCATTAATAATAAAATAGCTTTTGTCAATGCCTCGTCTGATTCATAACACGGTATAAGAAAATGTGAGCACTTTGAAAATGTTCTTCACACTTTTGCTGCATTAGGAAAATATGAGGCAAAAAGGGAGAATGTGTTATTGAACAGCATAAGGAAATTACACCTTTAAAATTCTGTGTGATAAATAATCTTTGTAATTGATATAGTATATAACAGTGGTTAGAGCATTCGCCTTGGAAGCGAGACTCCTGGGTTCAATTCCCGGCAGGGCGAAACCTTGGGTAAGTTTCCTTACTCCACACGCCTAATAATAATCCCTCCAAAACAAAAAAAAAAATTGGTAATTTTCAATCTACGACTGTTTGTGGGACACTGCTGTGCGCAATTGGCTGCTGCGTTTTGCCCACAAATATCCGGTCAATTCACTTTAGTCTATTCTATGGAGCGCTTTGAGACGTCGAGAAGATGTGAAAAGTGCTATATCAAATGCAAGGATTATTATATATTATTATTATATTTCACAACAGGAGGGCATCTCCAAGCAGTTCAAAGGATTTAATGTAAAGTGTAGTGACTGTGTATTTTGTTGCTGAATAATGCATTAAGATTGCTAAACTGTGCAATAAATGACCATACAATGCATCTGTGTGATCTGTGTAAATGTAAAAAGGTGTGGTCCTGGATCTCCCCATCCTCCCCTTACTTCACTGCAGTAGCTACTCATAATTACAATGCTTCCCGGTATAATAAAACCTCAGAAGAAGCATTTACACGTTTTAATTTCCTCCCTAATAGCAAACTCCTATAAAACCACGCCTCTCACTGAGACACTTACCACTAATTCAAAACTCTTTCAACATGAAGCACTTTCCCATTTTTAAACAGGTTGTCTCTACATTTATTTCTCTCCTGAGTATTAATTTTAATGGTATTCTGTCACCACAGCAACAAATCTTCCAAAACAATTCACTCTACTTCTGTGCTCATTTTGCCAATCACTATTTGTTAGCTAATTGCACATAGTGGTACAATCTTTTCTATTACAATAGTTTCAATTTTATTGTTCTACAAACCTTGCTGTACTACCAAGGCACCACTGACTCATTTCACTTGGGTATAGATTTATTTTATTAATGTAGTATTTTAGAGTGTAGTACTTGGCAAATTGTTGATTTCAGTTGTTGAAGCGGGTACGAACTTACAGAAAACCGGCTTCAAAACTGAACATCGTGTTTAGAAATCGAAAAACCTTGAACACGGAGATGTTCGATTTCAAGATCCTTATCCTCAAGTCCCTGCACTCCTCTGCACCCCCCTACCTCTCCGACCTCCTCTCTCCTCAGCACTTTGTTCCTCCGGGTCTGGCCTCCTCCTTGTACCCCGAGTCCTCCACTCCACCCTCGGCTGCCGTGCCTTCAGCCACTATGCCCCGAGGCTCTGGAACTGCCTTCCTCACTCCTTCGCCTCGCTCCCTCTCTTCCCATTTTCAGGTCTCTGCTGAAGACCTTTCTTTTCAACCGCGCCTTTGGTCACCTTCCTCCCCCTCCCCCTGGCTCATCCCCGGGATCCTAAACTGTAAAGCGCTCTGAGACGCCGTCCGGCATGGAGGCCACTATATAAATCCAAGTTGTTGTTGTTGTTATGTTAAAGTAAAGCCAGAGCCAAGTTGAATTTTTATCCAATCATTCCCTATTCCACTGTATCATTAGTTCGCAAATGGTGTCCTTGACACTTTTTTAAGAAGTATGTTACTGCATTCCCTACCGTATTCCAAGAATTTTTTAACTTTGGAACTGGGCAGAAGAATCTCAGCAGTGCTTTCTTGTCCTGTGCATCCTATAACAGTGGATTACATTGAAAACTGACCACCTCTTTATTTTCTTTTATACCATAGATTTTTTTTGCAGAATCTAATTGGACAAGTAACTACACTTATACAAAATAGAGTTAACCTTACATTATGTTACATATTTCCAGCCTACACTGACCTCCTGCAACACATTCTTGGTCAGTGCTGTACTATTCAAATTATTTCATGTTAAGTTACATGTTATGTTAAGTACATTACCATTGCCTGATACTATGGGAATGTATTCTGCCTGCAGTAGAGCAATGTAAATCAGCAATGTAGATTTATACTGTTGGTTTTGCATTGGGCTCTGAATACCGTTAAATCTAGCCAAGTGCTCTAGTAATTTATGATTAAATGTTGTCTATATTTTAGCAGAAGTGAAGACTCAGTACAATTTTCAGCTGTTCACAGATGTTAAAATAAGTGTAAAACCACATTATAAGACCCGCCCTAATAACATATAAGCTGGGCCAATCGAAAAGTGCGGCTGCACTTTTTCTCGTGGAAAACGCTACAAATGCCCTCCTCTGCTACACATCTGTACACACAAATGCCCCGCAATATTTGGTAAATATCTCCTCATTTTTCTATTGGCCCAGGTTATAAGATGGGTGCTCTGTGGACCCAACATTCACTTGAGTGTCGGTCAGGTTTCCCTGCACTAAAACGTGGCTGACTTTTGGAACATCAGGTTAGTACCTATGTCGCTTCTGCATGTTGTGTGAAAGAAGGAAGCTTAGATCAGTGATCACACCCCATTATAAGGTGGGTTACCATTCGATGAACCTTATAATAGGGTTCAATTGTACTTGGTATTGCACAATCATTGGGGAAAAATTTTACCTTGGTCTAGAGTTACTCTAATTAAATTTATTTATGGAGCACTTTAGCTGCTTCCAGAAACTGGCAAATTGTAGAATTGAGGCTTAACTTTGAGGTTGTTTTTCTATAAGAACTTATAGTAAGCCAGCTTCAAAATTAAAGCTGTATTTAAGAATTTGCCAGAGTCTTGATCTTCTAAAATGCTGTGTAAACAGAGTAAATCTACGCCGAGGTGGAATTTCATAGCTTTTCAGCAAATTATTTTTGTTGTACGAAGTTGAACACAAAACAGCACATAGAACTGATACAGACTCTGCAGTGTACCTGGCTTTCTAGAAAACAGAGACCTCTTTCAGAGAAATTCTGATGGACTTTGGAAGAGTGAATGGAGCTTTACTCTCTTATTCACAGCACCAGTCATAGAGACTCAGTTTTGTTACTTGCAAATGCTCTGCTTTCTGGCTCTCTGTAATTTTGATATACGGGTGTTGAAAGATGAATAATTTTCAGCATGCAGACTTTTTTGAAACAGTCCGTGCTTGAAAATATCGGTGGATTAAATCTAAACTATGTTGTGAAGGTAAAGAAGGTCACAGATCTCACAGGCACCATAAGGCATGCCTGTTTTTTCAATTAATTGTGCTGTTGAATAATTATTATTTTTAAAAATTGCACTTGATCATTTGATATCTTGCTTGTTCGCATTGAAGTTCCTCAATATGCTTCACACAATAAGTAACGTTGAAATGCCATGATTCGTTATGTAGGCTAACATAGCAACCAAACGGGACCAGCAAAATCCCACTAACAACAATGTTTTGGGGAGAAATTCCATCTCAGTATTTAACATTTCAGACCACCCAAGCATTTGGCAAACTCTTAAATACAGGCTTCATTTTGAAGCTGGTTTTCTGTAAGTCGTAGAGACAACAGAAAACCTGACTTCAAAATTAAGACTGTATTTAAGAATTTGCAAAAATTCTGGACACCCTGAAATAATAAAAAGAAGAATCTTTGCACTTGATATAGCGCCTTATGACGTCATTGAGAAACCTCAAAGCACTTCACAGAATATACTGTAAAGGAAATTGACTATATATTTTGTGGGCAAAACATGGCAGCCAATTATGCAGTGTCCGACAAACAATTGTGGAATGAAATTCTACATAAATGGAGTATATCTTACCCTGATGGAATTTTTCATTCGGTGAATTAGGATCAGGAAATAATATGTTAGGACACTGGGAGAATTCCCTGCTCTTCTGCAAAATAATACTTTGGGATCCTTAGCATCCACATGCGTCACTGCAGCAGGACCTCAGTTGAACATTCAGTTGGGAGGATGGAGGTCTCATCTGAAGCATAGGCTGGCAGACAATTTACAAGATATTTTATCTAAAAAAAAGTTTCATTTGATGTACTATTCACACTGGCTCCATGAATAGCTCATGAAAGAAATATCGTTTAGGGCAGAGATGCTGCATGAATTTAAGACTCAATCCAGCCCTGAGGGTATTTTCAACCTGACTGAGGACCACAACTGGAGACAGGAGAGATTCAGCTTATATGGAGAGTATTAAACTACACTCCACTACATGTCATAACCTTCATTAATACTCAATTAAAAATAAATTAAATGAACCACTTTATTTCCTTATAACAAACTCTTCTTCCATTTGTTTCAACTGAATATAAATTAGCCACCGTATTCGCAAACCAATACACATTCACTATAGTAATATTCTGAAAATATCCTGTGAAGGGTTTTCAAACATCTCAACAATATAATATGAGATTATGTCAAAAACAATGATTATTATTATAATCTTATAATAATAATCTCATTATAATATTAATATATATTAAGGTTGCAAATTCAGTCCCTGGTCCGTGCCGAAATAGAGGCAGTAGTGGGTTATTATGACAAGCCTGCGTGTCCCCACACCATGGAAGGAAAAAAATGAGATATGGGAGAACTGACGGTACTTGTAAAACTAATTCCAGGAGGAGTCACCCATTGGCTTCACAAGAGGGGAGAAAACTGAAGAGAGAAATGAGGTGTATCCATCCTACAGCTCTTTATATTTAGTCTATTACATTTTCTCCCTTCAGTTATTCTTGCTAATTCTGAAAAACACGCATGTGTCATCTGGAGCTATGAGAATCAGGATTGTTACTACTGTTCTGTGCTTTTGTGTGACGTGTTAATAATAAGGCTCATGACAGGATGTTCCTATTTGCAGGCACTTATTGTGGTAGACAGTATCTCCTGGCACAACCATTTCCTCTAAATCCTCACTGGTAAACAAATGCTTGTGAACTGCAACTGAAATCTTCAATACCTTTCCTTGTTGCAATGGCCCTCAATATTGGGAGCGCAGGCAAAGAGACATTTCCTTAACAATGTTACCACTGCCTTCTAGGGAGGGGAACAATATTTAAAGGAAATAAATGTCATTGTTTTCATTCTCAAAACCCCAGGTGGCCTTCTGCTGTTAGCAGGATTGCTCAGCTAAATACAACAAAATCAAAATTGACCCTCTTAACTATCCCTTCAGCACTGCACTAGTCAGAATACAAGGTGTTCTTTAATCCCAAGAAACTCCTTATGTGTTAAGCACATTTTGAGCCAATTAGTCTTAAACATAAATTGCTTTAGCAAAATACATGACAGTTACATTTTAGGCACGATATGATATATATGTTTTTAGCACTTCATCATCCCTCACTAAATGACTACAATATGACATTTTTGTTATGTGCTTATTTCAATGTTTTGAGAAAATCAGTACAGAATCTAGACTGAAAATATTAATGTAAATCCTAATCCTTATTTATCCACCTTGTCTAAATAAACACATGATACTGTATTAACTGCAGCAACTGTTATGGGAGTTCTTTCACAATTGTGGAAATGCTCAGACCACATTTTCTTGTCTTTCATGCAAGAATCTTTCTAATGTCAATAGTGTAATACTTTGTTCTGATACACCGGTCTTTTCAAATGTGCCCCAGAGTACTAGTTATCCAATAGTTGCAGTTACAGATCATTTTGAATTTTATTGAAGCCAAGAAATTAATAGCATTCAAAGAATAAAGCAAATTGTTGGGCATGAGTCGGTGGGATAGTGAGATTCTGCTCTTCCACCTCCTGCAGCGCTTGAATAATTCCCCAAATCACATTTTTTCTGCCAATCTTCACCCTTTCCTCCTTTTAAACTTCCCCCAGGGCACTGGTTTCTGTTTGTGTGGTTCAACAGCTGTTGGCCACCTTCTGGTTCTTCATGCAAACAGCCATTCCTCATTCTCAGCCAGCATGGTGAGCACTGGCAGACTATTTGCCCATGGGAGAGGAGACATCACAGTTGAGCCCAATTCTCTTTGCACCCAATATCCACACAAACATACATTCCGGTAGAGCCCACTTAGTAGTGAACAGAAGCTGGAATACTGGCTGATTTTCTCTGAGAGAAAATCTCCAATTTCTCCAATTGCAACATCCAAACTGTTGCCCAACTAATTCCAGCCAAATGGGATTTCAGCCTTCAAATTCTAAATCTGTACGGCTTGGTGCTATTTCAAAGAAAAGTGGATTTTTTTTTAAACTAGGTTACAGCATGTCATCTTTTATTCCTTTCTTATCCAAATTCACTTCCAATTCTAATTAATGGTTCACTTATCAAATTATTATTGATATTAAATTGCCTGTCCAACTTAGGTGCCACGTTTGCCTCCATAATAGCATTCATTCACTTTGTTAATAATTCATCTTAATTTTGTAAAGCGTTTCAAGACACTTCTTTTACATGAAAGGTGCTATATAAATGTAACCCATTGTAATTCTAACATTGTTTCACTTCAGAAAACACAGAGACACTAAGTGTTACCTGCCTTTACATTACAGAGCTGTTCTCAAATCAGAGCCCTACAGAATTTTATCTGATTACATTGCACTTGCTCAGTTGTTTGGAAGTTATGAATGGTCATGTTTATTTCTGACCATTAATCTACCCCGATGTCTGGAGAACGTCTGTACAGGTCAATGTTGTGACTCTTCCCCAATGCCTGGGGAATGTCTGTCATACAATATGATGAAAGGAACAATTAATAGGTCAGAGCTGTGGCTCTTCCCGCTCTCTATATACAGGCCATTGCTGTGGACCTTATCCTTTGTGTTTAGTGTATCTGTACAGACTGGTGCTGGTAGATCTTACCCACTGTCTAGGAAGTGTCTGTTACAGGCCAATAAACCTGTAAATCCATTTTATCTTAAAATTTAAGATCGTACAGAATTGAAGAAAATTTTGGAATTCAGTCTCAATTTTAAGATGGTTTATTTTAAGAAAGGGTAAAAAAAAACTGCTTTTGAATTTAGACCAAATTAAAGAATTTTCCCAAATTTAATGTAATTCTTAAAATTTTAAAATAAAGTAATCTTGTAGGCGAAAGTCAGGTAGAATTTCAGACACCATGTGTCCTCTATCCTAGATTCGCTATATTTTCAGATTCTATCTCACAAACTCAATATTCCTCCAACTCCTGTGCTATAAAATCGATATTCGATGTCACATGGCTTTATCAAATAGAAATGGAAACAATGCATCGTAATAATAGGAAAATAATTATCCAAGAAAATAAGCATGTTATCTATGTCACAATAAACAATAACAGATACACTTCAGTAAATTTAAGGCAGTGAATCAATTTTGGGGATCAAGAAATAATTTCTGCCTTTCAGAAGCAAAATAATAATAATAATCCTTGCATTTGATATAGCGCTTTTCACGTCTTCTAGACGTCTCAAAGCGTATCACAGAATAGACTGTAAAGTGAATTGACTGTATATTTGTGGGCAAAACGCAGCAGCCAATTGCGCACAGCAGTGTCCCACAAACAGTTGTGGTTTGAAGTGACCAATTTATTATTGTTTTATTTTCTTGAGGGATTATTATCAGACGTGTGGAGTAAGGAAACTTGCCCACGGTTTCACCCTGCTGGGAACTAAACCCAGGTCTCCCGCTTGCAAAGCGAGTGCTCTAACCATTGAACTACAGGTCTCCAAAATAGATTCTCTGGGTTTGCAAATCCCTCTGCAGCCCATTATTAAGTTTGGCTTTTGTACTGAAGGTTGAGGAGGTGGGTCTGAGATATTCTCTTTATTTTTAGTAACATTATTATCCAGTTCACTGCATTTTAATTTCAGTTGAAAACTTGCAAAAATTGTGAGTAGCAATTTACACTGGGATTTGACTGCAAGCCTTATTACAATTATACCTCTATCTCCATTATATCCCTGAACTCTTGTCTCCAAGTGGTTTAACAAGCCAAGTGACTCATAACCAGGCAGCCACCTGCTACATTACCACATCTACAATTTAGTTTGTTTTAATTGCTAAATTGTTTCACAGAGGCAGCAAAAGTATAAAGAGGTTTCACAGCCCTATGGACACTCCTGTATTAATATGAACTATTTGAAGAATACCCAAGGTCAATTAAACACATCCCATCATCACTACTCATGCTACCCAATATTACACATCACACTAGTTCCTAAAATGTGAAATGTTCCGCTTCAGGTCAGGTATTTTCTCTGCGGCGGAAGGAAGGAGGATTATATGCCGATTGGAAAAATGACAGCAATATGAAGGATTTATTGCAAGCAACTGATACCCCAAGCAGAATCTCTCCATCTCTCTCTGGCGTCTTATTTATTTTCAACTCTGAACAACAACTGGTGCCAGTTTGAGAAATAAGTAAATGATAACTTATCAAACTCCTAAGGTCATGCTGACACCAAAGTTACCTTTACTGAGTTTTGTTGAGTGAGTGAGTTTTATTGAGTGATTGTGGAGTGATAAACTGCTGAAAAATACCATTTTATATAGCAACCAGCAGCCTTTACCAGTTATGTTTACAGCTGGAAACTATAATGAAGCATGTTCTATTTCTCAGTGAAATAAAACAAATCCTATTTGTTGTTCACACCCCACTGAATTTTTCAGAGAACAATTCAGAATTAATTTCTTTAAACCCCAAAAAGCAATATATATTGTTCTATTATGGTGGAGGCTTATATAATGCACATTCTGATTTTCAACATCTGCTAAAAGCAGATTATTTTGTCCCAAATAATATTTTGAACTGTAAAATTACCTTATTTTAATAACCAGGGATAAATTGCTTTTCCAGCCCTCCACAGAGTGTTTGAAGATCGGGCGAACATCCTTTCTATTCACTTTATTGGAACTATTAACCATCAGCCTGGTTGGACTCGTTTCTCCATCCCTGAAACAATTAAGATTATTTGGGGTTGTATTTTTTTTAAAAAAGTAAGTCACGACAAAAAATGTGCAACATGCAAAGAAGCCCAAATTATGCAAATGCAACAATCAAACTAAACGAGCATCTTTTTTGCCCAAAAGGTACATTGTCAATCATAACCAATTGATCAGCTTTGCTCGCAACCGATCGATGGACGAAACTTCTGTGTGTTCCAGTGTTTAATAATAATGAATAATAATAATAATCATGTTCTAGTGTTTGGCGACTGACCCCGTTTCGCTCGTCACCTAGATCTTGTTTTCCTGTTTGCAGCACATGAGACGTGGCTTGCTCTGTACATGTATCTGCACGTATACATCTACACACAAAAGCATATGCCGTGTAAAAGCAAGGCATTGCTGGCAGCCTGGGGTTCTTGCCTTCACCACAGCTCCCCCATCAAGCGGCAGTCAGTGTTTGGTATCATCTCGGACCTTTTAGCGATCATTACACTTGTGATCCAGTGTTTGAGCATCGCTCTGGCTTCAGATCGTCCCGATTCCTTTTTTAAAGGAAGGAAGGAAGGAAGGAGGTGGGGGGGGGGGGTGGCAAGTTTTCTTGTTGTTGTTGCTCTCTCTCTCTCTCTCCCCCTAAGACTTTCTTTTAAAAAAAAAGGTACCAACCAATAATGAAGGGGAATTTAACATCTTGCCCATCAGAGAGCGGGGCACTCACTTAGTGGACAAGTTGGTGAAACTATAAGATGCCACATTCACTAATCTGCACTGGGGGGGGGGGGGGGAGAGAGAGGGTCCAAATAAGATCAAGAAGACGGACAAAAAAAGGATGGGTGAGCACAGGAGCTGGAAAACGCACCAAGACTGTTAACAGCAGATGCTCTCTCTCTCTCCCTCCCCCCAACTCTCTCTCTCTCTCTCTCTCTCTCTCAGTCGGTGGACGGGCTACTACATGGCACATTTACACTGCTGCATCCTCACAGAGGATCTGAGGCGAGTCAGAGCCGTTAAGTTAGTCAGTTTAGTTTAGTTTGGTTTGTTGTTGTGCCTGGAGGTGACAAAGCCACACCACACACTGCAAACACTGGCCCTGCCCTCCCCTCCCCTCCCTGCTCAGGACCCTGTGGCTGGTGTCTGCACAGAGGTCCTGAGCAGGGAGGGGAGGGCAGGGGAAGGCAGGGCAGGGGATGGGAGGGGAAGGCAGGGCAGGGGAGGGCAGGCAGGGGATGGGAGGGGAAGGCAGGGCAGGGCAGGGGATGGGAGGGGAAGGCAGGGCAGGGGAGGGCAGGGCAAGGCAAGGCAGGGCAGGGGAGGGCAGGGCAGGGCAGGGGAGGACAGGGGAGGGCAGGGCAGGGGAGGGCAGGGCAGGGGAAGGCAGGGCAGGGGAAGGCAGGGCAGGGGAGGGCAGGGGAAGGCAGGGCAGGGGAAGGCAGGGCAGGGCAGGGGAAGGCAGGGCAGGGGAAGGCAGGGGAGGGCAGGGGAAGGCAGGGCAGGGGAGGGCAGGGCAGGGCAGGGGAAGGCAGGGCAGGGGAGGGCAGGGGAAGGCAGGGCAGGGCAGGGGAGGGCAGGGGAAGGCAGGGCACGGGAAGGCAGGGCAGGGCAGGGCAGGGGAAGGCAGGGCAGGGGAGGGCAGGGACTGAACACAGGACATACTCATTTCAAAGTTGGCCATTTGCAGGCAGTGGCACCAGTGTGAGTCTCAATGCTTTTCACTGCCTCCTCACACACACACACACACAACTATTATTGCTCGTTTCGCGTGTGTGTGGGGTGTTGGGGGGAAATGGGAAGAGAGACTGAGGTGGAGATGGTTTTGAGTCGACTCACTCACTGATCCACTTCCACCCAAACGGTATATTTTCCTTCCACCGACCCCTCCTCTCCTCTTCTAACCCAAAGACTTTCGCTAAGACGCCGGTCCAGACCCTTCCTCAGCCCAACACAATACAATAAGGAGCAGCACTTCTCGACGATGCACATTGCAAACGTCCTCACACTCACTCACACCACACACTCACACACCCACTCACTCACACTCACACCACACACTCACTCACTCACACTCCACACACTCACTCACTCACACACACCACACACTCACTAACTCACACACACCACACACTCACACACTCACTCACACCATACACTCACTCACACACCACACACTCACTCACACACTCACTCACACCACACACTCACTCACACACCACACTCACTCACACACTCACTCACACTACACACCACTCACTCACACACCACACACTCACACCACACACTCACACACCACACTCACTCACACTCACTCACACTCACACACTCACTCACACTCACACACACACACCGCACACATCACACTCACACACACCCACACAAAAAAAAAGCACACAACTCTTTTCACAACAGACGGCGAGGAACAAAAAGAAATATCGCTGTGCATCAAGAATTAGAACTGTCACTCAAAACAAAAACTAAAGCCCAAATCTACCAAAACAATTGCAGGCATTGGGGGGTTGGGGTTCATTTAAAAAAATATATTTTAAAAAAATGACAATTTGCGTGTTTATACATTGCAAGTCTGGTGACTTTTGCTTAATTCTTTAACACGAGAATGATGTACATTACCCCAGTTCCGACTGCTGGTGCTCCGTTCTTGTTAAGTCCTTTGTTTTAAAGAAAATGACTAAGATGCTTATGGTGCACAGGGCACAGCATTTTCGGGTGAGGCGCATTGCTTTTTTTTGGGGGGGAAAAAAAAAGAAAAAGAAGGGGGGGGGGGAAAAAAAATATATCCTGCGCGCGTGAAGTCAAGAGAGAGTCGGCTTTCCCTCCCAACCCGTGCAATAAGTGAGAGGGTTGTGTGTGTGTGTGTGTGTGTGTGAGGGAGGTTGCAGTCTGAGCCTGGGCTGAGCTGAGCTGAGCCTGGACTGGGCTGAGCTGAGCCTGGACTGGACTGCCCAGTGCTCTCCTCCCCACACACACTCACTGGGGAAGAACAAAGCTCGCCGTCGCTTGATTGACACCGGCTCTGCCCAATGACACCTCCAGCCGTCCGGATCCCGCCCCCCCCTCCCTCCCTCACAGCCAATCGGGTTGCACTCAGCCTCAGCCCCAGCCCAGAGGCAGCCGCAGATTGACAGGACAGCGGACTGGAGCAGCTACAGGAGGAGGAGGAGGTGGGGAGGGGGTGGAGGAGGAGGAGGGGGGTCACTGGCTCACGTCTGGCTGCTCGAGATAGAGACGGGATGGTGTGGGGAGGGAGGGAGGGAGGGAGGCGATCCTGGTGATACCAACAGCTATGTTTGCACCGCAGACTCTTTTCTCATCCGGTACGTGCAACAGCTCAGTATTTGCTCCTCAACAAAGAATTGGTCTCAGTAGCAACCCTCCAGGTAAAAGTTTCCTCTGTTTCAGAGCAATCGCAAATAACAACAGCCGAGTGTTAGACGGGGGGGGGGGGGGGTCGGTAACGCCCTGCACGAGTGCAGGTTTAATATGCATGATTTTTTTTTCCCCCCCCAAAAAAAAGCATCGCAGTAAATCTGGGCACTGAAATGAAGCGCTCCCACTTAAAATAGCCGGGGATGGTCATGGCCATGGTCAGGGGGGGTGAGCTGCAGCGCCTCAGCAAATAAATGTTGTGAATAAACGTGTACTTTTTCGGCTCCTGCCTTCACGGGCTGTTTGTTTCACGCTGTGAACTTGCTCCTCTGCTTTCATCTCTTCCAGTTGTTTGCTCTGTCCTTGTCTGCCCCCTGGTTCATTTCTCGCCACACACACACACACACACACACACAAACACACAGCCCTCGTTGCCTGAGTTTAACGAGAACGTCGGCGTTTGCTGGAGAGTCGGGAACAGCTTTTGCACTTATTACATTTTTAATAGCCCCCATTTCAGCTGTATTTTTCTCAGCTTTCATGTCGTTGGCTTCACTTCTCAAATTGATATTTTGCATTCCTACGACGTTTGCCGTCTGCTTGAAGATTAACTCTGGGTTTCCTCTTGTGCACTGTGCAGCCGTCTGCAGCCATTGTATTAAGTTGCTAAAACAATAAAAAGAAATCGCACACACCTATAGGAATCACTAGAGAAGGCAGCCAGTCCCAGTTGGACCATACAATACAATAGTCTTTGACATCCATCACACAACTGCACCTTCTCTAACTGTGTTTATTTGAACTGGTAACTCATGCCCTACCCATCTGCTTATCTAAAGTTTACCTCACACATGGCAGACTGACAGCTCACACTCCATCCCTTGCTGCCCTCCCTCAGTCAACAGCTCATATGCCTACCCCACCTGATAGATTTTCAACCTTGCATTAGAACCATAGAAATTTAAAGCACAGAAGATAATTAGGCCCATTGTATTGGAGGTTGTTTTTTTCTGACTGGAGGGAAGTGTGCAGTGGTGTCCCCCACGGGTCGGTATTGGGACCACTGCTCTTTTTGATCTATATCAATGACATGGACTTGGGTATAGGGAGTACAACTTCCAAGTTTGCAGATGATGAGTTAGGAAAAGTAGTAAACATTGAGGAGGATAGGAGCAGACTGCAAGAGGACACAGACTGACTGGTAAAATGGGCAGACACGTGGCAGATGAAGTTTAACGTGGAGAAATGCAAAGTGATGCATGTTTGGAGGAAGAATGAGGAGAGGCAATATAAGTTGATGGTACAATCTTAAAGGGGGAGAAAGAACAGAGAGACCTGGGGTTCAGATAAGTAAATCTGTGAAGGTGGCAGGACAGGTAGATAAAGCTGTTAAAAAATGCATACGGGATACTAGGGTTTATAAATAGGGGCATAGAATACAAAAGTCAGGAAGTTATGAACCTTTATAAAACACTGGTTAGGCCTCAGCTGGAGTACTGTGTCCAGTTCTGGGCACCTCACTTTAGGAAGGATGTCGATGCATTGGAGAGGGTGCAAAGGAGATTTACCAGGATGGTACCAGGAATGAGGGACTCCAGTTATCAGGAGAGGCTAGAGAAGCGAGGATTATTCTCCTTGGAGCAGAGAAGGTTAAGAGGAGACTTAATAGAAGTTTTCATAATTACAAGGGGATTTGATAGGGTGAACAAGGAGAAACTATTTCCACTGGCGGGTGGGTCAGTAAACCGAGGACACTAATTTAAAATAATTTAATTGGCGAGAAGATTCGGTGTGTAAGTCAAGTAGTGACGAAGTATACTTTTTAAGGTTTTGATCGCAAACAGTAATCTGCTGCAAAGTTGGAAAGTGGGCGAACAGCCTGTTTCCTATCTGATGTGATGAAATAAATAATTTTGTCATAAATGACTTGACACTGCGTGCACATAAATGACTTGACATTGCGTGCACATAAATGACTTGACACTGCGTGCACAAAAGCCCTCTTCCGTTGCAGTTTTGAATTCAGTTAATTCATGTGGCCCATGATATCAACGGCAAATGCGAAATCAGGGAGCCAATTCGCATCATTCAGCTGTGGGAAATACGAATCTTTTTGTTTCATGTCCAAAAATAAATCAATCTCTGTTCTCAGTTCCCACACTCTTTTCAAAATCTTTCCTAAACTAAGCCATCTTATATTCATGTGATACAGAGCATCTGTGTGCTCGGATTCCAATTCCTCAAGCAGAGTTTGAGCCTGTGGTTTAATCCTCTTGCTCGAATGTAGTTGACCACTTTCGTAACTGTGTCCACGACACTGCTTAATTTTAGAACACTCTTACAGAGAACCTCTTGGTGGATAATGCAGTGTAGAAAAACAATATTCTGTTCTGGATTTGTTTCTTTGACTTGATCTTGAATTCTTTTCAGTAACCCAACATTTTTGCCTGTCAGATTCGGGCTTCCATTAGTGGTCACATTCACCAATTTTTTCCACTCCACTCCTAATTTTAAGATACACTTGTTTACTGCCTCCAAAAAGACTTCTCCAGTTGTCATATCTTTCATTGACTGCATTGATGCCGATTCTTCTGTGAGCTCAAAATGTTTGGTGATACCTAGAATAAAAATTATCAACTGGGCTGTGTCTTTGACATCACAACTCTCATCGAGTGCCAGTGAAAAACATGCAAAATTGCTTACTTTATGTTGTAACGGCACACTGTTTTTATTTTCTTTCTTTATTTTATTTTTTAATTTATTTTTATTTTATTTATTTTATTTGTTTTATTTTTCACCCACACTGGTAAAAAAAATTTAGAAGTTCATTCTTTGTTGAATATTCGGCCTTCAGCGTCCACTTTCCGCTGCTTTGCTAAACTCATTTCGAATTAACGTCCTCTTCAGTGAAAAGTATAGCCGCGGTTGTCGCCCGTGCGTGTTTGAAAATTTGCCGATCCGTACGTTTCTGACGTCAGCCTGATTCAACATTTAAGGGAGCGTGCGCACAACTAAGCAGTGTGATTGGCTGATGTTCCTGGTCAGATTCAAATGCAAAATTTGTGCGACTTTCTGGGACTGAACGAACTATCATTTTTTTCTATTGCTAGACACAATGACGGGCTGGATAGAATCATTTGGCGGGCCGGATATGGCCCGTGGGACGTATTTTGCCCACTCCTGATCTAAAGTATCTAAACTACAATCTTCTCTTCCTGGTTGGCCGATTCCATTCTCAGAACTCTGTACAATGTCGAGTGCCTAAACACCTAGGATTTCTCTCTCTCTCTCTCCCTCTCTCTATGCTTGGCCAGTGCGCGCACTCTATCGCTGACTCATCAGTTAACTTACACAGTCAGATTTAATGACCAACCTGCAGCACATGTGTCAGATACAAACGTAGTAAGATCTGGATATGCTGCAGGACTTTAATCTTTCAAAATTGCAATCTGTAATTAAAATGGAATTGAGTTTTTGAGTATGGGTAGGAAGAAATTGATGCAAGTGTGCAGTATCAACAGAATAATAAGTACTTCACTAATAGATAATCAAGGTAGACTTACCAGCAGGCAACGGTATTTCCTTTACCAGCAGAGTCACATAGTTTTAAATGGAGATTGTTTATCGCTTACAAATATTTGGGATATTTTTAAGCATGTGGTGAAGGGTTTCCGCATGTGTCAGACACCTGGCTGACCCCCCAAAAAACTCCAATATTTATGGGCAATAAAGTGGCTGTTTTTGTTTCTGGGGCTTGAATGCTGACTTGAGATGAGCCTAGTGACTCCAGAAGCAACCTCTGAGCCCTGCTTTGTATCATGCCACGCTTTTCCTTTTTTGCTGTGTTGCCAGGGCTCAACACTATTCTTATAACCTTGCATGAGATGGCACATTTTTGGAGAACTGAAGAAGCTTGCTTGTATACAGACCCTGGGGTCAAAACTGCCAACATTGCTTTTCTTAATCATTACCATAAATAATTAAGGAATATTCAAAAGTTAGAATTAAAGTAGCATATTTTTAAATATGGATTTTTAAACAAGTTTATGATGGAACTTTGGGAGAATGGTTCCTCCCTCAGGCTTCTCTTCATCAAATTGCCCACCATATTTTTAAAATGTAGGGATTGGGGATTCCTAGCTGATAGAATGGCTTTTTAACTTTAATGTTTTACACTAAAATTATTTTTAGACCACTATTTGGCAAAGAAGATCTCTAGATCTGAATCTAAATATAGGATTCCTACTTTGCTCGGCTGTTAACCTATAAAGTAGCATTCAGATCCTGCTTTGGATTTGATATAAATCTACTGTAGTATAAAATATCCTATGAAGCAAACCTTTGTACC
The DNA here is from genome assembly GCF_018977255.1 of Callorhinchus milii. Taxonomy (NCBI): domain Eukaryota; kingdom Metazoa; phylum Chordata; class Chondrichthyes; order Chimaeriformes; family Callorhinchidae; genus Callorhinchus; species Callorhinchus milii. Next base: position 107,334,842 of record NW_024704742.1, on the reverse strand, counting down.
AAAGCTGCAGGGATATTCAGACCTGAAACCAATAATCATTATAGATTAAAATTCCATTGGTTCATAACAGATTCAAAGCACGTCCAAGATCTGAAGTTTTTGGAATCATTCTGGATTTTATAGGATCAAATTAATAAATTATTATTATGGTTATTATTGCAATTCCTGTTACAAATAACACTTTTTAGACCCAACACAGTTCAAGAATATTCTTATTCAGTTTGTTTTTAAACACAGTGCATTAATGGAACAGAAACTGTTTTGATTGGGTCCCTTCTCAATGCGCTATTCTGTGGGGGGGGGGGGGAAACATATTTTTTACAAATGTACATTTGTATAGCACGTTTTTTGTCAGGAGGACATTCCAAAGAGCTGGACAGTTTAGGTTTGTGCCCAAGTTGGGGGTGGGCGGTGGAGAGTGAGCGACTGAGGGGTGAAAGATGAAAAAAAGCAGAGGCACAGAGGAAGGTCTTGAGGCGGACCTTGAATGAAGTGCGGGAAGGGGCAAGTTTAGGGGATTTCACAATGGAGTTTCAGAGAGGTACTCTGAAAACACAACCACCGACAATGGGTGGGTGGGGCAGGTGTCATGAAGTAGGCCGATGCTGGCAATGTGGAGAGAACACCCGGGTTTGTAGGGTTTAACAAGGTCACTGAGGGAGGGTGGGGCAAGACCAGAGAGGAATTTAAAGGTCAGGAGGAGGATCTTGAACTCAGTCTAATGGGGGATGGGGAGCCAGCGGAGTTGGGCAAGAATGGGGGGGGGGTGATAGGCTCGCCCACCTAGTGTTGCAAAGCACATGAGCTGCAGAATTTTGGATAGATTGCAACGTGTGAAGGGTAGAGGCAGGTAATCCTGTGAGCAGAGTTATGTAATCTAGTCTGGATATAAATTCTAGTCTTCTCACATCATCATTTTATAATAATAATATCTTTGCCTGTCATCATGTTAAATACTGGCGCTCAATCTTATTTCCACATAAACCAGGTTAAACTTCTCGAGCCTCTCATAATTTAATGGGCTGAATCTCAGAATCTTGCTTGTTGCTCTTCTCAGAATCTTCTGCAATGCCTTAATATCCTTTATAAGTTTGATATCTAAAATTATGCAGCATTTCCTAAATATGGCCTTACCAGTGATCCATTCAAGGCTAGAATAATTTACTCTTGGCTTATAGTCAATTGGCTTTGAGAAACAATCTATTAGTTGATCAACTTTGTTGACGGGAGCTTTTCATTGACTGGAAATGTTCATTGACTGATCTATAATCACACCAAATGTTTTCCATTCTCCAAAATTGGTAATGTTCCATTTTGTATCGTATCCATTTATCTCCATTAAAATCTATTGGCACAGTTTGTCCATATTCTGGATTAAAAAGCCAATGAAAGAATTCAAATTTATTCACAGATATGTGAAATATTGCTGTGTTTTCAATGGCATGCTTTCAAAAAGAATTGGATATCTACCTGCATGAGAACAACATTGGAAATAAGAGACAGGTACAGACTCAGATGATCAAATACTCTAAAATACACTAATTTCTTTTGTACCATTTCAGCCTCGAAAAATGTGGAGAGTATGTTATCTACGAAGGGAAGAAAACCAAGCCTGTGGAGGTGTGGGGATGGTCTGGAGTTTTTGCTAGATTACCTTTGAGAATCAGAAGTACATATGAAAGCATGGAAGGGGTGAGGGCCAGTCAACCCATTAAACCTACTGCTCCCATCGACCTTTTAAAACCCACCTCACCAAGGACATCACTAACTTTTCTGCAGAAGTTTTTCCACAGATATTTCTTTCCCCACCCCCCACCCCAAAGATAATCAAGCAAGAACTACAGTATGAACATTTACCATTCTGCTGTTAAGCATGCGATAAGCATCTTTTCTGAAACTTGTCCTTGACAATACTGATTATGTGACACTGTTTTCGGTTCAGACATAGGAGCGAAATTTCAAAATCATTCCAAATATAGGATTTGTGCTACACATTATTTATTATCTACAAGATAAACTAGGACTTTTCATCCTTGAAATGAGACATCTATAAGGTGAACTTCAGAGAGGTTTATAACATGCTAAATGGGTTTGAGTGTATAAATTCAGTACAATAACTTCACATACAACCAAAGCGGTAAAAAAAGAGGTCAACATTTTAAAGTTGCAAAGCACAATGCCAGGAAACACAACATGATTTTTTTTGCAAGAGATAATCGATAGCTGAATTGGGAAGGAAAGGTTAACATACTGGACTCACTTAAGAAATAGTGAGACGGGAAGCAGTAGCAGTAGCACATTTTAAAGTTGCAAAGCACAATGCCAGGAAACACAACATGATTTTTTTTTGCAAGAGATAATCGATAGCTGAATTGGGAAGGAAAGGCTAACATACTGGACTCACTTAAGAAATAGTGAGACGGGAAGCAGTAGCATGGGTTGCTGGTTACAGAAGATGAGTACAGTCCTGACAAAAGTCTGCAAATGCACTTTTATTGGCTTTTACATGGCCTGGCATTACATCAGAAAAGGCAACCTTCCCACAATACCTTTGCAGTTGTCACATGAATTGTGCGGTCTACTGAAGTTGACGGTTCATCCAAATCCAACTGAGATGCCTTCACCTCACACTTCGCAGAACAATGGAAAAATCAGCAGCACAGCTCTGCAAGGAGCTCAACGTAGAACGTTTCAGGACTGCCATGTTGGAAAGGGAGCTGATGAAAGCTCGGCTGTCGCACGTCTTCCCTCAGATAGACCTCACAGAAGTCCTCTACCCTTGGAAGAAGGACCTCCTGCCAGGGAAGAAGAACCAACGGTTGGTGGCAGGCAGAAGCGATCGGGCAGTGAGCTTCAACTGTGGTGGCTACTGAAGCCATCTCTGTGCAATGCTCTCAGGAAAGACTCAAACCTGATGAGCCAGCTTACTCCAATCCCTCCAAAACAAAAAACAATAATAAATTGGTCATTTTCAATCTACGACTGTTTGTGGGACACTGTTGTGCGCAATTGGCTGCTGCGATTCGCCCACAAATATACAGTCAATTCACTTTACAGTCTATTCTGTGAAGCGCTTTGAGATGTCGAGCAGACATGAAAAGCTCTATATCAAATGCAAGGATTATTATTAATATTATTTATTATTTAAGAAAGATGACTTTAACACTACAGTAACATTTTTTATAGGAAGGCACAAAACTATCGTTGACTCCTTTTTGTGGAAATTCTCCAGGGTTTCACTGAAATGCAGCTGATGGAAAAAAGGCACCAAAAAAGTCATCCACAGTTTAATCCTGTCTTTGGGTGACTGGTCCTGTAAGTTCTCAGCTCACCTATTGGGATTTTGAAATAAATTTCTTCATCTCTATTGTCTCTGACCTGTATATTTTAACTTTATATTTACCGACTTTAACCAGTTCCTGTGTATTTCTAACATTAAAAGCTTGATGTCTCAAATGTCACTCTGATTTAAGAGAACCCTGCTCTGAACATAAATGTAATTAATGCCGCATTCCTGTAAGTTGGCATCATGGACTTCTAGATTTCTTAATTAAGAAATCCTTTAAAAATTCAGCAAAAAATCATCTTCACTCAGTGAAACTAGCAACTAACACAAGGGTAAAGTCTAAATATCTGGTAACTGTTTTCCACATGTAGATGGCATACACATATAGAATTCTCAGTATGGATTGGATACTCTTAAGCATGGTGATGATTTTCCGAATATGTCAGACACCCAGCTGACCAAAAATTTTTTAGGTATGGTGATGGGTTTCGCACATGTCAGACACACGATTGACCAAAGAAAACGACAAATACATAAGTTTTCATTCTTGCTTAGAATATTTTCTTTTCAAAATGTGAATGATAAAACTTGGTATCACATTTCCTATTGGCCAACCAACAATTGCAACAGCCAGTTTTATTTGAGGGAATGTTGACCAAGACACCGGAAGAAACTTTCTTCTCTTCTTTAATAGTGCCATGGGATGTTCAACCTCAATAGGCTTTCGAGACCTGTTTCCAAAGGAAGAGCACATCCAACAAAGCAAAACATGCCAGCACTGGCTCGAAATGTTGGTATGGACCATGAGCTCAAAGGCCCTACGTATGGTATGAACCCACAACCTTCTGACTCAGAGGTGAGAGTGCTACCAACTGAGTCAGGCTAACAAATAAATAAATAAGACCCTTGTATTTAATGTACAATTTTATGTAGGCAAGCACAGCAGCCAAACTCTCAGAAATGTCTCACAGGCAATAAACCAATGAAAATTCTGCATGTCAAGGCTATTAACTGCTTTACAAATCCAACTAACTTCAATCTGGACGAATTAATATGGATACAAAATAGATAGTTTACATATTGATATATTTCTTAATATTTCATTGAATAAAAAATTAGGTTGGTGATAACAAAAGATCTGCATTGTAAATGCACTGCAGTATTTTTAAACATGAAAAGCAGCTAAAGTGAGTGGAAATTTTGCTTATTTTCTAAGACTGATTGCAAAAATTGCAGCCCCTCCTATGTGCAAGTATAAAGCTACCCTTTTCATATCACTTCTCAAAATCTCTCTTATTAAAATACAGAAATAATCATCTACATATGGTTGCACTAATTGTTTTGCATAATTCGTCCAATTTGTTGTTAGATCAAACACTCACTGTGGATGAACGAGCTACTTTTGAAACCTGAATAGCTGTTCAGAATGATGAGCCAAATTATATTCTGACTAAATCTTACTTCAGAAACAAATGTCTTTCTTTCTAGCTGTTGTGATCTCACTTTGTTCAATGGTCACACAATGCTCTAATTATATTGATGGCAATTTGAATTATTCATTTGTGGTACATATCCATGTATTCATTGAATATAATGAGGCAAAATTGATGCATGATCAACTAAACAAGATGGTATAAACTCGTTAATTGCTTATTTAACTTGAAATGAATTATTCACCAATTAGAAATGGAACACAGAAGATTTAAGATATTGTCAGGTTAAAAACATTGCAGGACTCAACTGGGTGTTATTGGTCCTTTTCAAGGATAGCAATAACATTCACAGTAATCAGAGACGTTCACTACTTCAGCAGGAGTTAAAATGTAAAAAAACTATTTAATGTATTAAATCAATTTATGGTTCTATCAGATAAGGGAAAGAGCAGGGAATTGGTATTATGATGGATGGGCTGTCTAAACAGCAAACACTGACACAAAATACAATTGAACCTCACTATAACAAACCCTGCTTATAATAATAATAATCCTTGCATTTGATGTAACAAACCTCTGGTTTTAACGATCCCAATGTCAAGACCCGATTTTTCCAATGAAATCTGCCCGACTACAATAAACACTTAAACAGGATCATCCCGGAGATACACCACATGCATGCCAGGTTTGGAGTGGCTTTTGATTGGCTTTGATTTTGAATCATCTTGCAATGAGTTGAATGGCCTCTTACTGTGCCATGCATTACCATGGTTCTAAGGTAATAATAATAATAATAATCCTTGCATTTTATATAGCGCTTTTCACGTCGGGAGGACATCCCAAAGCGTTTCACAGAACACACTGTAAAGTGAATTGACTGTATATTTGTGGGCGAACGCGGCAGCCAATTGCACACAGCAATGTCCCACAAACAGTCGTAGATTGAAAATAACCAATTTATTATTGTTTTTTTGTTTTGGAGGGATTATTATTAGCCGTGTGGAGTAAGCAAACTTGCCCAAGGTTTCGCCCTGCCTGGAATTGAACTCAGGTCTCTCGCTTGCAAAGCGAGTGCTCTAACCACTGAGCTACAGGACTCCACAAAGGTGTCAGTTTGGTGTAATCGGTAGCACTCTTCTGCATCAGAAAGTTATGGGTTAATGATTAAATTCAAAATTTTGAATTTATAATCTAGGCTGACACTGCAGTGAAATGATGGGGGAGCACTGGATTGTCAGAGACACCAACCTTTGAATGAAAGGTTAAACCAAGATCCACCTGTGTTCAGGTGGATGTTAAAGGTCCCACAGCAGTACTTAACAACAGAAGGGAGTTTCTTCCAGTGTTCAATATCCTGCCAGAAAAAAATTGGTCATTCATTTGATGGCTGTATGTCGGAAATTGTTGTATGCAAATTGCATTGCGTTCCTACCAACCTGCCTGCTCTCTCCATTCAGCGGGCTCCGGCCTGCTCCATGTCTCCTGCCCGACCCTCCCTACCATCGGTGGCCGGGCTTTCAGCCTCTATGCCCCCACACTCTGGAACTCCATCCCACGGCCCCTTCGCCTCGCTTCCTCCCTTGCCTCCTTCAAGGCCGGTCTCAAGACCCTCCTCTTCGACCGTGCCTTTGGTTGCCCTCCCACCTCTCTGCCTTCCCTCACCCCTACACCACCCCTCCCCCATGCTCGGGCTCCGACACCTAACTGTTCAGTGCTTTGAGATGTCCTCCCGACTTGAAAGGCGCTCTATAAATGTAATTTTGTTGTTGTTGCTGTTGTTGCATTTACCTACAAATACACAGTCATTGCATTTTGCAATAAATCCTATGAAATGTGATTTGAGACATTTTGACAATTTTGAATTATCATTATTTTATTAATATTTGATTCAAATAACAGTAACCAAATAGCCAACATAGCACTTGGGAACATAGGAACAGATGTCAGATGTGTGCTCTGAGACCTTAAAAGAATGGCAGATCTTTCAATTTCATTTCCCAAGCTTTTTTCCATATCTCTGATTTTCCTCATTAAATTTGTCTGTCTGGGATTGTCTCACTTTGTGTTGCAGAATTAAGGAGTTAAGATGAGAGTATACACAGAAGCACAGGTTTTTTAATTGCCCTGTTTCATTCACTTTATAAAAGGAGCCTCTCCTGGAACGACATAGTTTACTGTTCAGACCTTTGTATGTATGTCTGTAAAATTGAAAAGCACATTAATAGCTTACCCATAGAAAATCACATCATGGAATGATGGCGTTCCTCATATACAGAAAACACCAAGCTCTAAAGTAATGTATTGGAGATTTTGTTTTGCTCTAGTCTAGACCATTAATTTTCTTCCTTTTCTCTTAAAGCCAATGAGTTAACTTGTAATGCGCCTCTCTTTGTTACTTCACCATGTGGCCTTGTTCAAAGATGAAGGAAGCACTTTTCAGCCAGGTTCAGTGGATAACATTCCCTTCCCTATCTCAGTGATAATATTTTTTAAACCCATCATTAAGCCTCCAAAAACTTGAAGCAAACAAGTCTTAAGATAACAGCTGAAAGTTGGCAACATTAAAAGGACCCTAACATGTACGCTTGTTTTTAAACTTAACCACATACTCATAGGCTTATACCTGAGACTCTGAAAGTTTATCAGTACAATAAATCTTACAATTTTTTTATTTGCCATTTTCACTAGCGAATCAACATGATACGACAAACTTTCCATTGTTTGTGTTAATAATGAATCAAATACTCAGATTGTTAGTCATAGTGGTGCTTCCAAGTCAGTCTGGGTCAGGTAGACTGACAGACATTGTAACGGGATTCTGTAGCATGAATTATAGTGAAGAACAGGGTCGGAGAGGTGAGCTATAGCATCCTCACACTGATGGTATCCAAATTGGTCGGCCTACCAGAGCTACAGGTTCATTCCTTTGCCTTTCTTTTTAAATGAAAGAGTTACTTTGAAAAGAAAAGTTCCATTTTCTTTTTAGATGTTATCGGTGTGTTATCATTTTATTTTACGGTTAGATTGATCCAGGCAGGAGCATACCTTTAAAATTAACAGTCAGGATTTGATCGGCTTGTCTCCTGGGTAATTCTGTGTCAAACACAACACAGCAAAGGGAGAGCAGTTTCAACTGAGGTACTTACACAGGAATTGAGGAGCAAGTCATTGAACGATTATTTTAAAAAAACCAGTAAGACACATGAATGAACTGATAGAAGTATCATTTGACTTACCCATTAGAATGCTCTGCATACCAATTACCTCCGTGCTCACAAGGCTACACTGGCTCCCAATACCCCAGCAGATAAACTTCAAGATCTTTATCTTCAAATTCCTTCCCGATCTTGCCCATCGCTACTTCTAAATCAGTGATTATCCTCCCTGAAGGAGAGAATTTGCGCACAGAAATGTCCTACAAACATCCATGAGGTGAATGACAATTTTATCTGGGTGATTGTTGGCTAGGACACAATGAGAAATTAACTCCCTTCTCTTACAGCACCTGGCCGTAACATTCACCTGAACAGGGAGACAGGATTTTAATTTAATCTCTCATCCAAGTATGGCACATAAAGTGCTCTATATGATTTAGCAAGAAAACTGAAAAATTAGTTTCAGATGTGCCAAAGCAGCAGGACAAGGATGTGAGGGCAATTTTAGGACAAGAGCTAGAATATATTCTTCACATATAGTGATCACCCACTAGAATAAGATACAGAAATTTGGAAAAATAATATATTTCTGTCTAGTGAACAATTGGCCAATTTAAACTCATAAAACAACAACAACAATAACAAAATTACATTTGTATAGCGCCTTTCACGTCAGGAGGACATCCCAAGACCCTGGACAGACAGAGTTACAGGTTCGAGCTGGGGGTCAGGGTGGGGGAGGGTGGAGGGCAGGGGGGGAAGCAGGGAGATCGAAAGCAAGGTCGAAGAGGAGAGTCTTGAGGTGGGTCTTGAAGGTGGCGAGGAAGGAGGCGAGACGGAGGGACTGCGGGATGGAGTTCCAGAGGGTGGGTACAGAGGACCATGGAGGGCTTTGAAGGTGAGGACCAGGATCTTGAACTGTATCCTCTGTGTGATGGGAAGCCAGTGGAGTTGGGCGAGGACGGGGGTGATAGGGTCACAGAGCTTAGTGCGGGGGAGGACACGGGCTGCAGAGTTCTGAATGATCTGCAGCCTGTGGAGGTAGAAGTTGGGGAGGCCGACAAGCAGTGACTTTGCATAGTCGAGCCTCGATGTAATGAAGGCATGTATGAGGGTTTTCAGTGGCCTGCGGTGTGAGTCAGTGTCAGAGCCGGGCGACGTTGTTGAGGTGGGGGATGGCAGAGCGGGTCATGGCGCAGATGTGGGGTAGAAAGGGTAGTTGAGGGTCAAACAAGACCCCAAGGTTCCGGACTGGCTCAGTGAGGTGGAGTGTGCCACCATGGATGGTGATACTGTCAGCGCCTGAGGTGAGGAGATGCCGACGGGAGCCAATCAGGAGAGCCTCGGTCTTGTTGAGGTTCAACTGAAGAAAGTTAGTTCTCATCCAGGACTTGATGTCTGACAGACATTCTGTCAGGACACCAGTTGTATAGACATGATTTAAGATAATTATTAAAAACTGAATGGCTTATCTATTGGTCACTCTTTGATTTACTTTACAGCTTTAGACGTTAGCTTCATGCATTTTTGATCTGCAGAATTTCCCTCACTTCTGATTTCAAGTGGGCACCATCTTTGCTGTTGCTGGATAGACTTTCCTGAAGCCAATAATGACCTTGTTTTATCATTCCCAGTCACATTGTGGGTGGTCCTGTAGTTTTGACTGATAGTGTGTTTTTTTAACTTTCAATTCAGATGCCTTCAGAATCATTCATATGTGGATATTGAGTGGTGTTAACATTCCCACGTGAATAGTTTTATTGTTTTAACTCTTTCAGCGTAAATCCACTGGAATTTCGACCTTCTTTACACAATCAGGAGCAGCAACTACAAACTTGCAACTCACTGAAAACAGCCAAAAAAATATCTTTAGCAAACACCAGAATTGCTGATGGAGGCAGTTTGTGCCAAAGAAATTCATGAGGCATCAATTCAAATCCCCGGGCAAAGATGAGGCCTCTGTTTAATTTGCTAGTTAAAACAAATATGTATGTGTGTTCAATTGTGTTCACATAATTCTGTTTCTCCGAAACTTAACCTCCTCAGCAACAGAGAGGTGCATTTCTCAATCACCAGCTTCTCTGTCTGGCAATTCCCTGTGTTAATTTTAGTCCAAGTGACAATAGCACACTGGACCCCAATCAAAGATAAGCGGAGGGATTGGCTCAGGCTCTAGTTGTTTATTCGTTTGAATTTCTAACAGAACTGTGCCATACAGTGTTCACCTGCAAAAATACACAGTCACTACACTTTACAGTGAATCTTGCGAAGCACTTTGATGTTGAAGCGATGTATCAACTTCCATTTGAACTACTGGCTTCAAAAATAGAAAATGTTGTTTCTGTTTCAGTGCCTTGAACTCTATAAATATATGAAGTTGCACTTTGATCCTGATTTACTGTGGCTAGTGGCTTTTCTTGTTGTAGTGGAAGTGTCTCGCTAATGTAGCATCTTCAGACAGTTATTTTTTTCCCTGGGGAGGAGACAGAAATTCATAAAAAAAGCTTAGTGACAAAAGGAAAATGACCTCTATTATTTCCCTTGGTATCTTCCTGACTAAGCACACAGCTATTTGACTGACACTGCAAATGCTGCCATTATGTACAATCCGGGATAGAATCAAAGCGCAAAATACTGCAGATGCTGGAAATCTGAAAACAAAAACAGAAGTCGCTGGAAACACTCAACAGATCAGCCAGCATCTATGGAGAAAGGAAAGTGAGTCAACATTTTGGGTCCACGACCCTCCAACAGTTCTGACGAAGGGTCGTGGACCTGAAACGTTGACTCACTTTACTGTCTCCATAGATGTGGCCTGACCTGCTGAGTGTTCCCAGTGACTTCTGCTTTTGTTTCTGGGATGGAGTCTTCCTTTCTCATCTTTGTATACCAGAGTGTAAAGGAGGTTGAGTGCAATACTAAGAGAGATCAGTGCAGTTATACTGAGGAATGGTGGGCACCAAAAAACAGGAAAATGGACAATTGGCAGAATTTGAAACATAACATAACATGTAGGAGCAGGAGTAGGCCATTCGGCCCTTCGAGCCTGCCCCGCCATTCAATCATGGCTGATCTTCTAATCTAACTTCAGCTAATAACCTAACCCTGCCTTATCCCCATATCCCTTAATTCCTTTTACAATAAGAAATCTGTCTCAGTCTTGTATATGTTCAAGGACTGAGCGTCAACAGTCCTTTGGGGTAGCGAGTTCCATACATTCACCACCCTTTGAGTGAAGAAGTTCTTCCTCAAATCAGTGCGAAAGTGCTGGCCTCTGATTTTAAGGTTGTGACCCCTGGTTTTAGTTTCTCCAACCAGGGGAAACAATCTCCCACTATCTACTCTATCATGCCCTTTGATGATCTTATAGGCTTATAAGATCCCCTCTAATTCTTCTATATTTTAGAGAATATAGGCCCAAATTGGTCAGCCTATCTTCGTAACTCATCCCCTTCATCCCTGGTACTAACCTAGTAAATCTACGCTGCACCCCCTCCAAGTCAAGTACATCCTTCCTTAAATAAGGAAACCAAAACTGCACATAGTACATAGTATTCCAGGTGTGGTCTCACCAGGGCCCTATACAGTTGCAGCAAGACTTCCCTACTTTTATACTCTAATCCTTTCATAATGAACGCTAACATACCGTTCGCCTTCCTAATTGCTCGCTGCACCTGCACCTGGTGCAAAGACAGATGCAAAGTGCCCATTTATGGACTCTGCCATGTCCTTATCCCCCAATACAACTTCTCCCGTCTCTGACTGAAGTGGATCTACATTTACCCTCACTAGCCTATTCCTCTTAATATATTTGTAAAAACTTTTACAATCAGACTTAATGTTCCTAGCTAGCTTACCCTTATGCTCCTTTTTCTCGCTCTTAATGAATTTTTTTAGTTTTTTTTTGCCGGTTTCTAAATCTTCAGATTTGCTGCTTTTCTTGGCAGTTTTATAAGCTTTTTCTTTTAATTTGATGCTTTCCCTAACTGCTCTAGTTAGCCACGGATGAATTGCTTTCCCTGTGGTACTCTTATTCCGCAAGGGAATATGCGACAGCTGAGAATTTTGCACTACATTCTTAAATATTTGCCACTGTTGGTCTACATTTTTACCTCTTAATCTTATTCTCCAGTCTATTTTACCTAAATCTTTCCTCATACATACAAAATTAGCCCTATTTAAATTCAGAATACTTGCCTTGGATTTAACTATATGCCTCTCTAACTTAATGCAGAATTCAATCATATTGTGATCACTCTGCCCTAGAGGATTCTTAATACCTACACTGCCGACTAGCCCTGTTTCATTACACAAAACAAGGTCTAGGATGGCCTGACCCTAGTTGGTTCCTCGGCATGCTGCTCTAGAAAGTTATCTCTCATAAACTCAATGAACTCTTCTTCTAAGCTTTTGCCGATTTGGTTTTCCCAATCTATGTGGAGATTGAAATCACCCACTATTATTGCTTTACCTTTCCTACATGCTCCACTGATTTCTTGAAACGTAACTTTTTCAAAGTGCTTTATCACATAAAACTGCTTCACAGAGAATCGTTGAGAGAGTTGTGTAGTGACTGTTTTGGAGGCAAACATATTAGAGGTTTGCAGCAGCAAAGTCCCACAGGAGGTTAATGATCGATGATTCTGAAGGATTTTTGGTCAGGGCAAAAAGAGAAACTCCATTTTCTTTGGAATAATAGTATCTAAAATGGCGTAACCACGGCAGATCCATGGAACCTCTTATAAGGGACAAAATCTCCAAACTTTAGCGCTGATGAGATCTCGGGTCCAAGCCCATACAAAGGATTCCCAGAAGAAAACTATGTTCACATGGCAGCTACCTTATAATAATAATAATAATAATAATAATAATAACAATAATAATAATAATAATCCTGGCGTTTGATATAGTGCTTTTCACGTCTTCTAGACGTCTCAAAGCGCTTCACAGAATATACTGTAAAGTGAATTGACTGTATATTTGTGGGCGAACACGGCAGCCAATTGCGCACAGCAATGTCCCACAAACAGTCATGGATTGAAAATGACCAATATATTATTGTTTGGGTTTTTTGGAGGGATTATTATTAGTCGTGTGGAGTAAGGAAACCTGCCCAAGGTTTCGCCCTCTGCCTGGAATTGAACTCAGGTCTCTCACTTGCAAAGCGAGTGCTCTAACCACTGAGCTACAGGACTCCACTTTGCTGGTGTCCACACAGCAGTTAGTGTTAAGAGTACTTTTTAGATGCCAGTGCCTTAAAATCCTTAACACGGACCTGAACCGGGTTTAATATTACAATCTTCAGCAATACAGCACTCCCTTAGTACTCTCAGAAACATATTTCCATTTCAGTGCCACAGTCCATTTACAGAATGCATAGTATATGTGGAGTCCTGTAGCTCAGTGGTTAGAGCACTTGCCTTGCAAGCGAGAGACCTGGGTTCGATTCCCGGCAGGGTGAAACCTTGGGCAAGTTTCCTTACTCTACACGCCTGATAATAATCCCTCAAGATAAAAAACAATAATAAACCAGCGCTTTGGGACATCCTCCCGACGTGAAAGGCACAATACCAATGTAATCTTGTTGTTGTTGTTGTGTAAGTATCCTGTCCTCACATCCTCCCGGCGTGAAAGGCACTCTATAAATGTAATTTTGTTTGTTTGTTTGTTATTAAAGCAACAGTTGTAAGCTATGGTATAGCTCATATTAGGTGAGTATAACTCTTGTGCTATTAATTTATGCACATGCAAATTGAGTTATTTAAAGGATGACTTCAGGCTTTTTCCCAGTGATGCTCTGTAATCAGCTACTGAGAGGTGTGAAGTTGATAAAAGCAGCACAGTCGATACTGTACATATCTGCAAACTGCTGCTCTGTCACCAAAGCAGCGTGCCACTGGGCAATGAAACCTGGTCAGTGCCATTATAAGCCAATGGGAACAAGATATTAATAAATTATGCTAACCCTATCTAATTTGTGTACATAAATCTTATTAATTGGATTTCCTCAGTAACCCAAAACCTTCAAATCCTATATTTAGGAAACTTGAAGGGTTTACGTTAAGTCATTAGCCTAACTTAGGGAATAGTATTTGGCAATAGACCGTGAAATGCATTTTGAGTTGCAAGTAACATCTAGCTTAAGACATGAAATAAACCTTTCACAAAACCACTCCATCAAAAAGTATGGATCCTGTTTAAATATCTATTAAGAGCAGTCCCATAAATCTCCTCATATTTTTTCAAGTACTATTGATGAAGATTGCAGAATGGATTCTCAGTTTCTTTTTAAACTGCAGATTTGCTTTTCCCCCCACAATTATCATAAAGAAAGCTGACATTAGGAAACATTGCACTGTCTTATTAAAGATTTATCTTTAATATCAGCGCTTTCTCTTCAAGACTTGATATTTTTCAGACTGGCAGAAATAATTTAGAACAGGGGAATTTTCTCTCTGAATTAGAAGAAACGTATGTGACAGAAATGTGATTTACAAGATTTATTTCAGCTCATAACAGAAGCATTCTTCGGTCTCAAGATAATCATTTTATCATTTCTCATTCTTACATCTTTATGCAATTCGCCACAAATCGAAGCCAATTTCTCTTGCTCTAAATAAACTGCATGCTGGTATTAATCAAAAGTACAGTGTTTTTAGATTTCATAAAAATATTTTAACATACAGGTGGAAATAAGCATATGCTTGGTGGAATTAGGTCCATCCAGCCAGGTTTTAATCATTTACTGTCATGTATATTGTATACGTCTTGAATATCTGGCATGTCATGAAGCATAGCATTTAAAATCAATACAATTCCACAGATGACCTACAACACCAAGCTTCTTCAGGTAAGTCTAATTTATTAAAGAGATTTTGTTGGCAAGCAGACATGGTATACACACAAGGCTGAAGAGATTCGCTTGGTAAACTTGATGTTGCCCTGGAGCGTTACAGTCTGTCAAAAAAAATACATAAAGCTTGCAGGATGCCTTATCTATCAATATTGCTGTAAAAGAACTGACTAGTTTCAGTTTTTTAGTTGCGATTTCCCTTCTTCTTTCATTCCCCACACTTGGTCGATCTCTCCTGACTGGGGGTAGGGGTGGGAGTAAACAAGCCATGAGGGACATCTCTTTCAGTGCGACTCGTAGAGCTACTTGTTGGTGTGAGTGTAATGGCATGGAACTGACTACTGATATCTTACTCCTCAAAATATTTAATATGTGACATGTTTAAAGGCAGCCTGAAAAATAAGGCGTTTTGGTTGCTTTGTTCAATTTTCTAAACTATGTTAATGTCCTGCATTATTAGAGTAAATGGTGTTATTCTGAAGGGGGTGGAGGAATTTACAAAACTCCATTATTTCAATTAATAAGTGAATGCAAGAAGAAAATTAGAGCTGGATAATGAATGGGGGCAATTAAGACTGAATCTGTCCTTGCAGAGTGCAAGTACCTAATATCTGATTTATCTGTCATAAATCTACTGTCATTCCAAGCTGATGGTTACCACGGAGATGTAGGGCAGAGAATTGGGTGATTCGCTGGTGCTTGGCAGTGATTCAATCAAATGGAATTATCACTCTTACAGCCATGATGGACAATCTTGTCAGATGGGGAATTACCTGTGCCTTCAAGCATAGGCAGCTGTGGAAACAGGAGCAATGCCCTAACTAAGTACAGTCACAGATGAATGTAAATCTCCTGCTCTCCAGTCCCTGTGTGACTTTTCCAGCCTAACTCTCTCCTCTTTCTGTCTGTTGCTTCCAGCACATTTCTGAACTCGCTTCCTTCCCTGTATGAAATTCAGCCAATATAGAACAACAAAAATTAAAGGTTGGTTGATTGGTTAGACCCAAAGGAAAGCAATAGCCCAGGCAAAAAAGATCCTGCTGTTGATCTCTTCGATTTACTATGTTGAAAGCAATCTTGACAATATGCATAATCAGGCCTGTTTCAGCAGCCCTTCATTCAATACCGAAATAACCAAGGCAATTTGAATCAAATAATTAGTGTGCGAAAGAACCTGCTCATGAGCCCAGGATTATAGTCACTCAGGGGATTAGAGCCAAACCGCACACTGACAAAACTGGAGCAGCAGATCCGCACTTATTTCCTGGGTAAAGCAGATATGTGAAATTGCCACCTCAATTATCAGCCTTCTTCCAACATGTGGATTTTAAATCAAACCATTGAGACATTCCCTCCAAAAATAATTTTTCCCACCCACCAACCACAACCACTTTGTACTAGGCAATTTTTCCATGGGAATGAAAGCAGGTTTTAGGCAAATTTTGTAGAAGTATCAGGAACAATAACACCAGGACATATTGGCTTTGCATTCTACCTGCTAGTTGGGCCATTAAACCTGTGTCTACAATCTATCTGAGAAAGCAGTTTGTAAATTTATAATAACAATAATAATAATTCATACATTTGAAGACTTGAGATACTCTCAAGCTTTATTTGAATCCATTCATAAACAGCAATGAATCACAAGCTGAGACAAGCTTGTATAAATAATAAATGGCAACATTAATTCAGGTGTAGAGTTGCGTAATAATATTTGACACCCTGTGGTGTATTATGTAGGGATGCTAAATTACTTACTTGCCTTGTTTTTAATTAACAAGTTGATTTTGTTTTGAAAAATGTGCATTACTCTCCATTACTTTTCACCAAACGCAGGATGAACAACAAAAATAACTTGCATTCATATAGTGCCCTTCACTATATAAATGGGTAGTGTCCAAGTGCTTACAAAGGACAGAGCTTGATACCGTGGTAGCCCAGGGAGAGAGGGGAGGTGACTTCAGACACAGTTGAAGAAGAAGGTCTTCAGGTGTGATCTGAACATGGGCAAGAAGGCAAGGCAGAAGGATTGAAGCTACGTTTGACAGTTTTGAGGCATAATGGCTGACAGGAAGGCAAGCACATATCCTTATCCACCACATCTTTAGCAAACACCGACTCCTGATGCTGCAGATAATGAACTGTGCGGCTGATTGGGAGAGAGAGATTGAGAAGGGGGGAAGTAGGGGAGAGAGTGTTTGAATGAGAGAGAGAGGAGAGAGGGTGTGTGTGAGAGAGGTGAGAAAGGGGGTGTGAGAGAGAGACTGTGAGAGGGGGGAGAGAAAGTGATTGACAGAGAGTAGGAGAGGGAGAGAATGATTGAAAGAGGGAAAGAGCATCTGGAGAGAGATTGAGAGACATTGTGAGATGGAGAGAAAGAGTGATTGGCTCGCGCCAGCGCCTCAGCACCTCCGGTTCTGGTAGCATCAACCTCCATAGTTGCACGCTTCAACCCACCAAGCTAGTCAGGAACCTAGGTGTCTTGTTCAACCCTTAACTGTCTTTTCTTTCCCACATCCAAGCCGTGACCCGCTCTGCCTTCCCTCACCTCCGTAACGTCGCCCGTCTCCGCCACTACCTCACTCAACCCTCAGGCCACTGAAACTCTTGTTCATGCCTTCATCACATCCAGGCTCGACTATGCAAACGACCTGCTTGCCGGCCTTCCCAACTCCTCCCTCCACAGGCTGCAGATAATCCAGAACTCTGCAGCCCGTGTCCTCTCCTGCACCAAACTCCATGACCCCATCTCTCCCATTCTCACCATGGCCTCACCCCACCCTACCTCTGCGATCTCCTAACCCCCTATCAACCCATTTGTTTCCTCCGCTCAGCTGGCTCTGGCCTGCTCCATGTCCCCTGACCCACCCGCCCCACCATTGGCGGGAGAGCCTTCAGCCACTCTGCCCCCAACCTCTGGAATTACATCCCTCAATCACTCCGCCTCGCCCCCTCCTTAGCTTCCTTCAAGTCCCGCCTCAAGACCTTCCTCTTTGACCATGCCATTGGCCACCCCCCCTTCCCCTCCCCTCCCTTCTCCACCCCTAACCCCAGCTCGGGTCTGAAATGCTGTACTCTGTCCAGTGCCTTGGGACGTCCTCCTGATGTGAAAGGTGCTAAACACGTGTAATCTTGTGGATTGTGTGAGTATTTGTGAGAGTGTGCACGTGTGAGAGTGGGTGAAAGGTGAAAGAGAGAGAAAGGGAGAGGGGGGAGGGAAAACAGAGGGGGAGGGCAGAGAGAGAGGAGAGAGTGATTGAGAGAGTGTGGGAGGGAGAGGGGGAGGGAGAGAGAATAATTGAGAGATGGAGAGAATGTGTGTGAGAGAGAGAAGGAGAGGGAGTTGAGGGTGATTGGGAGGGGGGAGAGAATGTGCGAGAGAGAAGAAAGAGTGTGAGAGGAGAGAGGGTGTGAGAGGGGGAGTAAGAGTGGGTAGAGAGAGAATAATTGAGAGAGAGGGTAGAGTGATTGAGAGAGATAGAGAAGTGATGGCAGCGTTTCGTGGTTCACTGACAGGACAGATGATCAGAGCTTCCCTCGGACACCCTGGGGGGCAAAGATGGACACTGAGTGACGTGCCATGCTGTTTCTTCACAGAAACCTCTCTCTTTACGCAGTGAAAAGCTCCTCTAAGTCCTTCATTCAAAACCCCTTCCCCACTCTAACTTTGCAATCTTGTAACCCATCTGTTCCCTTTGCAAAGCAAACACCGGCTGTGCTTTATGTCCACCCACCCCATCTGCCCCACCATCGCCATTTTGCCCCTGCCATTCCTGGGGTCCCTCCAACTCACTCTCCCCACTCCCTCTTTCGAGGCATGTCACAACCTAATTCCTTGACCTAACTCCTTGACCATGCTTTCGGTCATCTTTTCCCCTCCCCATCCCACCCCCAGCTCAGGTGCCCATCCAACAGTGGTCGGTACTTTGAGATGTGGACAGAACTATGGCAGATGAAGGTTAACATTATAAATTGTGATATAATACACTTTGATGCAGGAACTGTGGTTGGGAATATATTCTAATTGTGGAAGTACTAAGAGGGGCAGATGTAGAGAAATGATAGGATTCAAACTCTAACTTTCAAATATAGACAGTAAGGCAAATTGGATGCAGCTATTTATTATGGTAGGTCTAGAATATACAAATAAGGAGATGCTTCTCCAATCATATAGAGCACCAGTCAGACCTCATTTGGAATACTGTGTTCAGTTTTGGACACTCAATCATGGCAAGGATATACTAGCCTTGGAGGGTTTCAAGTGATGGTTCATTAGATTAATATATGGGTTGAAGGGGCTTAGCTATGATGAGAAGCTGGATAGACTGGGTTTGTATTCCTTAGAACAGACAAGGTTAAGAGTTGATTTGATTTCAAGTAAGCAATTGACAAGTTAGGTTGTGGACAACTCTGCCCTTTGGTTACAAGATGGCATAGGCTTAAACTAAGAACTATGATAGTTAGAACTCAGATCAGGAAGCATTTCTTCACATAAAGGGTTATAAGAAGGTTCTTAAGCGCTCTGAGATAGTACCCCTGGTAATACTATATAAATGCAATTTGTTGTTATTGTTGTGTAAATGTGTGAAATGCTCTGTCCCAAAAATCTATAGACAGAATCAATAGGGATGTTTAAACAGGAGATGGTCAGATGCTTGAGTAGTGGAAGTATTAAAGTATTGATGGGCTGAATGATCTCCTCCTGTTCCTGTTTTTCTTTGTTCCTAATGCCTGAAAATATTACTGGGTTCCTAATGCCCACAAAGATACTCAGGTTCAACACCAATTTGTGCTGAGTTAACATCTCAGCCAGAGCAGCTATAAGGGAGCTACATTTATGAAGTGCACATCTGTGCACATCAGTTGAGGGCAAGCTCTGACTTAACTGAGCCACTGTCCGGTAACTGTAAATTCTGGTTAATTGTGCCCACAACCTGCAGAGGGTGGTTGGTACCAACAGAACTATATCAGCAATTGCAAAAGCCTGTGTGGTCTTAAGCTAAACCTATGGCCCTTGTTGTATTCCAGGCACATATACTGATAATTTATCACTTGCATTCTGAGAGGGGAGATATTGTAATATATATTCTTATTTATCACTATATTTTAACTTGATATATATCCGATGGATTTCAGCCAAATGCGGTAGGTCTGAGGGATCAATACCAAATATGAGTTCAATACTCGCCCACCTCGACCAATAATACCAATACACACTGGCCTTTGAACAGATCTTGGCAGTGACAATTTTAGAAGCAGTTGCTGCTCTGACTTAAAAACTATTCATTTGCTTTTACAACTAAATTTGGAGGTGTGATTTACTGCTGAACACAGAGTATTGTGTTTGACAAATGACAGCTTTATGTGTCCTGGCAGCCATCTTGGAATTCAAAGACACTGATGGATTTCCCCCAAATTCTGATAATACGTTAATACGTTAAGACACAGACTTGATCCTGTTAGAGTCACAGAAAGCTATCTTGACGCTGCTGAATATGGGCTGCATAATCTGAATGCTCTGTTTAATATTTTGTGGGTCATAATTGTACCTACAATGCCAGTGATGCCTTTCAGCCAGGTGGATCACGACACACCAAAGAAAAATGTGCTTTCTTTGTGCTAGGACATTTTCAATGCAGTGACGACCAGAACTAAACTGTAATAACAGGTCTGATTGCTCTCAAACAGAGTTAAGTGATTTTCATAAAATTGCTATAAAATAGTCCTGTGATTTTAACCCCTTGAGGACTGCAACAACAACTCATATTTATGTAATCAACCCATACAATCGTATAATTAACATCTTTAAATGCCCAACAAATATTATAGAAGATACCAACTTCAGTGTAATTTCAGGACTGAGATTCAAAAGGAAACTAGATTTAAAAGTCATTTAGTTTAATAGCAATTTTGCAAATTCCTTGGTATAATATTCAGTGGTAATGAAGCATATAAGATGTTTACACATGAATGGTAAAAGATATTTGTGTTTTCAAACTTCAAGGAATTACAAAGTACTCAGCGCTCACTTTTCTCACAGCTTTAGATTAGTTTGCTTACAAAACATAGTCCTTCACAGTAAATCTTGTGAAGTGCTTTGATGTCCTCCTTGACATGAAAGGCAGTATATCAAATGCCAGGAATATGGAACGTGCTGAGTAGAGAGAGGGAACAGGTTGATATAGTGTTAATAGGTTACAGAGGTAAGGAGCAAGGCCTGTAGGGCCTTGAAGGCAAGGACGAGGACTTTGAACTCTATCTGCTAGGAGATGGGGAGCCAGTGAGCCAGGTGAAGGTGGGGGTGATGGGGTCACGGAGCCTGGGGCAGGAGAGGAATATGGGTGGGATGGGAAGGGGCAAGAGTGTGAGGGGGAGATGGGAATGGGCTAGCAGTTGGAAGTGTAGATGCAGCTAAGTGGATCTCCTCGATTTTGGTCTTGAGCAAGTCTAGCATCTGCTCGCAGTTTAAATTGCTCCCAGGGTCTGGGGTCCGTGGGCCTTGTGGCAATAATGGGGAATGGGGCAGTCAGAATGGTTGCTGCTGAACAGCCAACAGCGAGTACCACGGTGAGCCTGATGGAGGATTCCCAGGCTGGAGCAGAGGGAGGTTGTGTCGATCAAGTGGGGAAAGGAAGTGAGGAGGATGGAGGGAAAGGAGGGCCGAGTGGGGGTGATGGAGGGTAGAGGGCAGGGATGGGTGCATTTGGGGGAAAAGCAGCTCAGGTCGGGGGCAGCAGCCAGAACATGCATGCTGCATTGCTTAAGACTATTCACCATGCTTAAGACTGTTCAAAGCAGACAGAATTCCATGCATCCCTAAGCACTGGAATTTCCAATGTCTGGAATGGAATACCCACTCTGTCTCAGAGGAACACATCCCACTTCCCTAATTCTGGAGAGTATTAGGCACCCCTCGAAGTCTTGCAATGATCAAGTCTGGCTGGTCTGTTATCAGCAGTGGCCTGGAATACTGCGGACTGCCTGGCTCAGGAACTGAACTACCAAAAGAGTCAGAGAGGGCTTACATAATTCTGATATTCTGTTGTCAAGCACGTTTAAAATTTAAGAACTGTGGAAGAACAAATTATGCCTGAATTGAAGAATGTTCCACATTTCTGTGTAATCTTGAATTGTAAGAAAAAACTCAGGCTAACTCTAGGTGGAATTTCAGACCTGAGGAGTGGTTCGTTTGCACAGAAGGCAAAACAATTTCACCTTTTTAGCTAAAGTAATTATATCCCTATTGTACGGTTTTACCTAGAGCTAGGTTGATACCTCCAGGCTGTTCTTGAAATTTTCATTAACATTGCTACCAGTAGGGCAGTGAGACGCAGATGGGAGTATCGTACAGTACAGCAGCGAATTGTCTTTGAGTCACATTTCATAACATGAGTCAATTGTGCAGCATGTAAATGATGTGTCTTCGGCTCTCTTTCCCCTCATCCACTCAGTTGGTGTGTGGCCTCTGAAACGGGGTGGTCACAGAAGAGCTATTCTGCTCCTTTCAGTCAGTATAATGAATCATTGATATGGGTTAAGACCTATTCCATTTCCATTCATAAAATTGTAGCAATATTTACTTCTATGAATTTATAAATAGCTGTAATACAATTTAAAATTTTAACTCAGGTTACATTTTAGATATGTTACATGTAAAATTGTATTGCAGCTATTTATCAAGGTGCAGAAAATTTCTAGACATTACAAACAAAGGTCAATCATCAAAAGATAAAAGTTTACAGTTTTAAACAGTTTAGGGATAAATACTTGAGAGTAAGGCTAGCTTATTGTAGAGTTTACCTTTAGGTCTTGCTGGTCCATGAAATCTCTGGCGATTTTCTGCTCCGTTTGTGCAACATAAATTCATTGCTGTAGGCTAAGCATTTTTCTGCACCTTTCATTTGCATCCTTATAAATAACTGCATTGCATTTTTAGATGTATAATGTAAATTTACATTTAAATCTACCTAGACAGTCCTTTGTTGCTTTTCCTGCAGGAACCTTTCCTAGAGAAGCACATCAACGTTGACCTGCTGCATCTATGACATGCTGTCATGATCACAGTCTTTGCTTTTGGAGTTTCAGTGCTTTTATCCCAACGTACCCTAGTTTTGGCAGGTTATAATAGCTACCTGGATTGAACCCTAACCCAGTGTGGATCATCTCTAGTCTCTTTCGGAAGGCAATATATTTAATAATGGAGGACGATTCTTTGAAAATGAAAGAATGTTTCACTTGCAGATAACTGGATAAATGATGATAATAAAATAATCTTTATATTTGTTATAGCTTCTTATACATCAGAAGGACGTCTCAAAGTGTTTCACAGGATATACTGTAAAGTACAGTGACTATGTGTTTGTGGATGAACAATACAGTTACTGAATTTACAGAGATATTGTGGATCTTTGAAGTGCTTTGAGACAAATGCAAGGATTATTATTATTATCTTACAGGATTACTGATACAGAGGAACTTTCCGACCAGAAATCTTGTCAAGTTTTGGAATTCTCTAAAATGATACATAAATAAAGTAAATCTAGATTGAGATGCAATTTCTCTCCTTATGTTTTGTAGTGACCAGCAAACAAACTGCACAATTTCAACCTCTTTTTTTAAATCATGGAAAATCTAACGCCTCAGAACCCAAATGGTCTTTAACTATTCATGTCTAAATATTACTAAATATGGGGGGGGAATGATATCATCTAAGTCTATTTTAAGAAATACTGTAGGTGTCAGCCTGACTCGGTTAGTAGCACTCTCAGCTCTGAGTCAGGAAGTTGTGGATTCCAGCACCATGTCAAAGCTTTGAACTCACAATCTAAGCTGACGCTTCAAACATAACAAAGATTTACAAAATATGTAGAGCTCGGAAACAGATCACTTGGGCCAACCTCTCTGTGCCAGTGTTTATACTCCATTGGGGTCTAATTATGTACTCTCCCATAGTATTCTATTCCTCTTTCCTCATGTGAAGGTCTAACTTCCTCTTGAATGCATTTATAGTTTGATTCAAACGCTTAGGCAGCACAATCTCACTACCCTCTGTGTCCAGTGCAGTATTTGGGGAGCACTGCATTATTAGAGGTGCCATGCTTCGGACGAGATTTTGAACTGAGGTCCCACCTGCCTGTTCAGGTGGACATTAAAGATCCCATGGCACTATTTGAAAAGAGAAAGGAGTTTCTCTTTGTGTTGGCCAAAAATCCCCCAAATAAAATTGATCATTCACTTCATGGTGGTTTGTGGGACATTGCTGTCTAAATGCTGCCATGTTTCTGACACTCTTTGAGATGTCTCGATGACATAATCAGGTGCTATTGTAAATACAAAGATTATTTTTTCGGGTGCTGGGTCAATGTATCAATGTTTAACTATGGCTGTTTGCTGTTACACTGGTTTATTCTCCTCTGAGGAAGATAGCTGACACCTTTTTATGACCTGCAACACAACAGAGGAAATTAGAATTCACCAAATCCTGAATACCTACTGTCTTTTTAGCAAAATAATTTGTCTTGTTGATCATGATACAAGACATGAATGTTGGCTAGTGAACTGTCACACCATGCTCATCTAAAGCAAAACTACATTGCGTAAATAAATCAACCTACAACAGCTTCTGAAGTCAAAATAGATTATTATTCCTGGGATAATATTTTCTTATTGCTTTGAGTTGTTTCAGTAATGTACTAAGTGCTATCTGAAATGCAAGGATTATTCTTCTTGTTGTTTAAACGCTTAAAATTACTGTAATCCCTGAATCTTATGAAATTTCCTATGGATCAACTTTCAACTGTGTATTTATCTTCACAGAATGTGAAATCCCCACTCCCCTCACTCCCTCCAATTCCCCTGCCCCACACATAAAACGCTGCCCCGATTCTGATCTCTTATGAATAAATCTGTGTGACATGCAAGAAGCATTCAGGTACTGGATAAATAAACCAGTTGTCCTACTTTGTGAGGAGTGATTTGGCGATGGATACCTTGTCTGCATAGTCACACCTTGCCCATTAAAATAAACTCTGTTCTGTCTTTTTATGCCACTGGCACATTTCAGCAGCCTCTTGGGGATTCTTGAGGTGTCGCATTAGTCAAGCAGCAATCTCCTTATATATTAAGGAGATGAGAGCAGCTCTTATCAGGAGGAAAGAACAATTTATGCAATCTCTTTACACTTCTTGAAAATAGATTTTTACTAAGAATGTTTTTGAATTATTCCTGCTGGATTTCAGAATGGGAGATATTGATTGCACCCTGACCCCGGGTAGACAAATGCTTCTATATTCATTTAAAGATTTTAAGGGTTGAAGCCACCATCAAGACTCAATGTGGAATTTTAATAAGTTTTCAAGTGACCTGGCAAAATCTACAATAACTGTCTTAGAAGTTTAATTGCTCCTCAATAATCAATGAGTTCTACCTGACAATTTGGTACACTTAAATAAGAGAAATAAAAGAGCCAAGTTATTTTACTATTCTAGCATGAATATTGATTTAAGTGATGCTGTTATCTATGTTATTTTATTTCCAGTGACAATGCTTTGAGAAAAAAAAGACTGCTTATTGGCTCTGTTAACTCTCAAAATGCTTGACTGAAGTGTACGCTGCAAATTGAGATTATAATGGACATTGAAAGGATAGATTTTAGTCCATAGATACTCGTTGGATTGTTTTGTAGTTAAGTCTCAGCAATTTTGCAATTCCGAATTAGCATATTACATGCAGTGTTAAAGAAAAGCTTTCAGCTATGTTGTGTATCTGATGTTAAGCAGGAAAGAAGGCTGCAGATCTATAATGCTTGTTATTGTTTTTAAATTATCAAAATCTGAAGAACTTTGCCCAAACAAAGCATCTGCAAAGAAAACACAATATAAACAATTATAAAACTTGCACAATTTGAACAGTCAGGGTAACAGTCCATGAAACATTTTTTTTAAATTTTTTAAACAATTGATGTATCAATTGATAAAATGGCTCTCTCACAAAGTCTGTCCCTTGGGTGTGGTTGAGTTCTACCCAACTGTCTTGCTTAGCTCAGGCACCTGCAAGGACAATATTATCACAACAGGATTGAGTACTTTCTCACAGGGAAGTCATAGTTCTGGTCCAATTCAAGATGAATTGTAATTATGGAGACTGACTCGGACGGTAGTTTTCCACTGGAGTTTTTAATTAACAGAGTCCACAGATAATCACGGAGATGGTAGATTCTACAGAGTGTCTTTGAAGCTTGAACAAAGAAAACTAACTGTTATAGGTAGTGGTTAGGATACTTCGGCTCTACGTTGACTACTACCCTTAGACAGATCTAAGCACTGTGTTCCCAAGGCTGACTGATCCTGCAGTCGCTCGCTCCAGGTTACTAAACCCCTTTTTTTCTCATTTTCCTTGTTTCAAGAACTCTCCCTTGTTTTGAGAACTCTGCATTCCCAGACTCTATCCTCTCGACACTAAACAGAAATGTGAGAGACACAATAAAGACAGAATATCGATAGGAGTTAGTGTTGATTGCTGGAGCTTAGCACTTGGGACCCATAATACATTCATTGGAGTTTCAGTCAGGTTTGACGAGAGTAATTTCTTGGCCCTTCCTCTGATCAGTCTTATCTATGAGGAAGCTGATCAGTGTTAAGCCTCTGAAACTCATAACAATGCTCAATGACGCCCTATGCTGACTAGTCTAAATTTAAAAAAAACTTTCTTTTTCCACAGACTCATTTAATGAATTGGTGTTTCTTGTCCAGATTCATTTTAAAATGGGTGTTAAGACTATTTGGGAGAGAAACTGCATATCAATTATGATTAGTTACTGTCAGACTGTTGAAAGATTGCTTCCTGCCTTTTCACATGCTAATTTATAGCCGAGCTGTAAATTAAGGCACAAAATGGAAAGGTAAAGGGTAAAAAATCCAAAGTTTCCTAACAGATTTGCTAATTGTCAAATGTTATTGAGTCTGTACTGCATTGTTAGCTGATGTGGGATATGAACTCACAGCCTTCTGATTTGAGTGCTAATAACTGAACCAGGCTGACAGAAGATACAAACCTGCAGTATGCACGGATAAATCTGCTTTAGGTAGCTCATAATGTACTGCTTGGGTGCTCCACAGATTTGGGGTTAAGGAACATTAAGGAAGATGTCAGGAAGCATCTAGAACACACAATGCATGAACCAGAAGGAACTTGAATCCAGCAAAAGTGGAAAACTTTTCATTTCTCGAGCATTGATATCCCTCACCTTAATTAGCACAAATATTTGTCAGAAACAAGGAAAACAGATGAGGAGTGCAAAATGTAAGAATTTGAATACATTGAAATTTGCCTCAAGAGTCTGAACTTTAGGTCTATTTACAGCTAATCATCAGATCAAAAGGTATCAATATGCAAAATTGCATTATTTTTAAGCATGCTGCTTTGTAAACTTTGAAAATGATCTTGATGTTTTTTGCTTTACTAAAGAACACAAGTTACAGTGGCTATTACTTGCTATTTGGACATCCCACTGGCACCAGGTTTTTTGAACAAAACAAATACAATTTCACCATAAAACAACATTACTAATTTATAATATATAGTTACTCCTACTTTAGAAGCAAAAATAACACCTTGAGTCCCCACACATTTCTCCAGAAGTCGTACAACACACACAATGATTCAGATTTACATGGACACTTAAAAGACGATCTGTTCCATTAAAAAAAACTGAACTGAAGTTTCTTCGTTTGAATACATGTCCGCTGATTAAATTGGAAAATAATAAAACAAATCACGTAAAAAAGGACAGGAAATATGGCCTCGTCTATATGCAAATTAGCTTATATCTTCAGAAGAAAAGAAGTTTTATTCAATGTTTTCCATTAATTTTCTTATTGCATGCTTCAACTAACAGATAACCTCTGCTGCTTTACTGTTTTTAAGAATAAAACGTATTAATGTTTGTTGATGTGTAAGTTCAATCCATTTGTTCAGTCTTACAAAATCAAAGTACTGTTACTCTTCTTGGAATAAAGTTAAAGATAACCTCTGCATATTGTATATTTATACCTCCAAATTTAAGTTATCAATCCCTCTCCTAGGATACAATTTAGATACATGCTATCTTAGTTTTGTAATGTCTTATGAAATAGTGGTTTCCAGCCCGAAGGTGATGCAGTGTTTTTAAAGATAATACCAAAATATTGTTGAATCTACTGTTGAACGCTGTAGGGACAGAATTAATTGGATGTTTTAACGGCATATAGTTAGATAGGTACTCGGGAAATAAAGGATTAAGGGGTATAGGCAAACTCTGCAGAAATGGGATTTAAAAATTCACCATGATATAATAAACTGAGTGGGCATTCAGATTTTCTTTGGAAATCTCTCTCTGGAACTTAATCTCACTGACTCGCGCTCTCTCACCTCGTTCAAGGTCCGTCTCAAGACCTACCTTTTTGACTGTGCTTTCAGTCACCATTCCCTCCCCACTGTTACGGACACCGTTTTTGTTTTTATTATTGCTCTACCTCGTTCTAATGATATTTGCTGTGGATAGTCTGTGAATAGAGAGTTTGTGTTAAAATAAGCCATTTCGCTTTAAGCGCAATTATGGTCCAGGGGCCGAAAATATAATGTAAAGTGTTACTGCTTTGAAGACACAAAGTCTGTGACCTGGGTGAGTGTTGCAACAAAAGCATAGGGAAAAGGTATCAAGAGACACATTGAAAAGGGGAGGAGTTAAAATCGTACAAAAGGAGAGGACTCATTAAATTTGGGGTCACTCTTCGCCTTTAGTCTCATCCAGGAAGTACATGCCTGACCTGAGAGCCTTGTCTCCAGGTCAAGATTGTTTTTTCTTTGTCTACTAACTTTGGGGAAAGCTGCTAGAGTCATAGTTATAGTGTCAGGGTTTTTCTATTTCTTTACGTTGCAAACATTTATTGTATTATCAGGCAGTATAAGTAGGGCATAGGGTTTTAAGGACCCATAAAATACTGTTGTCCAAAACACTAATTGCCCAGCACCTTGGGACATATTCCCAACATAAAAGGCACTATACAAATGTCATTTTGTTGTTGTGTTTTCTAAAAGTGCATCGAGAGTCTCTGTTAAGTTATGGAGGGAGGGAGGTACACAAGCAGGTCACTGCTGACGTCAGCTGTCTGGTCGTGCAAAGGACACTGATTGATGTATCCCATTGATACGCTATAAAGCATTTTGACTACCTGACGTTGTGTTAATTCTCATATCGTGAAGTTTTACATGGAGAGCGAATTTGCACGTTACAGAGAAAAATCTACACAGAGGCCACCTGGTACACTGTGCGCTTTACATAATGCAGGTATGAGAACCATTGCACCACCCCCCTCAATTCACACTCACAGCTCAGGTGCCATGCCAGGAGTGATGGGACTTTCTTCTAATGTGAAAAGCGCTAAATAGATGGAAATGTGTATGGTATTGCATCAACTTGCTCGATGGGTTGAAAGATGTCCTCCTGTTCCATGTTTCTGTGTCTTTCACAATTCACATGCGGAAAAACAAATTAACAACAGAAGCATCCCTTTAGATCAAGTCAGATCTAATGTACAATAAAAGGTCCCTCTTGATGTACTGCTGTTTTGTACATTGCTATATTTTCTGGAAAAGAAATGCGAACACGGCTGCTCAAGCCTTATCAAATATATATCCAATAATTATAGGCTTTAGCATTGATAGTCACCAAATGTTCTTTCTGTACAACTCAGACAATATGTATCTATTCTCTGCATACAAGCAGGTGCTTATCCAGTAATTATCCATAAAATCCTGCAAAAATTAAGTGCATGTCTAAGTGGGTCTGGGTTTGAGTAAAGGCTGAAATTTTGCTGGGTGGTAGAGCTAGCAAATTAAATAAACTTTGTAACTCTTAACTGGTGCTGATCCAGCAGCTGCCTCGAGTCTTAATATACTACACGTTTACGGATGTTGCAGCACAGAAACATGTCATTCTTTCAGAAGTCTGTCTTGGTGTTTTGCTGCACATGACCAACCTAGTATAACATAACATAACATATAGGAGCAGGAGTAGGCCATTCGGCCCTTCGAGCCTGCCCCGCCATTCAATCTTCTAATCTAACTCCAGCTAATAACCTGACCCTGCCTTATCCCCATATCCCTTAATACCTTTTACAATAAGAAATCTGTCTCAGTCTTGTATATGTTCAAGAACTGAGCGTCAACAGTCCTTTGGGGTAGCGAGTTCCATACATTCACCACCCTTTGAGTGAACAAGTTCTTCCTCAACTCAGTGCGAAAGTGCTGGCCTCTGATTTTAAGGTTGTGACCCCTGGTTTTAGTTTCTCCAACCAGGGGAAACAATCTCCCACTATCTACTCTATCATGCCCTTTGATGATCTTTCTAATCACCTAACTTATCTATGTCTCGCTGCATTTTTTTAATGTCGTCCTCTGTGTTGGCACTTCCTCCTAGTTTTGTGTCATCCACAAATTGGATATATTAACTTCGATGTCCTCATCTAGATCGTGATGTAAACTTCACTAACCTGCATATTCCTCATACTCTTTACTATTCATTTGCAAATCCCTTCACTCCTGGAACCTCCCTACCTCTCTGACCTCCTCACTCCCCAACCCACCACCCGGAGGTTGACTGGCACCGGCCTCCTGCTTGTCTCTCAAAGCCTCCACCCACCATCAGAGGTCGTACTTGCAGCCACTGTGCCCCAAAACTCTGGAACACTCTCCCTCAATCCCTCCACCTTGCCCTCACCCCGCCCCCCTCCCTTTTCAAGTCCTGTCTAAAAACCTTCCGTTTTGACTGTGCAACTCCCCCTATCCCCCTGGCTCGGAGTCAGGCTCTGTCACTGTTAAGCTCTCTGGGATACTACCCTACATGTAGGGCACTATATAAGTGCAAGTTGGTGTTGTATTCTTTCTAAAGTACCCATAACCTCAACAATTTGGATTTATACCACCCTTCACATTTTGAAGTGCTTTGCAGAAATAGTGCCAGATACGGGCTGGGGTAGTCTGTAGACGACCATATGCATGGCTGAAGTGAGAGGTTTTTAGGGTATTTTGAAGATAGGAGGGTGAGATGGAGAGGATGAGGGAGGGAGTTCCAAGGGGTAGGGACATAATGGCTGAAGGCGCTATCGCTGATGGTGAGGTTGAGGGGAGAAGAGATGTAACGACGGATTCGGTTTGCCGAACTTAGGGAGTGAAGTGTAAAGTGAGACTAGAGAAGATCACAGACATAGGAAGAGGAAAGAAAGTGAAGGGATTTGTAATTGAAAATGAAAATCTTAAACTCAATCTGCTGGGAGACAGTGGAGCCTGGCAAAGATGTTTACAAAATTATACAAAATATAATTATGTAAAATCTAAATATAAAATTGTATAAAATATAATGATAACATATACAAAATACAGATAGGGATATCAAATTATATGCAGGTACACATATGTAGGCAGAAGAGATATGAGCTGGAGCTTTGTGGAAGGAATTATTGTTATAATACTGAAAAACTCTATCAAATCACCCCTTAGACTTCTCAGGTCTAGTAAAAAAAATTCGCAAGTGTCTCTTTTCAAAACTGAAACCTGTCATTGCTTGTAACATTCTGGTGAATCTATATTGCACCTTAACCATTGCTGTCATATCCTTCCTGTAACGGAGCATCCAAAACAAAAAAATACTAACGGTGGTCTCACAAAGAAACTCCGCCCTTTGTTCAAAAACAGAAATTGTTCTGTCCAGTTTTTAAAGCGGTATCAGTAAATACAATTTACATTCATAAAGTGCTTTTCATGTTGGGAGGATATCTCAAAGAGCTTGACACTGCGGTCTGGGTGCTTCTGAAAAGGCCAGTTGCTAATTTGTTTAAGAAAGATCATTTATTTATATTTTCACAGATTTTTTACAAGAAGATCATAGAATATAGAATTATACAATATTCATCCCATCGTGTCTGTGCCGGCTCTTTGAAAAGAGCTATCCAAATCAATCCCACTCCCCCACTCTCTCCCTATAGCCCTGCAAACTTGTCCTCCCCAAATAATTATTGACTTCTTTGTTAAAAGTTATTATTGAATCGGCTTCCACCACCCTTTCAGGCAAAGCATTCCAGATCCGAACAACTCGCCGTGTGAAAAAATTTCTCCTCACATCCCCTCTGTTTCTTTTAACGACTATCTTAAATTCGTGTCCTCGGGTTATCAACCCACCGGCCAGTGGAAATGGTTTCTCCTTGTTCACCCTATTGAAACCCCTCATAATTTTGAAAACTTCTATTAAGTCTCCTCTTAACCTTCTCTGTTCCAAGGAGAATAATCCTAGTTTCTCTATCCTCTCCTGATACCTGAAGTCTTCCATTCCTGGTACCATCCTGGTAAATCTCCTTTGCACTCTCTCCAATGCCTTGACATCCTTCCTAAGGTGTGGTGCCCAGAACTGAACACAGTACTCCAGCTGAGGCCTAACCAGTGTTTTATAAAGGTTCATCATAACTTCCTGACTTTTGTATTCTCTGCCCCTATTTATAAACACTAGTATCCCATATACTTTTTTAAAAGCTTCATCTACCTCTCCTGCCACCTTCACAGACTTACTTATATGGACCCCCAGGTCACTCTGTTCCTTCACCCCCTTTAAGATTGTACCATCAGCTTATATTGCCTCTCCTCATTCTTCCTCCAAACATGTATCACTTCGCATTTCTCCACATTAAACTTCATCTGCCACGTGACTGCCCATTTTACCAGTCTGTCTATGTCCTCTTGCAGTCTGCTACTATCCTCCTCAATGTTTACCTTTCCTCGCTTAGTATCATCTACAATCTTGGAAATTGTACTCCCTATACCCAAGTCCATGTCATTTACATTTACGTAGGTCAAAAATAGCAGTGGTCCCAATACCGACCCCTGGGGATACCACTCCACACTTCCCTGTATCCGTTTTTCTGACTGTTTAAAGATGTTTAACTTTGATTCCTAAAAAGAGAGGCGTAGACTCTTTCCAGGAGTTTGAGGAGATGTGGTTACACTCTGCGTTTGAGTATTTTAGAGGAAGTGAAAATGACTGCAAGTGATACTGACTAAAATGACTGGCCCAACTCCATCTGCGGTGTTCAATTTTGTTCATGTGAAGGGTGGAGTTCAAAAGTCCTTGCATAAGCAAGAGATAATAAGGCCTTTTAGTAAATTGTTTAAGAAAGAACATTTATTTATATTTTCACAAGCTTTTCACAAGAAGCTTTTTAACTTTTATTCTGAAAAAGAGAAGTGTTGAACTTTTACCTGGGTCTAGATTTGCTCTATTTACAAAAAATTACAGCACAGACACATGCAACTCAGGCAATCCATGCCAGTGTCTATACTCCATGTGAGACTTCATCCATTCCTTACACCCACCTGCACCCTTCTATTCCCCTCTCCCTCGTTTGATGGTCTAGCTTTCTCTTGAATGCATGTTAATAGCAGTTTAGATTGTCCAGAATTTGTCACATCCTTAAACAGTCTTTCAAATAGTAATAATAATAATACTAATCCTTGCTCTTTCACAACTGTTGTCACTGGATATCAAGGAAAATACATGGACATGGATTTAGGATTGGCTGAATGGAAAGTAGCAGAGAATCTTTGTTAAGAGAGCCAGATCACAATTAAGCAGAGTACCTCAGGAGTGTGAGAACAGTAAACACGAGATACTCCATGGATGGACTAGAACTTGCCACAGGGAAGCTAAAGAAGATCCAGGGGTGTTAGTCGACTTCTCGCTCACTATGTCAAATAGTGAGGCAGCAATAAACAAGGCAAACTGGATACTGGCCTGTCTTGCTAGATCAATTGAGTTTGAATCCCCAAATGTAATTCTCAGACTGTGTTTGCTCTGTTTAGACTGCACCTTGAGTACTGCACACAGTTCTGGTCATTGCGACACAAGGTGGCTGTCCAGGTCATAGAGACAATGAAGAGTAAAGCAACAGTGTTATAGGAATGAAATATGAGCAAGAACTAAACAAGCTAGGGCTCTTCAGTCTTTAGAGAAGACAACTCAGAGGGGATGTCATGGAGGTGTTTAAAACTTGTAATGGGATTGAAAAAGTAAACCCAGATCAATACTTTAGGATACACCAAGACAGCAGAACAAGAGGATATAAGTTTAGAGTTGTAAAGGGCAATTTAATAATAATAATAATAATCCTTGCATTTGATATAGCGCTTTTCACGTCGGGAGGTCATCCCAAAGCGCTTCACAGAACACACTGTAAAGTGAATTGACTGTATATTTTTTTTGTGGGCGAACGCGGCAGCCAATTGCGCACAGCAATGTCCCACAAACAGTCATAGATTGAAAGGTTTCGCCCTGCCTGGAATTGATCTCAGGTCTCTCACTTGCAAAGCGAGTGCTCTAACCACTGAGCTGCAGGACTCCACCAGGAGAGATACCAGGGATTTTTTTCTATACTCAGAAGATAATCGACGATTTTAAGACAAAATGATCTTAGGTGAAAGTTCAAGCCTCAGATGTGATAATTAAATCTATTACAAAACATCACATTTTTTATCTTACATATCTATGACAGGAAACAGGTGTTTATATAAAATCAATATTTCTACACTTTAATGAGTTTACATATTCACATTTCTTCTAAAAATATTGCGCCATTTGTTTTTGCTCAGCTGGATGCCTGATACATGTGGAAACTCAGCATCCAAACTGGACTGAGAGTTCCCCTTATGCATGTCACCTACACAATGTATGAAGGTGGCACTCACATGTGGAACACTCAGTCTGGCTTGGATACTCTTAACCATGATGATGGGCTTCTGCACAATCAATATCTACTTACCAAAGAAATGAACATATTGTCTAATATTTTATAATGGATGTTGCCCACATTAATATCTGCCAGAGCAGAATGACACTGAATTAACCTGTACCGATTTTGACAAATTATCATATTGAAAGAATAAAGGAAATTAGATTCTTGTCTAAAATTATACTTTGTAATGTATTGCTTTCAACATTATGTTATTAGAGCAATGCCATTATCCAATCCTCTTTTATGTAAAATTTATGAACACATTATGCATCATTCTATTAACCAATTTTAATTTTCAGTGTTACATGGTACTTTGAGTCAATTTTATCTGCTGGCCTTCCTCTCCAGATCTATTTTGTGTCCTTCCACTGAGGTACAGTTGGACGGGCACTGGATACCTTTTAGTATCTTGACCCAGTGGTTGTTATTCATGTGTGAGCTTTGATAATGAGTGTCATAAGGTCTACTCAACTGGAGTTTGCAGTCAAACTCACCCAGTCCTTAACTAATGACCCAAAGTCTACACATGAGCATCCCTACCTTCCCGAGTCACTGGCTAGATTCAGCTGATGGAGCACAACAGGGATTAAACCTGGCACCATGGAAATGGGATCTTTCACGTGCAACCAACCAGGATTGAAGATCTACACAGAAACAAAAAAACCTTATTCAATATAAATTTAATTTGATGAAGCATGGAACTAATACTGCACACGGGTGAGAGCTGAGGAATCTGTATTGAAAAGTATTGAGGAATGAGCAATTGAGAATTATTGAGTGAATATTGAGGAATCTATATTGAGCCACACTGAGGATTGAGGAGTGAGTATTGAGAGGTCAGTATTGAGGAGTATTGAGACTATTGACTATTGAGAGTTTGTATTGAAAAGTGAGTTTTGAGGACTGTATTGAGGAATATTGAAGGGTGAATATAGAGGAGTCGGTATTGAGGAGCACTGAAGAGCCTGCATTGAAGAGTGAGTATTAAAATATCCTTATTGAGGATGATTGAGCAGTGAGTATCGAGCCGTGTCATCATGGTCATAGTAGTAGCACCACTTTAAAATGATGAAATTGTATGACAACAACAAGCATTATATAGCACCCTATGTGCGGGGCAGAGTGTCGATGCGCTTATAATACTCTTTGCATTTGATACAGTACCTTATGATGTCATTGAGATGTTCTCAAAGCGCTTCACAGAATATACTGTAAGTGAATTAACTTCATATTTTGTGGGCGAAACGTTGGAACAAGTTGCACAAAGCAGTGTCCCACAAACTGTCGTGGATTGAGTGACCAATTTATTATTTATTCATGAAGAGATTATTATCCCCAGAAAGCAATCCGCCAATCACCAAAACAGGGGCATATGGACTAAGGAAACTTGCCCAAAGTTTCGCCTTGCCTGGGAATCGAACCCGGGTCCTCTTGTTTGTGAGACGAGGGGTCTAACCACTACGCTACAGGACTCCCATCGGAAACGATATCTGGGTTAGCATCAAGTTTGTTTCTTATTGTTCCCAAGAGGTTTATTTCCTGCTTCTTATGGTGTTAAACTTTGTTTGGTCTGCTATGGTTTGTTACCTAACATTTGCTAAAAATCACAAGTAGCCATTAAAACACTTAAGTGAATTCTGTCATTATCAAAATATGAATAATAATATAATAATCCTTGCATTTGACATAGGGCCTTATCAGGTCCGAGAGACATCTCAAAGCCCTTCACAGAATATTCTGTATATTTTGTGGGAGAAACTCAGCAGTCAATTGCACACAGCAGTGTCCCACAAACAGTAGTGGATGAGTGACCAAATTATAATAAATAATAAGAATAATCATCTTTGCATTTGATATAGCGCCTTATCATGTCTTCGAGATGTCTCAAAGCAATTCACAGAATACACTGCAAAGTGAATTTTTTTTTTGAAGGGGTTGTTACCCCCGGAAAAGCGATCCGCCAATCAACTAACAACCGGTTAAATGAGGTTTCAAGCACAACTCCATTGGGGCAGACGATCATCACACTTATTGCACCATTGAGCACAATCTGAGGTCGGCACATTCTTGAGTTCTTCCCATTGTTTGGCCAACTACTCTATGAGAATCACAATGACACCACCAAAACATAATGAGGTGAAAAATGTCACGTTTTATAACAGATTTGATGCAATAGTTATCGCTGGTGGCCTCACTTTCACATCTCATCTGACAACATCTGACTATGAATGAGTTCAAGCCCTGACCAGGGCGATGGTTATCACTGGGGATAACTATTACATCAAATCTATCAATGAAGTTCCACATTTTTCACCTCATTTCCCCTTGTACGAGGAAGGTGTTAAGCATTCCAGAGTGTTTGAACATTTCTAGTATCTAAAGCCGCTGATGGCAGAAGCTTTCCACATAAAGGTAATGTCATTGCATTTTTGTCTTATTGCCAGTGGCTGCAATTAAACATATTTCAATTTAACAATCCATCAGTAAGAAAGCATAATTTTGTTACCTGTACCCAGCAACAGATTCTTTTGCTTGTAAGATTTAATTAAACAGACAATTGAGTTTGTCACTGCATCAATGACTCCTGTCAATATCAAAAAATGAAAGCGGTTTTCAGAGTAATTCTATTGCATCATTTTTTTTATCAACAGTCAGCCTGTCATCTTTGAATCAAGAAGCTGTGGTTTCAAGCACTTGGTCAGGCCTTGAACTCATTCATAGTCTAGACTGCCACTCCAATGCAGTAATGGGCAGCATTTTAAGAGGTGTTGTCAGATGAGATGTTAAAGTGAGATGTTGATTTTAGAAAAGAAAGTTGTGAGAAAATTAGGAAAAAGGAGTTTTCATAGCTCTTTGCGGCACACCGCAGAGTGTAAATTGGTTGCCTCATTTGCTTACAAATATACAATAGTAATTATACCTTGAGATGCTACAAAACACAATATCAAATGCAAGAAATATTTCCATAAACCCTACTGAAGATGCATTCCACATAGTTTTTACAACAAATGTTATTACTTGGGTGGAAAAAGTTTAGAAATCCAGCTAAGAATGGACAAATCCTGTTTTTTTCACAACAGACTTCGTTGATAAATCTACAGATAGACAGCATTATCTTTTTCATTTTCATGCCTCAGGTCCCAGACGACTATTTAAATCCATGAAACGGCTGAATTGTATAATCCTAGTCTTTGAATTGTGTAGACTGATACATTCATTAGCATCTCATAACATTCTGCTAATCTGACCCATGCCTAACCATCGGAAGCCTAAGAAGATTAATTCACTCGTAGTTTAATCATCCAGTGGCTGCACTGCTCATTTCTAAGCAGATGCTTGTGACTTAGTTTCAGAGCAGTTGCAATGGCTTCGAATGACCTCTTAAAGTGATGCTGCAAAGAATTTAATGTCCTTTCCATGTATTTTTTGAACATTACCTGTACTTTATATATTTATTTGTTTCTGTTTCCGATTGCCATACTTCTTCCTGAATCTTCTGGGTGCCAGATTCATTCAAAATAACATGGGTTTGATTTGGTTGTGATTGTTCCTATTGTCGTCTTCACTCCCGCCACAAATCGAGAGTTTTACTAACATGCAGTCCATCATTTAGTAACTTAACTTAGTTACTCTGTGATTTATTTCATGAATGTTTGTGGGACATTGCCAAATGCAATTTTGGCTGCCGTAGTCGCCTACAAAATATACAATCACAACACTTTACGATATAACCTCTGAATTATTTTGAGACGTCTGCCCAATGTAAAACACGATATCAAATATAAAGATTATTATTGTTGTTTCAATTAATAAGGGAGAATTCAGACAGAGTAATGTGAGCACCCCCTCAGACTGGGAAAAATAAGACCTACGGTATTTCGGATTCAATAATGTAAAATTCCATACATGTGCAAACAGAAAATGCTAGGAATTTCTATCTGAGATCTTTTCAAGTATGAAAAGTGTAGACCTACCTCCTAGATCACACTTAAAAAGTGAGTATATTTTATGGAATTTATTCAGTCTTGTAGATTATAAATTAAGTGCTTACAAAGGAATTTAGCCCAAAATAGTCTTGATCAAGAATTACAAGGGAGGTGACAAAAGGCATTTCAACTTAATAATAATAATAATCCTTGGATTTGTTATAGCCCTTTTCATGTCTTCTAGACATCTTAAAGTGCTTCACAGAATATACTGTAAAGTGAATTGACAGTATATTTTGTGGGCGAAACACGGGAGCTAATTCCACACAGCAGTGTCCCACAAACA
This sequence comes from Callorhinchus milii, assembly GCF_018977255.1. Classification (NCBI taxonomy): domain Eukaryota; kingdom Metazoa; phylum Chordata; class Chondrichthyes; order Chimaeriformes; family Callorhinchidae; genus Callorhinchus; species Callorhinchus milii. The sequence continues at coordinate 107,296,029 of NW_024704742.1, read as the reverse complement.
GTGGTGGATTGAACTGACCAATTTATTATTGTTTTTTTTCTTAAAGGATTATTATCAGGAGTGAAGAGTAAAGAAACTTGCCCAAATTTTCTCCCTGCTGGAAATCAAAACCAGGTCTCTCGCTTGTGAGGCGTGTGCTCTAACCATTGAGCTACAGGACTCCACAAGTCAGGAAGTGGGACATCGTCCCGACATGAAAGGTGCTATACAAATGTAATTTGTTGTTGTTGTGTCTAATGAGATGCAGTTAGATCAGCCCTTTGCTGTGACTATCAGTCCAGTTATAAGGTTCTTGCCAACCATAATCAGCTGTCACTTGAAAGATGTTAAGCTACTTAATGAGGCACCGTTTTGCAATCATCTGATTTTGCACCACAGCGTGAAAATTGTGTCGTGATATGAAAATGGTAATAAGATTTAATCCCTTGGTGGGAACAACTCAATAGGAGTAAATACATTTATTATTCCACTGGATTCCCTGGAATTCATTGAAAAACACTTTGGATTTACATCTTTTCTCCTAATAATAATCCCTCCAAAAACCAAAAAACAATAATAAATTGGTCATTTTCAATCTACGACTGTTTGTGGGACATTGCTATGCGCAATTGGCTGCCGCGTTCGCCCACAAATATACAGTCAATTCACTTTACAGTGTGTTCTGTGAAGCGCTTTGGGACGTCCTCCCGACGTGAAAAGCGCTATATCAAATGCAAGGATTATTATTATTATTATTACATTGGCCTATCCTATTGCTTGAATGAGCTGTGTCTCTTGCCAGGCATGATAAACAGTTGCGAGGTAAGGTTAATGACAAGTTATAAAGCCGATTCAGATAAAATAAAGAACCAGGAAAATAGCCACCAAGCTCAGAAAGGCACATTCCTCAGAAACACATCAACCAACTCGGTTGATTAATGTGGGCTTAGAAGGTTATGGATCCACTTAGTCCTTCAGTCTTTTGAATTTAATAAAATGTGAACCATTTCTAAAAAAAATCTTCCTGGGACAGAAAGATAAATGGCATCTCTTTGGGATGGAAAGACAACTAGGAGCTCTCTCTGGCTAAATTACCTCTGAGAAGACAAGTTGGGCAAAAATCAGGCGGGTCCATAGTAATCTGATGCTGGTTTGAAGGTAGAGACATGCCTTTACAACTTACAAGATGAATCTCTAAAGTGTAAAGGGTTCTAACTGGATAAGTATAATGCTGCATGGTTAGCACATTTTCCTTGAGAAATGTGTCTCGAAGACCTATTCAAAAGGTGGCATTTTGAAGTGGATCTACTCTCACAGCTAACAATGAGGCCTAATGTATGTTAATTGCTAAAGGGATTTCTAAATATTGAATCCAACAAATGCCCAGATGGGTCTCACATCAACTCACTGGAATGTCATTCGAACACTGAGCTCTTTCCGAATTCTTTGAAATTGAATTTGGCCAAAAGAAGGCTCCAGTGCCATCAGAATATTGACCAAGCAAGAGTTCTGGGGGAGATTGGCATGAGACCCATATGGCGACATGTAAGATTTCATATTTAGCTATTTTTCTCTGAAACACCACAAAGCAGACCCCAGAAACAGTTAAAGAAATAAAATCATGCATGACATTAAGTAGCCAGAAATAAGTTCACCATAAGAACCCTAAAAACATAAAATTTGCTAACTGAACGAAGACCGAGGTCCATTCAGTTCATCTTCTACCACCTGGCAGTCGCATAACATGTTGTGTCCCAAGCTACATAATGTATCCCGAGATATTATTTCCCAATAAAAATCTACCCAACTTGTTTTTGAAAGAGTCGACATTTTCTCTTCCACCGTCTTCTTAAGGAGCCTGTTCTATACGTTTAACACTCGCTCATTGAAGTGGTGTTTCCGCAGATTTGTTCTGAAATTCCCTCCTTCAATCACGAGTTCAATTGAAGATTCTGCATAAATTGCACGTGCTGAGGAGAGCACTTTTTTAAATGTGTAGAGGCTTAGAAGTTAAAGGGCAAAACAATTGAACTCTGACCTCTGATTCTCTACATCCTAACCAGTTGCATGTCATCAACTGCCAGGCAGAAACTTTTGGATTCGGTGTTCAAGAATTTCTGACTCATGACATAATGCAACATCAAACTTTAGATCAATGGGCTACAAATTCCTTCTCTTGTAATAGGTAAATATTTGAAAAGGGTAGACATGAAATCCTGTGTTGAGCACCAAGTATGTAATGGTGCAGAAAAAATCTTTGAGAAAGCTTGTGCCTGAAGCCTTGGGGCCAGAATTCTATGGACAAATATAATGATTCAATCTATTGTATTATCCTACAAGCCTGCAAAGTAATTGCTGATTGAATAGAATCAGATATTTTTACCAAGGGATTTGGAATACTGAAAGTTTGGACATTAGTTATTGTTAACCTATTGCCACGTATAATTGAAGTTTTGTCTTCAAATCCCTTCATGCCTGGCATCACCCTACTTCTCTGACCTGTTTACTACCCAACCACTACCTGCTGTTTCCGCTCCACTTTCTCCAACCACTTCCCGCGTACGCGTACCTCATCGGTGGTTGCGCTTTCAGCCATTACACCTCAAAACTCTGGAACACTCTTCCTCTATCTCTCCTCCTTGCCCCTTCCTTCCCCATCTTATAATACTAATAATCCTTTCATTTGATATAGTATCTTACTACATCTTCGAGACATCTCAAAGTGTTTCACAGAATATACTGTGAATTAACTGTATGTTTTGTGGGTGAAACGAGACAGCTAATTGGACACAGCAGGGTTCCATAAACAGTTGTGGATTGAGTGACCATTATTATTTTTTTTGAAGGAATTATTACCCCCAGAAAGTGATCCTCCAAATAACTACCAACTGTGTTCCTACTTACTGCTAGGTAAACAGAGACATGTGCAGTTAGGAAACTTGCCTAAATTTACTTCCTGGCCAGGAATCGAAGCCGGTCATCTTGCTTGCAAGGCGAATGCTCGCAACACATACACTACATTCTCTATGTAAAGATGTTTCTCCTAAACTCCATTTTAAATCTGCTACTGGCTATTGTGTATTCATGGTTTCTTTATCTTGGACTTACCAAAAGGTGGAAATAGCCTATCAACATCCACCATATCAAAACATTTCATAATCTTAAACATTTCTAGTGTATATCAGTGTGTGCGAGAAAGGTCTTCTGTTTTGTAAATATTATTATTTAATAAAGAGCACTTGTCTTTCCCCACAGTACAACTGTGATTGCTATTTAATGCAAAATGGCACATACATTAATCTAAGGTTACAAAGGATCAAAGCTGGAATAGGCAATCTGTGAATGATGATGACTCATGGGACTATGTCATTTGGAATCATGCAAATTATAGCACAGAAGAAGGCAATTCAACCTATTGAATTTAGTTTGGTGCTGGCTGCTTCATTGGAGCTAAGCCCAATTCCCTGCCCTTTTCCCATATCCTTTTCATATTCTTCCTCTTCAAATGTTCATTCAATTCCCTTTTAAGTTCTGTTAATGGTCTTGTAAGTCCTATTGCAGTGTTTCTCTTTAGCTTTTATAGCCACTTCTAGCAAACAATTATATGTCCTAATGAACCTTTTTGTGACAAAATTCTTCTAACTGTTGCAATACAAATCCTGAGTTCATGCCTATTTATCACTAATTATCCCCTCAAAAAGTTTCAGAATTCTGAAGACGTTTGTTAGATCTAAACTTAACCCTCTCTATTCCAGTAAAAACACATCATAACTATATTCCCTGTTAATGATTTAATATAATCTATATGAACCTATACTGTACCCTCTCTATGATTTATAATATAGATATTCAGAAATGTGTGTAGTAGAGGTTTAAAGAGTTGTTGGGGTTGAAAGATCTGACACAATTTAATAATGGTCTTGATAGACTGAATAGCTTCCTCTGGCTCAAGTATCCTTTTTCTATAGTGCAGAGCCTAGACTTTGTACATTACTCTCACTGAGATCTAACTAATGTCTTCTATAAATGTAATCCTCACTTGCTTATTTTTGCACACCAACTATGTCACAAGATAACACAATCAGTTCAGATGAAGAAGATCTTCCAGCCCATCTGATCTCATCTCTCCAGAATACCCATCATAACATTACAGCATCCGATGCTTTTTAAATGAGTGTCCTGGCCTGAACAACACTTCCTAGCAACCTGTTGCAGTCATTAATTACCCAGTGGATAAAGAAAAAATTAGCCACCTTTTACTGCATTGTTCTACAAGCATCATTCACCACGAATGGAAGATGTATGGCCCACTGCTCCCATACAGAGAGTACAAATGTAACATTATCGTGAAAGAAAAACATCAGTCCAAGAGTCATGTACTTCTCCTTTGTGATTTGTGGACTATGCAGCATATGAGCCTGTAATGAGCTGTGAATTTCCCAGTTATTTTGCACAAATGTGAACTCATTCAAGCTTTCAAAAGTCTGACTGGACAGAAATCTCCACAGTGTATTAGAAACGACTATTAGACAACCATATAAGCCTGATCTGGGAGAGCTGGTATTAGCTCGGGATACATTCAATGGGAGTGGAATGGGATTTCCTCAGGGTTACACAAAATTACAAGAGATGACATTTTCATCATTGAAATGACTTTTGTGCGGTGTTTGGAGGTCCGATTTCCTGTTCTGCTTTTAGTTTAATATATATAAACTATATCATCTCCCATCTTAATAAATCCGTATCTGTACAATATGTCTGCGCAACATCTTGTTGCCATTTATGGTGATTATTTTCATCTGTATGATGGTTTCTGACTGAACCTGTCATGTTCAGAATGAAACAAAGAGGTGCAAATTGCAACCAGTGATGTTTTAATTAATGCATCATTGAAAAATGTGGCCCGTTGTTCACGAAAGACACTGACTAGTCTATAGATGTGCACAACCACCAGTCATATTGACTGGGCCTGAAATTGAACTTGTACTTAATTATTGACCCTCACAGTATGGCACTGGATTGCTGGATATCAATTTAATTGATTTTTTGTTGTGGTAAGACCATATCCCACTAACATGCTCTCCAATGCAGGCACTTTAATGCTCAGGTTAATGATGGTTACAGGCCAAACACTTGTAATGGAGTTGGGGTGGTGGGAGGGGTGGTCATACTCATGGACAGGCAATTACTTTCGTGGGAATTTTCTATAATAAGTATCCCTGGTAATAATACATCGCACATTGCATTATTCTGCCCAACAACCCTTTGGTAAAATCCCATATTCAAGATTTCCATGGAAACCAACAATCTCCTTAGATAGAAAGACATCCAATAAAACTGTCTGCTTCAGATTGCTGAACATACCTAACAATTTGAGGCACTTACTCTGGAGAAAATGGAGTAATTGGAAAATTATTTAACTTGTTTAGCATTGCTAAGAGCTTTAATGCATGTTTTACAAAGTGTTTTTTTTAAACAACATTTCAAAATGTATTCTGGGCACAATATAATTCTTCCCAAACTGACTTGCATGGATGAGATGCAGATAAACAGAGAAGGAAATGTAATGAAGCAGGAAACCACCCTTGTTTTTTCTAAATGCAATGCATCAACCCGGCATCTAGGCTGAGGTTGATATCTGTTCTCATTCATCTATGTGTTTGCGTGCATTTCACAATATTTAGGCCACAAGCACAGGTTCCAATGTGAAAGCAGAAATTTCACAGGTATAAAGGTACTTGCAACTCAGCATAAACCCGATGTTTACATAACTAACAGAATGATCAGAACCCCGCTTCAGATCTCCACTTTCTCACCCAAATCCCACTTGTACTCCACCCCTCACAAACACTCAGATGTGTCTTGCCAGCTATCAAAAATTGTGAGAAGGGACAATAATAATAATCCTCCAAAATAAAATAAAATTTTAACAACCACAAAAACTTGCATCTGTATAGAACCCTTCACACAGGTAGTGTCTCAGAACGCTTAACAGGAGTATGGCTTGACGTTAAGCTGGAAAGGCAAGGTAAGTAACCAAAGGCACGGTCAAAGGGGAAGGTCTTCAGTTGTGATTTGAAGACGAGGAAAGAGGGGACCAGATGGAGGGATTGAGGCTGGGAGTTCTAGAGATTCGGAGCATAATGGATGAAAACAAGATCACTGATTGTGGAGCTGAGGAGGTGAGGGACATGCATGAGACAATAACAACTTGCATTTATATAGTGGCCTTCACGTCAGACGGCGTCTTGGAGTGTAGATCTGCGCTAGTTGAGTAAAGCAGGTGGATAGAGGAATGGGGTGAGCAGATTGGAGAAGTAGGGAGGTGCCAGGGCATGGAGAGATTTTAAAGTGAGAGTGAGGATCTTGAAATTGATCCGTTCTGCAACAGGGAGCAATGGAGTCTGGCAAGAACTGGGTTGATGGGGGTTCAGAGCCTTGTATGGGTGAGAACACGGGTAGCAGACTTTTGAATCATTTGGACCTTGTTGATAGTCTGGTGATGAGTGCATTGGCATTAATCTCCAAACAGCTGCTGCTTATTCACATTCAGATTCAAAATCAACTTCTCAGGCTCAATCTGTGTACTTAATAGGAACGAACGACTATTCCTTCTTATTTCCCCTGGGATTTGCAATTCCCAAGTGAGTAAATGAGGCATAGCCACAACCCATGTTTCAGTGCAAAATTATTGAGTTGTTTCCCCTTCAATAAATTATGTTTTAACCTCTGGTAGCCCATGAGTGTAATGGATGGAGGTGCAGTGTATACAATGGGAGTTCAGTGGTTTGAATCCTGGTCCGTGTTGAGTATACTGGTCTCAGCCAGGACTGCATGTGGAGGTTACATTGGCTAGTACCGCCTACAGATTTTGCTTGCACATAGCAAGCGGGTGAGCAGAGGTCAGGTTCAGCTGGGACACCCTATACAATACAGTGGTCTGTCGACATTCACTGTCAAGGCTCACACATGAGCAACAGACACTTGGGTAAGGAACTTGGGGGCAACCAGCAGCTGTGGAACCGCACTCAGCAAGAAGGGATCAGACAAGAAGCAGAAAGACATCTGCCAGTGGGGAGAAAATCAGGAAAAAATTGGGCATACTAAATTTTATAAACAAATCTTTTAACCCATATGAATAATAATAATGACTATGCTAAACCGTATATTTATGTGCCATTTCCAAGGCTGAGTACTGAGAGGAGGCACAATAGCATCTGGCTACAGCCTCTTGAGGCTCAGACTTAGAGAGATGCTCAGCATCCCTCTATCATTTTGTCTCTTCCAAACCCCCCTTCCCACCAACACACACACACACACACACACACACACTACCAGGAAAGTTCAGATAAGAGCAGGTTTAAAGCTGATTTAAATGTACAGTATCTCATTATATTTAGTTATGTTGCAAGGGCTGGAATCCAGAGTATGAGCTGAAAACAATAGTGCATTTTAAGTATTCGAATCCTCTTTAAAAGCAGTACAATCTGATTGTCTGTCAGTGGCTGAGAGATACTTCTATGATTTGAGTGAAGCACAAGTGTGAGGCTTGGGATTGAAATGACACATCTCAAATTTAACTGCGGAAATGGCTTAGGTCTTACGATTCTAATCGTGCGGTCAGTAATTGCAATCAATTGTAAAGTCAAGTATATTGCAAACAATGTTTTAAAAGACATGTGGAAATGCATTTGATAGAAATATGCCAGGATAATATCTCTCACTTGGACTTTCTTCCTGTAGTGTTACTTCGGTGGGATGAAAACTGTGAAGTTTCATAACAAGGTCCATACAGTATGGAATGTATTATAGAATCTGCTTTGAAAACTTGTATTTGTCTCCCCCAAGTATTTGCATGTATATTCTCTTCCCACTATTTACTGACTGGCTGAGAGATTTTCTTCTCTCCCATTGATAAAAATCTCAGTCTTCATATGGCGCTTCCTCCTGCAAGCACTGCCAACATTGACATATCATTGTGCAAGAAATCACAGGACCGAAAGACAAGTCTTGCTTGTGCCTCCAACTGTGAAGAGTATCTTGGTTTTATGATCACTTGCAGGTGGCAATATTGCTATTTTCCCAGAGCTCAGGGAAATTTTTGGTCAACTAGGTCTCTGTCACCCATGCAGAAAACCATCACCATGCTAAGTTCAACATATGTATGCCACTTTTCCATGTATGACACATGGAAAGTTCCCGGTGCCTGGAGTAGAATGGAATGCATTCTCTCTCCCAGGAATGACACTCTATTTACCTATTTCCTGAGAGCACGAGAACATTAAGTGCAAGTTGGCAAGAGCCATGTCTTGGGAACCTCTGAATGCGCATCAGGTCAATGCTGGAGTTTAACCAGCTAGAGCTGTATGCTTTGCCATATAGAGCACTCCCTGGCAAACCTCCTGCTGCTTGTCCAGCTAGAGTCACCATACCTAGACTTTGGCTTGCAGGGTAAACAGGAGCTGAACTGGAAGAATCCCTTCCCCAGTGTTTTTCCAAGCCCTGCTAGGCCGGTTGATCTGTCATTAGCAGTGCTCTGCATAATGCATGGTCACAGAGGATTGACTTGTTCTACATTCCATTGCCAAGCATGTCATCTTGGAGCCAGTCAGCTCAGTTCCAAGGAGCCACTGCTTACCTCTCCTTCCTTCTCCCCCACCCAAGGAGTGATAATGAGATCAGGCATCAGGAAGATAAATACATTTCTGTGTTACAATGTCAAATGTTTTCTGAGCCAGTAAGGTGTGACACCCTTAGTTACCTCAGACGGCAGGCCTTGGAAAGCAACAGGGAACGTTGGAGAGAACGCCATAGGAAATGGTCCTGATTATGTTTATGCTTAATTCTTGGCAGCTCGAGCCTAAACTCTGTGATATGGGGAATGAATTTAAAATTTTATCAGTAAGTTAGAGCAAGCTGCTAACTGTGGCCACATCAGGAAGCTAGGCCCAGCTATCAGTCACCACAAATCTCAAATAAGGAGATAGAGAGAAGCATCCATTTTACAATGGTGTACAATTTGCATGATTCCTTGTGATAATTGAGATGTTAAAAAACACTGCAAATTTTGCCCTGGAAAACTAGGGTAGACCCACTTGAATCATTCAACAGATCCTTACTGCCTGAAAAGGTAATCGCCTAAAAATTTGGCTCATTAAGGTCATTTATATTTGCTATTATGCTTTGTAGGTTGTGCAATTAATTTGCAGTGTTGGTCTATTTGTAATAAGTACATAGTTTAAATTGTGCAGGTAGTTTTTTAAATTGCTTTAGATAATAAAGCTTTTATTACTGAGGTTTCTATATCTAATGCAAGCTACTCCATATAGACATCTGTTGGCAGAGAGACTGTGTTGCATGAATATTAATTTAATGTAAGAACATTTCAGTCTAAAGTGCAGGATGCACGCGTGAGATTATCACATTTTGCTGAGAGACGATCTGTTTAAGTTCAAACAGCAAAAAAGTTAAGCTATTCAGATTTTTGTATGATAACATTTCCATTTCCTTTAAATGCTGAAAAACATCTTTCAAACATTTAAATGCATGTTAAACCTACTGGTTACATTCTGGGTTGTGAATACTTCAGAACCATAGTTAAATCAACAGAGTAGATGATTTATACAACACAAAATTATAAGTTTCACTTGTAAATATTTGAAACTCAAAGTTTATGTTTAATAAGTATTTCATGTTGTAGATTTCAACAGTAATTTGTTTTAAGAAAATGGTTTACAAAAAATTGAAATAGCATTCCAATGCAGTTGTGCTTTTTTTACCAAGCTCATGTTGTGTGGTTCAATAGTTTGGTTTACTGTTGCTTCGCATTGTGAGTAGCACTGCTTGGTTCATGCCCTTGATTCGCCTTGGGACATGAAAGGAGCTAAATAAATGCAATTTTTTGTTGTTGTTATTGATCTATCCTCAGATGAGACGTTAAATCGAGGTTCCATCTGTCTGTTCAGGTGAACGTTATAGATCCCTTGGTACTATTCGAAAAGAGAAAGGAGTTTCTCCCAGTGTCCTAGCCAACAATTCCCCGAATAAGATTGGTCACTCGCTCCAGGACTATTTGTGGGACGTTTGGCCCACCAAATATACAGTCAATTCACTTTGCAGTGTATTCTGTGAAGTGCTTTGAGACTCCTCGAAGACGTGATAAGGCGCTATATCAAATGCAAGGATTATTATTATTATTATTGTGGTACCTGGCTGCCCCATTTCTCCCATAAAATACACAGTGATGCCACTTTACAATATATCCTGTGACATCTCAACGACATGATAAGACATTATATCAAATGCAAGGATTATTATTAGTAGTATTATTGATTCACCACACTGTGATTATATGATCTGAGCAGAACTGTCAGGGAAACTACTCTGCAGTGGCTTGACGCTTCCCCACAAGTAACTCATGTCATGGCCCTCACATACCCAGCGCTCAGCAGCAAAGCAAAGAAAGAGTACTTTTTCATAATATGTTATTTATACAATTAGATATGGAGTTGCCTTTTTTTTACTTACACAATATTTAGTGCATTCACTCTCAAGTAGATATACAAGGTTCACAGAGGTAATCATTCAGAACTTTTGACTATAGCCTGGCACTTGCTGAGTTACTCTGCAGACAAGTTGCTCTATCCAATAAAGGTGGGAAGCTAAGGATACATTGCAAACAAGCACTGTATAACATATAGACTTCTGTACATTAAGGAGTTCATATAGTATCCATTGAGCAATTCCAGGAACTGTAAAGAGCTTCCTCAAAAAAGCAAATCAAATATTCTTGCAGTCTGAGACCAGACCCGACCTTAATAATCAATCCAGTGAATAAACTATCTTCTATTTGCAGGATTCAAACAGAGTGAAAGTCGATATCCTTGCCATTGAAGGCAATTAAGCACAGTGAGGCAGGAGTGTGCACTAGGAAAGTGGGCCAGTAGGAGTCCGTATTTGGGCATGCAGAATTTTTCTTAACATTTTGCATTCCGGGCCTAGTCAGGCTAGGTATGAATTCCGGATAACCGGAGTCCAGTAAGCCGGGGTTTATTGCATAAATCCTGTGAAGCATTTTGAGAGGTCCTCCAGACATGAAGGGCATAATATCAAATGCAAGGATTATTATTTTTTATTAGTTTGCAGAGCACATATTTGCCCCAAAGTTATTTTCTTGTAAAGAATGTTCAATAATAGCTTGAGAGAATCCATTCTGAGAAGCTTTTGCCAATGCAAATTTTGTGAGAAGAAATAAAAAGAGTCAATTGATTTGAAAGCTCCCTCAAAAGGTTTCCATTAGGTCTGGTAGGTTAATCAAGAAAACTTGTCGTACTAATTTCAGTAAGGAATACAAGAGATAGGAACCTACCTGAGAATTGCATTGCATTTAGTCATGGATCAACTGCACTAACCCCACATATTCTGGGCAGGAAAACGTATTAATTTAGTGACAATTCACAGTTGGTATACAGACGCATAGAATATTTTATAGTGCTGGCATTTTCCACTGGTAACATTAAGATGATGTAAGATGTTCACAAGTTGACTCTATTCAAGAAACTTTATTCAGGAGCTCAGTACTGAAAGGTACGCACATACCCGTTGCTTTATTCCTTGCCCATTAAGGTATATCAAAGATGGAATAAGTATAAGATGCTTTGTGTACTTACAAATAATCCTTACAAATAATTCTTACATTTGGTATAGCACCTTTTACATCAGGAGCATGTCCCAAAGTGCTTCACAGGATGCACTGTAAAGTGCAATGACTGAGTATGTTTAGTGGATGAACTAACAAGACAAACTAACAGGAATTCATAAAATAACAATGCCTGAGCAACACTACAATAGTCAACCTTGATGTCTAAGACTATTAGAATTATATATTTTTCCTGTTTGTTGCCAGAATAATAGAAAAAATCCTTGTAGTGTATTCATGAACACAGCTACACATTCTGCTAACACCTAATTAATTTGAGATCTTAAATTGCACTGTGGATTAGAACAGGAACCAAGTTCCGTGATTCCATGTATTTTAGGCAGTAACATTTTGTAATAATTTTCAATCCCATTGGTAAACCAAGCAGCAGTTTTGATTCCATCATAAAAACCCTTCCAGAACTGAAGTCTTGTGTTTTCTTTGGGTTTTAGTTCCTTATTATTTATTTCTTCCAATGGTTCTCTGGTGCTGCTGTCTGATCTCTACTGGACTTCTCCATATCCACCATATATTCAATAATCACTGTGTCAGCCTGGCTCAGTGGTAACACTCTTGCCTCTGAGTCAGAAGGTTGTGGGTTCAAGCCCCACATTGGGACTACAACAACAATAACTTGGATTTATATAGCGCCGGACGGCATCTCAGAGCGCTTTACAGTAATGGATCCTGGGGCTGAGCCAGAGGGAGGGGACGGAAGGTGACCAAAGGTGCAGTCGAAAAGAAAGGTCTTCAGCAGAGACCTGAAAATGGGAAGGGAGGGAGCGAGGTGAAGGGAGTGAGGAAGGCAGTTCCAGAGCCTCTGGGCATAGTGGCTGAAGGCACGGCCGCCGAGGGTGGAGCGGAGAACTCAGGGGACAAGGAAGAGGCCAGAGGAACGAAGGCAATGGGTGCTATTTTGAGGAGAGAGGAGGTTAGAGAGGTAGGGGGGTGCAGGGACCTGAATACGAGGGTGAGGATTTTGAAGTCGATCCTCTCTGGGATAGGCAGCCAGTGCAGTCTGGCAAGGACTGGGGTGATTGGGGAGCGGAGTTTCGTGAGGGTGAGAATGTGGGTAGCAGAGTTTTGAATAAGTTGGACTATTATTAAGTCTATGAATGAATGCAAAATGCAGCCTGGAATTGCTCCCATTAGGTATTTTCTGAAAAGATAGAGTCAGCAACGGTAAATTTCCCTGTTGAACGAGCACTTACATAACCTGAATACCGAAGGGGATTGAATTCAAATAATTGAATTGATGTTCTGCAAGTGAGAGTTCAGTTCATAGATTCCTTACGCATTTACAGACACAATGTAACTTTTATTCCAACAGCAAATCGAGAAAAAAATTACCAGCTGCATTGAGTATTCCCATTGTGAAAACTAAGCTTGTTCTCAAACACTGGTCTTGGCAAGGGTGACTGTTAAAAGAAGTGTGCAGACCTTGTCCAAAATTTTACCCAGTCTAAGCCTGCAGGACTGTTTACTTCCACCTCCACCACATTGCCCGCCTCCATCTGTACCTCACAAATGACGCAGCTGAAACCCTCATCTACTCCTTCGGCACTACTTGGCTGGACTAATCCAATGTCTTCCTTGCTGGTTTCCCCAGTTCCACCACACACAAAATCCAATTCATTCAAAACTCCACTACCCGGATAGTCATTCACACGAAACTCCATACCCCCATTGCACCAGTCCTTGCCAGGCTCCACTGCTTCCCAAACATCAAAAGGATCGACTTCAAGATCCTCTCACTCATTTTCCAATCACTTCATTTCCTCCTTACCTATCCGGCCTGCTTACCCACCACTCCACTGCCGCTGCATCCGTTCGGCCAGCACCGGCCTCCTGATTGTCTCTCGTGCCCTCCGCTCCACCATCAGTGGCCGTGCTTTCAGCCACTTTGCCCCAAAACTCTGGAACTCTCTTCCTCGATCCCTCCACCTTCCCCCCTCCCTCCTCATCTTCAAATCCTACCTAAAGACCTTTCTTTTTGGTTATGCTTACGGTCACCTCCCTCCTCCCTCTCCCCTTGGCTCGTTGTCAGACTTTGCCACTGTAAAGCGTTCTGGGTCGTTATCCTGCGTGAAGGCGCTATATAAATGCAAGTTGTTGTCGTTGTCTCAAACATTTAAGATCAGGCAGAATTGTGAAGAATTCTTCAATTCAATCTTATTTGGAAGCCAGCTTTCTTCAGTTGTTAAAAAAATAAATAGCTTCCAAGTTAAAACTAAATTGAATAATTTTCCACATTTCTGACATTTATAAGACTGGGTGGAATTTGGGGTGTACTTCTTGCTTATTATCTCACATCATCAACCTTGCCCTCCCCATTCAAAACTCCATTAGCACTTTACCACCCCCTTCAAAACTGCCATTATCCTTCCATCTTCAAGAAACCCACCTTGGAGCTCTCCATGATCTTCAGGTTCCACCTCATTTCCTTGCACTTCCTTTCCAAATTGCTAGAATAACTATTTGCCTCCCAGCTTTTTTCTATGAGTCGACTATGATATACTATGATACACTGTGAATCATTATGAGTTCATACTCTCAACTTTTCCCCAGCAACTCATTGCAGAGGCTGTTGTGGTAATCGCCACTGATAATCTTGCCATCAATGTTGATCCATCTTCCACTGAAGACATGAACGTGCTGTGATGAGTCTATGTAACAGGTGTGCAGCTGGACTGGATGTTGTTCCACCTGAGTTGTTGAAATGGCAGTGGACCCGATATGAGAAGTGTCACATGGCTTCTTTTTAAAGGTATGGTGGCCGACTGCATCCCAAAACATAGGGTCACTGTGCTCTCTACAAGGGAAGGGTCTGCGCATGTGGCAGCTATAGCCTGATAACTACTATTTGTTCTAGCTAAAGTGTTCATTGATGTTCTGCTTCATCGTATCAAGCCCCTACTGCTGAAGCACTGATGCCCTTAGTAGTCTGGCTTCACTCCCAGGCGATCGACGGTAGACGCAGTCCTGATTCTGTGCCTTTTCACCGAGCTCCATCACAAGCTTCATCAACCATTGTACGTTGACATTGAAGTGGCACTTGACTTGATAGAGAACGTGAGGCACTGTGGAAGCACTCGAAAGGTGTTGGTGTCCCCAGTGTTCTGTTCCATTTGATCAGCGACCTGCACACAGGCACAATGGCACACGTGCATGTGGGAGTCGATATGTCCCTCGCTTTTGCAACCAAGTCTGGAGTCCGACAGGGTTGTGTACTCGCAGCATTGCTGTTCTGCAGGAAGATTGACTGGTTTATGGACAGGTGCTCCAACCAGCTCAGTGTATTCCTTGGCATTTAAACAGAGCATTTACAGAGCTTGTCTATGCTGACGACCCTGTTCTTTTCACTGATGACCCATCAAAGTGTTCGTTGATCCTGAAGCTCTTCGAATAGGCAGTCATGTGTCCATGGGGCTCCAGCAATTGGAGACCAAGACAGAGCTCTGGAACGTCGATGCTGGACAAGTGGCTGCTTCCATAATGTTCTCCGGTGAGATGGTCAGATTGGTTCAGAGATTGACATACCTAGGATGCAACATCGATTCCTTGGTTACTGTGGACCAGATGAACCAGCTTTTTGAGGTCTGGACACAGCAATGTGTCTGTCTTCTCATGGCGTGAGCGATGTCAGTGATATGGCTCGGAGACATGAATACTAAAGAGAGACTCGGACATCCTTCAAGCGTTTCACACGCAGAGCCACAGCTGGATTCTCAGAGTACACTGGTTCAACCATGTTACCAATGATACAGTCCCAGCTCACACCAGCTTATCCGATGTGTGCAGTGACATAGCGCGGAGGTGTCACTTACCCTTCGGACACGTCTGCCGGATGGAACAATGGTCACCTATGCTGGTCAGACATATCATAGCTCGAGATCAGACCACACCTGGAGATGACGTCATGGGAATCCAAGACATACCTGGGTGTGACAGTTCAAGGCTGATTCGGGCCTTGAGCCTCAGTATGCCTGGAACATCACATATAATTGCTTGTTGTGGAGGTTGTGATGACCCAATGCTGCAGTAGTAGTTTATTTATTCCTTCTTCTCCCACCACCCCCTCTTTGAGTCCCTCCAGTAGGACTTCCACCACCCTGACCAGCACACTGAGATTTTCAGTTACCAAGGTTACCAATGACACTCACTTCTGTGCAATCAGTTCTCCCTTTGCCTCCTTGTTTCTCCTGGAGCATTGAAGAAAACAGTAGAATGGTCAATGGTATTGAAGGCCACAGGTTTGTTATAGCCAGTGCTTAGGAACAGCCTGGGTTGACTTGCTCTGTGTCTCATTCCCTCCCTCCTGTAAAGAAGCACTTTTTCGTACAATGCTTCAGCCTGACAGCCTGTGTTGAGTTCAGGAGCTCACTCAACAGGGTAATGTTACTGCTAACCTTGAACACAGCACTCCACACCACAGAAACCCACCATATCTAAAGAGTGTACCATGCCTGCTATTATCCTAATATTTGAAATGCACAATTCTCTTAAAAAAAACAGGAAATACAGCATTGAAACTTGCAACCTGACCCTTTAATGTGCTGAAGGAGGGTTGTAAATGTATATACTGGATGGTAGTAAACTTGGAAACTATTTGACAGCTTACTTGGCAGTGAGTGATTTAGGCAAACAGCAACAGTGCGCTGATAACTAATTAAAAAAAAATTAAAATGATAGAAAAAAAGAGTTTGGGGCATGTTGAGCACTTGCTGTCATTACCACAGTAGAGGAGTATTCAAGCAACACCTAATTATAAGCCCCAAATAAATGGAATATAAATTCAATTAGCTGCAGGATTTAAATTGAAGGTAACAATATAATAATTATAATTGACTGAATGTATCTCTTTTTTGAAGCAGTTTCTTTACAGTTGCTAGGCAACATGCCAGCGTGTGGGTGAGCACTGAGAGATATTTGAAATGTAAATTCTGACAATGGCATATGAGGTACAATACCTGTAATGTCTGAGGCAGGGTTACCACAGATAGGTTTTGACAGCATCTTTTCAAAATAATTTAATTGTCACAATAATCTTTGTATCAAACTGGGGTTATTTGTTCTAATGTTTGTGTTTTTCCCGTGTCTTCTTTGTCACACGACTCCAGCTCGGAATTCAATAACAAAAAATAACATGGGTACAGAGCAATTTAGAAGCTGAAAGAAAGTCAACGTGAATTTCAAGAATCTCATCCTCTTTTTATTTCCATTACACCATTTTTGTCGAAGAATATGTATTTTTAATACGTTTAGTGATGACAAAGTAGAACTTCTTAAATAAAGTGAAGCAGATAATAAAACAAATGTTTTCACATGTGCAGGGATGAAGATAAACGAGAAATTACAATTTTTAATTTCAAAAATTGATTCCAGACAAAAAAAAAGCAGCGGCTTAGAAATGTTTAAATAATGCAAACACAAACGGCCATGAGTGCCTTGAAGCAATATGTAAACTGCCAGATTATTAACGATGTACGCTTATATGTTAATGAGAGATACTCACCTGTGCCTGAGAGCTTTAGCGAGACTTCTTCACAAGGACTAGAACTGCAGACGTATTAACCCAACAACTCTAAAACGTGAGATAAATCCAACTAAAATGCACCAGAATATGAGTGAGTTCCTTTTACTAACATGAGAACATTGAATAAAAGTCATTCACGGGCATGGCAAAGCCTAAGACATGTTTCCTTACTTCACACTCCTCTGTTTACCTAGCAGTAAGTAGGAACCCGGTTGCTTTCCGGGAGTAATAATCCCTTAAAAATAAAAATAAATAAATAAATAAATAAATACATACATACATACATACATACATACATACATACATACATACATACATACATACATACATACATACATACATACATACATACATACATACATTAATGAATAGATAGATAAATAGATAAATAAACAAACAAACAAACAAACAAATAAATAAATAAATAAATAAATTGGTCACTCAGTCTGCGACTGTTTGGAGACACTGCTGTGCGCAATTGGCTACCACATTTTACCCACAAAATATGCAGTCAATTCACTTTACAGCATATTCTGTGAAGTGCTTTGAGACTTCACAATGATATTAGAAGGAGCTATATCAAATGCAAGGATTATTATTATATTATTATACTATATGTCATTCCTTAGCTTTGCAAATATTAATTTGGAGAGATTTATGACTAAGTAATGTGATAATTATCTTCTGTGATGATCATTGTAAGGTACAGAATTTGTGGACAGTTTTGTCCACTGGTTTTTAATGACTGTTTTTAATCCTAGCAACTGGAACAGTTTTTGAACTTTAATTTGTTACTTGTACAATTATTTTTAGGCCAATGTCTGGTAAAAAGCACATAATGAACACTCTCAGGAGAAAGATTTTCAGGTTAGCCCAGTCAAAGCCTGACCTCACTAAAAAAAACATGGCAACAATGCATTACTAAATGGCCTTGAGGGAGAAACTATTCTCCAAACCGGATTAGATCATCAGATCGGTTCAGCTAAAGGATGAATTGGTCTCATCCTTCCACAATACCCAGCCTACTGTCCTCCCATTACAGGATCTCACTATGTTTTAAATGAGTCCAGTTACTTGGCATCAAATACCCCCCTGGCAACTTGTTCCAGTCGTTAATTACTCTCTGAAATTGCCCCTTGCAACTCTACACCTATGTTCTATTGTTTTAGTGCATCCTAAAGTATTGTTTAAGTTTATTTTTTAAATCTCATTTAAAATTGTGTACACCTCTATAATTTCGAAGTTGACATAGCAATGCAGTGCTTAGATGTGTTGCATTGCTGAAGGTGACAACTTCAGATGAGATATTAAATCAAGGATCTCCCTGTTAGGTAGATGTTAAATATCCTGAGACATCTTCTCTCATAACTGAAGAGCTCTATCTTGTCTAATTATTGCTCATAGCTCACTCCTTTTATACCGAGGAACACTGTAAATCAGCCAGGATCAGTTGGTAGCACTCTCACCTCTGAGTCAGAAAGTTGTGGGTTCAAGCGCCACGTCGGGATTTTAACTCACATGGTCTAAGTTAACACTATAGTGCAGTGCTGGGGTCTGTTGCATTGCTGAAGGTGCATCTCAAAAGTTACTGTTACAGTGCAAGAGACACTCATTAGAGTTTAAAAACACAGCACACTGTTATATACTTTTATTATGTACTTTTATTATATACATTATATTTAAGTTTGAGTCCATTGCAAGCTGTGACGAAATTCCAGAGGTTCAGATAAAGGTCACAAATTGCTCTACTTTTGCTCTTGTGGTTTGTGATGTTATCTAAACCTTTTGATTGTGTTTACGACTCCAACCCAGCTGCTGCTCCCACACGTTATATTCAATTGTGATTCTTATAAATTTGTTATACTCGCATTCCTTTGTTCCCATCCCTCCAAACAAGGATATTCTCCCAACAAGTTATAAACACAGCCAACGCATGCTTTGTTTTGATGTAGTCTCTTGGCATCTATGAAGGATTTAGTCTAGGATTCCGAGAAAGTGAAGTTAATTCTTTCAAGTCACTTTGGACAAATCCAGCACTGATCTCTTTCCTGTGGTTGGACTATTCGCCAGAACTGAGCAACGGTGATGGACAGAGACCATTAGTATTGGATTGTGCAAATAACTGTTGGAAAGAGAAATTGATTGCTCTGTAATGGATTATACAGTCAGACTCATTAAAGCCAAACCATTTATTTCTGTCCCTGCCTTATAATCTGTCTTTGGTATGCTGATTTCTGTCTTATTCTGCATAAATGAATTTGTTTCACAGGAACAAGAGGAGAATATTTGGCCCATCAAACCCATTCTGCTTTTAAATCAATGGCAACTCTTTAATACCATTTACTCACTTTTTTCTATAAGCCTTAATATTGTTATTTTCCAACTGCCCATTTATCTCTCTTCTAAATGGAACAATGGACTTTGTACTCAATGGACTCATCCACACCGTCATCATGTACTGGCTTGATCATTCCAACATTTTACTCACCAGCTCCTCCTTACACAAGTCTCAAACAATCCAGAGTTTTGCAGCTTTTGTCTCTCCGTTTGAGCCCATCATGCCCATCGTCACTCAGCTCCACAAGCTCCACATCCCCTAGGGGTTCAAATTGCAAGATCTTAGTCCTGATTTTTAAATTCTTCCACAGCCTCCCCCACTCTACCCCTCAAACTCCTGCAATCCCATGACCTCAGCCATTTCCTGCGATCAGCAAATGCTGACCCGTGTCATGTCCTCTTCTCACTCTGCCCCATCATCGGTGACCGAGTTTTCAGCTATTCTGCCTGCGCTCTCTGAAACTTCATTCTGAAGTCCATCTGCCTTACCTCCTCCTTACTGGCCTTCAAAACAGTTGTTTAACCAATTTTTCAGCCACCTTGTCCCCTCCTGTTCAGCTCTGCTCCTCAGTATCCTTGCTTGTAGTCAGCTGCGTGAAGCAATTTGAGATGTGTTCCTGGAGTTTAAAGATGCTATATAGATTAAAATTGTGATATTCCTGGCCTTCTTAGATGGTTTGCTTTTTTAACTACCTGAGAACTCTATGTCGGTGGGGTTGTAGTGACCATCTGTCAAATTTCCAAAGATTTCTCTCCCTTTCTGATATCTCAAATATACTTCCATTAAGCACATATTCCACACTAAAGTTAAATAGGAGTTGAATAGAGTAGTACTGTGGTAAAATATATTTCCGTTTGTTGTATTAGTGCACCTCCACCTCACCTAATCCTTCCTCCTTCCAGATAACTTGTCACAGATGTGATAATGAGCCTCTGTGACAATACCATGAATAATCTGTGAAATGGGGTCAGGGTAAAGTGAGTACACAATCATTCACTTCATGACTACTGTCTTTTTGCTGAATCTCGTAACTTTACATTAATTGTATTAAACTGCATCTGTCACCATTCCATCCACCTACTGAATTTCTCATGATCCATCTTTTACCACGTCTTCCATTTAGGTCTGATCTGCAAAGTTAGACCTCTTTCACAAGATAGAAGAACACCACTAACAGTTGACTCCAAAACCTCAAAGTACCATTACAACAACAATAGCAACAACTTGCACTTATATAGGGCCTTCCACACAGGGTAGCATCTCAGAGCGTTTAACAGTGGCGGATCCTGATTGTGGGCCTCAGGGCCGGGGGGAGGAGGTGAGCATGGTTGAAAAGGAAGGTTTTCAGGTGGGACTTGAAAAAGGGAATAGAGAGGGCAAGGCGGGGATTGAGGGAGAGTGTTCCAGAGTTTCTGGGGTGTAGTGGCTGAATGCGCGACCTCCGATGGGGGAGCAGAGGATGCGAGGGACAAGCAGGTGGCTGGTACCAGTCGAGCGAAGGCACTGGATGGTGGAATGGGGTGTGAGGAGGTCAGAGAGGTAGAGAGGTGACAGGGAGTGAAGGGATTTGAAAACCAGTGTGAGGAACTTGTAGTTGATTCGTTTGGTGATGGGGAGCCAGTGGAGCCTGGCCAGAACTGGTGAGACGGGGTTATGGAGTTTGATCTGGGTAAGTATTCGGGCAGCAGAGTTCTGAATGAGCTGAATTTTTCAAATAGTGGAGCTTAGGAGACCGGTGTTAGAATATACACTTTTTGTATACTGCTAGAATCATAATATATGTTGTGAATGGGTTAACTTTTAAGTTAAGTGTGGGGGACAACTGGACTGACAGTCATGGGATAGGACATATCTGTTTTTCTCTGTTTTTGAAAGAATAACAGGACAGCTTTGGAAAAGGGCAGGGGGTCACCTCTTATCAGTAAATGACAACACGCCCACAGAGATAACAGTCCAAGGTACCGGTCGACACAGGATCTCGACTTAGCAATAAGTCGCTAGATTTTGACAGGGCCTGCCAAGCAACAGAAGACAACCCTCAAGAATAGCAACTAATGAGCAAGTTGCTTAAACTAGAGGACCTTGGTACCATCCCGGGATACTGATAAGAAATAACCAGTCACTTAAAAGGAATGTACTAATGATCCCACACCACAAAATAATGAGCACCAGATACAGCCCTAAACTGATCAATCCTCTATCTTAGACAATCAGATCAGATAACAGGGGTCTTCAGGACAATGTGTATGTGTGCTGAGGCACGTACACCCCATGAGGTGTTCACGTACACCCAGCATGATTTCAGCCAGGTGATCTAATGTCCGCACCATGATTGAATGAACATCGGTATAAGAGTTCCGTTAACTTTGTGTGCGGGGCCATCCCGGGTCGCGGAGACAAGGATACGGGAGATGGGGCCATCCCGGGTCGCGGAGACAAGGATACGGGAGATCGGGCCATCCTGGGTCGCGAAGACAAGGGTACAGGAGATGGGGCTGTCCCAGGTCGCAGAGACAAGGGTACGGGAGATGGGGCCATCCCGGGTCGCGGAGACAAGGATACGGGAGATGGGGCCGTCCCGGGTCGCGGAGACAAGGGTACGGGAGATGGGGCCATCCCGGACTGCGGAGACAAGGGTACGGGAGATGGAAGACTGAGAGCTAGAAACACTAATACTGAGGATATCAGATGGAAGATTGAAAGCTGTAAGCAAGAAGACTGAAAGCATGAAGAATCAAGCTTGTGTGCTGTAAAGACACAGTGTTGAACTCAAGATATCTACGGTGGTATTGTTCTGTTATAAGGTCTGTTGATTGTACCGGCCTTTGGTCTGACCCATCGGGATATTGGGGAATAACGAACGAATAATAATAAAACAGTCTGATATCTGGTTGCAAACGGATTATGGCTGATTTTATTTTCTAACACCGGTGAGTTAGTTACTTTACATTATTAGTTATTTTATACCAATGGATTTTTTTGTATGTTTTTTGATCACCCATTATAACTATTCCCATTATCATCTTTAAGAGTATCCTAACCAGACAGTGAATAATACTCTATATAAATTGGTCATTCACTTCCTGGCTACCTATGGGATTCTCCTGTGCACAAATTGAATGCTACATTTGACTGCAAATACAGTAACCACACTTGAAAGCAAATTTTTGTGAAGTGCTTTGAGATGTTTTGACATTATAGTCACTTTATCAAATGTGAGGATTACTGTATTATTGTTATTATAAAATCAAGAAATCCATGGGGAAGAACTAGGTTAAATGCAATTTGCATAGAGTAGTACTGCAGTAAAATATATTTCCATTTGTTCTTTTAGTGCAAATTCACCTGACCTAATCCTTCCTCCTTCCAGATAACTTGTCACAGATGTGATAATGAGTTTCTGTGACGAAAACATGAATAACCTGTGAAATGAGGTCAGGGTCAAGTGGGTACACAGCATGCAGTCTGCTCACACATAAATCATAGCCACTCATGCAGGGTTTTAGGAATGCTAATCCCACCTGAAATTAATTAAAAATAGATGTTTCATTAAAAAAACATATTTTATCCGGCACATTATTCATATTGAAATCACGACTTCAGCAGTTCTAACTGCTAAAAACAGCAATTAAAGAATGCCTCTCTAAGTGTGCCTATAATTTAGCTGGGTGACTTATTAGAACACAGGAGACTTTAGCATTATGGAAGGGCAAGATGAAGATAATGAATGGAAATGAGGCACGGCAGAGAGCCCCAAACCTAGCTTTGAGGAAAAGCCAGATTGACTGGTTTTAAATCCTATACCATACTTTAGTGCTTAGTATGTGTTTTCAAGCCATTAGGATAACTGTATGATAAAATCAAAGTAATTCCAGAAAGACCAAGGTTTTCCACTTGCTACATCAAATGTCCTGCTATGTCCTGACATGCAACAAGAGATAACTGCACTTTTTGCCCTTTGGTCAAAGAGAGAATTGTGTCAGGGAGTTCAACTATTTCTGACACAGAGGAGAGCAAGAGTGCAGTGGTGTGAGACCAGTGCCTCTGTAACTAAGGAGTTTGTTCTTTAACGGAATGTGTCCAGATGTACAGCATGCTCATAGATTTTGGCTATAGCAGCAAGAATTGCTGTTACTATAGCTATCAGCAGATTTATGAATAGAGATATATCTTGACTTATTCATTCAGTTGAAAAGATATCAGTGAACTGAGAAAAATGGCTACACATGCCAATGACTGATCTGTAAAGCTAGCTCCTCATTTTTCAAGTTCCACATACAGTGACTTGCAAGAAATTCAAGCTCTGTGAAGTATTTGGTAACAAAATGTGGGATGTCAATGCTCAGAAGTAGAATCCTCTTTACAGTTTCTGAGCCTAGTGTTAGCACCATCACTCCCTGGTCATATACAGTATCAGAAGGTAAGACATTTTAGGAGTAGAAAAACAATAGGTCCAAAATAGATGTCAGCCCTGCTCCGTTGACTCACTCTCACCTCTGAGTCAGAAGGTTGTGGGTTCAAGCCCCATGTTGGGCTTTTAAACTCACATAGTCAAGCATGACATTCCAATACAGTACAGAGTATTGCATTGTTGGAGGTGCCATCCTTCAGATGAGACCGTTAAGCCAAGGTCCCATCTGCCGGTTCAGGTGGATATTAATGATCCCATAGCTATTTGAAAAGAAAACTGAGTTTCTCCCGGTGTGCGAGCCAACAATCCCCAGATAAAATTGGTCATTAAAGGCTGTAAGTGGGACATTGCTGTGCACCAATTGACTGCCATGTTTGCCTACAAAATTTGCACCTGAATATAAATTCCTTCATTTCCTCTGCCAAACAAATCTTCAACCAATTAATTTTCAGAGTTTACACAAATTAATATACAACAGTTTAAGGAGTGCACCCTGTCAATCTCACTCAGTGCACTGTTTTTTTTAGTTCAGATACGGAATCTGCAGATTACATTTGTGTTATTTCGCATTTAATAAATTGAATACTTGATTCAAATGTAAGGACTGAGCTATTTTCCTATCAGCACTCTATCTGCAATAGGTAAAACATGCACCGGTATAGATTCATAATTCAAAAGAAAACCCTGTTTAATCATGTCATCCAGAGTCACTGCACACTGCTTACATTTGTGATTTGCTGCAGATCTAGATTTCTGTATATCTAGAGTTTGAATATAAATACATGAAAGCAGTGCAGAGATGTACTGAAAGAAAACCAATTTTATATGAATCTTGTCACTACTGAAAAAAATCACTATGAGTGAGGAAAAGCATCATTTAATGCATACAGTATACACTCAGATGCATGATTGAAAGTCAGCTCACTGGTCTGCCACCTCTTGTGGAATATCTAATTTTGTATAAATGCACAGAGACAGACAACTCTTTTCCATTCTAAGATATCTAAAGGTATATCTAAGAGGTTAGTGGGGTACTACAATGGATCTTTGTTATTATACTGTGGTCAGCATCCATACCAGTAACTGGTTTCCCTGTGCATGTACTCAGCCGGCTGATTCCTGCTCTCAATGAAAAAAAAGGCCTGTTTCCAGGTTTTAAGTCATAATTTTTATTTGCTACATGTGCACAAAACAGGAAGTGACATTGACAGCAGTTTTATAACCTGGATATTAGCTATTTTAGCGTGAAGGACGATTCAGGCATGCAAAACAAGTGAGATGGCTGTGCTCAGTGAATGCGGTCCATAGTGAAACAATGTTACAGCTCAATACACACTATAAAGAAACCTGTTATAATGGAGGTCACGTTGTATCTCCTTTTCACAATCACAGACTTGTTTTATAAATTATAATCATAGTAATAATAATAGTCCTTGCAATTAGTATAGCGTCTTTCATGTTGGGAGGACATTCCAAAGCACTTCATAGGACTTACTCTAAAGTGATTGTATATTTGTGGACAAATGTGGCAGCACACAGCAATGTTCTACAAAGAGCCATAAAGAGAATTATCACATTTTATTGAGGAGATTGTTGGCCAGGAAACTGGGAGAAACTCCCTTCTCTTTTCAAATAGTGCCATGGGATCTTTAAGGTCCATTTGAACAGGCAGAATGGAGATTTTAATGTGTCATCAGATCTTCTCCTGAAGGGTTATATAGGTACCTACAGACCACCTTTTTTTTCTTTGAGAAAAGTGTCAAGGAAGTTAAACAACTTGCTATTCCATTTACATTGTACTATTCAATACTAGTACTTGGAAATGTAGATTGTTACGTGTTCAGGAGCCTTCAAAAAGCTGTTGTTTGTGAAAACATGATTCTAGTCTTATTAAAGCCGGTGGGAACTTAGGAAGTCTTATCAAGATAAGTAATAAAAGATTTGAACAGCAGAGCCAACAAATTTAAAATAAATACCTTAGCCTTGGGGACAATATTCAATTTCTGCAACATCCAATCTACCCAAACTTATGGAAAGAGCATGATGATATTTCTTCTTTTTCCATCAGTTTTACATTATACGAATTGTGCCCAATATTTGTCCCTATAACACCAAACCACTACAACAATGTGTTATGTGCATATTAAACTCAAATCTAGATATGACAAGACAGCAGGACAGGCTGTCCACAAGGTCCAAGTCAATGTGAAGGGCAATTTTAGAACAGACCACTAGGAAGGATTATTTATATATAATAGTTATCAACAGCTGGAACATTTTACTATGATGAAGGTATTTGAGGCCAGGATGCTGGATACATTTAAGAAACAGTTTGATACTCCAAAGGAAAGATAATAATAAATACTTAAGATAACAACAACAACAACAACTTGGATTTATATAGCGCCCTCCACGCTGGACGGCGTCTCAGAGGGTTTCAGAGCAAATTTGGTCACTCATTTTATAGATAGTTATCTAGAAGAACAAGATCAAATGGATCAAAGAGCCTTTTGCATCTGAACCTCTCTATTTCTCTCTAGTGACCTTGTGATTTTGAAGGTCTATCAAACCTATCTAGCCTTCTCCAAGAAAGCAAAATGGATATGTAAACTAAATGCACAAAGCCAGAGAACCAAAGGTAACATTGGGGTAAAGATACAATACAATACAAAGTTACATTTGTAATGTGTCTTTCACATCAGGAGGAGGTCACAAGGTGCTGGAATGTCATGTTTAACCTTTGGATTCACAATTAGCAATTCCAACCAGCAATGGGCAGCACATCATACCTAACCGTGGGAACACTGTAATCTACTTCTGGGCATGTTGCAATGAAGCTGTTTGTGATTCCAAGTTGCTAGATGCAAATCCAGGTACTGAACATCACATTGTGCTTGATAACGTGCACACAGCGGTGAATTATCCCCAAATAAAAATACAGTAAATGGGATCACTGTTGTGTGCTTCTCTTTAAAACAGCTCTGAGCTGTCTTCCAAACTGACAAAAAGTATTATTAAAGAAATATTCCACACAACGTTATCAGCTTCTGTCACAAGAATACAAACTCAAGGCTATCATATTCTATGGGCCATAATGGGACTCATATAGTCTGAACTGATGCTCCAATGCAGGGCTGGGAGGGTGTTGGTTTTTGGAGGTGCTTTTCTTCAAATGTAACATTAAACAGAGGTCCTGTCAGCCTGTTAAGGTGGACTTTCAAGATCCCATGCACTATTCAAAAAGAGAAAGGGAGCTTCTGCCTGCGTCCTAGCCAACAATCCCAACAAATCAAATTTGGTCACTCACTTTATAGTTGTTTGTGGAACATTGCTCTGTGCAAATTGGATGCTGCGTTTGCCCGTAAATCACTCCACACTTTACCTTATATCCTGTGAAATTCCTCGAGACATCCTCCCAATGTGAAAGGTGCTATACAAAATGTGAAGATGATTATTATCATTACTAATAATGAAGAAATTGTGCATTGGTTGAAATTTTCCTGGTGATGGTCCAGATTGTAAAATTCATGATCTATTGTCCTTCTTTCCCCATATCACCTGGTAAATTGTAATTAAGATTACAGGAAACACTACAAAAATATCAATGCGGTAAGCAGACCACAATAACTTAGGAGTTAGGCATTGATCTGGGAAGAGTGAAATGAGCAAACAAATCAATAATGCTGCAAATGAAATTTAACAAAACAAGTTGGTGGGTAACTCACACTACATGTAACAATAACAACAATAATAATCCTTGCATTTATATAGTGCCATTATTGCGGGGTAGAGTCTCGGAACACTTCATCGTATATATTATAACTCGTGGTGATTGTGTATTTTGTAGGACAACACAGCAGCCAATACGTGCATAGCAATGCCCCACAAACAGTCATGAAGTGAATGATCAATTTTATCTGGGGATTGCTCTCCAGGACACTGGGAGAAACTCTCTGTGATGACTGCCATGAAATTTTACAGTCCATCTGAACAGGCAGACGGGTCGTCACTTTAAGATCATGTCCGAAGAATGGCACCTCCCACAAAGCAGCCTCCCACAGTGCTGTGTTGGAGTGTCAGTTTAGGCTATGTGAGTTCAAAACCTTGACACGGAGCTTCAACCCACAACTTTCTGACTTTGAGTCAAAATTGTTACCAACTGGACTAGGCTGACACCTGCTACCAACTATGCCAGGCTGATCTGTTTATATATATTTTTTGAAAATATATGTTCATTTATAAATATAATATTTAGTACAACAGAAATCCCAAACAAACAGAACGTCTTTTGTTACAATTTTGCCCTTCCTCCTAATACAAAAAATATTCAGTTGTTTACGATACATTTCTTCACAGAACGTGGGTTGATCTGTTTATACCCGTTAGGATTTTCCTCTTCATTCTGTTCTGACACCAACAGACCCTCACAAATCTCGAATGCAGTCTTACAAGTCCATGTTTCACTTCCCATAGTTTCACTCAAAACTCAACTATTTCCTAAGCCTTGTGTAAGATCTGCCCATCAATCTTATTATCTTGACTGCTGTTGCTAGCTAGCACCACTAACATAGTGGTAGCTATCTCCACCATCTCCTGCCAACCCACTTCAAACCATGGACTGGTAGTGTCAGTTGTTCCCTCTTCAGATGAGCTTCCAATCTTATAATATAATAATAATAATCCTTGCATTTGATATAGCGCTTTTCACGTCAGGAGGACGTCCCAAAGCGCTTCACAGAACACACTGTAAAGTGAATTGACTGTATATTTGTGGGCGAACGCGGCAGCCAATTGCGCACAGCAATGTCCCACAAACAGTCGTAGATTGAAAATGACCAATTTAATTATTGTTTTTGGTTTTTTGGAGGCATTATTATTAGGCGTGTGGAGTAAGGAAACTTGCCCAAGGTTTCGCCCTGCCTGGAATTGAACTCAGGTCTCTCACTTGCAAAGCGAGTGCTCTAACCACTGAGCTACAGGACTCCACCCAACAGAACATCATATTCAATCTTGGACACCACCCTTCAGCACTGTCCAGAAGACACACTCCCTGATAGCTCCTCAACCATACCTATTTTGTTCAGGTACTATTTCTGCCTCACTATCTTTGGTTTTACTAAGCTGAGCTTACAGTATCCATTCACTGTAACTAGATACCTGTATCACCAGTCAATGTGGTTCGAACACACACTCCAGTCTGTCATTCTAAGCTACAACTTGTACCTTTGACCATTGTTCAAACACTTTATGTCCAATCTCGCCACAATTGTAATACATTCCTACTTACACTGCAGTGCTGTTCCGATCTCTCCGAAGGAGTGCTCAACATGCCTCAGAAGCCACGAGCTAGACAAATGATAGTGACCTTCCAGACAAGTTCCCACCCATCTATTGACCGGTGGTCAACATTCAGTATACCGTTCAGCTAGGTTGTGCATCTAAGAGAGAAAGGTGAAAGAAAAAGAATGCTGATCAAGCAACAAAATTCTTACATCCTACGGGACAGCATTTAAAAATTGTTCTTGCATAATCACATCATTCAACTTCTCACGTGTGTCTCCCCTAAGATTGTCAACTCAGCAAAATACAAATTATGTTATTCAATGTTTAGAAAATCTTTCCTGGAGTTCTGAAACGTTCATAAACAACTTTGATGTTAAATAGCATTTTTAACCAGTTCACAATTGTCCATATCATCCTTGTTAATCATCGAGAATACTATTTACGGCTTGCATGTAAATGTTGTTAATAAAGTTTGTGCCTTTTATTGCTCAATCCCATCCTTTATTAATGCGAGCAATTTGAACATTTTAAAAATCTGTCAATGCCATTGCCTTCCTTATAATTTGGGATCATGGGCACATTAGTGACTGAATGTTGGGCACCAAGCTGAGCCACCCTTTACCAAACCACATGCAGTTGCCAGTTCAATTTCATGACGCTGCTCTTTCTCTCTTTCTTCTGTTGCCTTCCTCTATTGGTGCAAGTTTCAACTTAAACAGTTCAATTCCTTTTTTCCTGACTTTCCTGCTCCACCTGCAGCCTAAATCGGAGCATCTCCAATTGAACACCAGAACTATGCTGGTTGCACATTCCCTCCTTGTATTTTTAGAAAATAGCAGGTCTAAATTGTTGTAGTAAGCTTAAGATCACTGTCTTACAAATTTAAGACTCTGGAATTTTGGAATACAATTTTAAATTCAGATTTAATTTGGAAATCGTTTTGACATTCTGTTTGGATGCTGTGAAAAATTGGCTTCTAAATGAAGAGTAAATTTAAGACTATTTTACCAAACTCTTCACAATCTTAACTAAGAAGACAATGGTCCTAAATCTAAGGGCATGAGGAATTTCCCAGCCCTCATGAGATATGGTATGAAAGGATAATGAAACAAAGAAGCGAAATGTGATTTAAAATAT
Source organism: Callorhinchus milii (assembly GCF_018977255.1). Taxonomy (NCBI): domain Eukaryota; kingdom Metazoa; phylum Chordata; class Chondrichthyes; order Chimaeriformes; family Callorhinchidae; genus Callorhinchus; species Callorhinchus milii. Next base: position 107,265,647 of record NW_024704742.1, on the reverse strand, counting down.
AAAAAGATAGTAGAAGTGAGAGGCTGAATGGCCTACTCCTCTTCTTAAAAATAACATTTACAACGGAATAGTGAAGATGATGGAATTTGTTGAGATATTTGCTTAATGGTTAAAATCTAGACAACAACATGTAGCATAGCTCCTCAAATTGTTTATTCCTGGTAGTTATCGACTTGCAACAACAACAGTTTATATTTATATAGTACCTTTCACATATAAGGAATGTTTCAAAGTAGTTACAAGATTGAATGGGATCCTGAGCTGGGAGAGAGCTACAGAGGGTAGGAGGATGCGGCTAAAAGTAGAAATAAAGGGGTGGGTCTTAAGACAAGCTTTGAAAGCAGAGATGGAGGAAGTGAGGCAGAGCATTTTAAAAGAGACTTCCAGAGGCTAGGGCAAATTTGAAGTTCAAAGGTGGGACAGAGCAGGCAGGGGGCATGAAGCAGACCAGAGGTGGCAGAGCACAGGGTTTGGCCAAGAAGTTGGGCAGTCGATCACAGAAGTAGAATATCTTCAGAGGCTCTGAAGGATTAAGTGGTGAGGAAATCAAATTTTAACTCCTCCGACCCCTGATGTGCCAATATGTAAACAAAATAATCACTAAATTCTAATAGTACATAAAAGGTCCTAAGGCCACCCCTCCCCCCACTCACTTAAAAGAGCCAACACAGACACGATGGGCCAAATGACCTTCTTCAGTGCTGTAAAGTTTTATAGGAGGGATGCCCATGATGGTAGTGCCTCATGTGCTTAAGAATATCAAAACCAGATTGAGAGTTCCTCATGTGTATACTGCCTAAACATGGAAATTTCCAGAATGGAATAAGTGCTCTCTCTCTTTCTCTGCACCCTGCTTACCTAACTCCCTCTAAACACATGCATTTACACATAGTTAACCCAACTTGTGAATTGTTAACTCGATTCGCAAATTATACCCCGAATAATAGTCTAAAGCAATCAATTTACATTTATTACACCGCCTTTCAAGTCAGAAGGATGCCTCAAAGTGCTTGACACTGCTTAGCTGGGCACCCAAGCTCGGGGTGGAAGCCAAACTAGGGTGCAAAGGGGGTCAGCTCCTTGTTGGGATGAAGAACGTACTGAAAGCTGCCCTTGATTCTTTATTTCAAATCCAGTTTACCTCACTCAATTGCAGGTCAAGATTTCCGGTTTGCAGTTCCTTTTTGCAATTCCTATGCTGACGCATCACTTCTGACCATCAATAGAGAAACACCAATATAGCTTAAGACTGCGTCTACGTTCTGTTGGCAGCTTCTCTTGCAAGGGCAACCCCCTGTGATTGCTCCCAATCCAGATCAGCATGATAGAGGAGGTTAATCATTTTTAACAAAATAGTCAATACACATTAAAGATGAAATGAGCTCCCATGGGCACTAATGTGCGGTTACATTCAGAATAAAAAAGAGTTGCAACTGTAATGCAAGGAATAAATCATTAGAGATCAGTGGATCTTGGGACTGATTATATAGCTATCTAGTCTAGATGAACAATGAAGGCTCAGTATTACAGCAGGCACATCACTCCAGTATCTGGAATAGAATTGTATGATCCACTGATTAAAACTCTGCCACCTGTATTCTCACCTATATCAAACCCCTGCCCTCGCCCACCCCCTCACCCTGTCCTTGCCAGTCTCCATTGGCTCCTTATTGCAGAACAGATCGACTCAAGATCCTTGCACTTACTTATAAATTAATTCACACCCTAGCATCCCCCTTTCTCTCTGATTTGATTATACTGCCCCTTCAGAAGTCTGACGAAATGTTATCGACCTGAAACATTAACTGATTTTCCACTCTCCATAGATGCTGCCTGACCTGCTGCATGTTCCCAGCGACTTTTGTTTTTATTTTATATTTGATATTAGCGGGTACTTGTTGTGCAATTTCCCAAACATCATTCCTCATTTATTTTCCTTCCCTCATGCTCCATACACAGGGAATAATTCAAACAATATGCTATTCTTGTTATTTGTTTTTTTTTATTTGTATTTATTAATGCGGAGGTTTTCTTCTTATAAAGGCATAATAAAATGTAAACACAAGTAAAAAAATAGTAGGTACTTCTCACACCCACACTAATTCAAAACTCAGTTGTATTTGCAACCCTAGCAGGAAAATTGTTTATGGATGAGTCCCTTCACAAAACCCCGGTGAGTGGAGCATAAATTCCAACCACTGCAGTGGTCCTGGCAACGCGTAGGAGATTTCATATTTGAGGCAACCTTCCGCTCTCTGAGCAGTTGCTGCTGCGCTTCATCGAGTCCCTACCTCTTTCCCATTGATTCCCTCTACTGAGAAGTCATTGAGAATTGACATCCTTTTTAATGAAGCAGTCAGCGAATATTAAGCAAGAAATGACCTGCTGTAGAATTTCCTCCTTCCACACCTTCTCCTGGGAACTAATGTGCATTTACACACAAAATATAGAATGAGGTCTAACATGCAACACTTAAATTCGCAAGCAACGTTTAAAGCGCCTAATTCTACTTCCATTTTCATAATGTATTATTTTTTAAAAATATTAAAAATCATAATTTTCATAATATCAATGCAAGGATTATTATGTCGAAAACCGAATTTACAACATTTGCAAAATGGGCAACTGCGAATTCCGATTGTCAGCAAAATATGGCGAAAGAGCAGAACGCAAAAATGTAGACTGTTTTGCTTTCTGCCCATCCACTCCCTCAGCTTTTGTTGGCTTTTGAAACAGCTTTGCAAATATCACCAATTTGATCCTGACATTTAACAACATAAAAATTTCAGAAAATATTTATTAAACTTCAGTACACATAGAAAATATCTTTTTTAACCTTTAGACTCTTTGTCCATGGATTTCTGAAATCGAGCAATGATCATTTAAAGGGATGAACTTTTCGAACTGCTTTCTTGCAACTCAATAAATAAGTACACTGATACTTCAGACTGATCTCTTACTCCAAGACTTTTTATGAATCGTCAAATTTATAAATAACAATAATCTTTGCATTTGATATGGTACTTATCAAATCAGGAGGATGTCTCAAAGCACTTGACAGGAATTTCTGTAAAGTGTGGTGACTGTATATTTTGTAAGAGAATGCAGCAGCCAATTTGTGTGCTACAATGTACCAAACAGCAAACAGCCATGAAGTGAATGACCAGTTTGATCTGGGGAATTGTAGGAACCTGAGGCAGGGAAGTCCTGGTTCCTCCACTAGAGTGGAGTGTGAAGAGATTTGCTGTGCCACAAGGGGATGGGTCCATTTCGGTTTGTAACGGGTTGTGAATGATTTGTGGGGTGTTTTCTGTTATGGGTTTGGTTTTCATGAGACAAGTATAAATATATTTTTCTATACCAATAAATATATATTTTTTAAAACAATTGTAGGAACCCGGGAGAAATTTCCTTCTCTTTTCAAATAGTGTCATGGGATCTTTAACATTCATCTGAAAAGCAGAACAGGATCTTGGTTTCAAAACTTCCCTGAAGGTCAACAACAATTTTGCATTTATATAGTGCTCTTTGCCCAGGATAAAGTCTCAAAGCACTGCACCTCCTACAAACTATGCTTCTCCCAGCAGCCTGGAGTGTGAGTTGAAATCCCAAAGTGTGTTTTGAACCCACAACCTTCTATCTCAGAGGCGATAGAGGGGTCGTATCTACTCGCCATCTTTGAATTTCTGAGCCTGGACTCACTGGGACTATAACATTGTTCCCCCCCCTCTCCCCATGATGATCCACGCCAGCGGGCTACTCATGCCATGCTGCCTGTCTCCCACCTTCCCCGTTTGCTCTTAGTCTCAACATGTGCATTTTGGCTGCCGCCACCGATCCAAGCTGCCTCCCCAAAATGCTCCCACCCCTGTCCTCTACCCTCCACTACTCCTGATCGTTCCTCCTCTCCCACCCCCCTCGCCGACTCCTATCGCTGCTTGACTGTCCCACTGCCTCCGTCTGCTCTAGTCTGCGAATCCTCTGTCGGCCCCACCGGTGGCAGACAGCGCTGCTGTCCAACAGCAGTCACTCTGACTGCCCCATCCTCCATCTCTGCTGCAAGGCCCATCGGTCCCTGACCCCAGGGGTCAACCTCACCTCCCTCATCCACATCCCCACCCTCACTGTCAGTGCTTCCCCTCCCTCACCTCATTCCCCACACTCCCCCACCAACTTTTCCCTCTCCATCAGCCTACAAAATGTGTGCTCCCTCTTCAATAGAACACTCACCATCCAAGACCTCATTGTCGATGAAAATATTGTCATCCTCGCTCTCACCGAAACCTGGATTACTCCAGGTGACACCTTCCCCCTGACAGAGGCCATACCACCCAGCTACACCTTCCATCATTCCCCACGACCTAACTGCCGTGGTGGTGGGATGGCTCTCATCTCCTGGTCCCCACTCGGCCTATCCCGTTACTCCTCCGGAACCTTCCCCTCCTTTGAGCACCTTACCCTCTATCATCCCTCCAACCTTTCCCTCAAAATTCTAAAAGAAAGTCGAGGGAATCCGTTCAGCTGCCTCTGCCCTTCCGTCTACTACCCCCTTCCATCTCCCCCTCACACCTTGACCCCTACGCGTACCTCCCTCCACATCTTCAAACATGTTTCTATCTCCTCTCTCACCACCACTATAACCCACATGAAACCGACCACCTGCTCCCTCAACCCCATTCCTACTCCTCTCCTTACCATCCAGCTCCACCTCCTTGCCCTCTACTCACAGATATCATAAAGCTCTCCCTGACCACTGGCACTGTTTCCACCCCTTTAAAAATGGCCATCATCACTCTTATCCTTTAAAAACCCTCCCTAGACCCACCCGAGCCTCTAGTTACCACCCCATCTCCAAGCTCCCTTTCTTTCCAAGGTCCTGGAACAAATCGCGCCTTCCCAGCTTCACTCCTTCCTCTCCCGTCACTCCCTGCATGAACCCCTCCAATCGGGTTTCCGTGTTGCCCACGTCACAGAAACAGCTTTGGTCAAAGTGACAAATGACGTTTGGTCCACCTGTGACGAGGTCTCCCTCTGCCTCCTCGACCTCCTTGACCTCTCTGTTGCCTTCGATACCTTTGACTGCTTTATCCTCCTCCACTGCCTCTCCTCTCACCTCAACCTTCATGGTTCTGTCCTTGAGTAGTTCATATCCTACCTCTCACACCGTCTTCACTTCATCTCCACAAACATTTTTTCCTTTAGCCCCCACACATCTCCTGCAGAGTTTCTCAGTGCTCTGACATTGGTCCCCTCCTCCTCAATATCTATATGCTCCCCCTTGGTGACATCATCCATAGCCATGGGGTCAGTTTCCACATGTATGTGGATGACACCCAACTCTATCTCTTTAACTCCACCCTCGACTCCGGGACCACTGCTGTCCTGCCAGAATGTTTGTTAGACATCAAGTCCTTAATGAGAGCTAACTTTCTACAGTTGAACGTCAACAAGACCGAGACCCTCTTGATTGGCTCCCGTTTGCGCTTTCACACCTCAGGTGCTGACAGATCACCATCCAAGGATACACACTACACCTCATTGAGCCAGTCCAGAACCTTGGCACCTTGTTTGACCCTCAACTATCCTTTCTGCCCCACATCCGTGCCATGCTTTGCCTTTCCCCACCTGTGCAACTGCAGGCCACCGAGACCCTCATACACGTGTTCATAACATCCAGGCTTGATTATGCAACATCCCTGCTTGTCAGCCGGCCCAACTCCTCCCTCCATAGGCTGCAGATCACCCAGAACTCTGTAGCTTGTGTCCTCTCCCGTACTAGGCTCCGTAACCTATCACTCCCATCCTCACCCGACTCCACTGGCTTCCCATCACACAGAGGATATAGTTCAAGTTCCTGATCCTCACCTTCAAAGCCCTCCATGGCCATGCTCCCCCCTACCTCTGTGACTTCCTTACCCCCTAACAAGCTGCCCGCTTCCTCCGCTCAGCGGACTCTGGCCTGCTTCACATCCGCTGCCTCGCCCGCCCCATCATTGGTGGTCGGGCCTTCAGCCACTATGCCCCCGCTTTCTGGAGCTCCATCCCACAGTCCCTCCATCTTGCCCCCTTCTTTGCCTCCTTCAAGACCCGTCTCAAGTCCCTCCTCTTCGACTGTGCCTTCAGTCACCCTTCTTCCCCACCTGGCCTCCACCTCCCCAATCTCAAACCCCAGCTCGGGTCTGAAACACTGACTGTCCAGCACCTTGGGATATCCTCCTGTCTTGAAAGGCGCTGTACAAATGTAATTTTGTTGTTGTTTTTGATAGTACTACCAACTGAGCCAAGTACCTACTTTAGTGTCAATAAGCTAAATTTCAAAACACTAAAGAATTTCATGGATAATACTGATTTATTCAATGAACCGAATTTTTATGAATTGCCGATCTGCTATTCTGAATTAAGCAACATTTATGAAGTCTTCAGTTCCTGTCTTGCGTAGCAAATTGTATAGCTGCTCTCAGAATCTTGTTAAACCACCTATTTAAGCGCTCTAGGATGCTACCCTGTATGAAGGGTGCTATATAAATGCAAGTTGTTGTATTTGCAAGAAATTCTACATTATTTCCACTTTTAAAAAGCAATTTTCTAATCTCAGTAATTATCAATCCAGTTTCATAGTTTGCTGTTATAAAACAATTGAGACTTGATCCTACTGATGAGACTTTAATCTCCTTTGTTGTTTACTTTGAGCTAACAGGGTGAAATCAATCCACATGTCAATGATCTTGATCACGTGTATATGTACAAAGAAATAGCGAGCAGCTGATTGAATTAGAGATGAAATGTTTCAGGAAAGCATCTTAGATTGCTGTCAATGTCGCCTTTTTCGCATTTATTGCTGCTTCACATTGAGCAACAGGAAAATATTATAGAGGCAAGATAGGTCAATGTTTATAGTGATGGTAATTTTAGTGCTTAATAACCACAAAGCAGAAAATTGTATTTTGGATTTTAAAGGTAATTTAACAATTCTAAGGCCACCAACAGTTTCACATGGATTGAACACTGAAATCTGTTAGTGCATTACATTTTGAGTTATTAACCCTTAGATAGCTTAGACAGGTTAACAGAAACTCCTGAATCCATGGGCCAACTGGTTCTGTGTGTTTTCTCCTCATGCACTGTGAAGCGAAAAATAAGTCACTTATATTATTTTACTGAACGACTTTTTATTATTGTAATACTAACCATAAACTATTACAAATATCCTTGTTTTTGATATAGTGCCTTTCAGGTCAGAAGGACATCTCAAAGCACTATACAGAATTTAATGTAAAATGTATTTTTTAGAGGAACAAAATAATAATATTAAAATTATAAAAAGATTTTTTAATGATATTAATTATAATACTAATAATAATCCTTGCATTTGACAAAGCCTCTTATCACATCATTGAAAGGTCTAAAAGCGCTTCACAGGATATGTAAATAATAATATAATCCTTGCATTTGATACTTTTCACATCTTCTCGACGTCTCAAAGCTCTTCACAGAATAGACTACAAAGTGAATTGACTGTATATTTGTGGGCGTAAAATGGATTGTCTATATTTTGTGGGTGAAATGCGGCAGCGAATTGTGCACAGCAATGTTCTAGGATAGTAAAGAAGCAACTGCCTTCTCTTTTTGAATAGTGCCATTGGATCTTTCACGTCCACATGAACAGGCAGATGGGACCTCGGTTTAACATCTTATCCGAAGGATGGCACCACCGACAAGCACCGCATTGAAGTGTTATCTAAGATACGTGATTCCAAGTCCCAACGTGGGGCTTGAACCCACAACATTTTGACTCAGAGATAAGAGTGTTATCATTGCACTAGGCAATGGGATCTTTAATGATGGTTAATTACTTAGCTGAAAGTGCACCGGGATGCTACCCCACGTGAAGGGCACTGTATAAATGCAAATTGTTGTTTTGTTTTCTGTTCCTTCCACCATACATTTTGTAAGTTGCAACAATTTTTTCAAACCATTTCCAATCCGTCAAAAAGGTTTTGAAGGCTTGTTTTGCAGCCAAAGACCAGGTTACTAAGATTCAAACTGTCAAACACTGATAATTCCCAGTGCGGCAGCCATGAGCTATTAAGCCAATTAGAAAACGGCTTCAAGAATTATTAACAAATTTTATGTTCATTGAGACGTATCAACGACATAATAATGTGCTATNAAAAAATCCAAGGGTTATTATTATTAGTAGTAGTAGTGCAGTAGTAGTAGTATTAAACAAATCCTACTTCAGTCACAGTAGAGGATGTTCATGAATCCAAAAGGAAGAAGCAGTAATCCTCAAACTATTTAGGGTCCTTGTGAGATACCTGGCTTCTGTTAATCTAAACAAATGGGTCCTGACTGATCTACACCAAGACTTGCATACTTATTGGGAACTAATGTGATATTCACATTTTGCCAGTAACTGTGAATGAGTTGCACTGTCTCTCTCCCTGGGAGCTCTCCTCTGGATGTGAATTGTGTTAGAGAGAAGCTCCTGCAGATTTGCAGGAGGTACATTTCACCTCCCTAGCCCAGGGCTGCTGAATCTATATTAAAGCTCTTTACAGAATAGCTGAATAGCCACCTGAGCTGGGGGAGAGAATCTAGGGGAGTGGGATGGGGAAAGAAGACCGAAAATGTCATTGAAAAGGTACATTTTGAGATGTGCCTTGAAAGAAGGGAGGGAGCGAGTCAGAGGGACCCCAGGATGGAGTGCCAGAGAGTGGGGACAGAATGACTGAAAGCCTGCGTGTCAGTGGTGCGAGGGGTAGAGCAGTGGTACATGAAGTAGGATTGCTGATAAATTTACCAGGATTATTTGTGGTGTGAAAAATAGAAGCCGTTATTTGGGTGCAATTTTCCAGTGGCCACTCATGACTCCACTTAACCCTGTCTCACTCTTTTCGTTCTACAGAGTACAAAAGAGGCATGTCAGGGGCTGCCTTTGCCAATATTTATAGCCTCACGACATGGTTAAATTGACTGAATCCTCTCAGCCATGCAGGGGAAGATTTAGCACCAGATATCGATCATGAGTACCACTACTGAGCACATTCAGAATGTTGGTACTGCCTTTATAAGTATCAATTTGTGTGTTGGTGTAGTTCAATGAGCTTTTTTGTCAGTGTGTCAAATCGTTGTGGCAGGCTCTTGTAGTGAGACTATATTGAGTGTGTTGTAAATTGTCAAGCAATATCACTAATAAATATCAAATAAATACACTTAAATTCAAAGGTGGCATAATAAAATCACGCTTCATACAAACAGTTATTCGCACTGAGCACTCCCCACCTCCACAGCACAATGCCTGAATCTATGGCATTCTCATTTACCTGGTTAAATTACTGCTGTCTGCTGGGTTGCTTTTCAATACCCTATATGTGAGTATAGTACAGTAAGGATGCCCAGAGGAGTTCAGATGTCTCCAAGGCAGTTGAGAGGGAGGGCGGGGGGGTGGGGGGGAACTTTTTCCAGGGGGGTTATGAGATGGAGGTGAGTTGGGTGGCGGTGCGGAGAGAGCTTGAGGAGTTAAGGGAGATGAAGTGGTGGTCCTATCCCCTTACTCCTCTGGAACTTTCCCCTCCTTTGAGTGCCTTACCCTTTATCAGCGCTCCAATCTTTCCCTCAAAATTCTCCTTATCTACCGCCCCCCCCAAGCCCTCCCCCACCTTCATCCCCGACATCTCCACCCTCCTATCTTCCCTCTCCCTCTGCTCCGAAAGCCTTCTCATCCTCGGCAATTTCAACCTTCACTTCACCCCATCCTGCTCCACCTCTGCTGACTTTTCCTCCCTTATCTCCTCCCTCAATCTCTCTCTCCACATCCACTCCGCTACCCACATCCGCGGTCACCCCCTCAAGCTGGTGAACGCTCGGGGCCTCAACGTTTCGGACCTCACCATCATCGACAAAGTGATCTTGGACCACCACTTCATCTCCCTTAACTCGTCAATCCCTCTCCCTACCGCCACTCAACCCACCTCCATCTCATAACCACCCTGGAAAAAAATCTCCCCCCCTCCCTCTCAGCTACCTTGGAGTCATCTGAACTCCTTCCCCTCTGGGCGTCCTCCCGCACTGACATATCCTCCTCGATCGTTCTTCTCCACAGCTCCCTCTCCTCCACTCTTGATTCCCTCATTCCCCTCTCTTCCTGAACCATCTCCTATTCACATAAATCACTCTGGTGCACCAGTCACCTCCGCTCCCAGGCGCGTTCTGCTGAGCACACCTGGCTCAAATCATGGTCCATCAGCAGATCTGGCTGGAACATATCAAATCCTACTGCTCCGCCTTTGTCTCTGCTAAATTGTCGTTCTATTCCAAGACAATCTTGGAGGCTAAGGACAACCCCAGGCTCCACTTCTCCATCACAAAGCAACTCCTCCGCCCACTTCTCATGCCTCACCCATCCTCACCTCAAATGCCAACTGCGAGGCGATGCTGAACTTCATTGAATCCAAAGTCGAGGGAATCCGCTCAGCTGCCTCTGCTGTTGCATCTGCTACCGCCTCCCCATCTCCTCCTCCCAACCTGGCCCCTACCCATCCCTCCCGCCACACCTTTGGACCCATTTCCCCCTCCTCTCTCATCACCACCATAACCCGTATGAAACTGGACACCTGCTCCCTCGACCGCATCCCTACCCCTCTCCTCACCTCTCAGCTCCACCTCCTTGCCCCTCTACTCTCTGACATTGTAAACCTCTCCCTGTTCTCTGGCACTGTTCCCACCCTATTAAAAACCGCTGTCATCATTCTTATCCTTAAAAAACCCTCCCTGAACCCCTCTCTACTCCCTAACATCTCCAACCTCTCCAAGGTCCTGGAACAATAATAATAATAATCCTTGCATTTGATATAGCGCTTTTCAGGTCGGGAGGACGTCCCAAAGCGCTTCACAGAAAACACTGTAAAGTGAATTGACTGTATATTTGTGGGCGAATGCGGCAGCTAATTGCGCACAGCAATGTCCCACAAACAGTCGTAGATTGAAAATGATCAATTTATTATTGTTTTTGGTTTTTTGGAGGGATTATTATTAGGCGTGTAGAGTAAGGAAACTTGCCCAAGGTTTCGCCCTGCCTGGAATTGAACTCAGGTCTCTCGCTTGCAAAGCGAGTGCTCTAACCATTGAGCTACAGGACTCCACAAGTTGTTGCTTCTCAGATCCGCTCGTTCCTCTCCCGCCACTCCCTTCTCAAAGCCCTCCAATCGGGTTTCTGTGCCGCCCACAGCACAGATACAGCCCTGGTCAAAGTAACAAATAACATTCTGTCCATCTGCGACCAGAGCTCCCTCTACCTCCTCATCCGCCTTGACCTCTCTGCTGTTTTTGACACCGTCGACCACTCTATCCTCAACCACTGCCTCTCCTCTCACCTCAACCTCCACTGCTCTGTTCTTGACTCGTTCAGATCATATCTCTCACACTGCCTGCACTTCAACTCCACAAACAGTTGCTCCTCTCGCCCCCGGACCATCTCATGTGGTATTTCTTAGGGCACTGTCCTTGGTCCCCTCCTCTTCAACATCTATATGCTCCCTCTTGAGTGACATCATCTGCAGACATGGGGTCAACGTCCACATGTATGCGAATGACACCCAACTCTACCTCTCTGCCTCCACTCTTGACTCCACGTCCATTGAGCGAGGCAGGGGACGTGAAGCAGGCCAGAGCCCGCTGAGCGGAGGGACTGAACAGGATGGTAGGAGGTTAGGAGGTCGCAGAGGTAGTGGGAGCAAGACCATGGAGGGTTTTGAAATTGAGGTCCAGGAACTTGAACTGTATCCTCTGTGTGATGGGAAGCCAGTGGAGTTGGGCAAGAATGGGTTTCATAGGGTCGCGGAGCCTAGTGCAGGAGAGGACACGGGCTGCAGAGTTCAGGATGATTTGCAGCCTGTGGAAGGAGGAGTTGGGGAGGCTGACAAGCAGGGAGTTTGCATAGTCGAGCCTCGATGTAATGAAAGCATGTATGAGGGTTTTGGCTGCCTGCGGTGTGATACAGTGTCGGAGCCGGGCGACGTTGCGGAGGAGTTCTTGCAGATCAGTGTGATGTACGAGGAATTCCCTGCATGAGATGCACTTTTCACACTGCAGTCATGTTTCTAACACTTGTTCAATCTACTCAACTGTTTTCCTGTCTGAAAGTTTGTTCAGTCTCATTTTCACATCTCATCGAAAGGTCTTGTTGCATGTTCTGATGAAGAAATGGAATTTTCTGTCATCATAGCAACTCAGGTTGGTGGAGCTACAATAGTCAGACAGCAATTACTGTTCTCCATGCAGCTGTGAATTGTCACTGGTACCAAGAGTGAAATGCACTGAGACTGAGATTTATGTACAGATAAGTGAAGCAAAATACACTAAGTTTGAAGTAAAGTTGGTCAGTTTGACACATGTGGAAACCCATTACCATGCTTAAAAGTATCCAAACCAGACTGAGAGTTCCATGCATCTCACCTACACTTGGAAATTTCAAACCAATTCAGCTCCAAGAAGACCCCTGCTTACCGTCCCCACCGAGGAGAACAGTCACTAGGTGATCATTTGATATCCAACAAGCAGACTAGGTGGATGGCAGTACCAGAGATTCTTCGTATACAGCTCCTCAAGAAATAAAGAAAGAAATGCTTGGATGTAAAACAAGATTTAGAAAGGTAAGCTTACTATCTTTTGATTTATTTTTTGTGTACAGCTGCTTCTTTTTTCTGCCCTGCTGAATATTTAATAAATCCTGTGGGGGGAGAGGCGATGTTTCTTTATAACTTTTGAGATTTGAAATGCCACCTAGTCGTAGCCTTTAAAATTTGGTTAAATGTTAAAATGTAAGAGCTCTGAGAATTGTGGAAACGTGTTAAATTCAGGCTTAATTTGCAAGCAGGGTTTTGTTGTTTGCATTTCTTAAAAAGGAGCCTGCTTCTAAATTAAGACTCAATTTAAGAATTTTTCACAATTCTGTGCGAAATTCTGTGTTAAATTTTAAGATTATTTAGCCTCACAGGGCTCAGATTATAATAGTAATAATAATAATAATCCTTGCATTTGATATAGCGCTTTTCACATCTTCTAGACGTCCCAAAGCGCCTCACAGAATATACTGTAAAGTGAATTGATTGTATATTTGTGGGCGAATTCAGCAGCCAATTGTGCACAGCAATGTCCCACAAAAAGTCATGGATTGAAAATGAGCAATTTATTATTGTTTTTTTTGAGGGATTATTATTAGGCGTGTGGAGTAAGGAAACTTGCCCAAGGTTTCGCCCTGCCTGGAATTGAACTCAGGTCTCTCGCTTGCAAAGTGAGTGCTCTAACCACTGAGCTACAGGACTCTGAGAAGACTAATTGGAGAAGTGGTGGGGATTCTGGAACTCTGAAGCATTCAGCGCACACAAAACAATTGTGTAGATTAAGAGTGATAACTCTTTGGAAAATCAGTGTAAGGTGGATGTTTAGCCAAATATGGACAATCAAACATATACAGTATTCATTTTTCCACAGTATTACAGTAAAACTCGCATAAGTCTGATCTTATTACACCAACTGGAAACAAAACATTGTTGGTTTTATTATTACATATTTTGCCAACCGAAAATACTGATGCATCAAATTAGCCCCGAGGCTTTGGAACTCTATCCCCCAGTGCCTTCGCCTTGACTCCTCCCTTTCCTCCTTCAAGGGCGGTCTCAAGACCTTTCTCTTTGACCGAGCCTTCGGCTCCCCTCTCGACTCTCTACCCCCTCCTCGCTCCTCCCTTCCTTCCCCTCACCCTGACCATTTCCCCCCTGCTCGGGTCCTGACCCAACTGTACAACGCCTTGGGACGTCCTCCTGACGTGAAAGGCGCTCTATAAATGGAATCTTGTTGTTGTTGTTTTTGTTGTTGTAGCTGTATGAGAGAAAAACAAAGAAATTCATACTTTCTATTTATGCCTTATCATGTCGAAATGACTCAAGGCAATTTGACCACAAAATACACACAGTTACATCACTTCACAATACTCTATATCTTGTGAAACGCTGTGAGACATCTTGATAACTTGATAAGGCACTGTATCAAATGCAAGGATTATTATTTTATTATAATTATTGTTACGTACAGCTACTGTTTCTATACTTAGTGTGGCCAAACTATTGCTAAAAATACCCAATGAAAAATTTCCAAACCAAATAAAAAAATGCACTCCATTTTCAAGAAATTTAAGAATATATTTCGATGTGGCTCCTGATTGGAGTTATTTCTCTCAGAGAAAGTAGCTTCAGGAGGCTGGTAGAATTCCTTATATTATTTTTGATCAACCGGGTGTATGACACATGCAGAAATGCATCACCATGCTTAAGAGCACCCAAATCAATCTGATAATTCTATGCATCCCATCTACACATGGAAATTACAGAGATGTTTATTGGATGCCCACTCTCTTCCTGGATGGGCTCGCCCTGCTTATCTAATCCTGGAAAGTATTAAAACCAGGTTGTCAAGGCTTGGAGACCCTAGCGTGTGTGTTAGGGTACTGCTGGAGTCTAACCAGTTAAAGCCACATAGTTTGTCATTGATGCATTGTCTGGTAAGATTTCCCATTGCTTGTCCAGCTAGAACCACGCTACAAATTAGGGCTTTGGTTTACAGGATTAGAGGAAGCTGAGTGGGAAGTTGTTTGGCCCCAGTAACTGGTCTGCCCTTCCAATGATCCAGCTTGGCTGGCGTGTCATCAGCAGTGCCCTGGAATATTGTAGATATCTGGCTCAGGAACTGGAATACCGAGTCTGCCACAGAGGATTTGTTCGATTCCCATACTCCGTTACCAAACATGTGACCTTGGAACCAGTTAATCTCCAAGTAGAGCCAGTTTACCTCCTACCCAACCCACCGCCCCCCCCCCCCCCCCCCCACCCCCACATGGGGATAGTATTTCTTATAAGTGAATTCCATATTTAGCTATTATTAAAGGAAGAATGCTCTGTAGCTTGCAAATGATGTCTACAGCTATTCCTTACTGATGCAGTTGTCAGCATCTGTTTAAACATCCGTTTATTTCCAGGAGCCAAATTAACATGTTATTTGCAATCACCATATAATTATTCCTGAACCATAATAATATTATTAATAATAAATATCTAGCTATTTATGCCAAGATATTACATAAAAGCATGTCAGCAAAGGTCTAATAACTTATAGGCAGTGGAGTCCATACTCCACAATTCTTTGTCAGTCTCTTATGTAACCTCTTCAGTGCCATGGGATTTGAAATCAATTTGCTTGAGTCATTTTCACCATCCTTTTCATGTTATTAATTTTTGAAGTACCTTCACCACTTCAGAGGAATTACAGTGGATCAGGCATCCACAAATGATGGATCCTGGTTTAAATATGGATTTTTATAAAATTATTTTAAAAAACTGTTAACACTTTTCTCAATATTCTATGTTTTCCGTCACCAATCTTCCCTGCATTCTCAAGGGTGTTCAATTCTGTTTTATTTTTCTATCTTTTCCCTCTCTGCCCCACTCGGCTTCCATCCCTAGCTCAGGTGCCCATCCAACATTGTTAAACCCTTTGAGTCATTACCCCAATGTGAAAGGTGCTATATAAATGTAACTTGTATTGTACTATAAGGAATCATTTGAAATCATCTCAAAGCAGTCAATCTATCTTTTTTCCTCTTGTCTTGGGGCAAATATATTCAATAATCAGCCATGAAGTTTCCTACTCAGCAAGATGAAGAGTCAGATTGTGATAGAGTATATTTGATGACACTAATGGTAGATTCAACAATATTATTCCACAACCTCTCAAAAGCCTACAGCCTAATTTTAGATATTAGTAGCAGCTACTTTGCTCAATGTCTTAGTAGAGATTTCTTTCTATCTCCTAATATTTTTAAAGCTGTTGTTCCTTTGAATGAAACTGAAATTAAATCCATTTTTCACACAAATTTGATGAATGGAGATTTGTCAAGTACATAGAATTACATAAACTATACAACATGGAAACGGGCCTTTCAGTCCAACTAGTCTCTGCTGGAATTTGTACTCCACATGAGCCTCCACCCATCTTTATCCCCTTTCCCAATCCTCTCTATTTCCTTCTCCCTAATGTTTGCTTTGCGTTTCCTCTTAAATACGTTCAATGCTTTTTGCTTTAGCACAGCTTCCGGCAGTGAATTCCACACTCTTGCCACCCTCTGCTTAAAGTTCTGTCTAAACTCAAATTTAAGACCTGCTGCTGGCTATCATATATTTATGTCCCTCTTTGCTTTGGACTGACCAACAGGTTGAAACAGCCCTATTGAATCCTTTCATAATTTTAAACACCTCTATCAGATCCCTTCTTAATCCTCTCAGAGAGAAAAGCTCTAATCTGTCTCATCTTTCTTGATAGCTGCATTATTACATCCTTCATCACATCCTAGTAAATTTAGGCTGCACGCTCTCCAATGCTAACATTTCCTTCCTGTAGTGACCTGAATTGCTCACAGCATTCCAAATGTGATCTAACTAAGATTTTATATAAATTTTATATTATTTCCCTGCATTTGGACTCCATTCCTCTGGACATAAAGGCAAGGATTATACTTGCAATCCTTTTTTACTCATATTCACAAATGGCCCATAGCGAAAGCCATAATTGTCTGTTAATACAGAAGAAACTTGTTCATATCTGTATTAACTATTCCTACAAACCCTGGCAAAATTTCATAGGGTCATTTCCCTGTGGGAATGCAGTCCATAGTATCAATTGTTGCCGCTTCTTTTAGCAGTTGTTTTCCAGAGGCTGAATAAGGTCAAGGAAAAGTCAGCTCTTCCCAGCTGTTCAACCCCAAAACCATCAGAGGTCAGCAGGGGGCTGACATTCCTCACTTGATGAACCTGTATGGAAACATAAGAAAGCATGAAGAGCAGTGGAACATTGGGAGGTAGCGGAATGGATCATTTATCCTTGCTCTTGGCATTCCTACCCAACAAAACAGGAGTTGGGAACGTTTGTGAAATGTTGGTAGAAAAGCTAATTGAGCTTGCTATATTCCTGATTCCTGATGGTTTTAGATGTGCATTGAAAGAGAATTATTGTAAAGATGCTCAAAACTGGTGAAAGTAAAGATTTACAAATGAGTTGCAGAAGAATAGTGAATAGTCCTGGAGCTTTCAGTTATGGGTTTCAAGCTTAATGAAAATGTTCCTATTGTTCATCTGGTCTATGTTGAACTCTCCACTCCAGATGATCCTATAAATTCTCCTCACCTCCTGTAAATTCTGCAAGCTAAAGCTCTAATAGGTAAGATTATCTTAGCTGAAAACAAGCAGGGAGAAAGTTTGCCAGGGAACAATATCAATGCGCTTTTAGACTCCAGCAGTACCCTAATGCACACTCTGGGGTCCCCAAGCCTTAGCTCTTGACAACCTGTGTCTAATACTTTCCAGAATTAGGTAAGTAGGATGCATTCCTCCAGAGAGAGAGTGCGCATTCCATTCCAACAATCTATCTCTGGGATTTCCATGCTTAGGTGGGATGCATAGAAATCTCAGCTTGGGTTGGATACTCTTAAGCCTGGTGATGGGTTTCCGCACGACACTCAGTTGATAAAATAAATCCAAGAGTTGCTATAATGGCTCACCATAGATGTAGAAAATCATACAATTTATATAGGTGACGAGAATTCGCTGTTACAATCACATGGTCCAGTACTACATCCAATGTGATTTGTTGTTTTGATCACATAAATCAAAAAGCACGAAAGGTGCTGAGTAATAATAAATAATTATAATAATCCTTGCATTTGATATAATATAATAAATAATAATAATACTTAAATTTGATATAGCGCTTTTCACATCTTCTAGACATCTCAAAGTGCTTCACAGAATATACCGTAAAGTGTCTATTTTGTAAGTGATAATTCTTTGGTCGACGTACCGAGTCATCAACAGCAGTAAGGACTGGTAAATGACCAGAAAGCGAAATGACTGACTAACTGAGTTCGTATTACAATATACGGTATTATAAAGTGCAAATGAAAAAGACGGTGAAATAAATGCCCACATTACTGAGTTGATCACAACAGTGGGGTGACCTTAAGGTGAGTTTTCACTATACTATTGCTGGTTATACAGTATCTTTATGATGCATAATTTACCTGTGCAGCCTAAAACTGGTTGTATATATCTGCAAAATGGGTTTGTTCCAAGAAACCATAATAACCACATTACAGAGCAGCATTCATTTGTCTAGGGAATTTCAATTGTCAATAATAATGATAATCAACCGGTGGTTGCTGCATGTGCACAACTAAATAATAATAATAATCTTTGCTTTTGATACTGTGAAATTCACATTGGGAGGATGCCTTAAAGCACTTCACAGGATTTATTGTAAAGGGTTGTGACTGTATTTTTGTAGGCAGATGTACCAATTTTGTACACAACAACATCTCAGAAACAGCCATTAAGTAAGTGACTAATTTTATTTGGGGCTTTAGTTGCCAGGAGAAAATCCCTTCTCCTTTTGAGCAGTGCTATGCGATCTTGAAAGTCCAACCATACAGGCAGACAGGATCTCAATTTAAAATCTCATTTGAAAGAACATAGAATTATATAGCACAGAAGGAGGTTATTCGGCCTATTGTTTCTGTGTGCCAGCTCTTTTAAAAGAGCTATCCAAATCAATCCCACTCCCCCATTGTCTCCCTATAGCCCTGCAAACGTATCCTTCCCAAATAATTATTGACTTCTCTCTTAAAAGTTGTTATCGAATCAGCTTCCACCACCCTTTCAGGCAATGCACTCCAGCAATACAGCTGAGCCCCAGCAGACTGGAAGTATCAACCTGGACTGTATGTGTTCAATATCCCAACGTGAAGCTTGAAACCACACATTCTGAGTCAGAGGTGAGAGTGCTACCAACTGAGCCAGGCTGATACACATACGTATCTTCACACTAGTGGGTAAATAGTGGCTCATTTTTGCATGCCGCATTTTTTTTTGGAGGTGAACATAATTTAGTAGTTGCAATAGAATAATAATAATAATAATAATCCTTGCATTTGATATAGCGCTTTTCACGTCGGGAGGACGTCCCAAAGTGCTTCACAGAACACACTGTAAAGTGAATTGACTGCATATTTGTGGGTGAACGCGGCAGCCAATTGCGCACAGCAATGTCCCACAAACAGTCGTAGATTGAAAATCTAATTTATTATTGTTTTTACCTTTATCTAAATTATCTAATTTACAATTTATTATTGTTTTTGGTTTTGGAGGGATTATTATTAGGCTCTGTGTGGAGTAAAGAAACTTGCCCAAGGTTTCGCTCTGCCTGGAATTGAACTCAGGTCTCTCGTTTGCAAAGTGAGTGCTCTAACCACTGAGCTACAGGACTCCATAATGTTTGTTATTAGTGCTTATCAGAACTACACTAACAAAATGTCATTCTGAAATGAAAATAATAATGAATCAGAACAATAGAGATTTTCAGAAATCGTAACTAATCTTCAGGTAAACTACATAACACTGTCATCATCCATTGACTGCACTAACAGCATGAATAACAGCTCCAGCATGCGCCACATCCCCCGCCCAGCCCACCCCACTGTCAGCGGTCGGGCCTTCATCCTTTCTGCCCCCACCCTTTGGTGAATATCAAAGAAGGTAATTAGGTGAGGGATGGAAGCCAATGTTATGACTTTGTAATTCTATCTCATCCATTTAAAGCACTCAACAAGTAATGTAACATTCAGGTCAGAAACCAACAACAACAACTTACATTTATACAGCGTCCCTCATGCAGGGTAGTGTCCCAGAGTGCCATTCTATAAACTATGATTGTACTAATGATACATATAAATTATCAGATTTTCCAACAATTCATTTTTTTACATCTAATAATAACGTATTATAGAAACACACAAAACTGCAAGTTTTGTCAAGTTCCTAAGCATGTTTTCCTGGAAAAGTTTTTTTTGGTCAGCTGGGTGTCTGACACATGCAGAAATCCTTCAACCGTGCTTAAGAGTATCCAAACCAAACTGATGCATCCCACCTACACATGCATGAACCTCTCAGTTTGATTTGGATAAAAATAAAGTGTTATAGAAACTTGTAGGTTTTATCAAATTCTTAAATATATTTTACTGGAAAAGCATGAAAAAATAACCTGACCTAAAATAAAATATTATAAACTATTTTGAGGATGTTTCACACGCAAGATACAATCAATCCACTTTGTAGTGTATCCCATGAAGCCCTTTGAGATGTCTCAAGATGTGATTAATAATAATAATAATATAATCCTTGCATTTGATATAGCGCTTTTCACGTCGGGAGGACGTCCCAAAGCGCTTCACAGAACCCACTGTAAAGTGAATTGACTGTATATTTGTGGGCGAACGCGGCAGCCAATTGCGCACAGCAATGTCCCACAAATAGTCGTAGATTGAAAATGACCAATTTATTATTGTTTTTGGTGTTGGAGGGATTATTGTTAGGCGTGTGGTGTAAGGAAACTTGCCCAAGGTTTCACACTGCCTGGAATTGAACTCAGGTCTCTCGCTTGCAAAGCGAGTGCTCTAACCACTGAGCTACAGGACTCCACATAGGCATAATATCAAATGCAAGGATTCTTTTATTATTTGATATCAGAAATGTACAGTTTGTAGCACAATGTTACGTTGTGTTGTGCCTCACATGGATGATAAAAAGTCATGACATGTACCAGCTTACCTTTTGACTCTCCTTTAGCTAAACACACTATCAATCTACCTTTTCACTGACAGACTGAAACCAGCCGAACAATAAAGCTAAACATCATTTCATTAGATCACAGAGATGTCATGCTGGTCGCTTCAGTTCATCATCACTGAGACAAAAAGGGTCAGCCAGGCAATTGGAAACCCATCACCGTATGTACGAGTATCCAAACCAGATTGAGAGTTCCACTCCATGCTATCTACGTACGGCAATCTTCATGCCTGGAATAGAATGTGTGCTCTCTCCTGGAAAGTATTAGGTGCAGGTTGGTGAGAGCCAATGCTCGGGGAGCATAGAATGGGTGTTGGGGTCCTGCTGGAGATTAACCAGCTGAAACCACATAGCTTGCCAGTGGTCCTTTTAGGACTACCATTAGGGCTTTGACTTGTACGGTTAACAGGAGTTGAATGGGAATCCTCAAGAATTGCTGGTCTGCCCTTCCAAGTTCTGCTGTTGAGCCAGGCTGTCTGGCTCATCAGCCCAGGAACGCTGTGGTACCAGTCAGCTCAGGAACCAGGAAGAAAAAAGGCCGTAAAACACGCATTTAAGATAGAAATTATGTGGTTTGTCAACTAATAGAATAATTAAATAAGCATCAACATTTCAAAACATTGAAATAGAAACTAACAAGGTTACAACAACAACAAGATTCCATTTATAGAGCGCCTTTCACTTTGGGAGGACGTCCCAAGGCGCTGTACAGTTGGGTCAGGACCCGAGCAGGGGGAAAATGGTCAGGGTGAGGGGAGGGAAGGAAGGGAGCGAGGAGGGGGTAGAGAGTCGAGAGGGGAGCTGAAGGCACGGTCAAAGAGAAAGGTCTTGAGACCGGCCTTGAAGGAGGAAAGGGAGGAGGCGGCGAAAGCACTGGGGGATAGAGTTCCAGAGCCTCGGGGCTGAGAAGCTGAAGGCCCGGCCACCGATGGTAGGGCGGTTGGGGCGGGGGATGTGGAGCAGACCGGAGCCAGAGGAACAGAGGGTACGGGCAGGTAGGTAGGGGGATAGTAGGTCGGAGAGGTAGGAGGGAGCAAGACCGTGAATGGCCTTGTAGGTGAGGATGAGGATCTTGAAATCGATCCTCTGGGGGAGGGGGAGCCAGTGGAGGCGAGCGAGGGTGGGAGTGATGTGGTCGCGAAGTCTGGTGCAGGACAGTACACGAGCTGCAGAGTTAATAATAATCCTTGCATTTGATATAGCGCTTTTCACTTCGGGAGGACGTCACAAAGCGCTTCACAGAACACACTGTAAAGTGAATTGACTGTATATTTGTGGGTGAACGCAGCAGCCAATTGCGCACAGCAATGTCCCACAAACAGTCGTAGATTGAAAATGACCAATTTATTATTGTTTTTGGTTTTTGGAGGGATTATTATTAGGCGTGTGGAGTAAGGAAACTTGCCCAAGGTTTCGCCCTGCCTGGGAAGGCCGGCGAGGAGAGAGTTCCCATAGTCCAGCCTTGAGGTGATAAAGGCGTGGACCAGAGTTTCAGCAGCGTGAGGGGTGAGGTAGTGCCGTAGTCTGGCGATGTTCCGGAGGTGATGGAAGGCGGTGCCAGTTGTGGTGCGGATATGAGGGAGAAAGGACAGCTCAGGGTCGAACAGAACCCCGAGGTTCCTGACTGGCTTTGAGAGGTGGAGAGTGCAGCCTTGGATGCTGATGGTGTCAGCACCTGAGGTACGGAGGCGCTGACGTGAGCCAATCAGGAGGGCCTCAGTTTTACGCACGTTGAGCTGAAGAAAGTTGTCTCTCTTACTTCATAGAATACAACAAATAATACAACAAATATGTGATAACTTGTATAATTTTTCATAAATTGTATCTCGTAAATGGATTTGATTCCAGTATTGTATTCTTCTGGCATGGAGCAAAAAAATCTTCTTTAGTTGTTTAACCTTCTCATTCTCTTTCATTATTTTGCATTCTTGTGTGAAGTGCATTGAGACATCTTCCCAATGTGAAGATTATATAATGTAAATTATTGTAACACAAATCCTTGATGTACATTTTATTCTAAAAATTATATTTTTAGTTAATCTACAAGATATTCCAAACAAATATAAAATGCATGTCTTACATATTGAATATATTCATACTTTAAAGCATTTTATTGTATTACACCATTTATATTAAGATTATAATAATCATAATAATAATATTCCTTGCATTTGATATAGTGCCTTATCACATCTTCGAGAGGTGTCAAAGTGCTTCACAAACTATACTGTAAAGTGAATTGACTGTATATTTTGTGGGCGAAACGCAGCAGCCAAAGGCACACAGAGGGTCCCACAAACAGTTGTGGGTCGAGTGACCAAATTATTATTATTATTATTTAATTAATTTATTTTCTGAAGGGTTTATCATCCCCGGAAACGCGATTCTCCATTCGACTAACAATGGTTCCTGCTGACCTACAGAGTAAGGAAACTTCCCCAAACCAGGAATCGAACCCAGGTCCTCTCATTTGCGAGGCGAGTGCTCTAACCACTGAGTTACAGGATCCCACGAATAACTAATTGTTGCAGAACAACGAACACAAAACTTTTTTTAACCTAAGATTGTAAAACACATATATGCTAATAAGACTTTGTTTACAATTGACACTATTGTGTCACCTCTGTGATACTGAAAGAATAGAAGCTATTTTTATTCTACACATTGGGTTTATCTCTTGTCAGAGAATCTTAAAACCTGACAATTTGATAGAAATAAGCGTCGACAAGTGCACTCAATTGACTCACATGGTTTTACCAGTTTTCCACATTTCAACTGAAGCATTGTAATACAGTATATATTTTTTATGTTTTTCAAAATATACTAACTACTATTTAACTATCAGGAAATTAGGGTTGCATGCAATAGTGGAGTGCGGCTCAGAATTAACTCATTGCCAGCAAAATATAAAATTATTTTTCGCTGAAGTAAATTGCTTATTCCTTTTTGACTGTTGGAATAGGTTTTCACAGGCTGATGTGGAACCTGTCAATCATGTTGCAGCACAGACTTGCTATTAGATTCTTCATTTAAAAGATTAGGTGCAGTCTAACGTTTGTGAAACTGCTGCAACACTTCTATAGGAATGGGGGAGGGTGGGGAAAAACATTTTCTATTAGCAAGTCAACACTACCAATCATGATACATATTATACTGTTTCATATTTTGTACACATGCCTTTCTTTCTCATATATAGAATCCACAGCCACTAATTATTTTCACAATCATTAGATATCCTGTACACATAAAGGTTTTTTTTGATCCGTTTGATTTCTTGTGAAGAAACACAGGAGGTTGTACTTCGTTGCCTGCTTTGCAGTCTTGAATATCTTATTTTTAGCTTCAAAGGATAAATTTTCAAGTGCTGATAAAATATGGTATGAAAACTTTGACTGGATCTGGTACAAAATCCTGAGAAAAGACACAATTTGGGTTCGGTATTTTTTCAGTGTACAAAGTGTATTATTGAAATGACTTCAGATGGATTGCCACACCTGGACCCTGTTGCGGAGGCTCTAACTGGTCTAATTTAAATTACTTCAATACAACACAATACAATT
Source organism: Callorhinchus milii (assembly GCF_018977255.1). Classification (NCBI taxonomy): domain Eukaryota; kingdom Metazoa; phylum Chordata; class Chondrichthyes; order Chimaeriformes; family Callorhinchidae; genus Callorhinchus; species Callorhinchus milii. The sequence continues at coordinate 107,241,361 of NW_024704742.1, read as the reverse complement.
TACACTTATATGGCGCCTTTCACGCTGAGACAACAGCCTAAAACACTTGATAATTCTAAGGGTGGAAGTTGGGGGTGAGGGGGATTTACAGCTTCAGATTTATAGCTCAGTTTGCACTCATCCCTACTACTACTGCAACAACAACAACAAATTGCATTTATGTAGCGCCTTTCGCATCAGGAGGACCTCCCAAGGCACTGAACAGTCAAGGGTTTGCACCCAAGCTGGTTGGATTCGAGGGTTGGATTCGGGGAGGGGTTTGGCCAAGGGTGGTGGGGTGTGGGAAGATGACCAAAGGCATGAAGGTCTTGAGCTGGAACAAAGGGACGAGGCAGTTCCAGTTGGTGGGGGCAGAAAGGCTGAAAGCCCGACCTCTGACAGTGGGGCAGGCAGTGTGGGAGATGTGATGCAGTGGCGAGTTGATAAAGTATACCTTCCGAGAATAAGGTATCCCTCAATCTCTGTTAACCTCTAGATGCAGTAGTTGCGCACAATAATTATAGAAATAGTAATCATCTGAGCATTTGGTGTCATGCCATTTATGTTGACCGGATATCTCAAAGTGCTTTGCAGAAATGCAAAGTGCAGTGACTATGGATTTCTAGGTGAATATAAAAAAGGTAGAGAAAAGGTAGGGGCGTGGGACCAAGTTGATGAGGCTTTCAGAGAGCCAGCAGAGACATGATGGACTGAAAAATATCAGGCTGTAAAATTCTATGATTGAATTCTGACACATTTAAACTTCTTTATCCTGAGTTACTGATACCCATACAGAAACCTTTAAAAAGACTTGAATCCATATTGACATCTTCATTAAAATATATTAAAAGAATATATTCATGATTAATGAATGAATTCATCTTCATTAATTAGAAAGTAGACAATGATATCTCCCGTTAGTGCTAATCTTATACAATTCCCTCTGGAGGATGAAAATCACAGTGAAATCATGAATTATAACCTTTTAATGTTAAACTTTGGAATTCCATATGTGTCTTGGTGCATTTCAATGAGGCTTTATACGTTAATGAAAATATGTCTGGCTGCAGTCAGGATATTACAGATTCAAAGATGTAGCTACAAAAATGGCAGCTGCCTCCTTTACTTGCCCCCTATCTCCCAGACACAAACACGCATGCACACACGCACGCACACACACGCACACACATGCACACAATGATTAAATCCTATGGTAGTCGAGAGGATGAATCCGTTTGCATTTCCTGAGAGGCTATAGTGTTGCTACAAAAGAGTATAATTACAAGTTTCCTTCAGGGAACAAACTAGTTCAGTAACGTTGAAAGCTCGTTACTAACTATCATAATAAATCCTTTGAGTTGCAAGAATGAGACATTAGAAAGTATGGACACTGAAAAGGTCACTTGGCCCATTGAGCCAGTTGTATATTGCTCTAGGCATCCAATCATTTTATCTTGGCCTCTATGTTCTGTTGGGATGATTATATGAGTTGTGGGCATTAATCTTTTGGACAGTCCTGCAGTGTGAAACTTTCTCCAGCTGCATCACCACTGTGTGTGGTCAGCAGAAAAAGTGCCCGCGAGGTAGATTGTGTTTTCTCCAGACAGTCCTTCTGAAAGTCATGAGTCTTCAGCAAGGACCTGACATCTCATCAGAACAAAAGCCTCATGACTCAGTCAGGGCAAAAGGGGATTCTCTGGAGAGAACACTGTTTATTTACATGTGCTTTTGTGTCTAAAAAGTGCTCTGGTGGCATTCACTGCAGCCACACCGCAAAGATGCCACTGGGGCACTTTGCAACACACCTCTTTCCTGGCAGTAATAGGTCTTAGCAACATAGGGGTCATCAGTGTAATATTCACACCAGGATGTGCAGAGGTTTCAGAAATGTTAAATTCTGCTGGTAACTGGCGGTGTGCCTCACCACATTTAGGGACAGGGACTTTTATGCACCCAGAGCTAATAGGTTCAAGACTACGTTGACACTTTGAGCTCATAGACTAGAGCAGTGCGCTGCATTATCAGAGATGCCATCCTTCAGGTGAGACATTAAAACGAGGTCCCCCCTATCTGTTTGGTGGATGATGGCAGGGATATGGGGAAAAGGCAGGTAAATGAGAGTGAATGGATTGCTCTTTTAAGGAGCCAGCACAGACACAACACACAACGTTTCATAACATAGCAAGGTCTGAATGGTTATATTTCTGCATTCAGGGGAACACACTCCAAACAATCTAGACAAAATGTAATGTTCAGAATAATAATAATCCTTACATTTGATATAGCACCTCATCACGTCTTCAAAATGTCTCAAAGCACTTCACAGAATATTCTGTAAAGTGAATTGATTGTATATTTTGTGAGCAAAATAATGTGAAATAGAGCAGAGAATTTAAAAAATGTACAGTAAGTCAATATTTGAAATGCAAAGATAAGTTACTGTTTCAGGTGTGACCCATCATCATCTCTGATTCAGGGAGATATTTACCTATCTATCTATTTGTGTGTCAATTGGTAGCATTCACATTTCAGTCAGAAGGTTGTAAGTTCAAGACTCACATCAGGACTTTGAGCTCAACTGTCTGGCTGACACTCTGATGGAGAGTGTTACATTGTCAAAAGTCCTGTCTTTTTGTTCAAGTGGACATTAAAGTTCCCTTGGCACTATTCAAAAAGAGAGAGGAGTTTCTCCTAAAGTCCTGGCCAGTAATTCCCCAGATAAAATTGGTCATTCACATCACAGGTGTTTGTGGGACATTGCTGTGTGTAAATTGGTCAGCGCATTCAACTACAAGTACATAGTCACTACAATTTACAATAAATCCTGTGAAGCACTTTGAGAAGTTTTGATGATGTGTTAAGGTGCTATATAAAATGTAGAGATTCTTATTGTTATTATTTCAGGTGTTGACTAAGTTACTTGGGTTACATGTGCATTGCTTCTTTGCAGAGTAAAGTAATAATGTTTATTTGCCTCTAATATTATTCCAGTTGTTGCAGTAAAATAATATTTGTTTTCTCGTTAATGTCTCCAGTGCCTTCTTTTCTTCCTCCAAGCCTATCGCTCAAAATCAGATTATATGTAGGGGTGAAACACGCAATGTTTCATAACATTCAGTGTGATAAATACCACACCAAATTTGTTAAGAAACATTGCAGTTTCAGTCAATAATTATTATTCTTTTTCGGTTGTAAAATATCTCCCAATTTCAGCCTCCACCTTCCCTCATTCAAGGGCTGTTCCAAAAAGTACCTAATTGACCATACTTTTGGTCAACTTGTCTCTCCTAACTTCCCTTGGCTCTCACCCTCAGTTTAGGCGTCCAGCCAACAGTGTCAAGATCTTTGAGACTTCCTCCTGATGTGAAAGACAAATGTAAACGACATTGCATTGTATCTATATCTTTCTTTCCACTGTTGGCTGTGAGAACAGTATTTCAATGCCACTTCACATAATACCAGCCTAATTCAATGTGAGTCAAGTCAGTGTTCTATGAAGCAGCACTGCAATGCTATGTTCTGCTGTTGAAAATAACAACAGCAAACAATTAAATGCCTTTTTCAGCTAAGCCTCTTGTAAATGTGGAAATCTTTGGGTCCAACCATTGGGCTGAAGCTGGAGGGGAAAGGAGTTTTGATTGATTCTGAAATGTTTTGTCCAAGGTCCAATCCTTCTAAGGTGCGTTGTCTATGGCCATAGCAAAAGTGAACTTTTGCTCTCAAATATATAAGAACATAGGAATAAGCATAGCCAAACCAGATCATTGTATGATTTCTGACCAGTCACAAAGTACAGTAAAATAACTCCTGTTTCACTTGCACATCAATTAAATAGGCACTTAGAAGAATACACTGCTCTGTTGTGAGGTAACGTTTGTTTGTAGCACATAAATTAAGGTTTCAGACATATTCAACTATACTTGAAAACCCACAAAATTTCGGAAGGTCCTGCTTTCATCATCTGTAATCCCTCTGAAAATCAAGGAGGCTTTTCCTCTTCTGCTCCATGGGAGGTTTCTGTCCTACCATGAGGCATATGATTCCATATACATCAGTATTGTCAGCATTAATCATTTTCATTAATCCGATGGACAGAACACATATCATTTTTCACCTTTACATTTATATAATCCCTGGAATAGACTGTAAGTAGAAATCCAGGTAAATTCACCAGCTTCCAATTCAGGATTAGCTGCAAGGTTTAAATTAGTCGACAAAACTATCCCAATTAACTGGCTATTCCTTGAAATGGGCCCTGTTGTGATGGTTACCATCGTGATGGGAGGTTTTGAAAATCAAATAACTGAGATGCAAGTCATGCAAGACCTTCGGCAGGAAAGTAAGATAGTATGTCATCTCTCTCCCATGTCACTTAGGGAGATACCACAGGCTTCCAGTGCCTGTGGAATTGTTCCTCAGGACCTATCACTAACATCAGTAAAGGATTAATCTAAGACAAAACAAAGAGGGGAAAAAATGTCACTTCCAGCCCCCCCCACCCCCACCGTTTCTTCCTGGTCATTTATCCCCTGTTCATTTTACTATCCTTCATTTGCATGGATTTTCACTGTTATTTTATAATATAGTTACAGTGGAGTCCTGTAGCTTAATGGTTAGAGCACTTGCTCGCAAGCGAGAGGACCTGGTTTTGATTCCCAGCAGGGCAAAATGTTAGGCAAGTTTCCTTACTCTACACGCCTCTGTTTACCTAGCAGTAAGTAGGAACTCGGTTGTTAGTCAATTTCAGATCGCTTTTCTAGGGGTAATAATCCCTAAAAAAAAATTATAATCAGTTGGTAATTCAATCTACGACTGCTTGTGGGACACTGCTGGGCACAATTGGCTGCTGCATTTTGTCCACAAAACACACAGTCAATTCACTTTACAGTATATTCTGTGAAGCGCTTTGAGACATCTAGAAGACGTGATAAGGCGCTATATCAAAATGCAAGGATTATTATTATTATTATTATACCTTTCTTATAACTATCCATTTCAACAATTTTATCTTAATTACTTCTTTTATCTTATTTCTTAATGCTTTTACTTCTAAAATCTTTCCCATGCCTCCACGTATCCAATCTCTATTCCTCATCTGAAGCCCACATCAATAATATTTGTGGTCTTGAACAGCCAGCTCAAACCCCCATTTTCACCCAGTCCAGTCAAAGGAAGATTAAAGATTGACGTGGTCACTTTATTGAAAAAGATAGGTTAATCTTACAAGTCTTTTTATTGCATTGCACTGAAATTACTCGCCAAAGTCCGTGGCTCAGTGGAACAACACTGGTAAAACAAATGATCTTATCTGCAGGGCCTTAAGGGTCATACAGTAGCTATCAAATCCAAATATTTCAATACTATTTCCCTTCATAAATACTTAGCCTTCAAATTACACAGTAACTAGACTTTACAGAATAGCATGTGAAGCACTTTGAGACACCTTCCCGATGTGTAATGTTCCATATCAAATGCAAGGATTTTTAAAAATATATTGTTACTCTGGAACAAACTCTAATTAAATATTTCTTTAAACTTTTTTTATAAAACAAAAGTTAATTATTACACATTATACAGATATTATCTCAGCCCTTTCTAGGGAATCAAATCACGTCGAATGGCAGGCAATTTAGAGAGACTAGGAAGAAAAGTGTTACGCAGACAATGGTTCCTTACAAAAATCAATTGGGCTTAATTGCTATCAGTAGCAAGTTGTCTTGGCCACACCTAGAAATAGACTTTAGTGTACAATGTGTACAATGCTATGAAGCAGTTGTGAAAAAAAATAACTCGATATGTTTCTGTGAATTGCTTTCTCACATTTTCTTTATCTCAGGTGACGGTACTAGTCAGGTCAGAGATTTCTCTTCCATGTGATACACATTAGTTTTGATATATGTATATTTGATATACATATATATATTTGATATATGCTTGCTTGAAGATATGAGTAGGTTCAAACAGCTGATTCCTGTATATTACTTCAATCCACAACTGTTTGTGGGACATTGCTGTCCAAAGCATAGTTTGCATATTGTGTTAAGATGATAAGTTTGCATTTGTTATAAAATACAGCCTTCTGTAAACATGTGAACAAGGAGATCTTAAATACAGGTAGACCACATTATAAAGCATCTCTCTAGAGGACATGTTTGCTCTTAACGCCTGTCTGCTGTGGACACACAGTTATTGGCCATACAGTACATTTCTGACATGGACTAACTGGCTTTCCCTGCTAAAACAATTGCTGCCTACCGGGTTATAAGAAAGGTATAATAATAATAATCCTTGTATTTGATATAGCGCCTTATCACGTCTTCTAGTCACTCCTGATGTCATTTTCTGTGTGCTGCACATTGTGCTCTGTGCAGAAAGTGATACCGATGTCACTTTGCAAAGCAAGTAATGTCAGTGACAATTTGTGCACATGTGTACAACGCACAGGAAGTGCCATCAGCACTGACCTGACAATCATTTTTTCACACTTTGTTTCAGTGGGGGTAGAGTCTGAATTCATAGACCTAGACTGTTTATTATAACAGGGTCGCTCTGCAATGTGTTGCATGTTTTTCTTAAGCCATTAAGTTTAAGGGAGTATTTGTTTGTAACAATACTGTGTTGGCATACACATTACATGCCGTGTTCGGAGATTCACCAGACCTTGATTTTTTTCTATTTTGATACGTCATGTCGCATTTGCTGAAAAATAATTTACTTTGCGACATGACAAGCTAGGAACTTATGCAAATATCAGGTTGAATAAGATGTCATGGTTATTTATAAGCTGTACTCTAACACACACTGTTTGTATTATCTTAAACCATGTACATCAGATGAGGCAGGTGTGAGAAAATACGTAGTGTTAAGATTATGCAATAGCGTTATGGCTGGCAACACAGTATGGGTGCTGTGCTGTCAACAATGTGAATAATCAACGGGTTTTAATGAATTGTTCTTTGTCCCATGGTGTTTCCAGAACTCTATGTGAACTCAGCGATGGGGAGAAATGATTACAGCAAACATAACAGTGAAATGAATGTATCTGAGATGCCCATTTACACCATTTTACTGCTCATTATTAGACCTAATTTGCACAAATTATTTAAAAATAGGGACCACTTTCAACCCATGTCATTGTTCACATACAATTCGAGTCTACAGTTTGTGTTGCTAAAGCTCATTTGGCTCAGTGGTAGCACTCTCGCCTCTGAGGCAAAGGGTTGTGGGTTCAAGCCCCATGTCAGGACTTGGAATCATACAGTCTAAGCTGACACTCCAATGCAGTGCTGGGGTGCTTTGCATTGGAGGTGTTGTCCTTTGGATGCGACATTCAAGCCAGGTCTAGACGTGGGGCTTGCAATCAACCTTCAGACTGTGAGCAGTAAAATGATGCAAATGGGCATCTCAGATACATCTGAACTCCAGAATTACCCATCTTCCCATCACAGCAACAAGCTGCTTTTTATGAAATAAATTGTGTTAATTATAACCCATTGTTGATAAATGTGACCAAGATATTTAGTAATTAGACTTATTGCAGGTATGACACGTGACTCTCCCCCTTCCACCTCAGCCCAGTCTCTGTTACAGAGTAGAGGGGGTCACACTTGTGGCCAGACTTCTTATCGACCAGCTCAACTCCATTTATCAACAGGATGATAATGATCACCGGTGATAATTGACACATCACACATTCCAATTTTCAACACATCTTCTAATATTTGTAAGCGCTGCTAGTTTAATTGCTTTAAATAAATTAATTCATTTCTTCATTCATTAATATTAATCGATTAAATCAGTTAGCCATTAATATTTTAATGCGCGGTTGAATTATTGCAGAAACAGTTCCAAGCACATCCCAAGGACAATGGCTGCTCCTGCATGTCATGTTGGTGAAGAGAGTTTAATCCACAGTACAGTGAACCACATCACATAGCAAAGAGAAGGAAAGCTGAGTCCCTCTGTCACAGACCTGAAAAGCTGTAAAAACACATTGGGAATTAAGTAAACCTTCAAATAGTTGTACATTTTACTAAATCTGCGAACCTTTTTGCTTTGAAGATTCTTCAATAAGAATATTAGGAAACTGATGTTCCACTTGTTAGTAAATTGGAAGAAAAAATACATTGCATTTTATAACACATTACAGCATTTTGAAAATAATTTCAACAATATTGCAGCAGTTCCCCAGTCCTGCAAGGCAGTGTTAACCTAGACTATGAGTTCAAGTTCTGATGTGGAGTTGGTAGTCTTTGGGTTACAAGTTTAGAGGTTCACAAGGAGTGGCAGATTTTTTTGTTAAAATAACATCAGAACATCTTGTGAGATCAAAGATCAAAGTGCCTTGTGTTTCTTCTGATTCTTGGCTTTCTGTGGCTGCAGAGCCATCTTTAGAATTCAGTTTGTTCAGGAAAGTTTCCAAAGAATTCATGTGCTATTTGTCCAGCATATTCAGGATGATAGGTACAGAATTATTTTACTCTGTATGTATTTGTAATTGAAAAACTGGTGACTAACCTCCTTGGAGGGGAAGGTAAGCAGGGTCTCCTTGGAGCTCAGGTGACACTCCAAGGTGAAATGCTTGGTCACAGAATGTCAGAATCGAGCCGGGCAGGCTCGCAGTACTCCAGGGCATTATTGATGACAGACGAGCCAGCCTTGTTGATCGACCGGATTTGAAGGGGCAGACCTACAGCAGGGATTATTCCAACACGACTTCTTTTAATCCTGCAAGCAAAACCCAAAGGTAGGGTGCGCCCAGCTGGATGAGCAGTGAGCAGCTTTGGTCTTTCATTCCATGGATGTTTGTGGGAAATTGTTGTGTACAAATTGGCTGCCGCATTTCGCCCACAAAATACACAGGCAATCCACGTTACTGTATATCCTGAGAAGAACTTCAATGATATGATAAGGTGCTATATCAAATGCAAAGATTGTTATTCTTATAATTTAGATGTAGGTGGAACTTTACCCCATATGTAATTGTACTCTCAGATCCCTCTGTTCCTCTGCTCCATTGAGAATTGTAATTCTGCACCATCTCCTTTTCCTCCAAATCCATCACTTCACATCTATATTGAACTCCATTTTGCGCCAATCTGTTCACTCAAATAACCTGTGAATAATAATAATCCTTGCATTTGATATAATGCTTTTCACGTCTTCTAGACTTCTCAAAGCGCTTCACAGAATATACTCTAAAGTGAATTGACCATATACTTGTGGGCGAAACGTGGCAGCCAATTGCGCACAGCAGTGTCCCACAAACATTTGTGGATTGAAAATGACCGATTTACTATTGTTTTGTTTTTTGGAGGGATTATTATTAGGCGTGTGGAGTAAGGAAACTTGCCCAAGGTTTCACCCTGCTGGGAATTGAACCCAGGTCTGTTGCTTGCAAGGCGAGTGCTCTAACCACTGAGCTACAGGACTCCAATATCTGCTTGTAACTTCCTGCACTCTTTGTCCATTATGTTTGAATACAAATTTGTTCTATAATTGCACAGTAAAGATGAACAGCCTGTTCTCCCTTACATTCTTTCACCTTTGTTCCACCAACAGTCCTCCTGCTAAATTTATCATATGCTTCATAGCTGTCTGTGGGACTTGCTGAGTGAAAATCGACTGCTATGTTTGCGTACAGACATATGGTAAATGAACTTGACAGCAATTGCTTGTAAAGCGCTGTCAGACATATTGACATTATAGGCTTTATATTAAATCCAAGGATTATTTACTTATTATTATTGGATCTTGAGCAAAGTTAGTACAGTGAACTCCGGATAACAAGAGAAACTAGTCACTACCACTTAAGTAGCCATGCTGTCATTATCCCGGTCACACTCCATTGCAAAATGTTAATAAGGATCTCTTGATTTGTCACTCCATTTAATACATAACTAATCACATTCTAGAAATTCCCATCATTGAACTCAATGTAAACTCAATCAGATAACTCGCCAGGACCCGAAGTGAACGCTCGTGATCAGCGGCCTTGTCTTTACTATGCCTGCAGCTCTCTGATCCACTGCAATCACATCCCCTCATCTTGCCCCCTGACACTGACTGACAACCGAGACCGTCAATCAGAGCCACGTTGGAAGGGGCGGATGATACTTTACACGAGCTTAGCCGCCTTTCTGCGGTTCGTGACAGTTTTTTTCATCTGAGGCCCCACAAAAGAATATCACAGACAATTTTTCCCAAGTAGATCATTGAAATCATTACTGCATTTTGCAAGCTACTTGGAATCCTGGAGCTCAGTGGTTAGAGCATTCGCCTCGCAAGCAAATGACCTGGGTTCGATTCCCAGCAGAGCGAAATATTGGGCAAGTTTCATTACTCCACACGCCTCTGTTAACCTAGCAGTAAGTAGTTGATTGGTGAATCGCTTTTGCGGGAGTAATAAAATATAATAATAAATTGTTCACTCAATCCACAACTGTTTGTGTTTGCGCAATTGGCTGCCGTATTTCACCCGCAAAGTCTATAGTCAATTCATTTTACAGTATATTCTGTGAAGGGCTTTGAGACATCTCGAAGATGTGATAAGGCACAATATCAAATGCAAGGATTATTATTATTATTACTTTTTTAATTTCTGATTGTTGCTTTCAGTAATATTACTACAATTGTATTTCTAGAATGGCAATGTGGTTAAACTCACTGGTGAACATGTGCTTCTGTATGAAATATAGTACTTTGCAAGTTGGGGAGAGAAAGTTGTGCATTTATAGGACAATAGATGAGTGATATCTGACTCTCTGCCAGGTTTTGTCATGTTAAAAATGTCAAGAATATAGTCCAGTGTATTTTGTTTTATGTAAATTGTTTAATACATAAAGATGTTTAGTTTTAACATATAACCTGGAAGTACAGTAGTAGCTTTGTATTTTAATATACTACAATACATTTCCTGAGAAGTGCAGTTTCCAATACAGTAACAGAAATAAGCACAAGGAAACAGAAACTAAGTGCATTTTGAAGACAAATATGCCTATACATAAACTTAATAAACGGGTTTTAACAAATAAACTGATAACCCGGGGGCCACTTAGTTACACTGATAACTGCTCACATTACACAGGTACAGTGTGTGTTGGTGTAGGTGCTTAATTCACCACTCTGGATAACTAGTTGCTGAGCTGTTTTCCCTTGGAGTGACGAGTTATCTCGAATTTACTGTAGTACATATCAAAGATATCTCCTCATTATTTACTATCTTGATTAAATCTTTGTGAAAATCACGGTGCTGAGCAATAGATGGCTTGTGAAATTTTTGAAATTGTTTCTCCTGCACTTTGAATCAAAGACACATGAGCTCACTTATCCCATTTCCCCTGGTGTTCAAATTCTTCTCTGAAATGAATAATGAACAAGTTATGTCAGTATCCTTCGTGATCCTCGGTTAGATTACGTGGGAGTCTCCTTTCTTTTCAAAAGCAAATGAGTGTAAAACATAAGGACTGACATGTGTTCTTCATGGTATATTGCACATTGTTCTTAACAATAAACAACCTGGCCCCGACATCTGACTGTTCAGCGCTCCTGATGTGAAGGGCGCTCTATAAGTGTAATTTTGTTGTTTTTTATTGGCATCAATAGTACAATTGGCTTCAAGGTAGTTCTCAAAACATATCACTTTGACTATGATCTATAATATTTATTTCTCTGGTAGCTAACATTGTAACCATTATCAGAGAGGTCAAGGCAGCTCAGTGTTCTGGATGTGTGTTGTACTGAACATCTGATACTTTGGACAAAACCAGTCTTGCTTAATTCTTCGTTACAAATTTATCTAAGAGAAAAAAGCGTTGAAGTAATGGAAAGCTTTATTCAATGCATCCAGGTTACAGTGCCACAGATACACATGACATGGGAACAATGTAATAGGTCAGCATAAAAGATTTTCAGATATATTTTGTAAAAGAATTCCAAGGTTTTGTATGTTCAATGAATGTCAGATTACAAAAACCTTGTTCTTTGCAATGTAATAACTTCAACTGTTGATTCAATCTTTTTTGCCCTTTTCCAGGCGCTGTGCAATATATTTCACTCATCAACAAAGCAACGGAGTACTCTGTCTGAAAGTATCACGAGAAAGAAAGCTCAACCTTTCTCTAAAACTAGATTGTAGTTTGAATTGACTCTGGTATTGGTTCTTAATCAAATAGACAACTTCATAGCAATACTAAACATGTTTCGGAATGGTGCTTCCACATCCAACGACATATCCAGCTTGTAGGAAATCAAGTGTTTCTTGTATAACTGAACTATTACTTCTTTGTACAGGTTATTCCATAAATGTTCAGTTGGGTGCAGATGTCAGGAGGAAATACATTTCTGTAGTAGTTTAAGATAGATCTTCCCACCACTGTGTCTTTGCTTGAAGGTTCTCATTGTGTCCCAAAGGAGTATTGTAATTCTGTCTGTGAAAAGGCAAAATTACATGCAGAGAAATTAGCTGAATTAGAGAATACCAAGAGCTGGGCATTGGGCTTCCTGTCAATCAAAATCGGAAGAAGAACGCGATTTGATAAAAGTTTACAGAAGGAAGACATAGGCAAGAGCTCTGAGGAGGAATACAACAACATTACATTTGTATAATACAACAACTGTTCCTTCACAATGAGTCATCTGTGTTGCTGAAGTACATGCAGTATATAATGTTTTGCCGCTACAGATGCCTCTTTATTACAACTGTGACTGTTATGTCAACAGAATGATTTAGAGTAGGATCCCGTGTTTGTTTGAGCTGGTCATTAACTCTTTCTTTGCTATCCTTGAGTCCCGCCTGAAAACCTTCCTTTTCGACCATACTTATGGTCACCTTCCCTGCCCGCCCCCCCCCCCCCCCCACACCCCCTCGCCCCCAGCTTGGAGTCAGGCTCTGTTACCCTGCTTGGAGGGTGCTATGTAAGTGCAAGTTGTTGTTGTTGTTGTTGAAAGCTCTGAAGTGCAGAAATCTTAAGCTTGTATACATAAAAATAGTAATCCTTGCATTTGAGCTACCACCTTATCATGTCTTCAAGATGTCTCAAAGAGCTTCACAGGATATATTGTAAAGTGTAGTGACTGTATATTTTGTGGGCGAAACACGGCAGCCAATTGCACACAGCAGTGTCCCACAAACAATCCTGGATTGAGTGACCACATTCTTCTTATTTTTTCCAGGGATTTACCCCTTGAAAGCGATCAGCCGATCAACTAACAGCCGGGTTCCTACTTACTGCTGGGTAAACAGAGGCGTGTGGAGTAAGGAAACTTGCCAAAGGTGTCGCCCCACTCGGGAATCGAACCCAGATCTTCTTGCTTGCGAGGTGAGTGCTTTAACCACTAAACTACAGGATTAGAAGTCCAAAGCCCATCCATATTATTTAACTGCAAAGTGTGGCAAACTCACCAATATTTATTACCTTTTCGCTTTTTAAGCATGAGTAAACAATAAAAAACCTGTACAATTTTAATTAATCTGACTAAAATTGCAAAGGCGTTATTCCTTTCCCTGTTTTAAAGTGTATTCATTGTGACAAGTTTTTATTGTGTACTTCATTTTATGGTTTTAATTAAAAATGTACAAAAGGAGTTTTGTATTATTTTAAAAGATTAATATAGCTTGTATTATTTTCCGAATTTAATTTATTTACAACAAACATAAAATCATTCTACAGCAGTAGTCGTTTAAGTTGCCCTTAATCCAGATTTGGGTGCAGTAAGTGTTGATATTATTCAAATAGTTTTTTTATTGCTTCGCTTAACATCCCTGAAGTCAGTGTGTGTCAGTGCTGATATTATTCTAATTGCTTGCTTTGTTTTACACCCTCAGGTCATATCCTGGGAACAAACCTAGGGATTTTGTCCACACATCTATTCATATCGTACACTAATAGGGCTTGCATTGTTCATTTAAATCTTTTCACAACATAAACTGAGAGTCTGCCCATATATGTATATTTTGGGTAGAATGAAAACTGAAATAAACATAGTGGAGTAAAGTATAAAGAATGTTTCCTGGTAAATACACATTTGATTCTTGCGTCAATCATTGCCCGATTGAAAGGGCAGTCAGTCTGGATCATATGACTTTACATATAGTACAACCAGAAAGAGGCGCAGTGTTAGAAACCAAGAGAGGCAATTTCCACATTCCCATCATATGTTAGGCACCTGTGGAGAGTAGAATTAATATCTGATGATGTTTCACAATCCACACCACCTCTCCATCATCTACATGGTGTTAGATCCTCACAGATATTGCAATGTGCTGAAATTCCCACTGAACCTCCCCTTCCCCCGAGCTATGTGAGTTGACAGTTTGTTATGAATACTGCAAGGATGATGGTAGAATTGCTGTGTTACTTTCAACATCAGATGTGCCGTTAAAAACATTAAGAGGAGATACTCTATTTCATGTGGGATTTTAATCGTGGCTTTTGAGTCATTATTTTGGGAATATAATTACATTTAAAATGATCCATGTTAACATTGATCCATAAATCAGGGATCTTCATTACCTCGATATGATAGCAGCCAAAAATCATTACATTGCTCAGAATCATTACGGAGAGAAATCCATCCTTCAGTATTTTAGGAGTGTGGAAACATGTACTTTTTAAAAGGTTTATAACGTTTGCAATAAATTAGCTGTTCGCAGTGTCTCCTGCCTGCATAAGTATAATGATGACAAACTGAAACTGCATTTTAGTTTATAAAATACCAAATATTCTTGCTAATCATAGGAAGAGGCGCACGCTAGGTAACTTTGTATTAAAATTTGCTAATCCAATTCTGTGCTGAATTTAATTCACTGTAAAAAAAATTGTGGCCATTAGCTATTCAATAACTGGATAATGAATGAATAGACCGCCGTTGGTGGGTTATCATGTGATTGGCTCCTCACTGCATTTAGTCTTGCTGCCCTTCAGGCTTCCCTTGTGGGAGGACATTACATTTGCAGTTTAACAGGTGATTGACAGAATTCCAGAAACAGAGCCTGAGTGAGAGCATATTACTAGCTAGAGAAACAATGCCTATTTTATGTGGGAAATATGATAAGTGACATTTGTGCCAAAATATATATTTGAGTTGATTTGAGCAGGAAAGCCAAACTGTAGTGCTGATCAAAAAATATTTAACTGTGCAAACAAGTATGTATATTGCAAGTATGCAAATGCGCAAATGCACGCGGACACATTGATATAAGTGCATTGCAAAGCAGATACGCCTGAATATGTTTCGTATTAATGGTTTCTAATTTATGCTAATACACAGTTACACAGAACTAGCCAGTACCAAGTTTGCTTGGGATGATATCAGACTATAACTTGTTGAAACTGGTGCCATCAGGGCCAGATTACGGTATCTGGGGCCTTAAGCCAAATCATGCTTTGGAATGTTTCGCAAGCTATGCAAAAATGCCTTTTTTGAAAGACTTTCTTTCTGTTGCGTTTCCGCACTGCCTCATACTTCCTACTCTGCCTCTCTTCCCACCACTCTTTGTGTGGCCTCATACCATATGGATTAGCCAATAAACTAACTAGGGTAGGGTTTAGGGCTCTGTGGTGTGAAGAGGGCCTGGATATGATTGGTGTCTTTACCTCCCGCTCTACCTCTCTTACTGTCACTTTCCGTGCTGCCGGAGATGATATTCGCTTCATGGTTGTTTGTATGACATTGTTGTGTGTAAATTAGTTGCCACATTTGCCTACAAAAAACACTGAACATTGCAATATATCCTGTGAAGCCTTTTGAGACATTCTCCTGACATTAAAGGTGCTATACCAAATATAATGATTATTGTTATTGTTTATTATTATTGTAATTGGAGAGAAATTGCATCTAGGTCTAGACTTCATTTATTGAACGTTTATAGTTCCCAGAATTTGACATATTCTAAATTTCTCCATTAATAATAATAATCCTTGCATTTGATATAGCACTTTTCACGTCTTCTAGACGTCTCAAAGTGCTTCACAGAATATACTGTAAAGTGAATTGACTGTATATTTGTAGGCCAAACACGGCAGCCAATTGCGCACAGCAGTGTCCCACAAACAGTCGTGGATTGAAGTGACCAATTTAATATTGTTACTCTAAATTAATTTATGAACTAAAGCAAACTAACTGCAAAGTTAAAACTAAATTCAATATTCTCAAATTCTAGACTTTTTAGAATGCTGCATAAGTAAATCAAGGCCCAGGTGGAATTTCTCCTCATAGAATGGACATTACAATCCTTGCAGGTGGCAATGTTATGACATGATGACTATAGTCATCGTTGCCATAAAGTTTTATGATGACTTTAATGCTTTGCTGCAGTGGATTAAATCATTTAGTGACAAAATGACCTCTTAACAATGGCCTACTGACAGGGCCTTTCCTTTCCTTTTCTCACCTGTCAGTCACTACCTAAATTATCTCTGCGCATTAATCTGCTCTGAGTCTTAGATATTTATCACCATTTTCTGCTATAATTCATTCCAAATACTGCAGCAATTGAGTACATTATATTCTCCTGCCTTGTCCTGATACCCATCAAAATGATCCATCTTCTAACAACTGTACGAAATCTCCTTGCGGCAGAAGAAGTTCACAAAATGATTCAAGTTTCGGACCCACGGGCCATGCCTCCAGCTCTATCTATAGGCTTTGCAGTCAATGAAAAGAGCGACATAATATATTGGGTCAGGTTGATGGTATCTGTACAGAAACAGAGGATATTAACTTGTTAGCAGTTATAGGCATGAAACAAAGCACTTTTAAGCCCCATTCCACTGACAGCCCCTCTTTTAAGATAGATTTTCTCACCTCTTTGCCTTTGCTTGGAGGTGTCACTTCATTCACAGAGATGTTTTGAAGTCGTAGCCTGGAAAAGATAAAGTAACATACAAAACAAAATTGAATTACAGGAGACTAGGAGCTGGTCATTGGACTCACTAACAAACAACTTTGCCAGAAGAAGCAACTTCATAAATGTTGACGAGAGGAAGAGCAAGAGTTCTGAGAAGGAATAAACAGAACTATTCCTTCACCATGGGAGATGCCTGCATGTATATTAATAATCCTCACATTTGGTGATGCGTCTTATCACATCACCGAACGTTTCAAAGCACTTCACATGATTTACTGCAGAGTGTAGCCACTGTGTATTTTGTAGGTTTTGAATTGGTAGCAGCCAATTCGCTCACAGCAATGTCTCACAGGCAGCCAAGAAGTAAATGATCAATTTTATCTCGGGATTGCTGGGCAGACATTGCTGAAGTACATAAAAACGTTTCTGCCTACTACAGATATGTTGCCCACAAATGTGTCTTTCCAGCAGATGTGTCTGTATTACAGGTGGGTCTACATTCATCTCACTGAAGAGCTAACATATTCTATTTCTATTTCTAACAAGAATGGGGATTTTTAACTAAGAGTGGGCAGTCTCAGCTGCCATACAGTAAAACAATGCCCTTAAATTGAGCACTAATTGGTAATACATTTCTGATGAACCTAACAAAGCACTTAAGCTCATAAAATTAAAAAAAGTAGTCTGAGTGCAGCTGTGAAATGCAGATTGTGAAGTTAAATTGGCAGAATATCAAAACTGCAAAAGCAGCGTTTTGGACAAGCTCTGCTGGACGCTGTAATGGAATGGAAGATAATTTTGATGGAGGAGGTGCACTCCACTCCTCCTTTCCGACATATGCAAAGGAGTCACTAAATGTGAAACGAGGTGACAGACAAAGACAACACTGTGACTCTCTGAGGGTGAACCAAATTCCACGACTTTCAGAAAAAGTACCAAGGTAAAGCAGACATTCTTGTGCATTGGACACTCTCTGGTCCAATAAAAAAGGAAAGAGCGTGAAAAGGCCGGGCGAGTCCACTCCTGGAATAATCCCACACATTGCAGTGTGCAGTGAGAAGACAGGACCTATATGCACATTAGTGAAGTTACAAGTTGTAAATGATTTGCATTAACATTGTTTCAGTTGTATTGCGAGTAGTATAGTTGTGTAATGCAGGACCCTAATGGTTATGAGTGAATTAGTACTGATAATGAACCATCTGCTCTCTTCAGAGATCAAGAAGAACCCAGTAGTGTTTGCTGCTGGAGCATCACACACTGAACATGAACATTTAAATACAACTGCTCAAAGCAAAGCAGTACGGATACTTATTCTGTGGGAAATGTTGATATTGCTGAGGAATCCCAGGATGAGACACTGAGAACTGGTGAGGAAAGGACAGTAACGTGGGGTCCACTGGTACAGGCAAAGGCATGCCAATCTAACTGATAAAACTGAGCTGAATAGGAATGCACATGCTTTCAACAGAAGTCGATGTGTAACATGCCGTGTTGCAGAATTACATGCTGGCTTTCATGTGACATTGGAGAGAAATGTGAAGGAGTCCAGAACTCAGCTACGTTTTGCCATCTCCCAGATAGACAAGCTGGGGCTCCTCAGTCTTGACAGAAGCCCTCGAGGGGATCTTGCAAGCAACCTCTCTGTACACGTTGCAGTAAAATTAACATGTCTTCCCACTTTGCTTTGTAGAGTGCTCGACAGGATGAATGCTTTACTCCTCGTTCCTATGTTGTTTACTGTTATTATATCAATTAAAACAATTTTTAGTTGATCATGAAACTCTGTCAGCTGTGCAACCTAATTTGAATCCATTAATTTTAGTTCTTCCTTTTCTAGATGTTATTTATTTCCTCCCTTCCTCCCATCAACAGAAGAGGTTATCCTTTCAAGAAGAAGCTGCAGTTATTCCTGGGTCATCTGTCTTGCCTACCTATTCTTGAAGCTTTGCTCTCTACCATAGGTGAACAAATACCTCATGAAGCGTTGCTTACATTGCATGCACAAATAGGATGTCTATCTTACTCTGGTTGTTAATAGTCATTTGTATCAAAAAGCACAAAACAAATCTAAAGCCCTTTCTGAGTATGCTCTGCTCTTGACAATTACCTTACAATTAAAAAGCATTTTGAAAAGTGTTTTAACTTGATTAAATTATCACATTTCACCAAATGATGATTGTGTCACCATTGTGGGGAAATGGTCTGGTATTTGTGACAAAAGCGTTTGGGACGATAAATGAGGGAAGTAAATAAATGTGCAATTTGTGCATTTCATACAATCATGAATAACAATAAGGCAGGTTTCCTACAAAACTCCAAATACTTCTTGTGACTGATTTAATTTATTCTTTTATTAGCTCAATGAACTTCATTATGCTGTTCTGTTACAGATTGTGCTATATTTCATTATGTTGGTAATACACTGCTGAAAGATTGAACAATTCAAAGAAGACCCCAATGTATGAAATGCAGGACAGCAACCTCAGTGTTTTAGCATATCAGACAATTAAACACTCACAATAAGGCATTTGTAGATGTATTATTAGGCTGCTTAAATAGTACTAACCTGTGAACTGTTCAACATAATTCCTTTGTACTATTTCCTTTTAAATAACACAGCAGGTTATATCTCATGATTAATAGCTCCATGGAATAGGTAGATCCTGTTCTGTGATTAGTTTTCTTGTGAGTTCTAATTTATGATAATGCATAATGAGGTATGTTACGCTCGAGTAAATCTGATTGGGGGTAAAGCACCATATCATCTTAATTGCTTTTGCATTTACAAAATAAAGGCACCAGATAACAGCCCATAACATAATTAGTTTGAAATGTTATTTACCACACTGTGCGAAATAGTTTGCTGGAAGCTAAAGGGATTGCTTTGTCTGTCTATGTCTCACGAACGAGGGAAAGAGAGAGCGAGGCGATCAATAATACGGAATAATGCAGCTCATGAAATGGCATTATTTGCTGATTCAGAAAGAAGATGCTCCAAAATGTGCCTTTGAATTATATAGTAACACTTAATTAAGCCATTAAAAAATATTATATCAATTATAAATGGCATATATGTTAGTTTAGGACTATAATAGTAGAGTGAACCCTATTATGAGACACAATATATCTGCACTCATCTTTTTATCTCCTTCTGTTAAGCCTGCTAAACAACAACTACAACAACAAAATTACATTTGTACAGCATCTTTCACGTCAGGAGGACATCCCAAGGTGCTGGACAGTCAGTGTTTTGGACCCGAGCTGGGGGTCGAGATCAGGGAGGGTGGAGGGCAGGGGGGGAAGGAGGATGATCGAAGGCACGGTTGAAAAAGAGGGTCTTGCGATGGGTCTTGAAGGAGCCAAGGGAGGGGGCGAGGCGGAGGGGCTGTGGGATGGAGTTGCAGAGAGTGGGGACAGAGTGGCTGAAGGCCCACCGCCAATAGTGGGGTGGGCGAGGCAGGGGACGTGAAGCAAGCCTTTGCCCATTGAGCGGAGGGAGTGGGTAGACTGGTAGAGGGTTAGGAGGTCACAGAGGTAAGGGGGAGCAAGAGACAATGGAGGGCTTTGAAAGTGAGGACCAGGATCTTGAACTGTATCCTCTGTGTGACAGGAAGCCAATGGAGTTGGGTGAGGCTGGGGGTGACAGGGTCTCAGAGCCTGATGTGGAAGAGGACATGGGCTGCAGAGTTCTGGATGATCTTCAGCCTATGGAGGGAGGAGTTGGGGAGGCCGACAAGCAGGGAATTTGCACAGTCAAGCCTGGATGTGATGAATGTGTGTATGAGGGTCTAGGTTGCCTGCAGTGTGAGAGATCAATATTATTTACTCTCATTGCCCAACACTACACAAGGCAACATCCAGAATAGTTTCATTGTTGGTTGTATCAGTCTGACATATCACACAATTCTCTTTTTATGCTTTTTTATGCTTCTGATTATTAAGGACTCTAAATTGTGCAAATGGGGCCTCCTTCTGATAACTGGAAATTACTCCAACCCATGGAACTCCATTCTAACATGACCCACCTCCAGATAGGCATTTCTCACCCCCCAGCCTCTCAGGTGAAGAAGAATTCAACAGGATTTCTTATTAAGGAATAAAATTAAGAAATCTTCCAAAAGGACATGGTGGTGTACTTCAGCGTTACAGACCAGGAATTCATTGGTTTGAATGGACTATACCGTGTTGTGCAGAGGCTAAATTGGCCCTAGTCTTCCTGGAATTAGGGAGTGGAAAGCCAGCCATGAGAGAAATTCCTTCTCTTGATCCTCTACAGTGCTGTAGTATATTGGTTAGCACGCTTGTCTCGCAAGCGAGAGGATCCAGGTTCGATTCCCGAGCAGGGCAAAATCTCAGGCAAATTTCCTTACTCCACACGCCTGTGTTTGCCTTACAGTAAGTAGGAACCCGACTGGTAGATTGATTTCTGGGGGTAATAACCTCTTCAAAAAAAATCATAATAAAATAAATAATAATAATTTGGTCACTTAATCCACAACTGTTTGTGGGACACTGCTGTGCGCAATTGGCTGCTGCGTATCTCCCACAAAACATACAGTCACTACACTTTACAGTATATCCTGTGAAGCTCTTTGAGACATTTCAAAAACATGATAAGGTGCTACATCAAATGCAAGGATTATTATGATATTATTATTGGCTTTGCATTTGTGAGGAGCTGTCAGGCTTGGCTGTGAAACCATCTATAGTCAAGTGGCCGGTCAGCACTCACTGTCAAGGCTCCTGTGGGAACATTGGCCAGTTGGGTAGAGAACTGTAGGGAAACCAACCCTTGCAGAATTGCAGCCCAACAAGAGAAGGTCAGACCAGGAACAGAAAGGCATATGTCAGTGAGAAGAAAAAGAATCGAAATATGATGGGACACACTAAATTTTAAGAATAAGAAGCTGGTCAAGCGGCGGGAAAGCTTGTCAGACAGCGCTCTCAATGGCAAGCTAAATGGTTTTATAATAATAATAATAATCCTTGCATTTGATATAGCACTTTTCACGTCTTCTAGACGTCTCAAAACGCTTTACAGAATAGACTGTAAAGTGAATTGACTGTATATTTGTGGGTGAAACGCGGCAGCCAATTGCACACAGCAATGTCCCACAAACAGTTGTGGATTGAAATGACCAATTTATTATTGTTTTTTTTTAAGGGATTATTATCAGGTGTGTGGAGTAAGGAAACTTGCCCAAGATTTCACCCTGCCGGGAATCGAACCCAGGTCTCTCGTTTGCAAAGTCAGTGCTCTAACCACTGAGCTACAGGTTTACGCTGGTTTAACTCCAGTAGTAGCGCAATGCACACTTTGGGGTCCCCAAGCCTTGGCTCTTGTCAATCTGCAGCTAATACTCTCTGGAATTAGGTAAGCAGGATGCGTCCCTCCAGGAAAATAGTGCACAATTCATTCCAATAAACATCTCTAGAATTTCCATGAAAAGCTGGATGCATAGAACTCTCGGTTTGGATACAGTTAATAATGATGATGTGTTTCTGCCACTTAGTGTCAGAGACCAGAATGACCAAAAAAAAATCAACCTATTATCTCTCCTATTTTGAGATATAAGTTCAATATTTCTAGGTTAGGCACAGAATCACTGCAGAAATGCAGAAATGACAGAAAAGACAGATTTCTGTAATTGCATATTGAATAATAAATATAATTAAATTATGAATGTTAAATGTTAGTCTGGTTATTTATCAGTGAATAGTGACAAACAGCCCAAGACACTTCAGGTACTTCTCTATTTTTAGCAATTGGAGCAGTACACCCTTCGTGCTTGTTCCCAGCTGGTTTTATTTTCTTTCAAAAGGAAGACCTTGAGTTGACTCAATTGAAGTTTTGCAAATGGTGAAGGGACCTGAAAATATTGATGACAGTAAATTATTCCCTGTAGCCAAGATCCCAAACTACCAGAGGACACATGCCATGAGATAATTAACCTACTACTTGCATTGCTTCTGAAATGACCGAGAGTCAATTTTGTGGAATTTCTTAAACAGATTTCTTAATTAAGAAATTCGAGTGGGGACTCCTTCCGGAAACTGGAAGTACATCAAGGACAGTGTGGTGACTCGAGGGAATTCTGTTTTGCAAAAATAGATTGAGTTTGAACGCTGTTCCTGTGAGTTGGCTTCATGGATTTAATTTCTTAATTAAGAAATTCTATTGAAACATTGCTAAATTGATCGCATCAATGTGTATGTGTTTGATTTAAAGCATTCTTGAACGATGGGATTGAAAAGTTTGAATCAAGATATTCCTATTCAAGAGACTTTTGACATAGACTAACTGCACACAGCCCAAAATCCCATTAACCTTTTTTTTTGGAGTTTTTTATTCACTTCTCGAACTGCAGCTGTCTTCACTAATTAAATTTGTTCTTATTCTCTTACAACAGCTCAGGTAAGATCTTCCAAGTTTCCTTTTGCTGAAGAGTGTTATTAATAAGCAAAAGTTGACCATTGGTGTTTGATTGTGTGTTGTGTTAACCGTCTGTAAACATATGTGTGGAGAATGAATAACAACTGCTCTGAATTACGTAGTTGACAAAAATTAAAAGGATTTCAGAAGATTCTGTAATGCAAATGGCTGTCATGTTTGCCTTCAATATAGAGCCACAACTACTTGGCAGTAGTTACCTGTGAAGCACTTTGGGATGTTTCAATGTAATAATGTTCTACCTCAGTTAGAAGGTCTGGATGTTCCAACCAGTAGATAACATCAAGGATGTGGTTAATACTATCCCTTAGTTGATCTACCAAGAGGTGCACCTGCTGGCTGTGACAATCACCCCTCCCCCACTGGCTTCTCATCCACAGACTCCAAGATCACAAGAGAAGTTTGGACGATGAAGCCCCTTCAACTCATTTGATCATATCATTCAACAATACCCTCAATAATTCTTTCCATTACAGGTGCAACCTTTTTTTAAAAAAAGAGTACAATGTCTTGGCCTCCACCAAATTTGTATTAATGTGTTCCAGCCATTGATTATCCACTAACAAAATAATTCCTAATATCTGTCCTAAAATTCGCCTTCACAGATTTGAACATGTGTGCTGCTGCCTTGGCATACCTGAAAAAATGTCCTGGGTTTGCTTTCTCTATCTCACAATATAGATTACATATCTATATACGATCTTTCTGAGATGCTGCTTTCAAGCCTGAAGAGCCCTAGTTTTCTAATCATTCCTCATTTTCATCCCTCTAACATTGGGAATCATCCTTGTTGCTCTCCTGTAGAACGTGCACTGCCCCCTTATGTCACAACAACCTCACAAATTCACTCCACAGTGAAAAAACCCAACTGCAACTATGAGTTGAAGTGCAAGTTCAGACACCGCAGGCCTAGCTGTCAGTCCAATTCTCTGGAGCTATAGTTGCGCAATTTTGTTACACTATGAAACTTTAAAAGTCAGTTGTTGCTCGCAGAACGTACATGATTAAATAACTATAGATGCAGCACTTGCTTGGTAAATGCTACGCACGTGTATGTTTAAACAGAAGTTTTCTGTTTGTCTGGGGTATTCCAGATAATCAACAACTTCCATGTTGATTAAATGCCAAGACTGTAGGTGGAAATACTTAATCAATACTGAAACTGTTTGTTGCAAATGACATGGGACAAATGGAAGTTGTCACTATTACAGCTCATTTAAGGAAATAATTTCATTATAATGTCTAAAAGATTGAATGAATTTAATGTCAAAAGTCTGATGGTGACTATGATGACTTATACTGCACAAGCCTATTTATCACTACAGCTTTAGATTCTTGTTTCAACACTTAATCTGCGCAGCGCAAGCCTGCCAGTGCAAAACATTTCTGGTTTAGAATAGAAGAATAGGCTTTGTGGTTTTAGCCTAAAGCAGGAGTGGTGTCAATCAATGGGAAACTGCTCAAGCAACCAAATTGTCATGAAAAATGTCCCAGAGGTTGTCCAAACTCATTTCATATGGGATCTTTACAGCCAGCAGAAAGAGAAATTCAGCTCCTCCGAATATGAATTGTTTTCCTGAACTATTCAATTCACCTAAAAGCAACTTCAATCATTCTTTCCTTTTACCATTTTCATCATCACCACTAAAATATTCTTTAACTTCCGTGATTGCCTGCTCTTACGTGTAGACTTCTCTGTATTAAACAAAAGTTAGTTTTGTGTGCAGATGTTACACAACCTCTCATCAGATCTTCCTCTGTCCATTACATTATATAGCTATGGACATCTCTACAGTGAAACAATGAATAATGAATGTTTATTGGCAGTGTGAAAATCTGTGTACTGTTTCTGGAGTTTCACCTTCAGGAAATGGACAGGTCTGGTAGTGGTTTGGTGTTTGTACAACACAATATATGGAAGCAAATGTCTCCAAAGCTGAATTCAGAAGGATACAGCGCATACCCATCCATGGCCAATATAATCCTTGTTCCCGGATGGCATGGATATCTCTAAGCTCCAGGTTTAGGCAATGTTCTGCCTTACATGGTAGCTAGAGTGCTACAGCCTGGTTCAGCTCCCTAATGACCGTGCTAGAGAACTCCCTGCAACCCAGTTTGATTGAATTCACCATCACCCACTTGCTGGACCGAATGCTAGGGAAGATGTGTTCCTTCCCTGGTATATCTGAGCACAGCTGAATCAGTACAACCCAGACCCATCAATTGTCATTAGCTTTTGCAATATTTATGTGCTGGAATTTCAGCCTTTATGTCTGCTCTTCTAATGACATTCAGCAACCACATCAGATAATCCGAACAATGTATTCAACAACCCAAATCAGCAAATGCAAGTTTCCTTTAATAAAGGTCTTCTTTCTAGTGAATATTTCTGGAAAAATGTATTACATGTGCTTGAAACATAATATTCTTTTCAAACATGTAGTGTAAATATCATCCACAATAGATAGGCACGGTTAATAATAAGAATAATAAGTATAACAATAATAACAAATAATCTTACAGATCAAGTCTGTAACATAGTTCTGCTTCCCAATATTCAGTCATTTTTAAACCAGACTCTGCATTTCATTTTTTTGAGTTTATCATTTCCTATCTTATCTATATTCTACTGTTGTGACTGAACAGTGATGCTAAAGACATGAGATGCTACCCTGCGTGAAGGGCGCTATATAAGTGCAAGTTGTTGTTGTTGAATTACTGGCATTCAATGCAACATCAATCACGCTCGCTTTTTCTATATTCTGTTGAGATGATTTTTCTCAGTATTTTATGATGGAATAACCTAAGGCTTTTTAAAACACACATTAGAACATCATTAAGATCAACTCTTAAGTTCACACGGTTTACAAGATTTGGATGAAGAAAGCCTTTTAGCCCATTTCACCTCACCCTCACAGAATACCCACCCTACTTTCCTTCCATGATAGCATCAAGCTATTTCTTAAAGTATCTCTGGCCTCAACCATTTTTCAAGTGTCACCAATTTCACCCGACTTAAAATTGATCATCACAGACTTAAACCGGTGTCATCTTGTTCTGCCACCTAGGCTTATCTGAAAGAATTGTCTGGGTTTAATTTGCCAGTGGACAATTTGATCGTAAGCAATTGCTGGATTTGTATTAATGCAGTACTGTAGTCTTAACTGCTTGGATTAGATTATTTTATGTTTGCCTCTTTTATTGCCAGAGCACTTATTTTATTGATTGAGCTGTCAGTTGGAAAATGTCAAAGTATTAGAGTGTAACACTTTCAACTGGTACCACATCCTTCCAGCATAAAGATCTGAGTCAAGATTTTGGAGAGAAAGCTGTTGCTTCTATATTTTATTAATATTTTGTTAGGATGAAGAATTGCAGTAAAGCAAAGCAATAAGTCATCGGGATCAAAAACGTTGCATCTGAGCTTAACCAAACTAACTAACCAAGTACCTGAGAGATTCAAGTTTAGTTTCTTAGACTTTTGTCAGAATTCAGAAGTTTAGAAAGAGGCTAGACTGAGCCAAACTGGTTGAACATCTAGGCTCTTGTATTATGATGTCTGTTTTCAAATTTATCAGAGATTAAAGTTCCCAGACATTGGGAAAAGAAAAATAAATATCTGAATTTAGTGGTTGAATTCATTTGAAATACTGGCTCATATCTGCCTTGGGAGTCCGAAGTAGAACTTTTAAATTCAAAGAACAAGTTGTATTTTATTTTTCTCACCGATTTTCTCCCATCCTCTTTTCCTCTGAAAAAGTTTGTTCCCTTCTCCCCTTCCATTATTCTGGGGTTTGATACCACAGCTGCCAGTGATACCATACTCCAGAAAGAGCCAGTGAGGGGGAAGGATGAACACTGCCTACAAGAAAGTGAGCTTAGAAAGTACTTTGTACACTGTTAAAATAGCATCACATTATAACCAAATCCATACTTTAAAGAAGCACATTATAATAGGGCTGCAGTGTAGAAAAATGATCCTTACATTTTAATGTAGTGCCCATAACTTTGAAATATTCCAAAGAAAATTGCTGTAAAATTAAGCAAATGTGAGCAAGAGTGGCAGCCAACTTGACTATGCCAAAAACAGCCATGAAGTAACTGAATAATTTATCGCAGAAGATTGTTGGCCTGGACACTTGGAGAAACTCCCATGCATGTGCTGCACTTTGGGGAAGTAACAACAGGAATGACTGAGTTTGAAAGACTTGTTTTTACAAATACCAAACTGATTACTTTGGAAAGTTCAAACTCACCTGAAGGATTGCTGCTGGAAGTGTTTGGGTTCCTGGCCCCTAACCAGCTGAAATCACCTGGTAATATAAACTGTTTTCTATAGGAAAGCCTTCAAAGTCATTTTAACTTACAAGACTGTGCCCCCAAGGAGATCTCAGGTTAGAACACTGGACTTCTGAGATAATGTGATGTACAGTTTACAATGAGAGCCACTTTTTCCAGCAATCAGACACCAGTAACTAACTCTTTCATCAGCAATGCATCAACTCCAAATATTGCAACCAGTGAACTGTTAGGTCCACCTTAAGACACATCACTTTCATCACGCCTTTCGGCACTTCTCCCCTCCCCAACCCAC
This sequence comes from Callorhinchus milii, assembly GCF_018977255.1. Classification (NCBI taxonomy): domain Eukaryota; kingdom Metazoa; phylum Chordata; class Chondrichthyes; order Chimaeriformes; family Callorhinchidae; genus Callorhinchus; species Callorhinchus milii. Next base: position 107,213,485 of record NW_024704742.1, on the reverse strand, counting down.
CTCCCTTAGTTCCCACCCCAGCTCAGATACACAGGCATCAGTGTCAAGTGTTTTGGGACATCCTTCCAATGTGAAAGGCACTAAGTAAATGTAACAGTTGTAATGTATTCTATCAAAGATTTTGTGGAGCTTGTTTGATTTTATTTTACTATTCAGCCATAGGAGTAACATTTAGGCATTAACATGCAACTGGCAGAGAAAATACACATTTATACTGAACTTTGAAGATGTTTTCCTTCTTTGCCACAGCGAGTGCTAAAAGTTTTTAGGTGATTACATCTCCCAGATAAAAGTCATAGATTAAATACACATATTTTCCATCTTCTCATACTCTCAGTTTAATTTTAGAAGTCAACAATGCCTCAACCAGAAATTCACCACTAATCATGCAGATAAATCAAGGTCTTAGACAACATGAATCACATTGGAGCTTCTCTAGCGCAGGAGGCTCATCGAAGACCATACAGTATAAACAAAATCATTTAAAAGGGTTAAAGTGGAGTGGAGTCCTGTAGCTCAGTGGTTAGAGCATTTGCTTTGCAAGCGAGAGACCTGAGTTCAATTCCCGGCAGGGCGAAATCTTGGGCAAGTTTCCTTACTCCACACTCCTAATAATAATCCCTCCAAAACCAAATACAATAATAAAATTGGTCATTTTCAAGCTACGACTGTTTATGGGACATTGCTGTGCGCAATTTGCTGCCGCGTTCGTCCACAAATATACAGTCAATTCACTTTACAGTGTGTTCTGTGAAGCGCTTTGGGACGTCCTCCTGATGTGAAAAGCTCTATATCAAATGCAAGGATTATTATTATTATAAGTGGTGCTCATGCAGGAGCAATGTGTTAGTGAAAGGGTTAACAACAGAGTACAATACTCCGAAATTGGTTGTAGGGAAGAGCTAAGATACCTGTTTTCCTATTCCTTGTTGAAACCCTTAATTGATGATTAATGGGCCTGTCTTTGCACCAAGTGAAGAAATGCCCTGATTTTGATAACACTGATCTGTGTGAATTTAACCCTGAGTGGAAGTAAGGGCTAAACTTATTAAAGGCTTCACAGTGATTGGTGGCTTTTGCTGTAATTGCCAGATTTGCTGGTGTAAATATTGTTGACATGTATTTTGCAAGTTAAACTGAATGTTTTCATTTGAAGGAGGGTAAATCTGTTTGTTTAAACTTAAGCTATGGTTTTTATCTGGGAGACAATGACAAAAAGACTTTGGCATCCACTGTGACAAAGAAGGGAAAAACCAAAGAGGGCCCAAAGATTTGAGCAAGATAAAGTTCGCTGTTTGTGAGGCTGGAAATCAATCTCTCCAAGATTATTTGCTACCCTAACTCTCAGTCCAGTATCTCTAAATCAAGTAAGAGAAAAAAATTCTGCTCAGCGGAAATCCAAGATGGCAGGACCCAAGACTTTTCAACTATGTTTGAGCAATGACATTATTCAGAGGTTAGGTTGAAGATATCCAACTATTTAATTGATATTAATAATAACCCAATGATTACTGAACACTATAATCAAAGGTTAACATAATTAACTGTTGCAGACTGCATCAAATTGCTTTTACGGTTACAAAATGTCCTCAAATGTGTCCTTGGCTCAGTTGTTAGCACTCTTGCCTTTATTTCAGACAGGTGTTGCAGGTTCAATTCAGGTCTCAAACAACTGACTGGGAATATACAGTTGTTATATGTTTTATGCACACAGCAGTGAGGGACATTGCTGTGTGCAAAACGGCTGCCACATTCACCTACAAATACACACTCACTACATTTTACAGAAACTTTGGAGTTCTTTGAGACTTAAAAGTTGCTATAACTATTGCAAAGATTATTGTTATGATGTCCCAATAATGTCCCTCACTGTTTTGTGCAAAATGTGTAACAGCTGTATTATGCAGTTGTAGTGTACTGATTTTACTGTATCACCGTGCATGCCTCTTTGTGTTATACAAAATGCAATAAACATTGCTTTAGTGAAAAATACTGCACCTAATTCAAGTCTTAAAATAAATCCACACTACACATTTAAGTGATGTAGCTTGTCTATATCAAAGACAAATTGATTATATTTCTTGGTACGCATTTCAATAAATCAGTAAACAGTTTCACCCTGTTATCAAGACAGTAAGTGTAATGTTCTGTACCATAATAGCATTTCAGTGTGTTTTTTGAAAATGTAGTATAAAGCTATGCTGGCAATTGGTCTTTCCTGAAACAAGCTCCGTTGCTTTGAAGCAGCTCTTTCTGAACAAACATATGTGCAGAAACATCTGCATCAACCCACTCTTACATAATTAAAACCCATTAATCTTGTTGTGACTTGTTAGTGAGCATTGATGATAGTAGCATTCCAGTTGAATGAATCAATTTTGTTGCATGTAGCAAAGCTTTTCCTCAGAACTTTAAAAACAGGCATTATTATATTCAGTGATACATTACTTTGTCTATAGCAATTGCATATTTCCTGTATTCATGTCCATGTTTTAATATGAATGAAAAATAGACCTCTCTGTCTGTACTCTGCTTTTTTATTTATTGGTTAACCATCCACCGCTACATCGAGAAAATATGTGTCTCTCGTTAATCTAATAAATTGTCCACTAAGGGATAGATAAGGTAGACACAGTAACATGTAGTCATTGACTCAATTATGACTGACGGATTGGCAGCATTTAATGGTTTAAATAGCTTATTTGTCACTGTGAATACCAACTGCTTGTGATATTTTCACAAGATCACAAAATGAGTCTGTATCTTATCCTTCCAGAATATCCATTCTCCTTCCCTCTCATCATAACATCAAGTTGCTTTTTAAATGAGTCCAGTGTACTGGTTTCAAAACCGTTTCCATTCCATATACCTTACAGATATAGATAGAGCTATAATCCATGAGCAAGTAACCTTTAATCACTTCCTTCACCCCCTCTGCAATGCAAGATTATCGCACTGCTGTGGAATGCAATAATAATTATATAATAATCCTTGCATTTGATAAAATGCCTTATCAGGTCATCAAGACATCTCAAAGAGCATGACAGGAAATACCGTGAATATATCTGGTATATATATATATATGTACAATTCACATTTCAATGTAATACCTATGGAGGTACGTACACTTCTGCCCTTTACTTTGTGTGCTGTTCAACATACCTATAACATTAGCTATGTTCACCCCACACAGGATCATTTTTAAAATTACAGCCTGATGATCAGTCCAAGAATAATCTCTTCTGCTGCTTGCTCTCTGATGTTTGGTATTTTTAATCAACCGCTGATCTTTTTAAAAGCCACTGCACAAACACCACTCTAGTTATATGTAGTTGTATACGGAGGGATCATGATTTACAACCATACAGTTAATTAACTCTTTGTGTATCTTCTTGATTTTAATGTGCAATGAACAAGTTTTCAAATTCAATATTCTATCATAAATATTCCCCATGATTCTTAAAAAATATCTGATCACTTAACTTGGGATACAACTTTCTCTTTTCTCCGTCTCTCCAGCTGGAGAGGTTCCAAACAGAATGGTTTGGGAGGATTCTCAAACCAGTTCTCAGTGGGTGGATGTCCACAGCACAAAGCTATCTATAATTCAGCAGTCTAAATTGCATTCTCACTCACAGAGACCCGAAGTGAGTTGGTGTGGGAAATGGAAATGTGTGAACTTGTGCAGTAGAGTGCAATCTTCTTCCAGATGACCATTAAGTCAAAGTAAGCTTAACCCAATGTAACATGTGAACAATTTTGTGTCTCCAGCTGCATGCATAGTTCGGGAACACTAGCAAGCATGGGAAGTTGTTGGAATTTTTCTGTCTTGATATCTAGATATGCAATCCAAATAAGTAGGATGCAAGCTGACTCTTATTTATGTTTCCTGACACCTAAACGCTTCTATTGATAGTCATTAATTCACTTGACATCAAATTGTTATCTAAAGTGAAATGTACGTTATTCCCTAATGAGATTCTTTAATAAAGAATCTGCGTTATGCAATTGGAGATTTGTATCAGTATCCGAAAGTACGTCACACTGCTGCAATCTACTTACAGAGCTGAGTTCTTGAAGTCAATGGGATTTCTAAAAGGATTCATTAAACAAATATATCTCAGTAGAGCTGAAAAATTTGAAATGAGAAACACAAAACATAGAAACATAGGAATATTTGCCATTCAGTCTGAGGGCAAGCTCCTCTGCTCTTTTATTCCAACATAGCAGCTTCAAATCAATATTTTCAATCCCATTTCTGTGCCTTTCTTTCATATCTCTTCATACCCTTACGTACTGTTGTATTTTTGTAAACTGTTTTCCTTAAGGCAACTTAAGGCAAGACACTATAAAATTTTGGGTGTTTGATGCTTTGAGCAGGATTGTGAACAGAAACCATCCTATTCCTCAGCACTGCCATCCTACCATTGAGCCAATCTAGTGTGTGTCAGCCTGCCTCAGTTAAAAGCATTTTCATCTGTGAGTCAGAAGCTTGTGGGTTCAAGTCCACATCGAGACTCTGAAATCAGTCTAGGGCCACTCCAATTGGAGGATCACATTGCAATCCTTCAGATATGATGTTAAACTGAGGTCCCATCTGCCTGTTCAGATCCCATGACACAATTCGAAAAGAGCAGGGAGCTTCTCCTGGTATCCTTGCCTACAACCCCCAAATATGAAATTGGTCATCCACTTCATGGCTGCTTGTGGGACATGCTGTATGCAAATTGTCTTGCCACGTTCGCCCACAAAGTACAGTTACTACACTCTACAGTATATCCTGTGAAGCGCTTTGAGAAGTCATCCTTATGTAAAAGGCGCTTTATCAAATTAAAGGATTATTAGTATTATAAATGCATAACTGCTAGAGGGAGGTCCTCAGTGACACGACTCCTGCTGCACAGATTCAATGACTGATGTTAAATTAATGGTTTGACAATGAGGTTCAGTAATAGGTTCTTCGAGTATGTGATTTTGACTAATGAGAAAGAGGAAAGAATCAACCTAGCAGATAAAAAATAATTAAGAAAATCTACACATGACACTTGCTAATTATTACCCAGGGTTTGATGGATTGAGTCTTTCATCAGTTATCTCCTTTTTAAGTGAGTGTGTTTTAGACATGAAACAACAACAATAGATTTTCAGTTCTTTTTTCAACCTCACATAAAATAAACCATCAAGTGGCACCAGATTCATAACTCCCAAGCACTTATATGCATTTGTTTAACCACTGGCTTGTGATTTGTATTTTTAAAATACTTTAATTCATTTAGCTCATTATTTGTATTACTTTGGGGCTAGGTTTATCATTCTTCTTGTGGAACGATACTGTATGTATTTGGGAAGTGAGGATATAAATAATAATAATAATCCTTGCATTTGATATAGCGCTTTTCACATCTTCTAGATGTCTCACAGAATATATTATAAAGTAAATTGACTATACTTGTGGGCGAAACGCAGTAGCCAATTGTGCACAGCAGTGTCCCACTAACAGTGACCAAATCATTATTTATTTATTTTATTTTTTCTTGAGGGATTATTATGCCTGGAAAAGCGATCCACCAATCAACTAACAACTGGCTTTCTACTTACTGCTAGGTAAACAGAGGTGTGTGGAGTAAGGAAACTTGCCCAACATTTCGCCCTGCCGAGAATCGAATCCAGATCTCTGACTTGTGAGGCGTGTGCTTTAACTACTAAGCTACAGGACTCCATTATATTGAGCGATATGAAGAAAAGCAGGCAATTTGAAATGCAAAGATTTGCTGAAATTTAATGAAATGGTGGGAAAGGCTGAATGACCTCCTTTGTACTCATATGTTCCTGTATTCTGGGGGTTATATAATGTGCCGTATGCCTTTTGTGCATTGAGGTCCGGAGCCTGGAGCTTGGAAGTCAAACGTAGCCCTCAATACATTGGTTCTACAGCTGACACCCAATTTATTCCAGGAGGACATACCTTGGAGGACACTGTTTTCATCAAGGACACTTAAAAGGATGTTCTAAACTGGGAAAACTCACCTGACAACATATGAACAAAGTATAGGCTTCAGCAGTCATCTTGATGGTAGTTACGGCAATGCCTGGGACAATTTTCAGAAGGGTTCCTTAATTTAAATATGACATTAATGGAAATTGCATTCCATTCTGGCTGGTTTTATGAATTAAGTAGATAGGTCAAGCCATATTCTAAATGCACAGATTAAGCACCCATAGAATATGGCTACAGGTTACAGAACCCCAGCAATGGAATGTGTGGGCAAAAGAATATCTCAGAGCAAAATACACTGTAGCTTGTTCTCTTAAACAAAGTTAAAAATTGTAAATATTTTTCCAGTTATTGAGAAGCAGCATTTTTTGATTAAAATGTTGATTTTGAGAGGCTTTTTTACATTGTAGAAATAAAACATTAACTTTAGTAATAATAATCCTTTAATTTGATATAATGCCTTATCACGTTGTCAAAACATCTTATTTATATTAGGAATCCCATTACGAATTATGAATGAATGAACCATGTTGACAGCTTATCAATTCTGGTACAAGGAATGGATACTACTGCACTGAAACCTTTATGTCTATTTTCTGTGGCTCAGAATCTTAAGATTATACATAACTTTTTTTAATATAAATACTTTGGAAGGCACCTAATATTGATAAGGCTACAATAATTGTCTTATTTTTAAATAACTGTATTGCAAATAGCACTGAAGTGTTAAATGTAATTGATTGTACAGAACGTCATGTGCTTGATGAAGAACAATGTAATGTGGCCCTCTGCTGGCTAGTATGCCATCAGGTACTGTAGAGTTTCAGCACATAATGGGATAGAAATGCCATAATTTATAAGATCTACGTCAATTAAGATGGCAGACATAATTTCAAGAGTAAACTGAAATGATGATTGTCAAATAATGTCCGGAATTACTGCGAGGAATCAGTGTAGTTTTCATTAGGTACATCCAACTCATACATTGGGACAAAAATATCTATGCTTTTTTGTTACTTTTGTTAAAACATAAAATAATGAAATAATCTTTGCATTTGACATAACGCCTTTCACATCAGGAGGCTGACTCAATGTGCTTCAAAATATTTACTGTAAAGTGCAGTGGTTGTATTTTGTAGGCAAACACAACAGCCAATTTGCGCACAGCAATGTCCCACAAACGGCCATGAAGTGAATGACCAATTTTATCTGGGGGATTGTTGCCCAAAACATCAGGAGAAAGTCTCTTCACTTCTCAAATAGTGCTATGGCATCTTTAAATTGTGCCTGATTAGGCAGACAAGACCTCGGTTTAACATCTCATCCAAAGGACAAAACTTCCAATAATGCAGCACCCCCTCCCCTCCAGCACATTATTGGAATGTGGGACTTGATCCTACAACCTTCCAACGCAGAGGCAAGAGTTCAGCAAGCGAGCAGGCTGCCACTCAACAGAGAATTTAAAAAATGATCAGGACAGCAATATTTACTTTAAATAAGTATATATTAAGATAAATATCTAAATAAACACCATACATCCCTATCAATGTGCTTTGTTTGTTGCTTCCCTGGTCCTAGCTCCTAGGCAGTGACTTCTCACTGTGCGCTTAACTACAGTCTGAAACAGTGCTTAGGAAACCTATGTGAGAGAGGAAAAGATTGGTCCAGACTTCTTCAAATCTCCACACACACCAGAAATACATTCTGCATTTTCCTCCCAATTATTTTCTAGACAAAATGAAGACATGGTTTGTACTGTGAGAATAGCAAGGAGTCCTGTAGAGTAGTGGTTAGAGCGCTCGCATCGCAAACAAGAGGACCCGGGTTCGATTCTCGGACAGGACGAAATGTTGGGGAAGTTTCCTTTCTCCACACGCCTGTTTACCTAGCAGTAAGTAGAAACCCAGTTGTTAGTTGATTGGCGGATCGCTTTTCCAGGGGTGTAATAATCCCTTAAAAAAAAATTTGGTCCCTCAATCACAACTGTTTGTGGGACACTTCACTTTACAATTCACTTTACAGTATATTCTGTAAAGCGCATTGAGACGTCTAGAAGACGTGATAAGGGCTATATCAAATGCAACGATTATTATAACATACTGGTTCCTCCATTGTAAATAAAGACAGGTTTCCTAAACACTCTTTCAAGGAGTCAGGGTACCATTATCTTACAGATACCTGGTTTATCTCTATGTGTTATTCAAGGATTAATTAATAATTCAGTGGGCACTGTTGACAGAGCTGCCTTTGCTATAGTACTACAATATAAATGAAGTGCATCAATAGGGTAGGCTAGATGAACCAAAAGTCAACTCCTGCCAGAAACTGTTACAATGTCACAAAGTTGCTTCCAGATGTGCTGACTATGGCATATCTAAGTAGGTCTTCATGTGCCTTCAGAGACATTCACAGTGAGAGATAGGAGTTCAGAGGTTGCTCCGGATGCCATCATATTTCTTGTGACCAAAGGAGACTGAGCTGTTAATTCCACCTGAACAGGTCAGCAATATGAAAATTGTGGTATTTTGTCTCTGTAGACCTCCCTCAGACAGCAGGGAGGGATAAGTCTGTACATGAGGAGTTCTTTCTATGTTACCACTGATGCCCTAGATTTGACTGAAAAATCAATGAGACAAATACACAGTCTAAGTGGTCTCATGGGAGTGCAGGGCAGGTTTTGTTTGAAGGCATATCTGCAGACACCTGGAATATAAATGTGGCATTATTGAGATAAATATATGTGCTTCTTTCATCCCAGTTTCATCAATTCCCTCCTGGTGTCTTACTCAGTCCCACAATAACCATATGATCTGGCTTTTGCATTAAATACCCAGCATCTTCACCTACAAAATACAGATTCAATGCATTTGAATGTGTATTTAGTGAGGTGAAAGTGGCAATCATGTGAGACAGTGTGAGAGCCCTCCAGACATAAAAGTTGCTGTATCAAATGCAAGAATTATTATTTAGTATTTTGTCCTCGCTCCAATCTTCTCATGGCATTCTTGCTGATATGCCTTTGTTAGGGTTTGGTTTAAATCAAGGTTCAGGATTGGCCTGTTGTTGCAGCTCAGATAAATGTTAAATATATCCAAAGTATAATATTGCTGGTACAGTTTGGAAGTAGATCGGATTAACTCTCTGGAAAGAATAATTTGGGAAATTATCTATCACTATTCTAAGTGAGTGCACAAATGATACTGCAGCTATCACCTGTCAATTGCGAACAATAGTATAGAATGGTAAAATTATTGAAATTTACAGCACAGAAGGAGATCATTTGGTCTATCAAGTCTGCACTGGCTCTCAGAGCAAAGGTGTGCGTTCAATCACACAGGTACGCCATATCCCCTAACCTCTTTGAGCCTTCAGAGAATTGTGACTTGAAGGCGCCAGGAGGCTTGAAAGGCTCAAAGCAAATGTAATTTGTTATTGTTGAAAAAAATTATCCTAAATTCCCCTCCTGCTTTTCTCGTGACTATCTTCATCCATGTCTTCTGCCTACCTGTGGAAATAGCTTCTCCTGATTTATTTACTCGGTGAAAAATCCCTTATAATTTTGTACACTTCTAAAACATCCTCTTTCAATTTTCTCTGCTCCATTGAAAACAGACCCAACTTCTCCACTCTCTCCTCAAAACTATAGCCACTCATCTTTTGCATCATTCTTATAAATTTCCCCTGCACCCTCTTCAAACTGCATGCAGTTCTCCAGTTGCGGTCTAACCAACGATTTGTACAAAGTTAACATTATTGCTTTACTTTTGTACTCTATGCTCCTATTTATAAATCATTAGCTTTTTTCATGATCCTTTCATGCTGTCACTTTTAAGGACTTATGCACCTGCACTCCCAAGTCCCTTTGCTCTTCTGCTCCTTGTAAGATACTGTCATTCAATATATATTACAGGACCCCACATATCCATTATAAACTCATATTTTATGTATAGCCAGGGCCCCCTCAACTTCATCAAAATGATTGGACTCAAAACAGCCTACGCCGAATGAACTTCCGATTTTTCACCCATAAAATATACTCAATTCACTTTACAGTATATTCTGTGAAACGCTTTGAGATGTTTTGTCTCAAGACATGATAAGGTGCTATATCAAATTCAAGGATTATTATTATCATCAGGTTAACCCAACAAATACATTTGTTTGAATTATATTCCTTAGTACTGAGGGATGATCCAATTGAGGTGTTTACAACAATAGCAACAACAAAATTACATTTACAGAGTGCCTTTCACGTCGGGAGGACGTGCCAAAGCGCTTAGAATAATAAAGGGAATTGACATGCAAGATTAGGAGGTTGCTCTTCACTCTGGTAGAGGAATTGAAAAGAAGGATGTAATCTTAAAATCAGAGCCACGTCAGTGAGACCTGAAAACATTTCTACGCAGAAAGAGTTGTGAAAATGTGGAATGCATTGCCTTAGAAGGTTATACCTGCAGAATCTGTTTTTGGTATTTATAAAGGAGAAAAATAGTTACTATATAAATGCAAGTTGTTGTTGCTGTAAAGTGTATGGAAAAAGAGAAGAAAATGAGAATAAAAGATCTGCCATTCTAAAAAGATAGGAACATCTCAAAGGTCTTACTTCTGTTCCTTGTTTCCTGACTGTTTATAATTATTGCAGAAGCGCAATCTTACCTATTCAATCTTACCTTCAGTAGCAAATTAAGATGCTACATATTAAAAATTGCTGCATTGTAAAAGGGATGATAAGTATTATTGGTCACTGACTAATTGTTTTAACTTCTAATTGTTTTCAATGTGTACAGTATTTATCCTCCATTACACTGATAATTGTATATACTGTGCCTTGTAAATCATAAAGAGTAATTCAATATAAAGCATTTCATATGTAGTAATTGTTTCATGTGTATTAAATATAAGTTTATCATTTGATAATAAATTTACAGTTTGATGGACTTATTGGCATTAACACTTATAACACACATATTTTTGAACTGCAAGCTACAGTCTAAAAAAAGCACATTCTGCGAATGAGACAATAATGGAATCTGTTATGTTTTACAAAATGCAAATACAATTGTTTTAAAATTCTATGATAAAAAGCATGGTATAAATTATACAAACTCTCCACAGAATGTACACTAGTATTCTTAATATTGCTGTTGTAGAAAAAAATTGAATATTAAAATGTACATTCCTATTAAGGTAAAGATTGGCATGAATAACATGTGGCTTTGTCTTCTTGAAAGCCATTCCAAAAAAATATAATAATCAATAAAAGTCACTTAGACACAATATATTTTTTTTCTCCCCCAATTTCATCCACCATCCTTTTTTCTCTCTCTTCATTCTTAAAGGTGCTAACTTTTGTTGGGGTACCATTCTATATACAGAGGCAGCCTACATGTACATTGCTTGAGTGCCTATTCATCATGTGTCAACTTAGACAATGAGTGATAGCAGTCTATTCAACCATGGAGGGAACCACTGCTGATCCTGATCCGGTCCTCACCCAATATTCATACACTCACACTTTACAACAGAAGTCACTGAATACTGAATAGGAGCAGAAATCGAGTCTGAATGTTACATCCCTAATCTTGAGACACCATGACCAACTGTAGAGTGCCAAATCCTGCTCTGGCTGTGATCAGCTAAATCAGGATAGATAGGAGCAAAGTTGCAACCTCTAGTCTAAACGGCTTAGTGCTACACTGGGTGGTGCTTTTATCTACCAGGCCATTATGAATGTATATTAGTTGAATTCTAAATGCAAACCATGCACCTTATTTTAATTAGCTCAGCAGTTCCTAAAAAAGGAGACATTTCACCTGGTGCAAAGGGGTAAACTTGTCAGATTGGGGTGTATCTGACTTCTGAAAGACAGTAGTAAAATAGCCAGTGGGCATTTGGTCTGGCTGCACCAAGCATAGGTTACTTGGCAATGAGAATGTCACAACATGTCTTTGTCCTTTGCATTGAGGAGCAACACAGTTTAGAAAGAAAGCAACCTTTTCAATTGTAACTGTAGTGTGAGCTAATGACCCTTAGTTGTTACTGAACAAATCTACATTTTAAAGGCATGGCATCATGGTGTGGGCATAGTAATGGCCTGAAATAGGCAAACAGTCTGTTACAAATACCAATGGTGTTCAAATGGTGTTTCCCACACCACAGATCTGCCACTCGCTATGAATTAGAACCAAAAATGACCCCAGTATGTTTGCTGTTGTCTTTTTTAAAAAAAACTTTCAAGCAATAAAATAGATAATATAAGCTTCAATAATAAATAACCGGTGTATCAGTGGATATCCTGTTCTCCTTCATATATTTCATTTACCACTCGAGGCACCATTTGGCATTATGACTGCAGATACTTAGCAGCACCAAAGTGAATTATTCAAGTAAGCACAAGATATCGCACAATGCACATGTTGCTCCAAAGAAAAATACAGAAAGCGTGTTTTTGAATTAACTCTAATGGTTCAGAGGCTAAACAGCGGCTGAGTTAAAATAATCCAAAATTGTTTCTGGTCCAATTACATAGCAGGCAGTTTGAACAGTCAATTATGTGGATATAAAAGTTGAATTGTACCATCGAATGGGTTGATGGGATTATTTAATAAGCCTTGGACAACAAAGGTAGACCTGCGTTACAAGCTGTACATTATTTGTTCATTTGGGATGTGCGGTCAGGTGGCATACTGAAGTCCAGTTTATGAAGTGGTGGATCAAATAGATATACCTGAGACTAAAACCACATCTTGTTATAGTTATAGTCATAGATACATGTAAATCTCACAAACATTCTTTGCTGCACAATGCCATTTTATGCCATTGCAATCAATATGTATGCATACCTACCTATAGAGTATTTTATACTGCCGCATACTATTACTATGCAGCAAAATACTTAAACAAGCACAAAACTGTCCAAATAATTTAAAAAACAATATTAAAACTGGCCAGTTGGCCTAGTGCTAGTTTCTAACCCTGATCTGCCAGTTCTTGACCTTAGTGCACATCCATATTATCAGCATATACTGTGAACCATACAGGATCACAAAAAACCTCAAAATATCTCTCACTGTAATCTACAAAACAGAATAATAAAAATCTTTTACAAGGCAGGTGCCTTTCAACAAGTCTTTGTGCTGTTTTAAAAACATTAAAATATATGTTTAAATATGTTCCTTTTTAACTACAAAAGTATCTTTTCAGAAGCTATAGTCAGACAGCTAAGTACCGCAGCTGCACAAATGTTAAAGAACAGATTCCATGTTTTCACACATTTCATTCTCTCCCAAATGGTAGATAAATGTTGTCCTTCCAGTTGGTTTGCTGGTGTCTGCTGCAGCTGCATCCAATGTTAATGTGGATGCAAACAGATCTGAAGTAGTCATTCGCCCAACTGTGTCCCCATCGCCCTGAATGTACCTCTTGGAATGAGTCTTTATGCAGTGCCAGGTCATTGTATACAGTATAAACGCAATGGTCTTCAAACCAATGGCAATGCTCACGTAAAGATATCTGTATGAGTCATTGTCATATACTGCACATGCTCCACTTTTATTGCAGGTTTCAGACCAGACGAGACAGGTGGAGTCAATCGCAGCCCCAAAGATGAGTGGTGGTGGGATAAAACCTAAACAGGATAAGAAAACAGAATAAATTAAATGTGCATGGTTAATTATACAAGACCAGTGAAATATAGAATAACAGATAGCTAATAACTGAATGCTAACATCAGTAGCTCTTTCTAAAATCAAAGGAGTATATATTGCGGTATGTAATATTATTACTGGTGACAATTAGCACATCAGACAACATGCAGTAAACGGTAACCGATTAGGTGTCACTGATCTTGAGGGATTGAGGGGGTTCCTCAGAGACAGTGATAGCTACCGATTGCTTTTGACTGCATTTTAGGTAAATGAAACAAACATCACCAATGATAGTCTCACGTGCCATATCCTCCCTCTCCACTACAAAATATGTTGTTGACTTTACTGTAACTGCCTATTTCTGTAGATTTTTCTCCAATATTTTTCCATTATTCTCTTGAAGGCCATTAGTTTCACAAGAGTCAGCAGCCTTCAGTATCTTGCCTCAATTATCATCTTAATGGGTGAGCCTCTGCAATCAAGAGCAGGAACTTGCTTGATTTCTTCCCTCCTTGATGCAGCAATACTGAAGCTAAGTGCTGCCTCGGTGATACCCCCTAACTGAGCACAGAACAAACCTGATCAGTGTGACTCAGTATCCCACACAGGGTGCATTGATGCTCTGTGCCATTCAGACAACTATTTTTTGCTGATCCTCTTTGACTATATCGTTCAGGTAATGAGGTCTGATGAAGTGAGGATACTAGCAAAAATTTCTGTGTGTGTGTGAATGTTGAAATATTGTTTTAATTGTGGAGTGATATGCTTCCATTTTTATGTTCATTCACCTACAAATATACAGTCCATTATATCCTGTGAAGCACTGTGAGATATTTCAACAACGTGATGAAGTCCTAAATGAAATGTAAGGATTAATATTATTACCTATTACATTGAGTTTGGAAACTCCAGTAAGGGACTTTTTTTTTATTATTTAAATAAACTTAGCCCAAAAATCTCAAAAGCAGAATTGAATATAATAATATTCCTTGCATTTGATATAGGGTCATCACGTCATTGAGACATCTCAAAGCGCTTCACAGAATATGAATAAAGTGAATTGACTAAAGAATATTAAGATTCTGAGACAATGTTTTACAACTTTCATATAAGAGATGCTCACACTCATACAGTCCACAGTAAAATAAGTTGTTTAATCGCAATCGATTAATAGTTTAATTGTTTTTCACAGTTAATCCCAGAATTAGCTAATCTCTTCCGAAAACAAACTGGATATTATCTGTATGGAACAGAGATAATAACAATAATAATCCTTGGATTTGATACAGCGCCTTATCACATCACCAAGAAGTCTCAAAGCACGTCACAGAACATACTGTAAAGTGGTAAAGTGAATTGACTATATTTTGTGATCGTACTAGACGTACCCATATGTGTCTATCTGTGCTTTTAATTCATCAGTTTTATTCCGAATGCTTCGCGCATTCAGATATAACATTTTTAATTTCCTACCATTTCCTCTACTCTCTGATTCGTTATCTACTTTGCCAAGCTTCTTACCCCTAGTTAACATATTCCTATTATCTGGCATGCTATTCTGCACTGTCATCTTTACTTTTCTAATGCTAACTTATGGTTTCTCTTACCTATATATTCCCCCCCCCCTTTACTAGTTTAAATTCCTATTTATTTCCCTGTTAATTCGTTTAGCTAGGACATTTGTCCCAGCACGATTTAAATGCAGCCTTTTTCTCCGAAAGAGCTCTCTTTTCCCCCAATACCCGTGCCAATGGCCCATATAAAGAAACCCCTGAGTTCCGCACCACTCTTTTAGTGCGGCTGTGTAAGGAGCAGGCTTTTCTCATTCTATGCTCTTTTGTATTAGTAAGTAACTCTAGAAATCACCGAGGATAAATGTTTATTTGTCAAATGAGCCTGTGGATACATGTGCTGCTAATCCTCCAAAGCAGACCATGCGTGTTATTGATTTGGGTTTAAGTGCAACAAGGCGTACTAACAAACCTTCATTTGATGACACAGTTTAAGTATTCATGCAGTGGAAAACAAAGGGCACCACTTAAAAGCCAAAGGGCATGAAGTGCTGATTTCAAGCCTAATTTACAAGTAATGTTCTTCGTTTTACATGGTTCTCCAGCGAACCAATAAAACAAAGATAGCCATCAATCAACTCACAGCTTCCATGGCCAGACCATCTTCAGCAAATATTGGTTCTAAAATTCTGAAGCAACATTGTAGAGAGAGTCATTTATTTCTGTGGGATATTGAATGATTTGTGTCACACAGAAATACTTGGGCAAACATGAGAACACAGTCTCTTTGAATGGATGCTTCCACACAGCCCGAATACATCACTTGCGAAGGCTGAGGCAGCTCCAGCTCAGACTCAGCTCAGTTTTGGCTCCACCTCAGACCTGGCTCCAACTCCGGCTCATACTAGACTCCAGCTCAGGATCAGCTCCAGATCTTGTTGAGCTCCTGCCCCCAGCTCCTGCTCAGACTTAGCTTCTGCTCCCCACCCTGACCTTAGACCTAAATTCATGCTCTGGACAAACTTCATTTTGTGGGATCACTAAAAATCTTAGGTCCACCTCTAGCATTAAAACCATTCTGATTTTCAGAGTGAGACTGAAATGGCTGTGCCAAGCATTGAACTTGTGACTTGCATTAGAGTGATCATAGCAGAAAACTATCTCAACTCTAATATTTCTTTTTAATTAAGCTGTACCAGAAGTCTAACACAAGGCATGGCTCACATTCAGGGCGCGATCCCATTGTTAATTTTGTTAGGGAATAACAGCTAGCACACCAAGGAGCAGTCAATAAGTAACATATAGACTGGTCGCTTTTTCAGTGATGCATTGACTTGCACTTGTTAGTTAACATCACACATTGAAATCCCCCTGCCCGAAAACAGAGACTGTGCAGGTAGTCAGGGAGCTGACATCTGCAAAGGTCGATCGCTAGGCGTATAACTGCACATCCTCACAGAAGGGCGAGAAGCAGGTTTATAAACTACTTTTCAGCAGTCTGGAATTGCATAGTTGGTAGACCCATTAGTACCATGACAATGTGAAGGCTCTTGGCCTAGCGCAAGTGAATAAACAGCTATTAGATGGCAAAGCTCAGTGCCAAAACCTCAATAATCTTCAATATTTGATTCTGAACGAACTGGACTTGATTAATTGCTTTTGTGACAACTCAAAATAGCCTCTGTGCACAGAAGCAATTTTGTGCAAAATAAATCATACGTTATTTTCTCTTCAGCCTTTAGAAACCCTTCATGATATGCATGTAATACAACAATAGCCTTGGCCCTTGTGATGCCCAAGTGGCAAAAACAACAACAAATTACATTTATATTTATAGCCTTTCATATCGGAAGGACGTCCCAAGGTTCTGGACAGTTCAGGATTTGCACCTGAGCTGGGGGTTGGAATTAAGAGGGGGTGGATAGAAGGGGGCTGGGATGGTGGTCAAAGGCACAGTCAAAGAGGAAGGTCTTGAGATGGGCCTTGGAGGAGGCAAGGGAGGGGGAGAAGAGAATATATTCTGGATGGAGATTTACTGTAAAGTGTAATAACTATTCTACAGGCAAAAGCAGCAGCCAATTTGAATTGCCTCAAAAATATTCGAATTGCAAAACAAAATCCCTGCAAATACTGACCTCAACTAAGCCTTTGTGAATGTATACAATGTTTAGATTATTCAAAGTATAACATTTAATGACAAACAAATATTTTATGCTGTTGTTTAGAATCTGTTGCAAACAGAATAATAATCCTTGCATTTGATATTGTGTCTTATCATGTCTTTGAGAGGTCTCAAAGCGCTTCACAGAATATATTGTAAAGTGAATTGAGCAAGAACATACAATCCATCAGAATAAAATCCAAGCGGTGTACGGGGCATCAAATATGTGCTGAATAACAATGAGAATGATCCCCAAAGTTAGAGGAATGAGCTAGTTTTCTTCAGTACTGAAAGATGTCTCAGAGGGAACTTTATAGGGAAACCATTTTATTTAAATGGGACTGAAAAAGGAAACCTGGGACAATACTTTAGGATGCACTAAGACAGTAGAAGAGAACATAGATTTTGAGTTGCAAAATAGCAATTTCAGGATGGGACACCAGGAGGCATTTCTTTACCCAGAGGGCAATTAATTGATAACTGTAAGAGTGTTTGAGGCCAGGACTCTGGAAACATTTAAAAAAAACTTGATTCTGTGACGGAAAGTTAGTAAGGTATTCAGGAAGGATGAAATCAAATGGGCCGAAGGACCTCTTCATCTGAACCAATTTTGTGACCTTATGATGTGGAAAATTGTGACAGTCTGGAGCAGTGTTATCCCTGTCAGAACCATTGATCCGGCACCACCTCTGGTTGTGTTCTCAAAGACAATTTGCTGGATTATTTGGTTTGATGAGCACCATTGGTTAGCCATTGCTGCCACAACCCAACACTCTGCACCTATGTTTAAATCTGAAATGATCCTTATGAATGCATGGTTGACCAGATCATAACCTTGCTCCATCTACATCTTCCACTCTGGGTCATCGATGGTTTCGGGTCACTGGTGTCTTGTGCTAAGAGACACAGTAACAGTGCTTTCTCATAGATGTGCAGCCATGTGTGGACTTCAGGTTCAACTACTGCCCTTCACTCTCAGCCCCTGAAGCTTCTGCACCAGACATTCCAGCAACATGAATTGACAGCTTCAAGCATTCCCAGCTCAATGGGCTGAAACAGCAATCTCATGTTGGGTGGAGAACACATCATCCAAATGTGCTCTCGCCTTTGAAATCTCCACTGGGGGTGTGCAGGTCCATTATCTGACACGAGTAATGTTTTATATGATAAATAGAACACTCTCAAATGTTGTTTTACCCATGATTCAAAAGCCACTGTGAGATCAGTCTTTAAAAAATGTCACTGCTTGNATTTCATTTACAATGCTGATACAGTTCAAGCTGGGATGTGCTGCTCAGATAAGGATGGCTTTGCTCTCTGTGTGTGCAAACGTATAATATGCTTCCTGGATAAAATATGCCCAACAGTGCACATGAATATTATGTAAATGCTAATTTTCCACACCATGCTGCGGCTGATGAGAAAGGTCTGAGGCTATACGCTGGTGGAGTGGAGGTGGGGGAGGGAGTCACACACCACAGAGCTAATACTATCTTATCTTCACATTTCTCATCTGTTCTGCATTTGTCAGAAGTATATCCAAAGTAAATTGCTCTACGCTTGCAAGATCTGATAGTGAGCTTCAAGTTGTGGTTCTCTGTCACATTTTAGTAAAATGTGAGAGGGATTGGTAAGTATCTTACTACCTACAATAACCCAGCAACCAATGTACATTATAAATGAACCGTAAAGTTATTTTCAAAGGCCTCTATGTTTCAGCCTTATTATTGAGTTACAGTCCAGATGTAAAATAATGGTAAACACCTGAACCCAAAAATATAAGAAAAAACCACTGGTTAACATGATAGATTTAAAATATTTCCATTTATCTGAGTCACTTCATGCAACAGGAAAGGACAAAACTAATAAGAGTAAATATTGCATCAAAATGTAATTGTGTCTGCTTACTGCTATATATTTATGTATTTCAAAGTAAGGCGTTTCATATGGCTGATGTTGATACATGGCTAACAAATGATTTCTAATCTATTTTGCATTGATTTTAATTTGATAATCTGGTCAGTCTACATATAATTATGATCTGTTTTACTGGTGGTGCTGTGTGTATCAAACCAAAGTACTTACATTAGGTTAAGGTAACTGCAGCTCCAGTGACTGTGAAATGTAACAAAGGGTAGGTACATCCCAAACTGACATGCATTAATACCACTCACTTTTACAATTCGGCAAACCTGGTGAAGCTCGAAAGTCTTTAAAACAATACATGCTTGGCTCGGTCTCACACATTGTGGCTTTGAAACTAGCTTTGTCAAATGCTTATCTCTTAGGGCCTATTTTTCCATTCAAATTAACTTCTACAACATTAAAGGAGAAAAGAAGTGAAGGAAGATCCTTTAATAACATGTCCTCCCACCTCTGTATAGGTTTTGTGAATAAAACATTGAAAGATCATAGCTCTGATCTTCCATTTTAATGTGGCTCTCTGCAGGGAGCCACTCCTGTGAAATCAGGGCCAATATAAATCCTATAAGTTGGTATCCGATCCCTCATCCTTTCTGCAACTCCCTTAGGATCTCAAACTAGGACACAGCAGCTTGAGATAATGGCACATTTAGCACACCGCTCTGCTGTTCAAGCAGAACCGCAAGATAAATATGACTGTACAGGTATGTGATGTACATTTTGTATCCATGACTATGTCAGTCCTGAGTTGGGAGAACTTTCACCACTGACACCAGATAGATTATGAGTTCAAGCCCCCATCAGGACTTTGAACTCAAGGTCTCTAGGCCAATGTAGTATGGTCGGATGTATTGTTCTTTAGTTAAGAGATCCCGATGTCTGCCTATTCAGGCGGATGATAAAGATCCTGTGGTATTACTTTTAAAAAAGAGAAAGTTTCTTCTCCTGGTGTCCTGGCCAACAATCCTCCAGGCAAAATTAGTCATTCACTTCATGACTTTGTGGGATATTGATGTGTACAAAGTGTTGGCCAGATTCGCCTACAAAATAAGGCCAATGCATTCAACATTAAATCCTGTCGCTCCCCAAGACATTTTGATGTGATAAGGCACACCAGATGTAAGGATTAGTAGTAGTATGGCATTTAAAGACCTGTCTCTACACAGTGGGGAAGGTCCGCTATCAGAAAATAAAAGTTGTGAAAGGCGAATTTGAAATGGGTACACACATGGGAGCACAAAGGAAAGAGGAATAAATGATAGAAAGAAAGGGGTGAAAGCAACACAAAGAGAGATGAGAAAACAACATGTATGCAGAAACTAAATCAACAGAGAGTGAGAGAGAGAGAGAGTTGATACAGACAACACAAATAGCAAGGAAAAACCTGGGGAACAAATTTGTGTGCGATGTCATAATTATCACCAGTGACAAAGCAGTTAAAATATATCCTTAAAAGCAGTCCTTAACAATGGGTTTGGGATACTGTCTGACTTCCAGAGAATGGTTTTGCCCACGGGTTCTGTAGTTTCTATCATTGATGCTATGTTTGTAGAGAGCAGGAATTGTTGAGCCTGAAATTATTCCCGATCACGGGAGCAGCAATTCCACCCTGTTTCCCTGGATACTGACCTAATCTTAAATCAGCTACAGTTTCTCCTAATAGATATTCAAATACCTTAGTTCTGGAAGGTGTGAGTGGGAATGCATCAAGTGTGGCCTGGTTCACACTTGATCTTGTTGATGGGTAGCCTGGTGACAAACTATCTAGGCTAACACATGAAGAATTGTTACCTGGCCAATGTACAGAGGCCTGATGAACACCAGCACATTCAGGGCTTCTGAGTGAGTTAGGACACTTGGGGTAAAGCTTAGGGTATTCCTCAATGCATTCCTTATCGCCGCACAGTAAGTGGTGTTTTGTGTGCCTTTAGCATTCCTTGCTGACACTAAACCTATTATAATACCCTGGCACCTGAGGCGCCAACATCAATTAAACACTTTCTGGGTCTTGATCAAAACAATTTTTGATGGAGAAAATCAGTCTTACAATATATACTACCTGACCCTCCAAGGGCCAAGAACCTCTCAAACTTTAATCTCTCTTTCAGAGCTGAAATACTCAAAACGGCAGTGGATTAGTTTGGAAATGAGAGGTACTCAGGCTGGTACTGCCACCGGTGGCCAGGCAGGGCATTATAACAGGTTTAGTGTGCAGTGAGCTTGGAATGCTCTCTCCAAATTCCACCTCGTCTCAACCTGTACAACCGTTTTGTCTTATAATTCGAGATTGCACAGAATTGTGGAAAATTCCTCAAAACAGTTTGATTTTGGAAGCCTTTTTCAACAAATTGCGGCAAAACAGTTTCCAAATTAAAACTGAATTAAATAATATTTCACAATTCTGCAGTCTTAAATTTTAAGACAAAACAGGCTAACAGGCTAAGACTAGGTGAAATTCGAGGCATGTGGGGCTGACATTGAAAATACTGCTTTTTTGTGATTATTAACACTGGTGTTAAATTAAGGAACATGTTAAGGAACACTGCAAATTATACCCCATAGATTTTGTGCAAGAAAGATTCATCAGTTCTAAAAATAGCCTCTCTATCTTCTCAAAATACCTTTGAAGAAAGCTCTCAGATGTCAAATACATTAATCATTTCAATTCATATCAATTGTAGATGTCTTTAGTTATCAACAAACTGAATGTTCAGTCATGCGTTCCTTAACACATTAACAGTCACATTTTTCACCCCAATGTCTCATTAAATGAAGCAAAGTCTCACCAAGTAATCTGAGCATGAGGAACTGGACACCAAGGGCGTACGATTTATTCTCAGGATTCACCGACCTGCAAAGGGAAAGAAAAGCAAACTAATTATCACCAGCTGCATTTCATGAGCCAGTCTGTAATGCTGAGCTTGTTTCTGTGTAGTGTTGAAATCACGCAATAACACACTCTCACATGTACTATTCTTAACCACCACATGCAGATCAGCGCTCCATGGGACACAGGAAAGAGTATGGGACCAAAACAGCAACAAAAGTACTGCCAGTCAGAGACTGGAACAAATCACTGTGTCAAAATAGAATGGGGGGGCAGGCTGTTCATATGCAAATTCATTTGATAGTTAAAAGCTATTTTTGACAATAATTTTCATATATACACATGTGACCCTCCCTCCCTTGTGCAATAATCCAATCTGCTCACTCTTTCTCTTCACAGAGCTGTACTGACAAGCTCTGCAAGTAAGAACAAAACCATCCTTGACTGACATCAGCTTGGCTCTGTTGGTAGCCCTCTGTAGTCAGAAAGCTCAAGTTCCATGTATATTTGAGGATGAAACCACAGTGCAGTATTGGAGAAGGCTGTGTTGTTGGATGTAGCAATGAGACCAAGACCCCATCTCCATGTACAGGTGGACGTTAATATTCCATGACACTATTCAAGAAAAAATGATTCTCTAATGTTTTGACCTACAATCCTCCACGTAAGTTGGTCATGGCTGTGTGTGAGATCTTGATGTGTGACCTCTGACTGCACCTTCAGTCACCTTTCCCCTCCCCACCCCCCTAACATGAAAGGGTCTACATAAATGTAAATTGCATTGTTTTACGCATAAACTGGCTGCCGTGTTTGCCTACAAAAGACGGTCCCTACATTTGACGGTAATTATCTTTGAGACATTTCAATGTGAGAAGGAGCTATAAAAATGTAATTTGCCTCTTTTGTTCTGTTCCCCTGGAATGCGCTCACTCACCTGATGAGTATCATGACGGATGGCGTCTGAGCCATGGCACCGATCAGGCTGCCAACGCAAACAACCGCAAAGAAAGCCGGGAAGGTGAGCTCACAGTTGGTCCGGGGGCATCGCCCTGCCACAGCCGTGGCGTTCTGACCAAACTCCGTGCTGATACAGGCGCAGTTGCTGAGAGTCTGAGGAGAGAAAGCATTTTGTCCGTGGAGATTTAAACAAAAAAAAACACTTTGTATCTCCAACCAGTTCATCAAACCTTTTACAATATAATCCTTCTAATAATTCTTACATTTTGATATGGCGCCTTATCACATCTTCGAGACAACTCAAAGCGCTTCATAGGATATACTGTAAAGTGGATATGATTATATTTTATGTGCCTTCTGAACTAAGCATCAGCCCCAAATCTGGAGCAGTTTTAAACATTTTCCTGTGGATTGTTAAACTCTAAATGCACCGTAAGCAATGTATCGATGAAGAGGCATTACAACAGTGGTGGTGTTGTGCTTTGTAAAATAATAAATGTTGCCTGTGTCATTGCTTATTATTGAACCAGTTTAATTATCCTGAAAAAGAGCCCCTTCCAGATTGTAAAATCATAGAGTTTACAGCACAGAAGGCCGTTCAGCCCATCGTATCTAATCTCATCCTCCTGTTCTTTCCCTTCACCCTTCACAGTTACATTTCAACTTACTCACAGCTCACTGTGGAGAAGCTATCCAAATACAGAACCTATTTTGAGCAGTGATTTCCTGCACCTACAAGGATTCCTGTGGCAGCTGAGAGGCCTGTAAATACACCAATTTATTTCAAAGTTGGATGCCTTCCCATCTTATAAATCGTATGAGTTAGAAAGTCTCACTTGAGAGTGCCCATAAGTAGATATGCTGATATTCCCAAGAAATGTGCTAAGTTATTTCAGAGTTATTTCCTGTGTTCAGGACTTATTTTCACAACCACAAAGCTGGCTCTGAAGAGTTTGATAAACAGCTCCTGTGCCCTCTCCATTTTTCCTGACAGCATGATCCCTGGTTTCAATACGATTTATGTTTGT
Source organism: Callorhinchus milii (assembly GCF_018977255.1). Classification (NCBI taxonomy): domain Eukaryota; kingdom Metazoa; phylum Chordata; class Chondrichthyes; order Chimaeriformes; family Callorhinchidae; genus Callorhinchus; species Callorhinchus milii. The sequence continues at coordinate 107,189,437 of NW_024704742.1, read as the reverse complement.
ATAGTGCCCTTCAGTGATAACATGTTCCAATTAACAATTCTGTTGTTACACAGTGCAGCCCTCGTATAAAGCCTTCCATTATAGCAGTGAACTGGCTAGCACACGGGGAGTGAACCGGCCAGCATACAGGGAATGAACCTGCCAGCTGCACACATGTACAATGCAAGCAGCTATAGATCAGAATGATAAGACTCCACTGTAGTAACTGCAGAATAACCATTGTAACTTTCAGAATACACCTTTTACGTCTTCATGACAATTGTCTCCAAGTTTCTAACATTTGGCAAATGAGACCTCTTGAGTTGGAGTTACATACGAGTTTCAGCTCCCTACATCAGTAAACTAACTATCTGAATCCTTTTTTACCCTCATCAGCCAGTGTCCAGCTGACGGTGAGGAATGACTGTGGGTGTTTAGCTCAGGGGCAGTGTGCTGATTACAGGTTTAGTCCTTCATTAAGAAACTGTGGCAATAACTAAGTACTGTATTAGGAACACATTTGCAATGTACTAAAATCCATTCTTTGTGCTAATTATGAACAATGAGAAGAATCCTTACATTTGGCATAGCACCTTATCATGTTGTTGAATTGTCTCAAAAGACTTCAAAGGATTTGCTGTACACTTTATGGTAAAATCCTGTGAAGTGCTTTGAGACAATGCAATTCCAAACTCCGACGCTCGGATATTGACCCGTACAAAACTCTGTACCCCCATTACACCAGTTCTTGCCAGGCTCCACTGACTCCTAATCACCGAACGGATTGATTTCAAGATCCTCTCACTCGTTTTCAAATCACTTAATTTCCGCGCACCTCTCTTCCTGCTTACTACCCACTCACCACCCGCTGCCTCCGCTCGCCTGGCTCCGGCCTCCTATTTGTCCCTCATGCCCTCCATTCCACCATCGTTGGCCACTATGCCCCGAAACTCTGGACCTCTCTCCCACAATCCCTCCGCCTTGCCCCCACATTCAAATCGTGCCTAAAGACCTTCCTTTTTGATTGTGCTTTTTGATTGTGAATAAGTTAAGAAACACTGCAAAATTCACCCCAATAATGTACTTCACAAATTTTATTTTATTTTTCTTGAGAGATTATTATCAGGCATGTGGAGTAAGGAAACTTGCCCAAGGTTTCACCCTGCTGGGAATCAAATCCAGGTCTCTCGCTTGCGAGGCGAGTGCTCTAACCACTGAGCTACAGGACTCCAAACCAAACTGAGAATTCCTTACATCTCACCTTGCAGGGAAATTCTAAGAGATAGATTGTTGGAATGGAACACTCACTCTCTCCCTGGAGGAACACATCCTGATTACCTGAATCTAGAAAGTATTAGGTGCAGGTTGGCTGAGCCAGACTGGTTGTGCCAGTGCCCTGGAATTCTCTGGACCTGCCTGGCTCTGGAACCGGACATTGCTTTGTATACAACACCTGCCTTTGTATAGTGTTTGGAAATACTATCCTGTGTGAAGAGTGCTACATAAATGCAAGTAATCTAAATGTGGTCTCCACAGAAGTGTCCTGCTTTTGTTGAACCAGACTTGATGTGTCTTAGTTGATGTGATCATTTCACAAGCGATAATATCATGTATCTCAACATCAAAGCCAATGTTAATGACTGCCAAAAAAACCCAGAACAGAGTGACTTGTACAGTGTTATAGTATTGGAGAATCATCGCTTATTCTACCATTGTTACTCTTCTAAGCTCACCTGATCTATAAGGAGGGAACTTCTTTACATGTTTAAAACACAAGAACAAACTAATCCCCAGACACAAGACAACCATTGAGCTTTTCCTCACCTTGTCAGTGCATCCCGCAAAGCATGGAGACAGATAGGTGATGCCATCGGATCCGCAGACTGGGTTGAAGGTGTTCTTTGTACACCCACAATCCTCATTGCATTGTACAGTCAGATTCCTTTTGAGCCCATCAAAAGAACTAAGAGGAAAAAAAACAAATTAATTAAGTATTATTGCTACATGAACATCGCAGGTTTCAGCAGCAATTGGTAAACACTGCATAAAGACAACCACAATGTTCTGACCTGTTTAAAGCAATGGGAGTTTTACACTCAGGTCAGTTGTTTTCTCTACCCATATGCAAGACCAGCTCTTACACTGTAAACTTTGTGACAGTATGCTTGACTTTCATGGATTGCGCTATCTGCAATTCATTTGTTAAAGTGACAGATTATCAGTAATTGGCTTTGTAGCACAGAAAGAAAGGCTTTCACTGAATACATGTTCAGATCCCAACATGAACCCGGCTCACTGATCCCAGTAATATCTAAGAACAGGGATCAATGCAAACACAGGCCTGAAATCCACAATTTGGAGGATGGTGTGGTATTTGGTATGAACCCAAAGGCAAAGCAAAAACATGCAACTGAAGCAAATTTTCAGTTTGCTTAGCGAAGTGTTACAAGTGCACAGCTTCAAAAAGCTACTGAAAAAACCTACTTGAAATTTACTGCATTTTGTGCAAGTAACGAATTGAAGTGAGAAGTTGGAATTGAAGTCCCCTATTGCTGGGCCTGAACATGTGTTCTGTCCTTGTGTTCAGTGGAAACCTTTCTCTCAATACACAGCTGAAAATTCAAAGTGGGAAGCTCCACTTACACTATGAAGATCACTATTCAGGTAAGGCACTATTCAGAGCCCACAGGATTTCAGCAGCAGAAAGTCACTGAGCCCTTAGAAAAATATCTGCCAGTGTTAGTAATATTAAGCATGGTTCCTCTTGGGATGAGACATGAAGCAGTTGAGCAAGCCCGAGGAGTATAATAATAATAATAATCCTTGCATTTGATATAGCGCCTTATCACGTCGTTGAGACATCTCAAAGCGCTTCACAGAATCTATTGTAAAGTGAATTGACTGTATATTTTGTGGGCAAAACGTAAAGGTAGAAAGGACATGTCAGTACCTGCGTTGTTCACTTTCTGTTTCTGCGGCAGTTATTGCTGGGGGGAAAGTACAGTATGTGATATGACTGATGTGATAATTACTACTTTAAGGGTTTCCTTGAGGTGTCCCATTAATACCTGCCATGGGGGAACATCTGCCCACCTCCCCCACCCAGATTTTCTTCAAACGATTCCGTGCAAAATCCTTTTCGGCCAGTGGCATCTTTGAACCTATCGTCACAAGGATCCCAGCATTTCAGTGCTAAGCCGTGAAATTCCAGCTGGACTCCACCCTTTGGAACTCCATCCCACAGTTCTTCTTTTTGATTCCTCCCTTGCCTCCTTCAAGGCCCGTTTCAAGACCCTCCTCTTCGACCGTGCCATCGGTCACCCTCCTAATCACCAAACTCCCTACCCTCTACCCCTCCTGATCCCAATTCCCAGCTCGAGTGAAAATCCTTGACTGTCCAGCACCTTGGGATACCCTCCCGACGTGAAAGGCACTATACAAACGTAATTTGTTGTTGTTGACTTTTAGAGTTATAATAAATGTTATAATAATCCTTGCATTTAATACAGTGCTTTTCACGTCTTCAAGACATCTCAAATGGCTTCACAGAATCTACTGTAAAGTGAATCGACTGTATACTTGTAGACAAAACTTGGCAGCCAATTGCGCACTACAGTGTCCCGCAAACAGTCGTGCATTGAGTGACCAAATTATTATTATTATTTTCTTGAGGGATAATTAGCAGGTGTGTGGAGTAAGGAAACTTGCCCAAGGTTTCGCCCTGCCGGGAACCAAACCATCCTTTCGCTTGCGAGGCGAGTGCTCTAACCACTGAGCTACAGGACTCCTTAGTTGTAACTCCCAGCAAGCTGTCTCTTGTATTCTGTTTAGTAAGGAGGGGAGCATTGTCGGAGAGAAAAAGAGAAAGAGAGGCCATAGCGATGACAGTTTTGTCACTGTTATCAGGGGTAACAGTTTTCAAAGCTCATTTTCAAAGCGCCCACTGAAGTTCTGTTGACATGGGCTGCGAGCAGTGGCTCAGTTGTGGTAATCAGCCTCTGTCAGCAAATGGAAAACATACATTTTGAATGTTTGCTCCCTTCTACACTCAGCTGAAGTGCTCGGAACAAATATTTGTGGAGGGCTCCGAGCATTACCTTGAATTTTCCTTCTGCATCAAAAATAGAAGGGAACAAACAGCTGAAATCATTTGGAGTCTGCAGCCACTTTAGTTGGCGCCAGAGATGAATCATCGCTGAGCACAAATAAAATAAACACGAAAGCATGTGACAGTGGAGCTTAAATTGTGGCATTTCTTTAATGGGATTCCTTAATAAGGAAAAATCTTCGTCAACTCCTGTAGACTGCGTCGGAGTGGAGTGCCCGTGGTTTGTTGTGATATACGATTGGTTACTGGAAGCAAATCCCGCCCCCCAAATAAAAGTGGTCATTCACTTTGTGGCTGTTTGTCGGACATTGCAGTGCGCAAATAGGTTGTCACATTCGCCTACAAATAGACAGTGACTGAACTTTACTGTATATCCTGTGAAGCGCTTTGGGATGTCCTCCTGATGTGAAGGTTCAATACCAAATGCAAGGATTATTATTATTATTGTTACTATTTGCGCAACTCAATTTCCTTCTGAAGGAATTCTATTACAAAATACCACAAACTGCACCCTCAGTGAGAACATGTGCCTCTTACCCATTCATGTAGCCGATTGTTGCACCAGCTACTGGCCCTGTGTCACAACCCAGGAACAGCAGCAAAACATATGTGGTGGTCGATAGCAGGTTTACAGTCATGGTCATTTTAATGGCTCCCAGTGGAGTGAGGCTCATCTTCTTCAGCACAAAGCCACCCAGAAAAATTCCGAGGCACACACAAGGAACAGCTGTGACTCCTAGCAAGGGAAACATGTTGAAATTGGCATTAGCATCCATTCTCCTGTTAAATAAGAACCGCACAATAGGAACTTGGCACCCACTCAAATATTTACCGAACATCGAGGAAACTAGGGTGTGGGTGCAGTCCTCACTTGCTCTGGTTTAGAAAACAAAGTATCTGAGATTCTTCTGTGCAAGGAAACTGAAATCCCAGTACAGGGTGTCCACAAAATCTTGTTACTCCCATGTTATTTTTTCCTACATTGCACTACAACTTAAACATATGGATTGGTGCGAACGCCAACATTTTCATGGCAGATAATGATCTGTTGCCATGTTCAGTGTGACATCTTCCATTACATGGATGGAGTGACGAGGAGAAATGCATCTCTGACAGCTTGTTTCAGCTCTTCCTTAGTCTCATACAGCTGTTTTGTAACATGGGGATAAGAGGACTTTGTGGACACCCTGAACTTTTAATACTTTTCATTGTGAAGCTCTGTCTATAACCTACTATTCAGAAAAACTCTATGTTTGAAAGGCCTTTGGTAAAAGCAATCATCAGGTTCCCAGTTGCATTGGGGCCCATTTGCTGTCTGCGGGAATTAGGCAGACACAGTTGCTGGAGAATGGAAGGGAACTTTGCACACCAGATATCTGGTATTTGTTTCCTGAGCCATTTATCAAAAATTATGTAAAGATAGTCTGAAAAAATGATCAGCTATACTTTGTTTTATTCAAAGGTGAGTAGCTCTCAAACTTCCAAGCAGAATGTCCACCTTAAGTGTTCAGGTACTGTTGGGGGCATTGTCCCCCGGTATATTTAATGGCAGGTCTCTTGCCCATTCTGATACATTTTTATACATTAAGCTCTTCCCTTCCCCTCAGCTCGGGCTCCCAGTCAGCTGTGTGAAGCATTTGGAGGCATCCTCCTGACGTGAAAGGTGGTATACAAATGTAAATTGTTATTCTTGTTTCGTATGGAGTGACAAGATTGCGTCTATAATGTCTCAAATCTTAAAGTTTGACCTTTTAACATCAGTTTTCAGACAACAGGAACCATTGATTAAAAAATAAATTGTTCTGTTCTAATTAAATGTGCAAGTCATGTTTCAAAGTAAAAGGCAGTTAGAAAAAGTATGATGGGGGTATATTATGAAAGTAGTATTAAAGTTGAAAATAAAAACCAGACAGAGAAGATAAAGAAAGAATAGGAGGAAACAGATGGCAAAATACATAATAATAATGATAGTAGTAACCCTTGCATTTGATATGACATCTTGAACTATGGGAGGACTTCTCAAAGTGCTTCACTATAAAGTGTAGTGACTGTGTATTTTGTAGGGTGAAGTAAGGTACAGCATATTATCATTATTAAATATGATTTTAATTTAGTGTTAATATTGCAGTAAAATAAATCTACTCCTCATGTTCGAATAGTTTAATTTAATAATAGAATGATTACAGCACGGAACATGTAATTTGCAAATGGAGAACTAGTTGGCCCAGGGATGGAGGAGATTGAGTAACTGCTTAGAGAGGAAATACAGTAACAGCAGAATTTAGTATAAGGTGGTCTGGGGAGAGGGGAAAGTAGTGGGAAAACTTTCAAGGAGCTGCATTGTTTTATTTTAGATTAAAGGGAAATTCCAGGATCCGAACAACTTGTGTGTGAATACACAAAGCACTTCGCAAAATCTGTTCCTGACACTGAGTTGTCTTCACAATTCCACCCACACAGGAAAGCTGTTTGAATGTACAGCAGTCGTTTCCTGCTGCTGACTGATGATTAGGAGACTAACATGAGCTTGTGTGGATAAAAACACAATGGTTAATTATCACTGGGATATTTTAGGAATAAATTTTGAAACACATTGGAAAGTTTGAATTTAGTGGTCTGTCAGTAACCTATTCAGAATTTATTACTGATATGCAGAGTAGCATCGATCTATGCCATTGTTAAGTGCTTCAAAACTCTTCCTTGCAAGAAGGGGACCATGTAAATGCAAGCTGTTGTTGTTGATGTTGTTCTGGGATCACAATTTTTTTGAGCACATTTAATTGCCAATCATGCATCTTCAGTCCCAGAACAGAAGTCGCATTTAATACACCTGTGAATCGCACATTTTAGATCCCACTTTTCATAAAGAAAGCATAGAATCATGGAAAATTATGGCACAGTAGAGGCTATTCAGCCCATGGAGTCTGCCTCAAGTCTCAGAGGAAGCTGTTCATACATTCCCACCACCCTGTCTTATCCCCATACCTCAACTTACATCAATTCACTAATTCACTTTACAGTATATTTTGTGAAGCGCTTTGAGACGTTTTGAAAATATGATAAGGCACTATATCAAATGCAAGGATTATTATTGTTATTATATATCTAGCCACTTCCCTCAATAACTTGCATGGCTCTAAGGAAGCTGTATTGCAAACAACCAAACTACCGACCAGTTCACATGCAGAAACCCATAGTGAATGAAAGAGAAAAACCCTTACATATTTCCAGTCAATTTAGTATGTCCCTATGTATGTCAGATCTTTCGGAATTCAAGTTCGGAATGAGTTAGTCAGACATATAAACAAGAGGCTTCGTTTGAAATAATGATTTGTTTTAGTATGTATGGTTTTGAGTGCTACAATTTCAGTCATAAGCTTGACACAACAATCAGCACAGCAACTTTCAGTTTTCAAAGACCACATGTGTCAGCCTCCCTCAATTGGCAGCCCGAATGGCCTTTTTCTATGCTGTAAATTATTGTGGTTCTTGCCTCTGAGTTGGAAGGTTGTGGATTCAAGCCCCATAATAATAATAATCCTTGCATTTGGTATAGCACCTTTCAAGTCAGGAGGAGATCTCAGAAGTGCTTCACAGGATATAATGTAAAGTGGAGTGACTGTGTGGATTTTTTTGTGGGCAAACCTGGCAACCAGTTTTGGGACATGGTTTAAGGTAGTCTTAAAGTACAGTCCAAATGTACCAAAATACTGGACTGGTAACAGTGAGCTATCTTCAGATAGAGCCTTGGGTAAAAGCAGTGCAGCACTGCACATTAAGAAGGAAAGATTGACAACAATCATTTCATTTGAAATCACTGTATCTGCTCATTCCAGACTTGCACGCCAAAAGATGTTTTCACATAGCTAAAGGGAATGCAAGTATGAGACAGATTGCCATTTTTGAAAAGGCACAAGCCAGGAGTGCAACTGTATTAATATTGCTGAATTTGAGAACATAAATAGAAATCAAGCAAGTCACGGTTCTCTTACCTATGAACTGGTTGGCATACGATGCGCTAAGACCAAACTGCCTTTCCAAGTACTTGCCCAAGAAGGCAGCAAACCCACTTATAGCTGCAACCTCCATGCAGGCAGACAACACCACACAGGTGAAGACTGGATTCGTCAGAAGCTGTTTGGTTACTTGCGGTATTCCTGAAAATGAACAGAAAATATTATTTATAACACGGGGGAGAAAAAATATAGTTAAACCAGTTCTTGTCAAACAGCAGCAGGCAGGCAGTCTATGTATCATATTCACAATAAAAAAACCCTCAGCATTCAGGAAGATGAACTGCATTGAAAGACTCGGGCCAATAGATGGCGCTACACCATCAAGTATTTCCAGAGATCTGAGCAAGTTTTTCCTTTGATGCAAAAAGTATTTCTGTGAATTTATGCTACATTAGGAAGCAGAAACATTTGCTTGGGTAGAAAGAAAAGATTAGATGTTCAGGGCACGATTAAAGGATTAATCGAATCTTGATTTTTCTAATTATATTTTCTCAGAAAACCAAATGCTAACCATCAGATGCTAGGAAATGCAATAAACATAATTTTGTGGCCAAACATGTCATTTTGCTTGACAAGCCATCATCCTTCCTGAAACATTACCGCAACATAATACATTCTCTGCTCAGAAATCAATGCATGTTTGTAATTGTGTAGAAAGAAGTTGTTTTTGTAACTGAAAAGAGACTCTGAGATGTGAAAGTGAAAGACGCTCTACCAAATGTAAAGATTATTATTATTAGAGATGGAAGTTTCTCCTGGTGTCCTGACCACCAACTGCTGGATAAAATTGGTCACTCAGTTAATGGATGTTTGTGAGACATTGTTCTGTGCAATTGACTGCTACATTTGTTAACATAATACCAGTAATTACACTTTACAGTAATTCCCATGAAATTCAGTTTATGAATGTTGCAATTTAGACCTTGCTCCTTCCACTTTATTATAATCCTAATAATAATCCTTGCATTTGATATAGTTCCCTAACACTTTGTCGAGACGTCTCAAAGCACTTCACAGGATAAACTTGAAAGTTTATGTCGAGCAAACAGCCATGGAGGGAGTGACCAATTGTTGGGCAGGACATCAGGAAAAACTCGCTTCTCTTTTCGACTTTGTGTCATGGAATCTTTAACATCCATCTGGGCAGGCAGATGGTATCTGGTTTAATACTAATAATAATCCTTGCATTTGATATAACATCTCATCCAAAAAGCATCACCTCCAACAATGAAACACACCTCCAACACTGCACTGGAATGCCAGTATATGAGTTTCAAGGTCCAGTGTAAGGTTTGAACCCACAATGTCCTGTGAAGTGGAGTGACTGCATATTTTATGGGTACTTAGTTACACTTGGCAAAGCTGGGTCCAACTAAGCATGACAGCCTAAAGGTTTAAATCCATCTGAATAGACGTCAGGATAAAAAAAGGTTCTCTGAGCCTGTAAATCTCTCCATGAGATAAGAATTTAATCTGCAGTTTGTCAACCTTTCACAGTCGTATTTTTCTTATGCTTTAATAAATATAACTGATGTTTCGCTTTCACAATATTTCATAGCTCTCTGTTACAAAAAGGCATTCGCTAAAATTCGAACAATCTGAGAATGTTACTTCATTTTCTAAGTTTTTATTGTCTGACGCTCTTTACTGGAATTTAGCTAAATCTGTTCAAAAGGTTTCTAATTATGTTAATTTAAATCCAAACAGTTATAATCTATGCATATTTTATTTCAGCTATTAATTAATATACTTAAAAAGTGCAGTGGCTGATAACAATGTCAGTGACTGAAGACTTCCCATTAATATTAATGAGGCATCAATAAGTAAAGAGTTTACCTTTGATAACTACTGGATGAATGTGAGGAATTAAAATCCGTCTGGTGTTACGTTACCCGGGGGGGGAGGGGGAAGGAGGTGTCGCCTGCTGATGGGTAAAGTGACTGGTTACGGCACCCGGGAGATTCACTTGCTGATGTGGCCCCCAAGCATAGGCTCTCTCCAACCCCTGCCTAATACTCTGAATTAGGTAATCAGGGTGCATCCTCCAACGAGAGAATGTGCATTCCATTCCAGACATAGTAACATTTCTATGTGTAGGTGATATACCTCTTAAGCATGGATTAATTGTAATGGGTTTCTGGCGTGTCAACACCCAGCTGACCAAACAATGCATTTTTTGTGATGGGATCTTTAATGTCTTGCGCGCAGATAGGACCTCATCCAAACTATAGTACCTCCCTCAGAACTGCACTGGAGTATTCGCCAGATGTGGGCCTGAACCTCAGAACCTGTTGACCCAGAGGTGAGAGTGCTGCCAACTGAGACATCCTTTCCCTCAAGAGCATGGGATTCCTTACCTCCCCAGTCATCCTTTTCTCCCAACATAACTTGACATAGCTCATGGACTCTGCCACTCTTCTCAATCTCTATGGTATTCTAACAGCAAATATCCTCCATTACAATTCTCAATAAACCAATCTTCAACAGAAAGCCACTTCAATTGTAAAAGCATTAAAAAAACAAAATTCAAACAAAATTCAAAATGCTTGGCATTTTAATGAACTCTAAATAAACCGATTTGTTTTTTGTTACAGTCTTATTGAACACTAACTTCATCTGGTTTTGATCAGCAGTGTTATTGGGGTTCTAGTTGTGAAATGGTATTGGCTATCCTATCCTCTCCCCACTATCTCAGCAATTAACTCTCAATCTCTCAACAAGTATCCCTGTGATATATATTTGAAACGAGCTGACTGTTCTAGCAGTGACTGACTTGTATCAAAATGATGGCTTCACAGTATTCTGGAGCGATGCCCAGGAAATCACCTTTTTTAAAAAAACTGTCACTGATATATTATTATACAACACAAAGTCAGAGAATGTTTAGATCTTATGATGTATTTATAAGTTGGTTGGAATTAGCATGTTGTACATGGTTGGATGGAAAGCAATCACGTGGTGATCTGAGGAATGTTTCTTCTGTGGCCTCCCAAGAATAAGAGAAAGCTTTGCATTCAACAGGTTTCTCAAGGGTGGGCTGATAGCTCATGCAGTTGAGCACTTAACAAGGTCGCAAGTTCAAATCTCTGCATTGCTGTCAGTCAGTGGGTGAGTTTCAACAATTCTTTCTTTTAACTTTTATTTTGGTGAATTTTGTATTCATAAAAAGTCAAGGATGTTCATGCTGGGAAATAGACGCTTTCCCTTTGCATGAACTACGCGTGACACAAAGTAAAGCTCTGTCTTATCTTCCCCAACAGAGATGCACCTTTCCCATGACTACCATCGCGACCAGTATAATCTTTATCATTTCCAACACGACTATCCTGTAATGTCTCTGAGAAAGAGGTCATGTTATAGTGAATTAAAGACAGTTTTATCCAGTAAGCCCTTGGCTAGAACTTGGTCGTAATTCTCCACATGTATTGCATTGGAATACCCCAAATACAATGGGTCACATCCTGCACAGAGAGATACATCCTACAGAGAAGTAAACATTCTACATCAAACATCCAAGCACTCAGGTACTCTACTCTGTGTGACGGGTGAGGCTATATAGATGCAAATTGTTGTTGTACACAGAGAAATACAACCTACATAGATTGACACAGCCAGCAGGGAGATACACATCTAATATAGAGCAACACAACCTACAAAGAGGTACAAAGACAACAGAGAGACAATGTTGATTACGTCATTCCAGGGTATATTCAAACTCAGAACCTGGAGATGAAAAGGCAGTATCTATGCCTATTCAGTTTGGCAGATCTTGGGTAAGTTTTTTCTTTTGAATACCAGGCATAAAAAATGATATTTTATCTCTGAGAGGTATGACCACATTCCAAAATCACTGACTTGAAATTGTGGGTTCAAACTACAATTCATGGAGCAGGATTGATAGATAAGTCAAAAGGTCCATGTTCTGTCATCGAGCTAAACTAGGATGATGGAAGGTGCCAAGTGTTACTCACTGGAGAAAGAATGGCACAGGCAGGGTCACAGTACAGTGGGACATGCCATGGGAAAGTCTAAATAAACATTGAAGCTTCATGCCAGCGGCAGACTTTGCAACAGTGTTAACAAATGAGCTCTCACAAAATCAAGCTAATCCTTGTCTAAACTGGGAACAAAGGAGAAAAACGAGAGAAGAATTTTTTTTATGGGTCNTTTTATTGTGTATAAACATTTTAACTGGTTCCTGCTGATCAATGTGTAACTGCAAGATGCCCCAAATTTATCTTGTAGTGTTTCTGACAAATCTGTAATTTTTCACAAGACTTCGATAAGACCCCCTCCCTCTCTGTTCGTAACCCTTTTTTTGAAGGAATGTAAGGTGAATCACTGCATATATAAATAAATAATGCTTTCATTCGATATAGCTCTTTTCACATCAGGAGGTTGTCTCAAAATGCTTCACAGGATAATAATTATGATAATAATCCTTTCATTTGATATAGTGTCAGGAGGACTTTTCAAAGCACTTCACAGGTTTTACTATAAAGTGTAGTGACAGCATAATTTGTACACAGCAATGTCCCAATGCATCATTGTCGGCCAAGAACAGGGAAATCTCCCTCTCTCTCGAATCTTGCTATGAGATCTATAACATCACCTGAAAAGACAGACATATGGAATGAATGAGCCCAGGAGAGGAGGGGAAGTGCTGGACAAAAAAAAACGTCAGGAGTGATTCTCTGATTGCTTTTAGTCTGAAAACCAAGTTTGCTTACAAAGTAAACGATCACTACACCTCACAGTAAATCCTGTGAAGCACTTTGAGGCATCTCCCAAAATAAATAGCACTATACCAAATAGAAATATTGTTATTATTCATTGGAAAATCTTCTCCAAGCTACCACCAGACAATGGTACAGTATGATTTATTAACATTGGTTACCTAGGATCACTTTCATTTTAATTGGAATCAACTAGTAGGTGTGTTTGGGTGTGGGTTTTTTTATTTCCCGGTGAGTGTAAATAGATTTAGCATCATTCGATACTATTCTGTCACTCTGTAATCTCTGGTATGGTGATAAGTGCATATGACTCCAAATTGTTGTTGGTGGCAGTAAACTAAAAATTTAACTATCCAATCATCTGCTCAGCAAAGACTGTTTACTGTGGTGCCATTTTATACCATGAGGTGTCAGGCTGGCTCAATTGATGGCACGCTCACTTCTGAATCACAAGGCTGTAGTTCAAGCCCCACAGTTGGGGTTTTGAGCTCATAATGAAAGCTAACACTCCAGTGCAGTGCTGGGGGTACAATGCATTATCCTTTGGATAAGACATTAAACCAAGGACCCATCTGCCTGTTCAGGTGGACGTTAAAGATCCCATGGAACCATTCGAAAGGAGAAGGCAGTTTCTCCCTGATGTCCTGAACAACAATTTACCAGATAAAATTAGTCATTCACATCATTGCTGTGTGCAAATTGGCTGCTGTGTTTGCCCACAAATATACACTACACGTCACAGTAAAATCTCGTGAACCGCTTTGAGACATCACAACAACATGATAAGGCACTAATATTAAATGCAAAGATTATTAGATTACTTTCATGAAAAGGTTTCCAAAGAACTAAGTAGGTACTGCCAAAATGGGTGGATATTGCAATATGAAAATAAGGTCTGAGAGCAAAACACTATCTGTTTCCCCACGGCCCGAATTTCGCTCTTTTTTTCACAAGTTATTGACTTTTAGATGTCGCTGAACTTAATCCGACCTCTCTCAAGTAAATTAAATGACAGTAGTGCCTCCCATTCCTTTTGGGACTCACCCAGATTGAACCCCATTGCGGCAATGGTTTCAGTATTTTTAGAACTTTTTTTTAATGCCACAATAATTTTTTCTGCAGAAGAGGAGTCCTGTCACTGGTGCTCAGAAGCAAGGAATGATCAGTCACCTGAGAAAACTACTCTTTTCCCTATTCACTTTATTATTTACTATCAGTCAATTCACTTTACAGTATATTCTGTGAAGCACTTTGAGATGTCTCAATGACGTCATAAGGAGCTATATCAAACCCAAGGATTATCATTATTCCTTCCAGGCACAAAATCAGATTACAGGTGACAGAAAAACACTCCTGCCTGTCTGCCACCCACCCACCTGGCATAAACCACTATGTGGGGACAGGTGTGGGACTGTTTGCACAACATATTTATACGGGTGAGTTCAAAGTGTATCTGCCTGAAAAAGGGAGAGATCAGAAATTAAAGGGAAAGTGCACGTGAATCTCGGGTGTGTTGTGAAGTGAAAGACTAAAAGCATTCCACGGCCAACTTGCTAAGCCTTTTCCGAAACCTTAAAGAACCTAAAAAACCATGACAATGGGCAGAAAGGGAAATGATTTGGAGAGTACTAACTGTAAGATTATATTTGTGACACTAACATCCTGTTCTTTTTGGCTACGGCTGTGAGACTTCCTGTCAAGGGTGTGCTCTACAAGGAAACGCTGCTCTGAAATGCAGAGAAGGATCTGTCACCGAATTGTTAAATCGAAAGTTCCTTTAAGACTAGATTCAACATTAAAGTTTTATGAGACATTTCAACTTCATAAACTGCTATAACAATTCCTTTCAGGAGTGCCAACACCCTCAAAATAAATTTACAGTCAAAACTTTCTTTTTTAAGCCACATACATCTTTTACTGTATTAAAAACCTTTATAAAACATTTTCATTTGTTTTCATCTTTTAAACATTTTCAACTATTTTCTCTTTGGCTATCCTGATTTCTTGCCCTCTATGCTGGCTTAATCTTCCTCTGCTAGTTTGTGTGTCCAAAAGCTAATGACTAGGGGTATCTAAAATATAGTGACAAAGGGCTCTAAAAGACTACGGGATCTAAAAGAGGATTTAGGCGAAACTATATGTGCAAAGCAGTAGTTGAATCAAGTAGTGTAGATGCACTTAAGAGGAAGCTGGATATACACATGAGGTAGAAGGAAATAGAAGAGTATAGGATGGAGTAAGTAGGGGTGGAGACTCGTGTGGCGTAGAAAACACATGGACAGATGGGCCAAATGGTCTGTTTCTGTGCTGTACAATCCAGATAAATCTATGTGTCTGCATATCTCTTTCTACCTTGCATTTTAAAATTTGAACACAGAGGTTCCATTATTTAAAACTCAAGCTGTTTCTTCCCTCCCCTTCCTCCATCAACCTGCTCACCCTCACACCAGCCACTGCTCCCAGTAACGCTGAGCACCACCACTGGATATCTTATCAGGAACGGGGAACACTGAACCAGGACAATTTTTTTAGTGGGATTGGCCTGCTATGAATTATATGGGAATGAGTGCAGCAGACAGTTTATAATAATCAGAACTAGGCTGGTAGTCTGGTCTGAGCTAGGTGTGAAGAGGGTAAGCACATGTTTAGCACTCACTTCTAATAATAATCTTCCAAATAAAATTGGTTACTCACTCCATGTTTGTTTGGGGGACACTGCTGTGTGCAATTGGTTGCCATATTTGTCAACAAAATACACAGTCAATCCATTTTAAAGTATATCCTGTGAAGCGCTTTTAGACGTCTCAACAACTTGATCAGGTGCTACACCAAGTACATCGAGTACACCAATTATTACTATTATTTGTAAGCGAACACATCAACCAATTTGCACAAAGCAATGTCCCACATACAGCCATGAATTGAATGACAATTTGTAACCAGGAGACTGTTGTCCAGGTTACTTCTAGTTTAAATTTGATCCTGATAGGAACTCATTAGGAAATGGGATAGTGGAAATCGGGAGAGAGCAGCCAATGATTATTTTTAAAATATTGCTTTACCTGATGGGCTCCAAATAAAGCCTGGGTAATTTTTACTGACTATCAGTAAAAACTGAATATTTATAAAAATGCCTTGGGCGCAATTACAAACTATAATACACCACTACAGAGCCAGTTTTACCCGTTGTACTGGAATTTTAATGTCAGATGTACACCATTTTCTTTCTTAGGACACGTTGATTGGTGCAGTCACTGTTTTAGTATCAGTGATAGATAAGACCCTGAGAACTATTGCTATGGCAACAGGCATAGGTAGAAATTCCATCTAAAATTACATGTCAGAAAATAATGGGATTTTCCCCGTTCAGTTAAAAATCACTGAATGGGTTTAGTATGCAACCTTTCTGGGTATGTTAACGTAGTCCTTGACACTCCCACTTCATATCTCCTCTCTTTGCTCTCTGCAGCCATCACCAGAATAAATATTTTGAAAAATTTGCTCCTGTCGCAGAATCCCCTTCTGAAACCACCCAAATATGGAAAACTATTATATTTTCACTTTAAGCCTAAGAAAGCTGCAATAACAACTTTCAGTTATACAGTGCCCTTCATGTAGAAAAGCATTTTGGAGTAGAGGTGATGTAGGCGTGGCTGGAGAGTTGGGTCAATGTGTATAATATCTTCGATATGTAAATCAGAACGATAAGAGTTTAGTTGACTTAAACCATCTCGGATATGTCAAGAGATTGGTGGTAAAATAACGGTAACACATGAGAGATGTGATAATTATAAACTGAACACTTTGTAGTAATACTCCGCTAATCATGTGACCCATTCTTTAAGGTATCACCAATACTAAAAAACCCTCTGACTTCTAGGGAATGGTTTCTGCTGGATTTACACCCTGTTAAATCAACAAAACTTTTGCATTTTGCAAATCTAGCTCGGATGGCCTTTTCATTGTTTGTTTAGTTTGTTTAAACAACATTGTACAGTTTTACAATTCTAATTATTTTTTCAGCTACTATCCAACAAAGAAGCATAAAATCTGTGCTCTCCCAGTCTGATTCATGATTCTTCAGGTCGAGGGACTTAGGCAATGTATTCAACTCTGCTAAGGAGTGACCCTAATTGCGCACCCATCCCACAAGGGCAACAACACTCCCTTAAGAGAGACATATATCTCAAAAAAAAATGTTACCTCTCAGATATTGAGTGCATGTTGCTTCGCTGGTTTGTTTACATTCTTTTTTCGTTTTGTCGTCTGGGGCTGGTTTTGGCTGCTCCTTCTGGCTTTTATTTGGGAGCATGGGCTGCTGGACGCTCTTACTCAATGTGTGTTGCCTTTTAGGCATGGCCTGGGGAAACCCGAACATGAAGAGGGATGAGAAGAAGAGAAGACCAGCACACAGCAGGAAGCCAGCCCACCAAGCGCCAATCCACCGAGGATCATCTTGGGTGATGTCCAATTTTGCTGAAAGAAAAAATAAACTCTGTAAATTGTGTCTGTACCATTGCTACCTGTTTTCTTTAAATTGCCTGTTTATTGTTAATCTACTTTCTAGCTCTTTCCCAATATCTATTGCTTTACTGCTCAGATGCTTGTCCAGTTGCCTATTGAATAATTCTAATGATAAGTTAACATTAGCAAACTTTCCATTACATTAGTAATAGTCTGTCATCATTTTGTTACACAATGATAGTAAGAATCATTCCTAATTTTAATAAAGCCCATTGTAAATATGTATTGAAATGATCTTTAGTTTCTGTGATCAATGTATATCCAATTCCCCCCTTTCTCATCAAGTCAATAGATTCGGCACTTCCCCACCTCACTAAAATTCCCCGTCAATACTCTCTCTAGGTTTCATATTGCTAAGCCACTTGCTGTCACTTGGATCCCCAGCGGAAGTGACTTAACAAGGGGTCACAGTTGAAACCTGATCCTGGATGTCCCAGAACTGGTTGAATTTGCTGGAAACCCAGTTGGTCAATCTCACTGGTTTATGTCACTCCTATATTTGGAGCATGGTAAATGGTCCAACAAAGATAGGAGTACAATGTGTTCAAATTGCAGCTTATCTTTTCCATGTGTGATAAAAATCTCAATAGGAGGTTCTTATGCAAGTACAACTATCTTGGTTCAGTGTATGACCTTCCCATCCTTCCCTATACTGTTGCCTTCCACCATTTACCAATGATAGGGTTATCAGGTGACCTTCTCCTGGGACGCAATCAACACTGTTTGTGAAGTGGCCACTAGGGGCCATGAAAGAGCAACCTCAGGTGGTAGCCTCAGGCGTTTCCTTACACTGATACTTCCACACAGCAATTGGGAGTTTGTCCAACAAGCAGTTTAGACTGCAAGTCTGCACCTTACTATTGCAGCATTATTTACTTTAATAATAAACGAGTCATCTTATTTCGATTCAAATAGGAGATTGCTTCATTCTTATTCTGGCCATAGGTTTCGTTGAGCTGAGACCTCAGTACAGCTAATGTGAGAGCATGAAGCAGCCTAGAAACACCTACGGGTGGCAAGTTGACAGAATTCCTTCAGCATTACAATGGTTACATGTCCCCGGGTTGAGTGTGTGTTTATAACAGTATTCACAAAGTTATATACAAGAACACTCACTGACGTCAATGAAGATAGCATCCACGTAAATCGTTGTAAACAAGGAGCCCAGCATAAACCCAAAAGCAGGGCCAAACAGCATGGTGGTGAACAGCACACCTGTGGAAGAGAGAAAAGAACAAGGCTTACTAGAAATTCTAAACGTAAACAACTACATGATGATTAGAGCCACTATTACGTGGTGATATTCTGCAAGAATTTACTGTCATGAGGACGTGTCAAAGCCCTTTACAGAAATTATTGCAAAATGTAGTAACTGTGTATCATGTAGGTTTAAGTTTCTGCAGAGCAATGTCCCACCAGCAGACATGAAATGAATGAACAATTTTATTTGGGGGATTGTTGGCCGGGACACCGGGATAAACTCCCTTCTCTTTTCGAATAGTGCCATGGGATCTGTAATATCCGTCTAAACAAGCATCCAGAAGCTTGCTTTAAAATGGCATCCAAAAGACAGCATCTCCACCAATGCAACAACAAGATATATTTGTATAGCGCCTTTCACGTCGGGAGGACGTCCCAAGGTGATGGACAGGGTACAGCATTTCAGACCCAAGCTGGGGTCCGGGGGTGGGGGGGGGGTAAGGGAGGAGAGGGGAAGGGGGTTGGCTGATGGCATGGTCGAAGAGGAGGGTCTTGAGGCAGGAATTGAAGGAGGCTAAGGAGGGGGTGAGGCAGAGTGACTGGGGGATGGAATTCCAAAGGTTGGGGGCAGAGTGGCTGAAGGCTCTCCTTCATGGTGGGGCAGGTGGGTCGGGGGACGTGGAGCAGGCCAGAGCCGGCTGAGCGGAGGGAGCAGGCGGGTTGGTAGGGGGTTAGGAGGTCGCAGAGGTAGGGTGGGGCGAGGCCATGGAGGGCTTTGTATGAGAGGACCAGGGTTTTGAACTGGATCCTCTGAAGGATAGAGAGCCAATGGAGTCGGGCGAGAATGGGGAAGAAGGGGTCACGGAGTTTGGTGCGGGAGAGGACACGGGCTGCAGAATTCTGGATTATCTGCAGCCTGTGGAGGGAGGAGTTGGGAAGGTTGACAAGCAGGGCATTTGCAAAGTCGAGCCTGGAGGTGATGACGGCATGAACAAGAGTTTTAGCGGCCTGAGGGGTGAGGTAGTGGCGGAGTCGGGCGATTTTACGGAGATGAGGGAAGGCAGAGCAGGTTATGGCTTGAATGTGGGGGAGTAAAGACAGTTGAGGGTCGAACAAGACATCGAGGTTCCTGACTGGCTGGTGAGTTGTAGTGTGCAACCATGGAGGTTGATGTTGCCAGAGCCTGAGGTGCTGAGGCGCTGACGTGAGCCAATCAGGAGGGCCTCAGTCTTGTTCACATTCAACTGTTGGAAATTTGCCCTCAACCAGGACTTGATGTTCGACAGACAGTCTGTCAGGACAGCAGTGGTCCTGGAGTTGAAGGTGGAGGCAGAAAGACAGAGTTGGGTGTCATCCGCATACATGTGGAAGTTGCAGCACTATGCAGCACTACAGTGGCAGCCCAGACTAGAAGCCTAGCATGGAGCTTGAACCCACAGTCTTTTGACTCAGAGGCACCAATGTTACCATTGAGTTAAGCTGACACATATATTATATATATCTACATACCCTAGTTAATTTTAATTACAGAATAATTAAGCTCAATGCTTAAGATGGACACCCAGGGTATGTGGGGAGAGAGATTTATAAACTATATATGTCACTCTGAGACGCTATCCTGCGTGGAGATTGCTATATAAGTGCAAGTTGTTGTTTGTTTTATATATATGTAACACACACACAGTCAAAAAGGTAGGATGTGATAGTTATCACCTTTGATAATCAGCAAATCACATGCTGCATTTTTCACCCTTACATATTTCACAAAAAATAAAAAGATAATTTAAATGTAACGTAACAGCTCTTAATTCCTTCAGCCTTCAAGCACGAGCAGAAACTTCAAAGCATCAGTTTTACGCCCAAATGAAAATGTTTGCCACTGAGCACAATGGTAAAATCATGTTAATGAAAGGGCTCACTCGCCCATAAAACACAGAGGTCTGCATATCACAGTAATGGAGGCAAGCATCAGTGTAAGAGCTTCCACTCTTCACACTTATTAACAGTACTATTGTATAGTCAAGGCTAAATCTAGTCATTTGAATCCTGAAATTTCTTGTAGGCTTAGCCTGAAGAGCATTATGTTAATATTTTAGACCATGCAGGCTTTTGAAAATAAAGTGTACTTAAATTCAGGCTTAATTTAGAAGCAGTTCAAACTGTCTTGCAAATTAAGGGTACGTTTAAGAATTTTCTAAAATTTTGCACAATCGTTAATTTCAATCACAATGTCTTAAGGCTAAGTACATTAAGAACTTTAGGTCTCTAATTTCCCCTCAGATTTAATGTGAAGGATCTAATCATTGCGAAAAAAAAAAGCACAGGTAATCAAAAAAACAAATCACAAAGCATTTACACAATTGTCACTGAAGAAGGAAAGTAATGAACTGTTCTAGAATCTGGACTAGAATCATTCACCTTGATTTTCATCTTGTTCAGTGCACCCAGTTGGGCTCCATTATAGATACTCTCTCTGGAAACAGACCAGAGAAAGATCACTGCTGTCCATCTCAAAGAAAAACAAATCCTACACTACTCATACCTTTAAAATTAATTATTTGTCAAATATTTACAGATCTAATTCCTTTTTAAATCTACTAACACAACCGGCCTCCATCACCTGGTTAAACAATTATTGCACCCTGTAAAATTATTAAATCCACACTCTTCCTCTCTGAGGAACAGGCCATTTCATTTTACTCTCTAATGAGACCAACCAACACGATAAAACAGGATGTTTTCTTGATTTTAAGGATTGCATGGATTAATATTACATCCAGCAAGTGTTATTAATATTAAATTCAGTATGGGTTATTATTCTTAAACAGGGTTTATTATTGGTATTAAACAGACCGTGGATTATTGGGATTAAACACAGTGGATTATTGGGATTAAACTCAGCATGGGTTATATTAAGCACATTTCCACCTTCTACCCCCCCAACCCCAACCTCCATTGATTTAGAAGTTAACATACTTCAGTGAAACATTTGGTTATTTTAATCCACAGTAGTATTCCTATATAGTATTCCAATCATAACCCAGGGATTCTGTTTTCTTCAGAGTGCCTTAATAACCTATGGATGTCTGCCTCTTCCTTGGGAATCACACTTGGGTGTATACCTACAAGAGTTAAAAATACCTAAATTTAACCCTTGGATGACATTGGCTAAAATTGGCTACTGTGATACAAACACAAAAGCTCAAATTTTCACACAATTAATACTGTTGCCTAGTTCATGATTTAGTTTTATGATTAGAATAGCATTTGGTAACTACAGATGGGAAGATACTGTACATATATCTATGTATTCAAAATTTGGACATTTAAATGTTGAATTATTAAAGCTAGGCCAGTGGATCAAGCACTAAATCATCCGTGTTTGCCTACCAATCCAGTCACCTCACTTCACAGAAAAATCATGTGAAGCCCCTTTGAAACGGCTCAACAACATACAAATTCACTGTACCAAATGCCAAGATTATATTATATATATAATAGACACTCATGTCGACATGGCCTATGTTTTCTGTCACATTCAGAGCTATGGCAGCAAATCACTTTAAGAAAAATGCTCAAGTGAAACATATTACATTTTAGCAAACTCCATGTCAGCCTGGCGCAGTGGTAGCACTCACCTCTGAGTCACAAGCTTGTGGGCTCAAACCCCGCTTGGGGTCTTGAAATCACAAGTCTAAATTGACATTCCAATGCAGTGATCAGTTGGACGTTAAAGATCCCATAGCAGCATTAGAGAAGGAAGTTTCTCCTGATGTTGTGGTCCATAAATCTCCCAAATAAAATTGATCAAATCACTCCATAGATGTCTGTGGGACATTGCTGTGCACAAAACTGGCTGCTGCGTTTTGGCCACAAAAATACACAGTCAATCCACTTCACACTGTATCCTGAAGTGCTATGAGATGTCTCGACGACATGAAAAGGCCCTATACCAAATGCAAGGATTATTATTTATTATTGTAAACTAAACATGTCCATTAGCCCGACAAAGGTTACAGCATCAATACATGATGTGGGAAAACTATCAGCTGAGTGTTCATAAATGTTCACGTTCATAACAATATTAAAAGCAATAGACACTTATTGTTTTGAATGCATTGATACCTACTGATGAATTTGGTATGGTACAGACCTAAGGCAATGGCATGGTTTTCTGCTTCAGTAAAGCAGCTTCTAGCACAGTCTCAGGACAATGGCTGAGCCTCTCTGCACCACACTTGATGGCATTTCCCATCTTCATTCTAACACTCAGTGGATGGAAATGCTGAATAAGTTGTTATAATCTGGGGAGTTTTACAGATGTCAATATTGTCAGTATTAGGATATGTAATTCCCAGGGGGACACCTGAATCCATACCCCTCTCACCTCAGCCCACCCCACCTAGAATTTATGTAAAATAGATACTAATTATGCTAGAAACCTGAAACAAAACCAGAAATTCTGGTCGTCCACAACAATTCACTTAACATCCAAAAGAGGGAGACTAATAGAGCCGTAGCATTTCAGTTCTGATGAAGATGTTATCCTGGGTGAAGGGCGCTATAGCAAGTTGTTGTTATTGTAGCCTGAGATGGAGAGGATTTGTGATATGCTATTGGGAGATGCACTCCTACAAATGTCCGAGTCGATAACTACTGGGAAAGATCATCTCTCCCACCTCCCTGCCGGACGTTTTGGAAAAAACGTTTCATCCAAAGCCACTCGTGCAGCTATGGAGCTTGCTGGCCGTGTGTTTGATGCTACTATGCAGATCCCAGCATCCCAGCACCAATTCAGGGAACACTGTCTCAATTCTCCTCTTGAAGAATTCATTGATCACTAATCAAACTGCAAAGACACCGGCATCATCAGCCTAATAAGCTTCCCTGTAACTGGGCTCCTCAATTCATACAGCAAGGGCTGACCAACGTTGTTCAGCTTTGACCGTATCTACAGTCACTTTACTCCTCCCTCTGCACCTACCCTCTTGCTTGACATTTGTGAAGCAATGCGAGATGTTACTGAGGAATAGGGAATTCAGGAATTAATTTTAGACCCGCAATGCACAATGGTTTTTAATTTGTGTCAATTTCAAGAATGTTTTGGATATTTATCACATCAAATGTACTTGGATGTACCAGAGGTATACCCTCCCCCTACTCTTCCAGCATTGTGCTAAATAGCAGCAGGTTCGTAGCATTGGAATCTGACTCCTGGATCATAGCTTCGCACTGCTGGTCAGTGGGATATTGGACACCCTGAGGTTTTCAATTACTGTAGTTAAAAAAAGTATTCCACTAACCGGCAAATGAAAGCTGTGATCCATAAGTTGGAGATTCATGGACATTACCAAAGGGAATTAGCATCAGGTAGGTCCTCCCCTGACATATTCAATGTGATAAATATTGAATCTTCCGCTAAAAGGACCTGAATGTCTTTCTGTGAATTGAGGCTCTAGATTGAAATTTCCATATGGTGAAACTACAGCAAAGACTCAGCCAGCTGCACCACATTGCTCCCTCCTCACTGCCATATGTCTGCTTGGGTCTATGCCAATATTCACACACACTTTGCTGACCAGACGGTAAACCCTCGTGTGAATTTGTTTTTTTTTTAAAAAAGGAAATGTCTGATTTATGTCGATGCGGAAAGTGCATTTTCCATCTTTAATTAATCGTGCAGCAGAGACGGGCTCCCAAAGAACAATTTAATGAATCTGCTTCTAAACCTTGGCTATCCATAATATTACTGATTTTGCCATTGCTGTTTTATTTGGTAATAACACCATCCAGTGAGATATACGAACAGTTGAAACAATAATAAATCCTTGTATTTGATTTAGTGCCTTATTACGTCGTTGAGACGTCTCAAAGTGCTTCACAGTACATAGTGTAACCTGGTGTATTTTGTGGGTGAATGCGGGAGACAATTTGTGCACAGCAATGTCCAACAAACAGTCATGGAATCAATGAACAATTTTATTTGGGGGATTGTTGGCCAGAACACCAGGAGTAACTCCCTTCTCTTTTTGAATGGTGCCATAAGCCAATGAGATGAAGAATTATGCTTAAAATGGTATGTGTTCTCTCATTTGCTGATCAACTAGTGTTTTTCTCATACGGAAATGGACTGTATTGGAAATGGATTTAAATGATCAAGCTAAATTCTGAATGGTCAAGTTATTTCTTGAATGGGTTTTGCTGAGCGTATGATAAAAAATATCAGTTATCCAACAAACACAGTCCAGATCTCAGCAGCTTTGAAGCAACAAACCATTGGTGACTCACAAAGTGAATATTTGCCTTCGTAACAGGTTGAAGTGTAAAATTAAAGAAAATATTTATCTTGCAATAAATTCACATTGCGACTGCCATAAAAACAAGAGCAAACAGAAGCAGGAAAGGGTGTGTTGAAAGCACTGGGGCTGGCTGATGTAAATGGGAGCAGGAGAGTCACAATGTAAGCAAGGGACCAGCTTTCCTTTTCTCAGTAAGGAACAGGAGAAAGCTATGTTTGCTGATAATACCAATCAAACCCTCCCAAACTCGCATGAATGCACAGCTTGCCAAAAGATTCGTGATTTGTTTGTGACAATGACAATGTATCCGCCTCCAATAATGGACATTTCAAAGCTCCTGAAACAGCTTACAAGCCAACACCAACAATTTATCCAGCACTGTTCATATCAGGAGGAAGTCTCAGAATGCTTCATTATAGGTGACTGGGCACCTGAACTGGGAAAGGCAGCTAATGGGTAGGGGTGTATGTGGGACAGATGAATGAAAGGGTGTTGAAAACATAGGCAGCCTATCAAAGTGGGGAGTGAGGAGGTTAAAACGGAGAGATTCTGGATTGAGTTGCGCAGAGTGGGGACAGAATGGCTGAAACCTCCCCCATTAATAGGGGGGTGGAGCCGGCGGGGATGTGAAGCAGCCAATTGACTCCATATGAAATTGAAAAATGTTATGAATGCAGCTGGAGAACAGGTTATTTCTGGTGAAAACAGTTCGGTGACAGGAGTAAAGGAACAATTTCTAAAAATGTTTTACAAACACTGTGATTGATGGATTGATGCAACTACATGTCTGCAATCAGTCAGCTCAAGAATGATCTTTTCAATCTCAGGTGGGCCATTAGGTGTACCAGCAACCAGAGGTGACCTATTTGATTTAAAGAGAAAATCCACACCTTCCCATGATGTCTATCACCAAACTGTGATTTACAATGAGCCATTTCACTTGCTGTGGACTTAGCTGTGTGGACTAAGTCATTGAGAACAGCATCGGGGGGCAGGGGTGTAATCCTCTGGCTCATCCAGGTACATTCAGTGTGATAACTATTGGTGCGGTAAACATCAAATGTGCCACTAAATTAACCCTATTGAATCAGGCAATGGATTCATTGCACCTCAAAGTGTCATAGGCTGCCTATATAGAAACAAGCGATGGTGACTGCATTTAACAGATAGTATCCCATACAAATAGACGAATGGTGGGGCAACTTGGAATTTCCTAAAAGTCAATTTTAGACACCAACTTTGCAGAAATAAAATGTTACAACTGCAGAGGGAAAAAATCATCACAAGTATCAGCTCCATCATCAATCAATACCTGATGTCAACAAAGTCTTTCAAGATCTCTTTTTGAAAGAGATATGTGCATACATTTTAATTATCTAAATTATGCTGCTTCTGATTGATTATTCATTGGTTACAGACTGGCACATTACTGTTGCAGTTTGAGGGACAGTTGCAGCATTGTTGGGTTCAATAAACTGCTTGGCTTGTGGAGTCCCATAGCATAGTGGTTAGTGTGTTCCCTTCAGGAGGACTGGGGTTCAATTTCCTGGTGGGGAAAAACCTTAGGCAATTTTCCTTACTCAACATGCCTGTTTACTGAGCAATAAGTAGAAATCGCTCTCTGTTACTCGCTTGGCGAATCGCTCCCTGGGGGTATAATCCCTCAAAAAAAACATTTGGTCACTCAATCCACCACTGTTTGTGGGACACTGCCATGCGCATTTGGCTTCCGCGTTTCACCCACAAAATACACATTGTATTCTGTGAAGCTCTTTGAGACCTCTCAACACTGTGAAAAGGCGCTATATCAAATGCAAGGATTATTATCGTTATAATCCATTGACCAGAAACATAAAAAGTAATAGTAATTATCAGACCTATATATATGTACATATATGTAGTTTACTGACACACCACACTGCAAAAAAGTGATGAAATTATTGTTAAAGGCCTGGAATCACAGTAATGTAGCATTTGATTTTACACAGTGAAACTGAGCACCCATTCAGTTTGCTCCTCTGTTGTGCTAACCCTCTGGCTGTTTTCACACTGTTGATATGGTCTAAAGATATTTTATTTCCATTCTGACTTCTCTACATGACTGATGTGACATTGGCTGCTAGTTTCAAGGCAGCCCCCATGATCAGTTCTCATTTCTCAGCCCAGGTAAAGGCAGCTGTCTTCTTTCATTGATTTGAGTCAGCTTTTCTGTGACTAGAGACCTGTACTCTTGCCCATGAAATGAAAGTCAATCACAAATGAAATATGCCTTCAAATCAGCAGTAGGATCTGTGTGGCTGAGTGAAATGTGTGTTAGAAAGCAATATGCTGAATGAAATGAAATGTTCTCTTTTATATAGGCAATTACTACAACACTGCTTGCTACACTCGCCACCTACTCTCTATACAAGCTACTGACCAGAACTCTGAAGCCCATATCACTAGCTCCGCATCCCCCATGGATCAAATTCATGATTTTTGTCCCCAATTTCAAATGGTTCATGGCCCCACCTCACCCTATCTCCTGTGCCCCTACATCCCCGGCCGCTCCCTCCAATCAGCAAACACCCTCTCCGTTCCATCATCACTGGGTGAGCCTTCAGCCACTCTGTCCTTGTTCCCTGTGTGAGAGTCCACCCAGCGTCTCCATCCCAGAGTCAGTCTGGCTTGTCTTCTCCCTCCTCGGTTGAAAATATTCTTTAAAATCTATGTCTTCAACCCTGCTTTCGATCACCTTTCCTCTCCCCTCATCAGCTCCCCCTCTCCTCCAATTTCAAGCTCCCAATCAATCATGGCATCAGCTGGTAGCACTCTCGCTTGTTGTTGTTGTTCTGAGGATGGTTGTGGGTTCTAGAAGCGCCACATCAGGAATTTGGAATCACATATTCTAAGCTGACACTCCAGTACAGTGTGAGGGGTGGGGAGGTTGCATTATCAGAGGTGCCATCCTTTGGATAAACTGAGGCCCATCTGCCTGTTCAAGTGGACGTTAAAGATTCCACGGCACTATTCGAAAAGAGAAATGAGTGTTCTGGCCAACAGTCCCCCAGATAAAAATTGGTCACTCACTCATGACTGTTTGTGGAACATTACTGTGCACAAAACTAGCTGCTGTATTTTGCTCACAAAATATACAGTCCAATCACTTTACAGTGTATCCTGTGAAGCGCTTTGGGAAGTCTCAACAACCGGATAAGGTGCTATATCAAATGCAAGGTTTATTATTATTGTTAATGATTATGTGAAGCGCTTTGAGACATCCTCTCAAAGTGAAAGATGCTATATAAATGTAAATTGTTTTGATAAGATCATATTTTTCCTAGTTGATTATATATTCTGATGCTGTGTAAGCAGATCAATTCACAGGAACATCACGCCCTTAATCAGTTCACCAGATCAGCTACTGCATCAAAACTTCATGCATAATTTGATTCTCTTCTGTGCCCCATCTGATTAACAGCTATCTGCAAAATTAATGTTAACAGTGAGAGCTTATAGGTGTCACAGTTCTACTCTGAGAGAGCTGCAGCTTAGGATTTATCTTAAAGGCAAATTACCTCCCCAACTTTCAATTTTTCTGTAGTAGAATAAGAGACTAATTTGCTGTTCTCTTTGGGTGTTGCATGTCAAATGTTAAACATAGAATAGGTCAAGGACTGAGAAACTAAGGAGATAACGGGAACAATCAGCCACTCTGGGCCTCAACACTGAACAGAGTGATCCCCAATGTTGGATGTGAGAACAGGCAGCGCTGTGAAAATAAGAGTTTCAAATGAAGCCAATGTGATCTGCTTTCATTGATATGTTCTACATTTATAAGGAGGTGATATTTCGAGTTCCGAGATGCTGCCTCATGTGAAGGGCGCCTATAGAAATGCAAGTTGTTGTTGTTATAATGGTGTGAAAGTGCCGTGACATTATATCTTGCATTTTTCAATTCTACATTTCCAACCAATTATTCTAACTACTAGTACCTGCACTGATATTGTGTCCTTCACGCGGGGTAGCGTCTCGGAATTTCAATTATTGAATGTGTTGTATAAATAAGTTGAAGAGCTGCGGCATATTATTTGCATCCTAGGTGTAAAAACAGGTAAAGATGTTTTAAAGATATCACAACGTCTTCCTTTATTTATTGTGCTTGCCCTTTTTAGTTATTTTCCCCCTGCTTGTATCACAAATCAGCCATGAGGCCAACCAAACAACTTCTTCCTAGTCCACTACATAATAGCAAGCATCCAGAAATGTTGTGTGTTGTATGTTGCAGTTCACTGGATCCTTTTCTCTTCCACTCTGTTTGCTGCCTTGTTAATATCCAGGTTAAGTTAAAGATCTCATTGCATGGAAAACCTAGTGAGCTCTAATATTCGGGTTAGGTTAACTATGTGCAAAAGCACATGTAGAGGGAATTAAAGGGGCATTTAATTCCATAATTAACCATAGATGAACAGGATTCCAGGTAATTATGTAATCTTTTACATTTATTGACTACAATATTATATTGATAAGGGCAACTGCACATGGTTAGACCTGCAAATATTGCATCTGGGTTGTTAACCTACACCACAAATTCAATCCCAGTTTCATTGCATTTTGAAGGAAATCTGCCACAGAACGGAATTAACTTTGTTGTTCCGCGTTTCAATGATAGGAATCTGAACTCATCTGTCTCCACAGCTTGTAAGTGATAAGATGGTAGGTGAGGATCAGGTGGGTTAAATACAATGGGTCAAATGGCCTCCGACCATGTGGTAAAAATAAAAGGTATGAAGCAAGGAAATCTGCAGGGAAATACTGAAACTCAACTTTCCAGCAACACAATGCTTCTTTTAAGGTAGTCATCTGAATGAAGATTGGAATGATTGGAAAGCGAATGGCAAGGAGAGAGAGTCCTTTTCAAAGATAGGAACAAGCACAGCGATCGCTTTGAAACTGGATGGGGAACATTAATTACAAAAGGGCAGGTCCCAGCTTACATTAAAAAAATGCAAGCAATGAACGAATGGTAAATCAATTCTTGCCAAAATATCTATTATACATCCTGCTTATGTCTTAGAGAACATAATCACCAGCAGGAAAATAACACTGAAAGATGAAACAAAAACAGAAGTCGCTGGGAACACTCAGCAGATCAGGCAGCAACTATGGAGAAAGGAAAGTGAATCAACATTTTGGGTCCATGACCCTTCACCAGAACTGTTCTGACTAAGGGTTGTGGACCCGAAACGTTGACTCACTTTCCTTTCTCCATAGAAGCTGCCTGACCTGTTGAGTGTTCCCAGGGACTTCTGTTTTTGTTTCAGATTTCCAGCATCTGCAGTATTTTGGGTTTGGTTTATGCTGAAAGATGATATTAGAATATCATACATCACCTTTTTTTGTAGTTTACTTTGTTCCAGTTACTCTAGAAGCAGTGGTATTATGGCACTGTCAAAAGAGGCCACACTACACATAGGGAAAAGCAAACTATTCTTCTTAGGTTTGAGATTGAGCTTTGTCGCAGTGCTCAGAAGCCAGACATTGTAATTAATTCCCATCCCTCAGGGCTTTAAACAAGGTAATATCACTTCAGGAGTACTGCTGCTAGCCTAGCTCTTTACTAGCAACATAGTGGGCACAGTTTGAGCATAAATGCAGCTCTGATCTGTTAATTCTGGCTGGGCATGAACTCTAATACAGCCTTGATCCACTGATTCGGCATTAGCTTGAGATCCAATACAATACAAAATTACATTAGTATAGTGCCTTTTACATTGGGAGGACATCCCAAGGCACTGGTCAGTCATTCTCCCAATTCTAACACAACAAATGAGTATCTTTTTTAGAAATTTATCAAAAGCATTTGGGAAGTCTAGGTACGCCATGTTATGTAGCATCCCAGTCAAATTGAGAGGTCACCTTCTCAAAAAGGTGTATGAGGCTTGTCAGACAAATCTATCCCTTCTGAAATTGTGCCAGCTATCATTGTTTTAAGTTACGCTGTGACAATACCAATACTATCTCTTTAAGGTGTGTGTGAAAGTAATTCATCATCTTAAGATCACAGAACTATAGAATTTAGAGCACAGAAAGAGGCCAGGCAGTTCATTTTGCTTATGCTAGAGCCCTCAAATAGTTAGTTCCATTCCATGTCCTTTCCCTCTAAATGATATCCTTCTATTCTAAATACAATATTTGCCTGACTCTCTTACTAACAGTTCATTGATTGGATCTGTACTTTTTTACTACTAAAAAAAGCTGAAACAATTATAAACATGCTGTGAAGGTTCAAGATGCAGCAAATCTTGTATCTGTTACACAAGTAGCTCACCAATGACACACTAAGTTTTCCCTCTGCTGTTTAAAAACAATAAAAACAACTTGCAATTTATAAAGTGCCTTCATGTTCAGTATCAGCACAGAGAGGTTTATAGAGGCATGGTCAAAGGGGCTGTTTGTTTTGGCAGTTTTGCAGACAGATAAAGAGGAACGAGATGTAGGGATTGAGCAAGAAAGTTTCAGAGAGGGGCCGTGGGCTGAAGGCTCAGCGGTCAATGAAAAGGCAAGGGGCTACAGCAGGCCTGAGCTTGCCAAACGGATGGACAAGCAGAAAAGTGAATCTTGAGAAGATCATAGGGAAGCAGTGCAAGGATTTGTAGAAAAAAAAATCCTCTCTTTAACCAATTTGTGGTTAAAAAAGAAAATTCAACTCCCCAACTCTCATTCATCACTTTAATCACCCAGGAGGCTGATCTTATGGAAACAGCCCACAGGGCCTTTGACATTAGTTACATTCCAATTTATGAGACATCAGTAAGGAATAAGTACTTTCACATTTAGACTCAAAAGACAGACAAATACTCTAGTTCTTGTTAACCACGATCACAAACGCCTTTTGTACTGGAGAACATAAACTGCAGACTGGCTCTTGGCTTCGGGGTAGAGCTTCCAATCTAAATGTGCATGTTACAACTTGAACTCATAAACTGCATGTTTCGGCTCATGAAGGCACATTTTCTGGCAATCTGACCAAGCCCTTGAATAAAGAGATGCAGCTGCTATTTGTAACACGTCAGACAAACAAGCCAGAGCGCTGCATCCAGTATGGATCATACCACCACTGTCAGCCAATCACAAAATCGCCCTAATGGTACGAGAAACCTCTCAACCATAAACAACAGTAACTTCCTATGGGTTGTGGTTTGACTATCCTGTGAAATGGCTCGTAAATTAGCTCTTCAAGATTACTCACAGAACAAGGCCAACTAAAAATGAGTCACTTTGAGAAAACAAACTGCTAATAAACTCGCCGCAATATAAAGAGCTGTTCAGTTATCTCCTCGAAATTCTTCACATGCACCGGTCCTTCTAGGGAGTCTGTAACCCAATGTTACTTACAGGCCAATAATCTCACTTAAGGTATCTGATAAAATACTCAGACTAAAAAAAGCTGTTTAGATTACACGCACAAGTATCTGAGGGCGAGTTAAAAGTGTGAATCAGTGAGTGATTCACATTAGACGTATGGTTTGACGTCAAGACAGGGGCTTTCCTCATAATGTGTCATAGGTAATCCAGCGAGTTTGAGAGCTCAGGAATCAATACCAAATGATTCTTAATAAAGTAAAACATGGGAGTGGAGGAATGAGGTATGTGACACGATAATTAGCATGAGATCCTCAACATCCTGAAGAACAGGTTTGAGACTGAACACCCATGGATTTGCCCAGCCCATCTGAAGATTTAATATTGCCGAAATACTGTTTTCAATGAGTAAATGAGCAAGACCTGCCATTGCTGGATTACGGGAGCAGCAATTCCATCTTGCTTTACCAGATAATAACCTTAAAGTTGATAAATAATGTCAGTAGGCTTCCTGCATGGAGCGCAATGCACAGGAAATGACATTATCAGCAACTTGATTATCCAGAGAATGGCCGGTTGTTAGCGTGGGGAAGCTAATAACTCACCAATATCCGGGTCAGCAACGGTAACCTGGTGTATCACACTTCCAGTTAGCACTGACCCACAGTACACCTGCGTTCTAAGCAATCTGCATTCAACCCCCTGGGTTCCTATAACAGCATACCCAGTACCTCCTTAAGGTCCCCTCTGATGTATTGTTCCCAAAGCTGAAAAACTTCAGTTTTTCTAATCCTCATTATTCCTCTTTGCACTGTTTCTTGAGTGCGGGCAGCCCCGTTATGTCACAGTGACCAGATGCGGCCTGATCAGAGCATTGTACAGCTCGAGTATAAAAATCTGGGGATTTCAACTCAATTTATTTGGCAATGTGGTGCAGCATCCTGTTTATTGCTGTCCTGCACTGTTTTGACACGGTGAATGACGAGTCAAATAAAAGCCATGGGTCTCTTTCAATTCTCCAGTGAATCACCACTGGTTTCTGAGCTAATAACTGCGGCATTCTTCAGTTATCACTGGGTCCTGATGGACTTTGATTGGATTATGCACACACAGACCTGCGTAACCAGCACTGATCGATTGCTATTATATTGTACTGTGATAAAGCAAACCAATTGCACTCAGCAAGCAACTTTCCTCCGAGAGAGCAGGCCAAAGCTTGACAAACCGCTAATCTTTGTTCTACTGTACATGTATTCGCTGTGCAGTTTTATTGATAAATAGATTGAGCTATCGGACCAGAACCCCAAGCAGTAAATGCACGCAAATAGCAAGCTGAGACCTGCTTCCCCATCTACATTTATCCAAAGACTTATGAATTCAGTCAGAATTTCTCCTGATGAGAAATGATTGTTTAGTATTAGGGGGTAGTGCAATCATTTGTGGAGGCATTGCATTATAGAATCATAGAAAAGGAAGCCATTCAACACATTGAGTCTACACCATCTCTCAAAGCTCAGAACTGTACATTAACAGATTGCAAGACACGGGCTGGCTATCAAAATCATATTGCTCACAATTTGCAGTATTGTTCAATGCCTGGTCAATCTGCTTTTATTGTATCTGAATTCAGTGTTTTACAGAGCATAGCCAATTTCTGATACACAGGTATGTGAATGGGAAATGAATGCATAGTCCTAGTGAGTCTTAACATGCACAATCAGTCTGGGAAGATATTGCTTTTTCTACACAAGCAACAACTGAGCACTGTAAAACTATGTTTAAATCTCTACACATGGTGGAGGTGAAAATATTGAATGTATCTCTGCCCAGTCTTAACCCCACCCAACTTCCAGAAAATTGTAATGGCAGAACCAATCAGGATGTTTAAAAGAGAGATGGATACAAACTTGCGAAGTAAAGATATTACAGAGTACAGAGAAAAGGCAGAGAAATGGATTAAAAGATCGGTCATGATGTAATAAAGTGATGGATACGTTCAATCAGCTGAAGAGCCAACTCTGTTACTCGGAATGCAGCTTTGTTTATGATACCGATGAGAGAAGGGTAGAGCTCAACATTTAGCATTTTTAACCTTTCTGTAACTCATAGATTTTTGCTCTAAACTGCAATGCTGGTATTATTTTGCCTTCGCAAACTCAATCAGAGCCAAAGCTGAACAGATTAGCAAGTGGAGTCTTGAGTACTGAGTGTTCTGGCTCCAGGCTCATGTGCAAATGTTTAGTAGCACAGTGGAACCCTTGGATCCAGCCTTCAAACCGAATCAGCTCATCTTCAACTCTTCAGAATCTGATTGTTCCAACTAAATGTCGCCCACAAGACTGCAAGGCATAGAAGTTGCACAATGACCCATTTTAACACAGGCAGTAAAACCTCCGGGCTTTTGGCTAGAGGTTTAGAACAGTATCATCAATTTGTAGGAGCAGTTACAAATGTACTGGGAATGTTACAGCCTTCCCTTTAAAATTTCAGGATTCGTAAGTCCATATACGGCCACAAATGTCCCTCATCGACACGCTCCTGTCCAATATCCTGTATGGCTGATTAGTTCAAAGCCGTTTCACTGCCCATATTCAGTATTCTGCGGAGCTCTGTTTGCTCGTCATTACTGGTTCCAATATTGCATTACCCTACACTAAAGCACTATGAAACCTATATGAAAGAAAATCTTGCATTTTCATGGTATCCTTTCTTGCCGAAACATCTCAAAGTGCTTCACAAATAACTACCGTCCCATGTAGTGACTGTTAATGTAATACAAATGCAGCGGGAATACCAACAAGGCAATACAAGCAGCCATGAGGTGAACGATCAGTTACAGGACGAACCTATTACAACAGTGTTTCGGGTCCAGAAAATTAAACGCAGTGTTAACAATATAAAAATGGCTACAGTCAGCATTTCCAGGTTGTGATGCCCTCATTTCCTGTTCACCGCGCATCCACAGCATGCAGGATGCTCTGATGGCAACACTTCACAAATTACTTTGTAGTCTGGAAGATTATTTGTCAGGACACCGGGAATAACTCCCTACTTTTTTTTAAATAGATTCATGGGATCTTTAATGTCCATCTGAAAACAACTAGATGGAAACTTGGTGTAACATCTCATCTGAATGGCAACACCTCTGACAATGCAGCACTCCCACAGAACTGCACTATTGACCAGAGTAAAAGGTACAACAGAGGGAGGGAAGCACTTCTAGTTTGTGTGTTTGAGGAAGAGGTAATGGTGGAAATTATTTGAAGAAAGTAATGATGAAGGTAGAAGGAAGTAGATGTAGACTGGCATATCTGAAGCCAAGAAAGAACAAGAAAGGAAAATTCTGAGGGATTGCTTCCTTCCTTAACACTATGTCCACTGCCTTTTTTGTTAGCTTCAGCAATATTTTTGAACGTGTCAGCAGAATCAGAAGCACTTCTTTAATCGGTGTGATTGTGTCATTGTAATTGACTGATAATGTGATCATGGCCTGAAACTATGTTAAAAATGCAAAGAGAATGCAAAATAATACGGCACTCTAAATACAAGTCACACCATCAACATTGACGGTCAAATAAATACACAAGCTGTTTCACCAGATAGAAGGTCAAATAGATAAGAGCAGACTGAACATCAAGTTTGTCAATCTTCAACCCTGTCCTCACAAAACAATGCAGACAAGTTCCATTACTGCAATTCACCCTTGTCTCAAAAATGTTTACCTCTGAGATCTCTCATTTCAAGTATTTTATGTTTTCTGATCTTAAGCTACATTTTTCTTAAGTACATGGGTATCTCAGTACAAAAGAAGCAAGATAAAGAGCTCTTTCAATTTGTAGCCCATTATTTCTCATCTTACCAAAATTGTCAATGCTGGTGGTTGCAAATGGGCTCTATCCATGGTGTTCTTCTAGTCCTAATTTATATGTTATCTCTTGGTCATACCATTTGCAAACATGCGATTAGGATCCATAGAAAAGCTGGTGAAACAGAACTCTATATCTCCACCACTACTCTTGATTCCAGGACTGTTGCCATTTTGTCTATCTGTATATCACTGCCTGCATAAGGTGATGTGCAACCAGAAAAAACAGAATTTTCTACTGATCTAAAACTGTAGGTCAAGATCTCGTCTGTTTCAGGCTCTAAAACATTCATTACCTTCATGCCCCCAGCAATGTCTCCCAGTACCCAAAAGTTGATGTTTTAGACCTTTTCTTGCTTTAAAATTCTTCCATGGTCTTCCCTCATCCAACTAACATAGTCTTCTCCAGCTCTACACTCCAGCATGGTCTGTTGTTCTCCACATTCTGTTTGTTTCTCATTCAAGTGGTCAGTATTATTTTACTGTACTCTAGAATTCTTATCCAAAAAGTCTTTGCTTTCTACTCTCTTCCTGCTTTCAAAAACATCCAAAGCATATATCATTTACACAATGCCTTTGGTTAACATCTTTAAATCTCTAAATTTCCCTGTTGAATGTTCATCATTACATTTATTAAGTGCTATGAGATGCTCCTTTATCTGGAAAGTGTTTTATAAATGCAAGTTGTATTGCTATAGTTGGAACTGATAGAAGGTCAGATGCAAAATATTAGTCTATATTTCTCTTTCCCATGTCTATTTGCACCATTCACAGTTTCTATTTCATGCTATCACACTATCACCATATTGGTGAATACATCTAAATGCTGGATCAAAAGATCTCAATGTTTGAAGTACTAAACACCAAAGGAGGAGGTGAAAGATTTGCCCTGGAGGGTTATTCACAGTAGAAGATTGGAATAAATATTTCACAGATACAGTCAATTAGACTCAGCTGTCTTCAAACAACACTTTCTTGAACTAATCTATATTTGGTATTCACATGAGGTGTGATCGAATAAAGAATTAATAGGAATGACATGCTCAGTCCCAAGTCTAAGTCTTTTCTAACAAAACAGTGCAACATATCAAAGACTTATATCATCAGAAGCTTTAATTACAAGTTCCAAACTGCTGAACACAGTCAGAATGTAGAACGAGTCTGCTGCTAGAAGCTACTATCATATGCAAATAAAATCATTACATTTCAATACAGTGGAACTATCTTATTTGTGTACTTTTTTTAACCCAGAAAAAATTATGCCCATCCATTCCTTAGTAAGTGGAAGATCACTTACAGCATAGCCTCTCAAAACTGCTGAGTGCGATAGGCAAATATGCTGGAACTATTGGAACTTTAATGAATAATTTATTGAACTAAGACAGGATATGCAAATAAGCAGGTTACAAAACATGTGTTTATGCATGCAGTTTTCAGTGTTTTTAGAAATGCTGTAAAATAAATCGGCCTATGTAATTATTCAATTTGCAATTAAGTGGGATCCACTGTATCTGTAAACCTTCAATCCAATTGCTCTGACCGGACATAGTACACAAACTGGTTTACTGGAAAAAAGAGCGAAATCACTGTGGGCCATGCTGATAACCTATTTATATTAGTGATTAGGACATTATTCTCTATTTACCAACCTTTAGGAGTTGATGCTTAGAATGGGCGATCTTCCTAAGAGTATTAAATGTGTTGGCAAGAGTCTACAACAATGCTCATTGGGTATGATCTGTTGGAAGAAATTAGTTCAAAAGTCTGAGTCACTTTAAATGATTCCATGCTTTCTGAAGGTCTTGTGGCAAACTTCAACCTATTTCTCATGTGCGTCTGACAAACACAACCCCAAGATCTGCCATGAATGCTATGCACTGAGTGCATGATGCAAATAAAAATGAATTAGTAATCCGCATTCAACCACTCACTTGTTGTAAAGGCTCAGGATAAACACTGTAAGAACACAATTCAGCAAATTATCTGAAATAAGAAAACTGTTGATATTGAGTTGATCTCAGAGTGTGGTCAGCGCAACTCACATCTTGTTACCAACAAGAGTTAATTGAGACTGTGTTATTGATGTTGTACATTCAACCCCAATATTTCTAAGACAAGTCTTATAATTACAGGGATTCCTGTCTTTTACAGAAAAAAATGTTTCCCATTTGGACAACAGAAGACAACGAGCAGGATTCTTTGATGATCACCTTGGCAGCACTATGGCTAAATGTCTCATTGTAAACTGGTGAGCACATTTACCATCCAACAGAAAAACAACCCTTCCATCTCCGCAACAGGTCTGCTGAGCTCCTGTTGTTTTTCTGCCAATCTCCAGAATATGTTTAGAGTTCATGATGTTGCAAAACTCAAAGAGAACATTAAACAGTACATGCTTACAACTCTAGCTCAGGTGCAAATCCTTGACTGTCCAGCACTTTGGGATGTTCTCCCGATGTGAAGGGCGCTATACAAATGCAATTTCTTGTTGTCGTTTGAACACATTCAAATATATATCAGATTTTCCCTCAGATTTTATCATGTTTTCCTTAGTGAATTTGCTAATTTTATTAATGATTTTGCAAAGCAATGAAAAATAGTCTGTATAGTATCCAAGAAAAGGCAAGTCTGTGAGCAAAGCTTGTCACCATTTTTATTCTGTTTTATAGTATTTGTGGGATGAATATTTCAATGTATTACAACTCAACAATAATATCAACTATATCGAGATTGGACTCTCAATTTAAATTCTTATGCAAAGGATGGCTTTTCCAACAATGCAGCTCTCTCTCAGTGCTGCACTAGAGTGCCAGAGTAAACCGTTAGCTCAATGTGGAGCTCAAACATACAACTTTCATATTGCCCTAACAATACTCCTCATTCCAGGTCCAAAAATCAGGAGTGATAGTGATAAAATAAGGTACTGAGTGTCTCACGGCTCCTGTGCTACCCAAGTTTTAATGGTAAGGGACAGGAGCTTTCAGGACCACAGAGTTCATTTGACATCTATCAGCGTTTTGGGAGCAGTGATTATTTTTGCAAACAGGTTCCAGCTGGGGTATGCTGTAAATTAGCAGGGATCCTCATCGGAATACTCATTGGAGAATAAGAGTGGCTGAGGGTGAAACATAACAGCTGGAAAAGAAGGACAAGCCTCAAAGGAGAAGCTGAAAGCCGCAAGTTCATTACAGGTTGCATAGAGAGCTGTGAATCACTTGCCATAATCTACTCCCAACAACATCCCATAATTTAATAATAAATAAATAATCTTTGCATTTGATACATCAACTTATCATATTGAGAGGCCATCTCAAAACTCTTCATAGATTTACTATAAATTCTAGGGACTGTGTTATTTAGGCAAATGCTGCAGACAATTTGCACACAGCAACATCCTACATCAGCTTTGAAGTGAATGATCAATTTTACCTGGGGATTGTTGGCCAAAGCAAGAGGAGAGACTCCCTTTTTTCAAATCATACCTTGGGATCTTTAATGTCCACCTGAACAGTGCTCCAAAACATTACCCCTATGAAGGGAGCTAGATAAGTGCAAGTTGTTGTTGTTAAATGGGCAGGTGAGACTTTGGATTAACTCCTCATTCAAAGGACTGCATTTCCAACATACTCCAGTATCATAGTGGAGTGTTAGTTCAAATTCCTAACGTGGTGTTTAAACCCGCAACTTTTTGACTTAGGGCAAAAGTGTTATCAACTGAGACAGGGTGACACAATGCATAAAATAGATGGCTTTGAGCAGGTGTGTGGAAGGAACTGATATATGCCCCTGGCTACAGATCTGCCAGTGAATTGACATCACCCTAAACCACTGGGTGCCCAATTAGTGTTATTAGCTCCACTGCAAATAATATGTACCTGCCTGTATATTCTTGCTCCGTGTATTTCCCTAATGAATTTCACCGTCAGTATGTGCCTCAAGAATTTTTGCAAAAACAAGATAATTAGAAAATTAAGAGAAATAATCTGCTTCCCAGCTTCAAAGGACATAAAGACTCATGTGTCAGCCTGACCTGTAGAGGAGGTTTTACATGGATACTTGGCAGGATTTAGCCCAGATTAGGCCACTTGTTCTGCCTGTGAACAAAACCACCACCTTCTTTAATTAAGAATCAGCAAATAACTAATACAATAATGATCTTTGCATTTGCTAACGCACCTTTCACATCGGGAGGATATGTTGTGACTGTGCATTTTGTAGCCACTTTGTCCCACGAACAACCACAAAGTGAATGAACAATTTTATTTGAGGGATTCCAGGCCAGGACAAATACAGCCAAACAAAGCAGTTAAATTCTTCAGGGTATGGGTAGAGGGGGGTTAGATGTGGTATGTAATGTGACAAATATGACAAGAATTAACTTCCCGTGTCACAATTTTCATCCCATGTCCTTTAATAAGATGACACATGTCAATTAGTGCTCACCAACCTTCCAAATGCATGTATAGCTCGTACCCTTCCGGTAGAAGGGAAGAAATTGAGTACAGAGGAGATTAGCATCAAATCATCAGATTAACACAAGATGCCGAGTTGCTTACAGCTCCTGTGTCTACGTGCCTGATACTGGCAGGGAAGAGTGTGTCAGTAAAGGAACATAGTTCAGTGCCATTTTTAGATTGCCAAGAGCTGTGATTATGTTTGTAAGCAGGTAGCAGCTGAGCTCCAATATCAGTGAGCGGAGATCCTCGTGGGTGATACTGAGCAAGATCCTAATTTCATTTGCCAAGACATCTATTCTTTAATTGGATTCCAACCATTTCTCACTGTGTGGCCAGCCAGTAGAGCCTGTGATTGAGGTAGACTTTAAATATGGATCAATCTATTACAAAATAAACCAGCGCATGAGATTCTAAATTTACAGTGCTTTTCCTCACACAATGATCTTCGATTGCGTGGCTCTGAATTCTCTTTTTGCCATTCAGAATCACCAGACTGCTGAGGCTCTGCTGTTATCTGGCTGGAATAATAAACTTTGCACTCGATATAGCGCCATTTCGTCAAAACATCTCAAAGCACTTTACAGGATTCACAATAAAGTGCAGTGACTATTTGTACACAAAAACCCAGCAGTCAATTTGCACACAGCAATGTCCCACAAACAACTATGAAGTGAATGATCAATTTTATGTTGGGTAGTGTTTACCAGGGCACTGCAAGAAACTCCCTCCCTTCTCTTTTGTTACCCAAATACGCAGACAAGATTTAGTTTAATGTTTCGCCCGGGGATGGTACCTCTGACAAAGCAGCGCTCCACTCAACAATTCATTGAGTGTCAGCCTATACCTTGTGAGCTCAAAGTCCTGACATGGGACTTGATCCCACAACCTTCTGACTCAGAGGCAAAAGTGCTACCAATTAAGCCAGGCTGACATCTAACAGTTCTCAAGAGCTGTAGTTCCTAAACAGAACATTCTGCCACACTATCAATTTGAGATGTTCTTTGGCAACTGTAAACACTCTCACTGCTGCATGGCAACCTCTCCTGGGAAATCACATGCAGAGCAATAAAGTAATGACAAAGGCATCTAGTTTGTGATATTTGCATGCCAGATTGGTTGCGCTGATCACAATTTCCATTTTGCAACAGTTTTTCAAAATTTGCAATTCAACAACCCCATATTTCATTGTCAATATCAGAAATTCTATATGCTGTCAATAGCATGAAGAACTTCCAGGTATTTACTTGCAGGTTAACTTGTGTAGCACAAACGTTTTAAGGAGAGGATGAGGCTTGTTTAAATGTAAACAGGATTTTATATAAAAAGGCAGGATTGGGCCACAGCAGACCAAAGGCCACAGATTCAAATCCAAATGTGTGCTGATCTCAGACAGGTACAGTTGGGTTACTGAAATTGGCCTCAATGTTTTGAGATAAGATAGGAGAAGAATAGCCAGAATAGCCGTAAGCACGGTCAAAGAGGAAGGTTTTCAGATGCGATTTGTAAAAGGGGAGAGGGGGCAAGACGGAGGGATTGAGGGAGAGTGTTCCAGAGTTTTGGGGCGTAGTGGCTGAAACTGCGACCTCCGATGGTGGGGCGGTGGTTGTGAGGGATGAGCAGGAAGCCGGTCCCAGTCGAGCGGAGGTGCTGGGTGATGGAGATGTCAGAGAGTGAAAGGATTTGAACACGAGTGTAAGAATCTTGAAGTCACCATGCACAGCAACACATTACCAGACACCGAGTCACTTCACCTGGAGACCGCATCACGTCACCGCGACACTGCATCACATCACTCAGACACTGCATCTCGTCACTAAGGAATATCGCAGGTATTGCACGGTAAATGATGTCCATTTCGAAAATTTTCACTGAACTAAAACATTCTCAGCCAGCTCAGAACATCGTGCATCCATCTGGTCAGGCTCGTCTACTACTGCACATGGTTGACAGGTAAAATTGTTACCCAGTTAGTTTTATTATTTAGTGAGAAATATGATTAACTCAGTCCACTTGCAAGGTTCACCTGCAAAGATTAAAACTTTCACTTTATTAAGGTTCTGCACATTGAACGCAATGAACTCTGGAGGATTCCTAAGAGTTACTTAAAATTCTATTCACAAACGTCAATCCAAGTTAAAAGAAAGTAAGACCTTTGCTCAAGAGGTTCTCATCACAAATAAATTCCAACCTTGGATGGGAAAACACACACACCACAAATGACTAACTAGATTCTTCTTTGGAACACAAAAAAAAGCTCTGAAGTAAATTGCAACAGAGAAAATGTAACCTTTTCAGTCAACTTAATGATTCCATTCATTCCAATCAACAGTCTGCAGTTTACAACTGATTTTAGAAGAAAGTAGGTATTTAACAAGCTGACACATGAAAACTACTCAGTATTTGAGCTGATTTAATAATAATATTTATTTTACTATTGGAGAGCTCGTAGGTTTTGGTCTCCCAACAAACTGAGCATGACTGGCAACAACTGATGAATGTGTGAAGGTCTGTTCACACAGAGAGGACTTTCTGCGTGGTGTTCTGGCTCCTGATGGATCTCTTCTCCCTTAAAAGCAGACATAAACCCTGTGTGCCATTTTTTCCTGGCAAGATTTTTTTCCTTTCCATGACTGAGGTGGATTCTCAGTTTCTACAGCATCTGGAGGGCACATGTAAGGATTCTGATGGATCCCAGGCACTGGGATCAGGCGGTGCATGAATAGTTTGCAATCACCTTCTCACTGGGACTTATGGTAAATTGTGGGATTAATAAAAGGATTTACACAGATTGAATCCTGCACTTGCACAGTTGATTCATACAAGCGACCAGAACTTCAATCAGACACCAATCTACACTGTTCTCCTGCCACTCATCGCTGAGGGATTTGACAGAATCTCAGAAATTAGATTGGACTCCGAACAGACTTCTAGTGAATCTTTTTTGGTCAAGGCTCCATTCACATATTGTACTTACACCAAATCATATATCGCATCTTCTATAGGAAACTTAATATAAATAGAGTATACAGATTGTTTTCGGTCAGCCGGGTGTCTGACACACACAGAAACCCATCATAATGTTTAAGAGAATCCAAACCAGACTGAGAGCTCCACATTATGTATACCACCTACACATAGACATTTCTCTGTGTCTGAGAGGTAAGCAAAAGTCACTTTAGAGTGGAAAGCTAAATAATGCAATGCATGGATTATTCTTTATGAAATCCAAATGTGATCTGGACAGCAAATAATTGATCATTTTGTTCTATTTACTTAATACATTGCATTTATTTGTGTTTGTTTTTTTCTAACTGGGCTATTCAAAACTCCACTTCTAACAGTTTGAACAGTGAATACATGTTCCGGCTCTGACATTTGGGAAATGGGTTCATATGTACTGTAGTTCCCTTGTCCACTGGAGCAATGTATTAATTCTCCATTCCATCTAGAAAACCTCACATTGCATTGCCTCAGCTACCTCTTATATGTAGGACCAACAAATTTAAAGCTGCAAAAATAGTTACATGGAGTGATATGGCGCAAAAACAAGCTATTTGGCCTAATTAGTCCATCAGACATATTTACAGTGCACACAAGTCCTTACCTCTCCTATTCCCCTCACCGATACCCCTCTATTCCCTCTCCCTCACATATGCAACAAGTTTTCTCTTAAATACATTGATGCCATTTCCTTCAACCACAGCTTCCAGCAGTGAA
This sequence comes from Callorhinchus milii, assembly GCF_018977255.1. NCBI lineage: Eukaryota > Metazoa > Chordata > Chondrichthyes > Chimaeriformes > Callorhinchidae > Callorhinchus > Callorhinchus milii. The sequence continues at coordinate 107,145,192 of NW_024704742.1, read as the reverse complement.
TTTGACCTACGTACACATAGGTACCATCTCAATTAAAAGGATCCATCTATCATGTGGGACTCTTGAGGATGCAAACATGGCTGATCAAAGAATCACAGCCTTACCGACATATTAGCAATTGTGTATTAACAAGCCACAAGGGGTCAGAAAAAGAGAACTAGGATCTCAGATCCGTGCAAGACATAAGAAGTGAAAAAATACTGTTAACGATTCAAGCTGTTTAACAACATCTATTTAATTAATACTGGAGCGTCCCCAGGGAGTAATGAAATTAAGGAAGCTTCAATGTAGAAATAGGGAAGCAGGAAGTGCAAAATGTAGAACTTGGCATGTTCTACTGGGACATAAATTCAAATCTTGTGTGGACTTCCTATAGAAAACATTACACGTCTAATAACGGAGTATTACCTACAAATAAAACCTGTTTTGTTTTGGTAGAACTGCAGACAGAGCAAGTCATTGTGAAAAGAAAGCACAAAAGTGAGCCTGGATCAGAATCAGAGTAACTTAACTGTAGCAACTCAAACTTGTCATAAAACGACAAAAAACTGTTTCAACGTGGTGTCCCAATGGCTTACTCCGACTGCAAACTCTGAGCTGTGCGAGTCAGAGGGTATTTACTCCCAAACCTGCTGATAATTAAAGACAGCTTTGTATTTTGCATATCTCAGCAATGTGAAAATTATCAAATCACATACTGCATTTTGCACCCCATTGTGACAATCTGAGGCAGGAATTCACCATCGTTCCATCTAACCCATGTATCTACCTTCAAATAAAGTTCCTTCAATGTATCAGTCTCTAAAGCTAATATGCCTCAATCCTACCTGAAAAGATAAACATATATTAAGAAGAAATATAAAAAGTTATGGAGAAAAAGCAGCAGAATGGGATAATATAAAAATAATAATAATCCTTGCATTTGATATAACGCTTTTCATGTCTTCCAGATGTCTTAAAGCCCTTCACAGAATATAATAATAATCCTTGCATTTGATATAGCGCTTTTCACGTCGGGAGGACGTCCCAAAGCGCTTCACAGAACACACTGTAAAGTGAATTGACTGTATATTTGTGGGCGAACGCGGCAGCCAATTGCGCACAGCAGTGTCCCACAAACAGTCGGGGATTGAAGTGACTAATTTTATTATATTTTTCTTGAGTGATTATTATCAGGTGTGTGGAGTAAGGAAACTTGCCCAAGGTTTCGCCCTGATGGGAATTGAAGCCCGGTCTCGCGCTTGTGAGGCAAGTGCTCTAACCACTGAGCTACAGGACTCCATGACCAGGATAAATGGATAACTCTTTCAGAGACGGAGCAAAGGCACAATGGATCGAGTTTCTTTGAATTGACAAAACCTCATATGATTTGATGTCTGATTTAGCAGGATCCTTTGAAGTACAACAGCTAAGTTTGAAAAATCCTGGGCAAAAGATGACCTCTTGCACTCCAGCACTGATCCACATCATCAAGCCATTACTCACTAGATTTAAACATCAGAAAAAAACACAAAATGATTAAAGGCACTGAACATTTTGAGAAGGGAAGTATTGTACCACGGCAAGCAATGAGTGAACAGTGTTCTGGATTTCTTTTCTTTTTTTTAGGGAACCCAAACTAAAGCAAACATTGACACTTGTGAATGAAACTCACTAATTGGATTGCTTTCTGCTGACAAGTCTCCCACTAAGAAATCTGGATCTCTTTCAAACCTACTTTAAAACCGCTTTTTGTTACCAACAATTGGCATGTAATGGAACTTATGGAAAATTGCTACAAAATTTTATTTTCTTAAAAATCATGTTTCAACCATACAGCTATACGGTGCAGCTAAATCTGCAAACGTGAGATCTGCTTTGGGCATTCGTTCTGGTTTGACAGACAACATGAATGCATTCATGATCAAATATTTATTTTCAGTATGTATATTTCCCATCGCTCTGCAGACATCTGAAACGTTTGCTTACAGTCCGCAAATTTCCTTTTCTGATGCGTAGGAACGCATAACTATTCACTTTCCCCGTGACTATCTCAGAACCCTGCGAGGCTGGTGAAATGCCAGTTTAATGAGCAGGAAACTGCTGCCTGACAAAATTGGATAAAAACAACGGACTCTGCTAAACTGCTTCCTGAATGAATTAAGATTTAAGCGACTGGAGAATTTCATTTTAAATTGATTGTTTTCCTGGAATATCAAACAGCAGAATAAAGATTGAGTCAATGTACAACCCCAACTGGGTATCTGACAGAATCCCAACTCCATGGTTAAGAGTATCCAAACAGACTGATCCTATGCCATCCACGCATGGAAATTCAAGCGCTCTGAGACGCTACTTTGCATGGAGGCTGCTATTTAAGTGCACATTGTTGTTGCTGTTGTAAATTTGCTTGTGTCTAGAATGGAATGCACACCCTCTCCCTGGAGGGACACACCCTGCTTACCTAATCCCAGAAAGTATTAAGCGCAGATTGGCAACAGCCAAGCCTTAGGGTGAGTGAGTACTGTCTGGCAAGCTTCCTGCTGCTTGTCCAGCCAGGGCCATCCTACCCATTAGATTTCTGACTTGTAGTGTTAAGTGGAGCTGAGCGGGACAAATCTTTGTCTGTCCTTCCAATTCCTGCCGACAAGCCAAGCTGGCGGGTCTGTCATCAGCAATGCCGGGATTATTGTAGACCTGTTCTGGCTCAGTAAATGGACTAGTGAGACTGACAAAAAGGTTGACTCAATTCTGATATTCCATTACAAAGCACGTCATCTTGGAGCCAGCTCAGCTCCATAGAGAACCTGTTTACCTTCCCCCTTCCAGTAGGATACCCCCTACTCAACTCAATGCAGAGGAAAACCCAGGTCTGAATCAATAGTGAATTTGCTTTCTTGCCTGCACTATCCTGTACTTGATGTACTCCCACCTCTCCCCCTCCACACCCGAATTCTAGATATTCAATAAATGTACACATATTTTAGAAACATATGCTTGTGGATGACTTGAATGAAAGAAGGACATGGCTAAAATTGTTTTTCAATGACAACATATTAAATAAGTTGAAATCTGGCTTTTCACAAGATCTCAAGAGATGTTTGGATGAAGTTTGACTTATTTGATCTAATCCTTTCAGAATACTTACACTACCAAGCTCTTGCTATGGTTATCTGTGCAGATGCCTTTCACTGAGGATAAAATGTCAAACTCATTTAGAGATGGTACACTGGCTCTGTGGTTGTTTTCTTGTCTCCAAGTCAGAAGACTGTGGATTCAAGCCCCACATTTGAATTTTGAGCTCACAACAAAAGACACAGTAAATCCTGTAAAGTGCTTTGAGATATCTCAGAGATGTGATACGGCACCATATCAAGTATAAGGATTAATGTTCCCGGGGTGGAGTCTGTCTAGGAGAGAAGGAATCCATACTCTTCTGGGCCAAAATGTTTTAGTCATTTGTCCAGAGTTAGTTGGCAAGGGATTCAACATCCTAACAATTCTCTGTGTGAATAAATTCACCTAAGCTTTATTTTCACTCTCTTGGGACTATCTTATAATTATGTCCTCTAATCACTGCCTCCCCTACCAGTGAATATAGCTTCTCCCTATTTACCCTGTCAAAACTGTTCATAATTTTGTATACCTCTATCATGCCCCTTCTCATCTTTCTCTGCTTCAATGAAAACACTGGTGCTCATTTCTGTCTAGTGTTGGCACAATTTCAGGCATGTACTTCACACACGTGGCACATTCCTCCCTGCTTTCATTTTGAGCTTTGCCTCGTAAAAATTTTTAAAGCCTTTGAAAATGTGATGGAAAAGATGACTCGGCTCACTAGTGAACTGAGTTGCAACTCGAATTACCAGATATTTTAGGTTGCTGCTGTCAGCACCGTGTTTACTCAACTTCCTCCTCCCAATACTCCCACTGCCACCCCATCCACATGATGTTTGAACCAAAAATTCCACGCTTCTAAAGTGCACATTGACATCCTGTAGATCCAACAAGGTAAATTGCTTGGTTGAAGTAGTTACCATAAAATATAGACTACTAGAAAACTATTGTCTACAACAACAAATTTACATTTGTGTAGCATCTTTCGCGTCAGGAGGACATCCCAAGGCGCTGGACAATCACTGTTTTGGACCCGAGCTAGGAGTCGGGATCAAGGAGGGTGGAGGGTAGGGGGGAAAGGAGGGTGATCGAAAGCACGGTCGAGGAGGAGGGTCACTTTGATCAGGGCTGTTTCTGTATTGTGGGAGGCACGAAAACACGATTGGAGAGGTTCATGAAGGGGTGGCGGGAGAGGAAATAGCGAAATTGGGAAGTAAAGACTCATTCCAGAACCTTGGAAAGAAAAGGGAGGTTGGAAATGGGGCAGTAGTGTGAGAGCAGGGATGGGTCTAGGGAGGATTTTTTAAAGAATAGGGGTGATGACGGGTGACACATTATTCTAGTGTATAGGTTAATTCGTATATGTATTGTCGTCATATGAGGATGAAAATTGTGTGTTGTGACAATTATGTCTGCTGATAATTATCCCATTGCAATTTTCACCCATATGGACCACACACATTGGGAAGGAAGTGGTTAAGAAGGTAACATCTCGGCGACCTTAGGCTTGTGCAAATAAAATATTCTTATTAGTAAATGTTGTCTCTGTCATCCGCTCGATGTTACATAGAACCAAAGGAAGGCAAAGCATTAATGTCAGCAGTGTGGTGATTTCATACAAAGTCAGAGAAAAAAAGACAAGGCAGATAGAATCAAAACTGCAAATCACTGGAGTATAGCTGAAGCAAATGCAAAAATAATCGTTACTATGAAGCTTTTAAACCTTGATCTCGCTTTTCTCCCAGTTGCAGAACTGAAAAATATTCCCAAGAACTAACTCCACCTATAAACACTGGTGCTGTACCAAACATTATCCTCTTATTCAAAAAAAAAGCAGTGAGGAATGATAGACTGTTAGCCTCTGCAGTGGAGGAAGTGCTTGAGGTCATTATAATGGTTGCTATCAATTCCAATCTAAAGAGCCCGGGCTCTATAAGGAGCAGCCAGCATGGATTAGAATGTGCCTAGCAGGTAAGGTTGAATGCAGAACTGAAAGGTTGCATTGAGAAATGTGATGTTTCTTGAACTGCAGAGGAAAGAGAACCCAATTATATTGTGAAGAAGTCTTTGGTCTTACGTGGTAAAAGGCTGGAATTGCTTTATTGGTCTTTCATGGTAAGTTACTATCTAATTTTGTCAATAACTATTCAAGCTGCTGAGAAATTAACTAAGTGAATGGCACTGCACCCAAGACTGTAATAGGAAAACTGCACCGTCAGCCTGTAATACACGGAAGGCCGTAAATATTTTCAAATAATGCTCCACCATTTACTCTTGAAGGCTTCTAAAGGTTGCACAGGTTGATGAGAAGTACCAAGAAGTTTATGACCAACAAGAGGAAATTGACTCAAACTAACAACAACTAATTGCATTTATATAGCACCTTTCACATTGGAAGGACGGACCGAGCTCAACAAAATGTTGTCAAAAGGCCATCAGACATAGTTAAATCCAGAGATCTGAAGTGAATTCACCAAAGTTCACGTGAACGCTTTACAGAAGGATAGATGTTGAAGGGAAGTCACTTGTCTGAGGAAGACATGCGATAACCTCTCCATCTTCAATAATTGGATGAAAATGAGCTAAGATGCCCGATATCTCCACAAGGAAACAAAACAAATTTAGAATGAAGATGCAATGTGGATAGAGAGCACACAATATCTAGACCTGTTGTGTAAAGGATCACAAATCAAGCTCACAGAAAAATGTGAGGAGATCTGAAAAAAAATCCAATAGGATATTGGATTCCTACTTAAACAATTTTGTTACTTTATGATTTATAGTTGGATAATTTGAACACAATGAACTGTTCTTTGGAAGCATCTTTCAGCAGCTTTGGTTACAGAGGCAGATTCTCAGATTTTTGGTAAATTGTCTAACCTTGGCAATTGACTGATTTATTGATCATGGAGTTGAGGACATTTAATCCAGTCAGTTAATTTACCATCTGAAAGTCAATCCTCATAGGCTCTTAGAATCCTTTTGCTGTATTTAGAATACAGTATTCGGTAGCAGACACACCACTTGCTGACTCACCAGCTTAGAAGCTGTGGACCAGTTAGTGAGTCAGCATGTAATGTCTCTGCTGTTTAATGTTCTTGTAAATAAAGCATTTTTTTCCCATTATTTTTACTCCTGCAGTTTTCTTTTCTCTCTTCCATCTCCATTGGGACATTTCATATTATCACAGAATGTTCCAATATATTAAAAAAAAACACATAAAACACACAATAACTACACTTCACAGTATATCATAGAATCATGGAATTATACAGCACAGAAGGAGACCATTTGGCCCATCGCGTCTGTGCCAACTCTTTGATAAGAGCTATCCAAAGCAATCCCACTCCCCCCACTCTCTCCCCATAGGCCTGCAAACTTGTCCTCTCCAAAGATAAAACTGGTCACTCAACCACAACTGCTTCTGGCCATTGCTGTGCGCAAATTGGCTGACCCATTCAACAACAGCATTTTGCATTTATATAGCGCCCTTCATACAGGGTAGCATTCCATTTGCCCACAAAATACACAGTCAGTCAGTTGCTTTACCGTATATCCTGTGAAGCGCTTTGAGATGTCTTGACGACGTGATAAAGTGCTATATGAAATGCACGGATTATTATTCAGTGTTCCGAGACACTACCTTGCATGAAGAGTGCTATATAAACGCAAGTTGTTGTTACTGAAGAGCTTTGAGACGTCTTTCTGACGTGAAAGGCTTTATACCAAATGTAAGGATTATTATTTAGCTCATCAGATCTGTGCTGATGGTTTTCTCCACATTTAGAATTTAAATACTTTTTCTTTCAAGGGTTCTATTTGCAGTCCTCCCCACCCTATAACAGATTGATTGTGAGGGATGTGCCTTCAGTAGCCCTGCCTCCCATCGTCAAGAAAGCAATTACAAGGTGTTTGGACCTTATCGGAGAGTAATTCTGACTGCCATTCATAACTCAAGCAGACCTACTTGCAGTAACCACTGCAGACATGACCGATATAACCACAACATTTTTTCACAGCAGAAGAATGAAATAACATTTGTAACTCAGTTGACTTGTTTTAATTAATGGTGCATTTCTTTCATTTATCTTATTTTTTTCTTGAGGAAGTATGTCAGCGTAGGAAAATTTAACCCTTTTTTCACTTTTGACATTTGAGTTAAATGTCCTCAAGTGTTTAAATGTGTGGTGACTCTGACAATGCGTACCCAGCATTAGCTTGATAAATGCACATGCTAATTGGATGTAGCAAGCAGTTTGGTTTCAAAGTCTGACAAAGGAATGAAAAGCAAAGGACAAGGCTTGATTTGGCCTTGGTAACAAAAAATCAGCACTTTGTTTTTTTAAAGTTTTTTTAAGATTAAAAATTGTATATTGCAAATCGGAAATTGCAATTAAATCATCTAATCTGGTTTGAAATCGCCATACAAAAGACATCACGTATCCAACTTGTCTATGAAAATATTTCCTTTCATTTCCTAAATCACAGACATAATGTTACACAGAAGTCCAGAGGTTACACGGAGGTCTGCTTGTTCTGACACTTTCAGAAATGCTAAGGAAGCAGAACCAGCAGCCACAAGTTATGAAGAGCAATTTTAGGACAGACTTTAGGAAATATTTCTTTATACAGTGTATACTCAGCAACTGGAAAGGGTTACTGGTTAGCGTGACAGATGTCAGGAAACAGGACTCATTTAGTAAACAAATTGATGTTAAAGCAGGAAGACAGTGAGTATTCTGGAAGGATGAGAGCAAACAGGCCAAACGGCTGTCTTAATCTGAACCTCTCATGTGATCTCATGAACAGTGCCTCCAATTCACTTTTACTCTTCCTTTGCACATAGCTCACATAGCTCATAGACATTCATTCTAAATGGATTAACATTCGACTCACAAGCAGATGAAAAAGAACCCAAAATGTAAACGCAAGTAAAAAAAACACAGCTGAGAAACTCATTCTCTCATCTTGCAGCACCAGATCTTCTGAAGAAAGATATTAGTTAGTGGAGGCATGTATTATTGAATTTAGTGACCCTACATGACATTTTAATTTAAGGCTTCAATGTCCCTTTTCAAAAAGACTTATCTGGAAATTTTATAAGTTCAAAGTCAACAAACTGGCGATCTTTGTTAACTGATTGGAAAAATAAAGCATCGCAGTGTCATCAGCCTAAAATAAATAACACTTTTCATTTATACATATCTCTGATATGGAGTGTATAGCAGTGATCCGAACAGCTGCACCTCACACAAACATGGACTCAAAGCTGAATAAGATCTCCAAATACAATGTAATAAGGACAAATTGCAAAAATAATAGAAGTCAAATAAAAACAATAGCCACCAATATGGCTGACTAGTTCCTGTAATGAACACCTCACTTCTGCAGTGAAATTTTATTTCTACATTGTTTTTTCTGAAATATTTTGATGGTTAAATATCTGCCAAGTACTACTGCGAAAGCTCTCACCATAATATTTCAAGATTTTCTGTGGTCATCAGAACATCCATGTGCAGCAATCCTAGCTGGACATTAGCTCACCACACATTGCATTTTTTTCTCAGCTACACGATCGTGTTGAGTGGAGTGATATGCTTTCAAGGAGGGAGGGGAAAATTAAACAGTGAATCCGTTAGATTTCATCTTGGTCTCATCTCTTGCTGGCCAAAGCCAGAACAAGCAGTGCTGGTGGAGCTGTGAACAGAGCTCATCTCCCTACCTTCTCAATCAAAGAGTGTGATGAGTGTTCTCCAAGGTGAGCAAAGACTTGTAATTACCATTAACAGCTTCAGGCTCTGTTACAAGCAGACCACTGAAGGTTAATAGATTATATTTATTTCACTGGAACAGGGCATTGCAATTAATTACTATGACAAGTGGGCTAGAAAACCAGAGCAGTACCACAGCACTGGCTCACTAACCAACTCAAACACAAATTTTACTTGAAAATAGTTTGTCAGCTGCATTGCTAACTCTGGAGACTGCTCTTTTCTTTTCCCTTGCCATTCTCTGGGATGTAAACAACTCCAGCACTTACTATAACCAATTGTACTATTATTGGCATAGATTTATTTACATGCAATGTATATTAGACAATCATTTTCTCTACATTCTACTGGAAATTGTTTCACTATAACCTTGCAGTATAAATCCCACAATTTTTAATCATTCAGCATCAGGTAGGACAAAAAACTAAGAGCTGAAATGAGCTATCATGTTGGGCTTCCTCCTTTGGGACATGAATTCAAGTTCAGTTCAAATTAATAATGTGCAAGTTTCCTCACCAGATCACAAGTGAGGTTAGTGTGAAAAAGGTCCTTTTGATCTCCAGAACACCAACTACAGCAAAACTTGCATAAGTCTTATCATTATGAATCACGTAAGTCATACATTCACCAGAGTCACATTCAGTTTCCTATCAAAACCACTTAGTCTCAAAACCAGTGTCTTGGCCTCAGGTACCCTTCTGGATAAACTAACCCAGTTGTTGATTTGTCTTTGTTTGAAGTACCTCTACTGAATCTAAGGGTCTTGTGTGTTGGTGACAGAGTAAAGTGAATTTCTACTCCGAATATGGTTGCTATGTGCTTGACCTGGGAACGCTTGATGCTGGCACTGGGTGACAACATAAAAAAGTGATCCAATCCATAAAATTGACTTCCCTCACCTTATTCTGCAAGGAAATATTCAATGGGGTGAGAGAATTCAGCCCATTCTCGAAGACATGAAAAGCGCTATATCAAATGCAAGGATTATTATATTATCATTTATTAGAATTCTCACATCTCTGATATTACATAGAATTATATACAATTATATAGAGTATACAGCACAGAAATAGGCCATTCGCCCAACTGATCTAGGTCAACGTTTATGCTCCACATGAGACTTCTCCTGCCCTTCCTCAACTAAGCCTATCAGCATAACCTTCTATTCCTTTCTCCCTCATGTACTTATCTAGCTTCCCCTTAAATGCATTTATGCTATTCGCCTCAACTATTCCTTGTGGTAATAAGTTCCACATTCCCACCACTCTCTGGGTAAAGAAGTTTCTTCTGACTTCCCTATTTGAGTTATTGGTGACTATTTTATATTTATGGCTCCTGGTTTTGGCTACCCTATCAAAACCTTTCATAATTAATAAGACCTCTATCAGGTCACCCCTCACCCTTCTCTTTTCAAGAGAAAATTAATTTGCCAATTAAACGCCCATTCAGAAAGTTTATTAATGTCTTGTAATTTGTTGGAAGTCCTTCTCAGTATTAACTATTCTCATCGATTTGGTGTAATCTGCAAATTTTGAAATTGTACTTTCAATCCCCGAGTCCAAATCATTAATGTAAATTGTGAAGAACAGTGGTCCCAATAACGATCTTGTGGAAAACCACTTCCTACCCTTTGCCAGTCTCAGTAGCTTTACCCTTACACTTTGTGGATAAAGGGATTAAGGGATATGGGGATAAGGCGGGTAAGTGGAGTTAGAATAGATCAGCCATGATCTTATTGAATGGTGGGGCAGGCTAGAGGCGCCGAATGGCCTACTCCTGCTCCTAATTCTTATGTTCTTATGTTCTCTCTGTTTTCTGCCTTGCAGCCAGCTTGCTATTTATTCTGCTACTTTTCCCCTGACTCCACATGTTCTGACCTTATTCATTAGTCTATTATGTGATACCCTATTGAAGGCCTTTTGGAAATCCAAATATATTACTGCATTACCCTTGTCTACTCTTTCTGTTACCTCTTCAAAGAATTCAATGAGGTTGGTCAAGCATGACCTTACTTTTTGAAATCCGAACTGATTATTCTTTAATATGTTTTCCGTTTCTAGATGTTTTTCTATTACCTCCTTCAGTAAGGATTCCATTATCTTTCCTACCATCAATGTTAAGCTGACAGGTCTACAGTTCCCTGGGCTAGTTCTATCTTCCTTTTTAAATACAGGTATAACATTAGCTATCCTCCAGTCCTCTGGCACTACTCCCTTTTCTAATGAATTATTACATATATGTTATAGTGCCTCTGCTATCTCTTCCCTAGATTCTTTTAATACACATGGATGCAATCCATCTGTGCCAGGGGTTTTACCTTCCCTGACTTTGGTTAATTTATAGATTATGTCCCCCCTTTTATCTTAAATGTATTTACATCATTGTTGATCTTTTCTTCTACTGTCATGTCCACCTGATCCATCTCCCTGGTAAATTCTGAGGCAAAGTAATTACTCAATATTTCTGCCATTTCGCTGTCTGTGAGCTTATCTTGTCCATCCCTTAGTGGCCCTAATCCTATTTTGATATTTTCTTTTGTTAATTATATGTCTGTAGAATATTTTACTATTTCTTATTATATTGCTTGATAATTTAATTTTATAGTGCCTCTTTGCCTTCAAATTTCTTTTGGACTTCTTTCCTAATCTCTTTGTATTCTTTATTGTCATGTTGTTTGTTTATGTACTTAGTGAATGCCTCTTTCCTCAGCCTCAACTTTGCCTGCATGTCTTTATTCATCCACAGTGTCTTATTATTCTTTATCTTGTTTTTTAGTGGAATATATTTCTCCTGGACTCTATTGATCACCGTTTTAAATGTTTGCTGCTCTATTTCATTGTTTGCCAATATTGTTTTCCAGTTATTTTTGCCCACAAATATACAGTCAATTCACTTTACAGCATATTCTGTGAAGCGCTTTGAGACGTCTAGAAGACGTTAAAAGCTATATATCAAATGCAAGGATTATTATTATTATTATTATTATGATTTTCCCAAGTTCCATTCTCATCCCCTCAAAATCAGTTTTTTTCCAATCTATCACCTGGTCTTTGTCATAATCATGTCCTTCTCAATCTTTATTTTAAACCTTATTAACTTATGATCGCCATTACCTAGATGTTCCCCTACTTACTTCTCTTATCTGCTCTGATTCATTTCCCATTACTAAATCCAGCAGTGATTCCTCCCTTGTTGGGCCTCTTACATACCAGTTAAGAAAGGAGTCCTGTAGACTTTGAAATAACTCTATTCCCTTAAACCCTTTACCTACTTCTTCTAGCCAGTTTATTTGGAGGTAGTTGAAATCCCCCCATGATTATTACTCTATGTCTTTTACTCATTGCCCTAATTGGCTTGCATATTTCTTCCTCTACCTCTGTTCCACTATTAGGAGGTCTGTAGAGTACCCCTATTTGTGTGATTGATCCCTTCTTATATTTTATCTCTATCCACACAGATTCTGTTTCTATCTTACTGATATGGAATCCACAAAAGTCTAAGATTATCTAATACTGAGAGTAACAAGAAATAACTTGTATTTTTAGATGTTGTTGCTGACATAACATTAGACCCAAAACTGAATATAATAATAATAATCCTAACATTTGATATAGCGCCTTATCACGTCGTTGAGACATCTCAAAGTGCTTCATAGAATATATTGTAAAGTGAATTGACTGTGTATTTTGTGGGTGAAACATGACAGCCAATTGTACATATCCCACAAACAGTTATTGATTGAGTAACCAAATTCTTCCTATTTTTTTTAGAGGGATTATTACCTCCGGAAGGAGATCTGCCAATCGACTAACAACCACGTTCTACTTACAGCTAGGCAAACAGAAGTGTATGGAGTGAGGAAACTTGCCAAAGGTGTCGGCCCGCCCGGGAATCAAACCCAGGTCCTCTGGCTTGCAAAGCAAGCACGATAACCACTATGCTATGGAGCTCCACAATATAAAATGTAACCAATATAAAACTTCAAAACCAATGGATATCAGGCCAGTTATTTGAAGACAGTAAATGACACAATAATCCAGGGCTCAGAAGAGTGTAAGTGAAGTGCAATTGAAGTCCTGAGAGCTGACGACAATTATAAACCACTGGATCTTTCCCACTCTTCACCTCCAATACTCGGTGATGCATAGGCCTGTGCTATGGCACTTAGCCATAAACATTGGACGATTCCCAAATGTAATTCCTGGGTTGTGCTTATGGAAAAATGCACTTCAATTTTACTCTTCTGAGACCTGAATTATTGTGTCACTTGAAACCCTCAATTACTGTGAAGTAATTGCTCCCAGATACACACTATTCTCCATGTGTTTTCCTCTTCCAAATATTTTTGCTCAGCAAAATATCCTCAGGTAGTGCAATGGAAATCCTCTGGAAAGTGCTTGATACTAAAAACTGCACACTTGTCCTCTCAACTCTCTATAATATGCTGTCTGAAAACATTATTTGATAGTCCTCATGAATTGTGGTTGTTTTTCTTGGCTGAAATGAATGGTGGATCTGAACAGTAATTAATTACTGAACGTGCATTTTGGCAGAACCAAACCTGAGGGACCATAGATCGAATCCAGTCGTATACAATTTGGTTACAATTTATACAAAAATCCTACCATGAAGCCAAATTATTTTTGGCTTGTCTACAAGCCCTTCACTCCGTCAGCATGGTTCAGTTAGTAGCATTCTTGTCTCTGAGTCAGAAGGTTGTAGGTTCACGCGTGACATTGTGACTTGAGTTCACTGTCTAGGCTGACAGCCCAGTCCATCCTGAGGGAGTGTTACTGAAGGTGCCATCCTTTCAATAAGACATTAAACTGAGGTCCATATTTTTATGGACATTTTTGCTGGGTTACTCTACACTGAATTCATCCAACAAATACTATTCCAACTTCTATTTTGCCTGCAAAATACACAGTCACTACATTTTACAGTAAATCCTATGAAGTGCTTTGAAATATCCTCCCAACACGAAAGGAACTATAACAAATGTAAGAATTATTAATGCATTATAACTTCACACATATCGGACCGTGAGATTCATCAAACAGCCAGTTGGAAATCCAAAGCTGGCACAGTCAAAAAAAAGGCAAGCCCAGGAAATTTGATATTTGTAAAGTGAAAATTGAAATAAGCGACTCAAAACCAGTTTATGAATATCACATTTTAGCCCACAGTGTCATAGTCACTACACTTACTAATAAGTCGACAATACCCTCCCTATTCACAGAGTCACTGGATCTTCCCTTTAATTACTATTAATCAAATTGTGACTGCCTGGGGATTCATCTCAAAAAAGAATGACTTTCATCAGAAATTAAGAGTTTAAGGACAAAGGTCACATCAAACTGCTGCAATGTAAAAATGTTGTGCGTTGCCTGGGGTGCATCAATTTATTCATCAAGTTGCCAAGAAAGTTAATTGAGTTCTAACCCTAAATAAAAAGTGCTTTACTTTGTGCTGGAGGAGGGAACCATTCAAAGACATCTCTCCCTTTGAGCCCTATATATAATCTCTTCTTCATATCCCCCCCATGCAACTTTGCAAGGATATTTGTGACTTATTTGAAAGCAGCTGTCCTGCCAACATTGTGTCTGTCATAGAATAAAATAATCATAGAATTTTTCAGTGCAAAAGAAGGTCATTTGGCGTATCAGCAACAGAGATGCTAATGTACAAAGGTTATCGCCGACAACCAATAAAATTACAACCATAAACTATTGCAATTTTTTAATAAAAGAATTGTGCCCTAAAGACTCAGAAGATAATAATCTTAAATCTAAAATAGAGCAGTGCAGAGGAGAGTAACAAATATGATCCCCAGTGAGCTTGAAGCAACAATTAGACATGACAAGGTTCTTCAGTCTTGAGAGAAGACAATTCAGAGGGGACCTCATAGAGGTGTGTAAGATTTTAAATGGGATTGAAAAATTAAACCCAGATGAATACTTGGATGCACCAGGACAGTAGAACTAGAGGACATAGGTTTAGAGTTACGAAGGGCAGTTTTAGGATGGATACTAGGAAGTTTTTCTTTACTCAGAGAGTAATTAATGACTGGAACAGATTGCCAGGAAGTGTGTTTGAGGCCAGGACGTTGGACTCACTTAAAAAGCAACTAATCTTGTGATCTTGTGAAATCCACATTGTTTCTCACATGTTAAATGACCAAGCATCAGAGATCTACCGCACAGAATTAAATCTTATATTTTGTTTAAATGTGCTTTTCACTCTCCAGTCTGCTGAACAGACCCTGAACTAATGGATCCATTTATTGTAGTTTCAGTCAGCAGCGTGGAGGCCACACACATTCTCGATTTCTTCCGTGAACTCTTTGGGTGGGACTAGGTTAAAAGACTTTGTTTCAGAAAAAATAAATAGCAGCCAATGATTTTGTTTAAAAACTGTCAGTTATTTTGTGTAAGTGAAATTGTGGCTGTGGATTATTAATGCATTTGATTCCACATTTCACAAAAATAAATTGTTAGGTTGTGGAGTGTAAATGATCTAAAGCATTCTTGACATTACCATACTCTGCTGCACAGAGAGAATTGATACCTGACAAGTACAATTTGGACATGAAATGAGAACCTTGCATATTTGATACTTGCTGAAGTATCCTATTCTGAAATCTAAATAAAACAGTCAATGTACTTTTTATCCACAAGCCTGTTACAGACTGGATACATGAACAATAGGCATGGCAGAGAAATGCATTGTTAAAAAAAGGCTTTATTCTTTTCACTTCATCCTGCTGGCTGCTAAAATACGTGGTGCTGGACTGGGCTTCCCAAGTAATGGCAAGTGGCCAGACTCAGGGTATCAGCCACAGATTTGTTTTAAATTTACTGCATGTAGACGAAGGTTCACTTAAGTACTTCACAGTCTGGATGCTAGTCAATTAGGATTACGCACTACTCTTAAAATGTTCGACCAAAGATGGATGTACCATATAAAGAAAGGTGGATGATGAGTGGTTGTTTCAGTTTGGATATATATAGACAGGTCCATATTCCCCCAGAGTAATGAGGCATTACTTTCTAATTTGTGCTGTTAACCTTACTGCATTACAAATAGAATACAGGGACAATAGCTAATTTTCCACCAGCACGATGGCAAGTGCATCATTCAACAATGTGAGTCCAGGCCACATGCCAGTACAATAACGGAAACCTTATTTTACGCCATCCCAACTAATTCAATACTGCAGCCTTTCACGATGGGAAAGTAGAGTCCAGTATGTATGTTGTGCAAAACCATGTGCACGCAAAAGGTTTCTTCTGCAGGTGTAAATTTCATTTGCTTCAATTTGTTTCTTATGCACAACTTTCTAGGATGTTGCAAATTGCCAATGTAAAATTGAAAAAAATAAACTCAATAGTGGCATATAATTTGAGGGTGTGTTAACCATGGGGAGATAGCTTCATGGACACAGAGGCTTTTCAGGTGTTTTATTAATCAAATTAATCAAACACAATGACAAAGATTTCAGGGGATTTGGCAATCATTTGCACTTGGAGTCCACAAAATATTAAAAACACTTAAGATATTGTGGAATTTTGGAAAACAATCAGCTTGTTTCTTATTCGAAATTTCATTTTTTACAATAGCAAAGAAAACCTGGCAACAATCTCAAACCTAAAACATGAGAAATTTTAGGCATCAAATTGTTGAAATTTTTACCCCGAGAGAAAATATACAGTTGGTTTGTACTTTGACACTGTGATATATCTATCTGTATTTCGGAGCAGTAGACGGAGGACTATTTGAGGACTATTTACATTGGTACAACCAAAGTGAAGGGAATTTAAATGGAGTAGTGCCAATCTGCCTAGACCTTCAACATGCTGTACAAGCACGTTTAGAATGATCAGTAGCTGACATTAACTGTCACCAGGATCAAGTAGAAGGGCATGGTTTTTGCGATCCATTCATGTATTCATAGAGTTACATAGATTTACACAGTGATAGGCCTTTCGGGTCAGTTAGTTCATGCCGTTGTTTATGCAGTACTCCATATGAGTCCCCACTTCTCCTATTCCCTTCACTTATAACCCTATATTCCTTTCTCCCTCATGTAAGCATCAAGTTTTCTCTTAAATACATTGATTCTGTTTGGATATCTCTTTTTTTGTGTGTGTGTGTTTGTGCGAGTGTGGGGGACGCTTGAAGATTTCAATTAGATATGAGAATCTCTACAGATATGAGGAGGGTTATGTATCTATGGTTTATATATTAGGAATTTATGAAGACTTCATCAAACAAGATAACTGGACAAAGTCCAGAAGGTAAACTTTTTTTTTAATCACGTGACAAAAAAAATGTAATTGGGAGAATGGTGCCAGACGTTGAAAGGAATTTTATGTATTTAAACCTCTTGTGGTCAACACTAAGAAAACTTGCAGATATTTTCAGCTCATTTGCATACTATTTAAATATTTGTTTCCCTCCTCAACATCTAGAGGGGAAATGATAATATTGTGGAGGAGACACAAGCCAAGACTGCTTATAATGAGTCACAACCTATTTCTATGCTTTTGCAACAGTGTCCTTAGGAGAGGCAGAAATAGAGCCCTTGAAACACATGGAGAAAATGCACCATTCTATACAATAGAATGATGCACATAAGACAGCTACACAATAGACAGTGAACATCAAAGGACTGTATTTGAAATTAGTTTGAAATTAGAGTTCCCACAGGGGTCCAGTCTTAGGCCCATTACTATTCCTTTGCTGCATTAATGACTTCCCCAAGGTATGTTTTCATTTCAAGATCCTTTTTATGTGCTGATAACACAGTTCTAATATAGAAATCTTCTGAAACTGTTGAAAAAGCATAAATTGAGAGTTTAAGAAACCTTTCTCATAACTGGATAACAACTAACTCATTTAAACAGAAGCAAAACTAAATTTGTTTCATTTAGTTGATCCCATGCAGTCTGTTACACACTAATTTCCTCTCACAAAGTTAAACTTTTTTTTATTTTCTCCTTTTCTCTCTCTTCTCAGACTCCTGCGCCATGCACACTGCTCAAAATGCAATAGTGAAAATAGGAGCATGGGTCTAGGACTGAGCCTTCAGCTCAGTGAATGGTTCAGATCCTAGGTCTCTGACATTGCTGCTCTGCTGGAACACAAGAGACTGGATGAAAGAGTGTGAACTAATATCTTTGCTACTACCATTCTATCTCTCTCCCTATGGAAAAGGATCTTGTTTCATAGAATATTACACTACAGAATTTTTTTTTAATTTTTATTTTTATTATAAGCCAACTGCTTAGAATTTTCTGGAAAGTCTTTCTTTTGATGAGTTGTCAATCAAATGGCTTCACCAGCGAGGGATGATTGAAGCAGCATGGGCTTTGTGCTCACTGTTTATAGAACGGTGTGCAAGTTATTGTTTTGTAGTTAAAGATCAAATATCTCTCATAGATGGAATTATTTTCTTTCATGTCAAGATCAAAAAACACCAGGGTCTAAAACATGAAGTTGGAAGAGAAACACATTATTGTGTATCATATTGATGAGAAATAAAGTGGAACTCCTATGTAATAAGATATCTGAGTCATTAAATAGTGACGACGTAAGTTAATTTGTGAGGTACAAAAATGATTTGTGAAGCTTGTCTGAAATCAACTCCCCAAAACTCTGTTCAGATGCCAATTGACACCAAACTCCTAACTGGTGCTGGAAGCTATCCAGCCTCCTTTGGCCAAAACCTGGCTTCACAGAAGCAAGAACTGAGATTGGAAACTAAATTGAATTGTAGAGGGCTGGGCTTGGACACACCTAAATCCTGGCAGGATTTGGTATTCAGAGATCCTTTTGTGAATCTCTAAATTTAGACTTATATATGACCATCATATCAGGGGAGCAGAAGAATTTGCCTGCTCACATGCAACAGAAAAATAAACTCTAGCAGAGCTTTTCATTCAAGCGGCGATACTTTATCATTTTGCCATCGCTCTGCAATCAACATCCTGTATTACAAATCTTAGCAAATCATAGAATCATAGAATCATACAATGTTACGGCACAGAAGGAGGCCATTCAGCCCATCGAGTCTGTGCCGGCTCTTTGACAGAGCAACTGACTTTTATTAACCCCACTCACCAGCTTTCTCCCCAAAACCCTGCAAACCTGTCTTCTCCAGATACCTATCCAGTTCTCTCTTAAAAGCTGTTATCGAATCGGACTTCACTGCCCTTTCAGGCAGATCATTCCAAATTCTAACAACTCGCTGAGTGAAAAAAATTCTTCTAACCTCCCCTCTGCTTCTTTTGGTAGATATCTTAAGACTGTGACCACGAGTCACAGACACACAACATCTTTTCCCTATCTAGCCTGTCGAAACCTTTCATGATCTTGAAAACCTTTATCAGGTCCCCGCGTAACCTTCTCTGCTCTAATGGGAAATGTCCTAACTTTTCCAGCCTGTCCTCATAGCTAAGGTTCCCCATTCCTGGTATCATTCTCGTGAATCTCCTCTGCACCCTTTCCAGTGCCTTAATATCCTTCCTGAGGTAAGGTGCCCAGAACTGGACGCAGTACTCCAGCTGAGGCCTAACCAGTGTTTTGTACAGATTAAGCATAACCTCCCTACTCTTATACTCTATGCCCCTACTAATGAAGCTCAGTACACCAAATGCCCTTTTTACTGCCCTATCTACCTGCTCTGCCACCTTCAATGAATCGCTTACTTGAACGCCCAGATCTCTCTGTACGTTCACCCCCTTAAGATTGAGCTACCAAGTCTATATTGCCTCCTATCATTTTTCCTACCTAAGTGTATCACCTCGCACTTATCTACATTGAAATCCATCTGCCACATGTCAGCCCATTCCACCATTCTGTGTATGTCTGCCTGCAGTCCGTCACAATCTTCTTCACTATTTACTACCCTACCTAACTTGGTATCATCTGCAAACTTGGAAATAGTGCTCCCTATGCCCAAGTCCAGATCATTAATATATATTAGAAAGAGCAGTGGTCCCAATACCGATCCCTGGGGGACACCGCTGCACACCTCCTTCCATTGCGAGAAACACCCATTAACCACCACCCTCTGCATTCTGTCATTCAGCCAGTTCCTAATCCAAAGGCTACTGTCCCCTTAATACCGTGGGCCTCCAGTTTTTTTATTAACCTCTTATGCGGTACTGTGTCAAAAGCCTTTTTAAAATCCATGTAAATAATGTCCACCGCATTTCCCTCATCAACCCTCGCAGTCACCTCTTCAAAAAATTCTATTAGATTTGTTAGGCAAGATTTGCCTTTAACAAATCCATGTTGGCTGTCTCTAATTACCTCGTGTTCCTCTAAGTAGAGATTTATTTTGTCCCGGATTACGGTCTCCAGTAGCTTTCCTATTACCGAAGTTAGGCTGACTGGCCTGTAATTTCCGGGCTTGTCTTTCTGCCCCTTTTTGTAGAGTGGGGTAACATTAGCTACTCTCCAGTCTCTTGGCACCACTCCTGTGTCCAATGACGATTGAAATATAATGGCCAAAGCCTCCGCTATTTGAACCCGTATCTCCCACAGCAACCTTGGGTGAAACCCATCTGGTCCTGGTGACTTATCAATTTTGAGCCCAGTCAATCTTTTCAGAACTTCCTCTCTGTCTATAGTAATCTGATCTATGTCCTCTACCCTGTCATCCAATACTGTGGCATTTGGGGCATCCGTTTCCGTTGTGAAGACAGATGCAAAGTACTCGTTTAGTCCATCAGCCCTCTGCCTCCACAACAAGATAGCCGTCATTGTCTTTGATTGGCCCCACCCTACCTTTAACTAACCTTTTTTCCTTTATGTGCTTATAAAATATTTTAGGATTCCCCTTTATGTTACCCGCTAACCTCTTCTCATGCGATCTTTTAGCCTGTCTTATTGCTCTTTTAAGATCACTCCTGCATTCTCTATAATGCGCTTTGCTATCCTCAGTGTCTTGCATCCGCCAATTGTCGTACTCCATCTTCTTCTTTTTCATCCCAGACAGAATATCCCTGGTCATCCAAGCAGGCTTGGTTCTTGCACATTTCCCTTTTGTGGGAATATATCTATTTAGCAAAGATTGACATTTTTCCAAAATTGACATAACACTGAACCTAATAATTCCAAATATCTTGATCCCACAGCAAAAACAAGCTGCCAGTATTTTACCAACTGGGACATGGCTCCAGTCAACGCCTCCACACCTCAGGCGCTGACAGCATCACCATCCATGGATACACACTCCACCTCACTAAGCCAGTTCAGAACCTTGGCATCTAGTTTGACCCTCAACTATCCTTTCTACCCCACATCCATGCCATGACCTGCTTTGCCTTCCCCCACTTCCGCAACATAGCCCGGCTCCGCCATTGTTTCACACCGCAGACCACCGAGACCCTCACACATGCATTTATAACATCCAGGCTTGACTATGCAAACTCCCTGCTTGTCGGCCTCCCCAACTCCTCCCTCCATAGCCTGAAATCATCCAGAACTCTGCAGCCATGTCCTCTCCCGCACCAGGCCCCGTAACCCTATCACCCCCGTCCTCGCCCGACTCCACTGGCTTTCCATCACACAGAGGATACAGTTCAAGATCCTGGTCCTCACCTTCAAAGCCCTCCATGGCCTTGCTCCCCTCTAGCTCTGCGACCTCCTAACACCCTACCATCCTGCCCGCTCCAGCTGCTCAATGGGCTCCGGCATGCTTCGCGTCCCCCGCATCGCCCATCCCACCATTGGCGGGCGGGCTTTCAGCCACTCTGCCACCACCCTCTGGAACTCCATCCCACATTCCCGCTGCCTCGCCCCCTCACTTGCCTCCTTCAAGACCCATCTCAAGACCCTCCTCTTCGACTGTGCTTTCGATTACCCTCCTTCCCCCCCTGCCCTCCACCCTCCGCAATCCCGACCCTCAGCTTGGGTCCAAAACTCTGACTGTCCAGCACCTTGGGACATCCTCCTGATGTGAAAGGCACTATACAAATGTAATTTTGTTGTTTTTTCTAGTTACTTTTAGCCTTTTTAGCTAAAACTCCATTAGCTCCCTATTCTTCAGAGGATCCAATCCAAGGTCCTGGTTCTCACCTACAAAGCCCTCGCCCCACCCTACCTCTGTGACCTCCTAACCCCCTACCAACCCGCCCGCTCCCTCCGCTCAGCCGGCTCCAGCCTGCTCCACATCCCCCGATCTCCTGCCCCACCATTGGCGGGAGAGCTTCAGCCACTCTGCCCCCAACTTCTGGAATTCCATACCCCAGTCACTCCGCCTCGCCCCCTCCTTAGCCTCCTTCAAGTTCCGCCTCAGGACCCTCCTCTTTGACCATGGCATCGGCCACCCCCCTTCCCCTCCCTTCTCCTCCCCTGAACCCAGCTCAGGTCTGAAATGCTGTACACTGTCCAGCACCTTGGGACGTCCTCCTGACCTGAAAGGCGCTACACAAATGTAATCTTGTTGTTGTTGTTTTGCCCCCGCTCTCTGAAACTCCATCCCTGAATCCCTTCAGTTTGCCCCTTCTCTAGCTTCCTTCATGTTTCATCCTCTTTCACTGTATTTTGGGTAATTTTTCCACACCACCCCATCCTCCCTTGGTCTCCAACCCTCTTCAACCTCAGCTCAGGTGTCAACCCTTGATTGTCCAGCGCCTTGGGACATTCTTTCGACATGAAAGGCGCTCTCTAAATGCAATTTGTTGTTGTTGGCTTTGTTGATGAGGAGTCCAAACTTTCAAATTGAAGTGAACTACTTTGTGAACGTACTTTGTAAGTATACTTATGAAAATTGTCCAGAGCAAAACAGAATGTAAAACCCGCAGAGCACATTATCTTTCCACTGCTCTTAAACTGGCTACTTTTTTTTAGTAACAATGACAACATGTACTAAGAATTTATAGCAGGAATTCTTATTCTGCAAGGCACAAATTCCTCATGGCACGGGTTTGTCAAAGTAAAGAATCTATTTCAACAAAGAAACAAACAGCAATAATCCTATTAACATGGCTGCCAACTTGTGTTTACTCTTATGAAGCCAGATGTTGCTGGGCATGTGGAATAATTATGCACCACTGCACTGTACTATGGAATGGTAATAAATAATCCTTACATTTGATATAATGCCTCAAAAATTGCTGTCTATATCATTTAATAATTACCAACTCTCTGCTAGATGATAATTATTGATTTCACAATAATTGGTTGACTCATCTGCCTACAAAAAATATACAGTCACTGCACTTTACAGTGAATCTTGTGAAACGCTTTGAAAAGTGAAAGGCGCTGGATCAAATGCAACTATTATTATTGTTATTGCTAGGTTACGGTAGCTCTTGTCTATCTTGTGATGATCATTCCCTTTGTTTCTGTGTCACAATTCTTTCACATAGAGAAAGACTAAACAAATCATAAAAACACTGATTCTCATGCAGTGTAAGGTCTCAAGAGCACTTAAATAAAACTCATGTTAATATGTAGCAAAATACATCTTAACGCATCCACACAGAAATGTATGGTTCTTCCAAATTTCTAAACAAAACACAAAGCCACAACCTCTACAGTGCTTAATACTTTAGAACACTGGGGGGTGAAAAATTCAATATTCACAACAGGACTTGTAAAGGATTTGTAAATTTTTAATTTATAGTAAGCAAATGTGTGTCATATGACCTGAATGAACTTTTACTCTGACGCAAATTCCTTCTAGGCACATAGGAGGAGAGTTCCTAAGTCATACATGTCAAAAATCAGCCATATCTGTTTCTTTACAAATCAGAATTACTTTTAGAAAATTTTACTTTATTTTGACTATCTTAAATATATGTCTTCTTTTAGTTGTTGACTCCCCCCCGCACCACCACCCCTCCCCACCCTCCGGTGCAAATAGCTTCTTCCTATTTATTCTGTCAAAATCCCTCAAAATACTGTTTTAATTACTGTCAGCCACTGAGTGAGAGTACAATCAGTTCTCCGGTCATCATTACTTCTGAGGTTCCCAGACTTTCTGGTGAGTTTTGGGGAGCTTAGTTTTAGCCAAGGAGCAAAAACAATTAGCAACTCATGTAACCCTGGTTATTGGAAGTCTTGTGCTCTCCAAAAGTCTTGTGATCTCATCAAAAAAAGGACGTTCATCACCTCAATATGGATACAAGAGATACTGTATAAACTCCAATTAGCTTTTTTTCAACTTAATCTGGGTTAAGATTGACTGAGACGTGATGTTCATATGTAGATAGAAGGAAACTACATAGAAATGATTCATTGATACCACCATGAATAGACAACAGACGCAGTTTGTCTAATTTTTCAAGTCCTCTCAGTAATATGTGCCTGTATGTGTATGTTGGACCTCACCATAGCAACTTAACCACATGAGACTTCTCCAATCTTGGTCTCTGTTAAAATTATAGTAATACAGCTGCATTAATTAATGGCCATCATTTTCATGGAGACCAATAACTTAATGTAAGCTCAAGTCCACCCGAGTTGAAGCTTTCAATAGCATTTCTGAACCACTTTATTAATGCAACCATATGGCAGCTATTTAATTAAAACACATCAATATTGAAAGAAAATGTTATTTTTCTTCATTACATGTTAGGGATATGGAAAGAAACATTTTTCCCTGCGCTGTTGAATTGATGACTTCTCAAATAGGTTTACATTTATTTCAAGATATATTTAAAAAATTCAAAATTTTCAAATATTTCTCTAACCAAATGCGATGTTTGTTTGAAAGCAACGGTGCAAATCCGTTCTGCAGTTAACCCACAAGAAAATTTCATCAGATGCAAAAACATCACTCAAAAAAATTTGGAAAACCAAACACTGGTTCCATCTACAAAGGTTTGTGTGCCCGCATGATTTAGTTGGTCACTCTGGCCTACGGAGTCAGAAGGTTCTGGTTTCAAAACCCATTTTGAAACTTTGAACACAAATAGTCTAGGCTGACATTGCAATACAGTACTGTTGGGAGTGCTACATTGTTAGAGGTGGCATCTTTTGGATGAGACGTTAAATTGAGGTCTGTCCTGGCCAATAAAACTGGTCATTTGTATATTGCTGTTTGGGGGAACCTTGCTCTTCGCAAATTGGCTACCACGTGTGCCTGCAGAATATTGTCATTGTACTTTAGTTTCAGTATATCCTGTGAAGCACTTTGAGATGTCTCGTTGACATGAAAGGCACTATATCAAATGCAAGGATTATTATTTTTTCAGCATAGTCTCAAATGGGAATTTTGTAAAGTATAGTGTGTATTTTGTAGATGAATTTCTCCCAAAAATGAAAACTAAAACAGTCTCTGGTGCAGATTTATAAAAGATTGTTGGAACTGTCCTGTGGCCATCTGGACAA
The DNA here is from genome assembly GCF_018977255.1 of Callorhinchus milii. NCBI lineage: Eukaryota > Metazoa > Chordata > Chondrichthyes > Chimaeriformes > Callorhinchidae > Callorhinchus > Callorhinchus milii. Next base: position 107,119,978 of record NW_024704742.1, on the reverse strand, counting down.
TAGATTTTTGTCTTTTGAAGCAAAATTAGCTCTTTGGTTAAAGTAGATCAGTATTTTTGGCCCTCAATAGAGAGAAATATGAGTGACTTGGCAATGTAGCAAGTAGAGAAAGGCTGGTTAAGCAAGTGTTTGAACATTTAATCAGAAACAAACGCAGTCATGGATTTGCCAAAGCAGCTGCACCTGACTGCTATTTTGGTAAGAGAAGCTGTCTTCCTTTAACTAGGTGAAAGGACACTACATATGAGTGACAGATGACCTGCTCACCCTCTGACTATGAGCGATAGTAAGCAGAGCTGCTTTTAGACTTGAAATTGGAAACGTTCAAGTCGCAAGATATTTGGTTACACCTCCACTCATTTACACACGCTGCTAACACAAAACCATAACATGCTGTTTGGAATACCACGGTCTGTGTTAATTTGATCAATTCTGCTCCCACAATTTCAAGTGGAGTGTTGTGAACTGTGAATCAATGCAGCGTTTGCAGTTGTAATAAACTCTGTGGAACACAATACTAATAAATTGACTCCAGCAGGGGTTCAATGCAGCATTAGGTTACAGTTCTCTACTGGGGCTCTCACCTCATGACAAGTGTAACCAATTGAAGAGTACCTGCCAAAGCAAACAGTTTGACTAAAACCTAGAGTGCAAGTCGAATCCAATGGACGGAGTGACTCAAATATTTCAACCACACCTACAGATAACAATGATCTAAAATTTACAGTTTTCCTCAATTATCACTGGTGTAAATTAAATCTGACATTAATTATCACCTTAATGTATGGTATTTAGTAAGAGCTTAAGATTGCATAAGAAACATACTGTAACATAGTAAGTAGTCATTGGGTCATCATTATCATAGCTTGGTACTCCAAAACCTCGGCCAGGATCTTGTCTTGGAATCATAGAATTAGAGAATTATACAGCACAGAAGGAGGCCATACATAATCCTTGTATTTGTGGAGTCCTGTAGCTCAGTGGTTAGAGCACTCGCTTTGCAAGCGAGAGACCTGAGTTCAATTCCAGGCAGGGCGAAACCTTGGGCAAGTTTCCTTACTCCACACGCCTAATAATAATCCCTCCAAAACCAAAAACAATAATAAATTGGTCATTTTCAATCTACGACTGTTTGAGGGACATTGCTGTGCGCAATTGGCTGCCGCGTTCGCCCACAAATATACAGTCAATTCACTTTACAGTGTCTTCTGTGAAGCGCTTTGGGACGTCCTCCCGATGTGAAAAGCGCTGTATCAAATGCAAGGATTATTATTATTATTATTATTGTATTTGATATAGCACCTTATTAAGTCATTGAGACATCTCAAAGCGCTTCACAGAATATATTGTAAAGTGGATTGAATGTGTACTTTGTGAGCAAAAAGTGTTCAAATGTTTGCCAAGGTTCTCCACTTCCCATCTGAGATCATTTCTCTGCTTTCACTTGGTCACGCTATCAGCATTACTGCGCTCCTGTATGGTGCCGTTTGAGCCATGAACATAGAACTGATATTGAACTCAATCAATCCAGTAGGATCGTCAAGACTTTACAACCAACTCCTTCTCCTATACCATACCAATAGCTCGGGAGGGCTGCACCACCTACAGTGAGGTAGGTTGCCTTCTGTCAAAAGGAGAGACAAAAAGAGGTATATGATCCCAGACATTGGTTCCTTCAAAACAACTCCCTCCATTCAGGCACAGAACTTAAACAAAACACTGGTAATGAATCACTGGATGACACTATTTTCTCCATCTCCTCCTTTTTGCTACTGCCCCCCTCCCCCCCACCCCCACCCGCCGCGGAACCTGATGAAAACAGCTACAACTTTCATCACCGCCATGTTGTTGACTGACAGATTTTTTTTTAAACTTTGTTGCCCCTGGAGTTTGGTATGTATTTCTTTAGCTTTGCTAGTTATTTTCTAAACTGGGTCTGGTGAACATAGGAACAAGGGTAGGCCATTCAGCCCCTCGAGCCTGTTTCACCATTCTATTAGATCATGGCTGATCTGTATCTCAACTCCAATTACCCATCTATGCCCCATATCCCTTACTTAACCGTGAAGGGCGGTGAAATTCAGACTCTCCCTGTCCCAGAAATGTTTCTTTTGCTGCTTGAGATCAAGGCCTTAGACACTCCAAAGAGTTGAAGGACAACAATTTTAGAGAAACTGTCATTTAGATAATAAATTAAACTGGATAACTGCATATTCTTTTGGGGCCAATTATTGCATCACCAAAAATTGCTGTCTAAACCATTTAATAATTACCAACTCTCTGCCAGTTGATAATTATTGACTTCCTGTTATTACAACAAAAAGGGCAATGTGTAAAACACCATTGATCTATTTGGCTCTCTGGACTTTTTCCACATTTTGTCAGTATTTGTGAATTGCAATTAACCATTTTACAAATACTGTACCACAAATCAGATCCTATTGTCAAAAACACTGACAATGGATGCCATGGATGGAAAAGACATGAAAATAAAATCTCCAGTGAAAATCTCTCTCTTGCAGCTATTAACACAAACACTGAGGTGAGACATTACAAAATTACACTACATAGGCAATAGGTTGCACTGCCCTTATTCACACCACTTTTTAAAGGAAGCTTACCTTAAAGGGTTGAATTAGTGCAAAATTCAAACGTTTTCCAAATTATTGTCTGAATTCAAAGCACTTCAGATTGCAGGTTGGCTGTTTGTGGGAAATTGCAGTGCACATATTGGCTGACTCATCTGCCTACAAAAAATATGCAGTCACTGCACTTTACAGTGAATTTGGTGAAATGTTTTGAGGTGCCCTCCTTGAAAAGTGAAAGGTGTTGGATCAAATGCTATTATTATTGTTATTGCTAGGTTACTGTACCTCTTGTCTATCTTGTGATGATCATTCCCTTTGTTTCTGTGTCATGATTGTTTCACAAAGAGAACTATTAAACAAATCATAAAACCATGGATGTTCATTCCTCGTTGATATCATTGATACTGACAAGAGACTCTCTGTGTACAAAACATTTCTGGCAGTTATCAAAATTTGAGAAACAAGAAAATAGAGGAAGAAAGATTATGAGCAGGAACATCTGGCTTTCAAGTGAGAAATATGACTCCAGCTACCAAAATTGCATTAATGTTAATGGCACACCACTTCATAACAATGAGGGATTATAAGCATGCAGTGTTGCTTGGAATAGAGTAGATGTTCTGGACTTTGAAGGTTAAATGTTATGATACATAATGTTATGTTATGTCCTCATCAAGAACAAGGGCTTCAAATGTGCTCTGATTTTTATGGCTGCTAAGGTCAAATATCATCAGTCAAAGAACATATTGTATTTTGTACATAGACAGTTTGCTCTTGTTAGCTGTGAGACGACCATTCTTTCCTCCACTGATTCTGTGCTCTCAGGCTTAGCAGGTGTTCTGTCAAATGATACCCAGCACAGCATCAGGAGGCAACTGTCCTTTGAAAGACCGTGTGTGCGGTGGTGTTCTTCTGCCTTGTGCCATTGAGCAGCACAGGTTGTAGATTTCCAGACTTTTTACAAGTTCACTGATAGCAATTCTGATAACGTACAGCCATTATTTACTGCACCATACACTTTTGTTGAATGGTATCCATCAATGTACACAAGCAATTGTTCTCTTTCCTGCGACAGCCATCAGTTTCTGACAGGTGGCATTGGGTGATATATTTCTGGTAATCCACAGTTCCTAGACTATATATCCTCTTTGTCGCCTGGCCAACAGTCCTCTAGATAAACTGGTTATTCACTTCATGCCGTTTGTGGGGCATTGCTGTATAAAAGTTGTGGTAAGCAGTGCATGGATTAATATAATAATAATAATCCTTGCATTTGATATAGCACCTTATCAAGTCTTTGAGACGTCTCAAAGTACTTTACAGAATATACTGTAAACTGAATTGACTGTATATTTTGTGGGCGAAACACAGCAGCCAATTGCACACAGCAGTGTCCCACAAATAGACATGGTTTGAGGGACCATTTTTTTTTGTAAGGGATTAGTACTGCCAGGAAAGCAATTCACCAATCGACTAACAGCTGGGTTCCTACTTACTACTAGGTAAACATAGGCATGTGGAGTAAGGAAACTTACCCAACTTTCGACCTGCCCGGGAATCGAACCCAGGTCCTTTTCCTTGTAAGCCAAGCACTCTAACCACTAAGGTACAGGATTCCACTCCACAAAACAAGGAAGCAATGAAAAGGAAAGACCAGCTGGCCCATTCACCTCACTCCTTTAACAGACCTTCAAAAAATCCAACCTATTTTGCACTCCCTCCACCCCAACCTATATACTGAGAAAGACCTCCATATAGACATTCCCTGACACCAAACTCTCCCCTGTTGAAATATTCTTATTTACTTTTTTTTAGTTCTCAATACCTACGTCTGGAGACTGTTAAGCACGGCAAAGAAAGAGGTGTCCACATGTGGTCTGGCTTCGAAAAATCGCCTCTCCTAAAAGTGGCTGTCACCCAGTGATATGTCTCTATCGGTGACAAGAGCTGCCAAAACATCATCTGAGTGACTATTCCTCATCTAGACAATGGATTCCAACAAGCTTTTTAACTATGGAAATATAATTTTGGATTAAGGCATAAGGAAAAAAATGCAGTAAAATGGGATTAAAGGATCTGCCATCATGTGATAAACTGGTCGAATAGGCTAGATAATAAGATAATAACATTTGAAAAATGCCTATCACGTAAAAATAAGTAAATGTTTGGGGGCTAATTACTAAATATAATTGGTCAGAAATGAACTGATTGTTATATAGACAAAGTTGACACCTAACGTGTACCAGCCATGTCCCATAAAACTCAATGAGATGAGCAACTGAACGGTGATTTGGATTTGGAAGGAAATATAAACCAGGATAACTGGGAGAAAGATTTCACTTTTCTCTGAAACAGCAATTGCAGAATGTTTTCTTTACACCCACCTGAATCGCAAGGCAGACAGAACCTAAAATTAATAAAATGTTCGCACCACTCCTCCTGTTCATATCACAGCCACCAAGACAGTCCTGTCTTCAACTGATATCCGCATACAGCAACTTTCAAGCACAGAATCATTAGATAGCTCAGGAGCAGGAACTTTGGTTGCTTTATCCCCTCTATGATTCTGAAGTCAACTGTGGTGCTCAGTACTACCCTGACTGAGTTAAGTTAATTCAGCGATATAGAACAACTGGGACTTTCCTTGTCTGTATGGCTGAAGCATTTACCACAGGCCTGGGTCAACAACAACAACAAGATTACATGTGTATAGCGGCTTTCACATCAGGAGGACATCCCAAGGCGCTGGACAGTGTCAGTACTTCAGCCCCGAGCTGGGGTCAGGGGGGAGAAGGGAGGGAGGGGAAGAGGGGTGGCTGATGGTATGGTCGAAGAGGAGGGTTTTGAGCGGGACTTGAAGGAGGCTAAGGAGGGGGCGAGGCGGAGTGACTGGGGGATGGAATTCTAGAGGTTGGGGGCAAACATGTGTTTACAAAGACAGTAATAACAATATATACAATACATACATTTGATATAGCGCCTTATCACGTTGTAGAGACGTCTGAAAGCCCCTCCAGAAATTATTGTAAATTGATGTGCTGTCTATTTTTTTTGTAGGCAAATGTATCTAAAGTACCCCTTTAATGCACAAATGAGGGTGCAGTGATAAGGCACGGGTTAAGCATGTGCAGATGGTTGCCATGACGACCAACATTGAGCTGCAGCAAGAGGTTATATGATTTTCATTTGATGTCAGTAGTGCAGTGCAAGACATCTTTGTGGCAGTAACATTACAGAAATCTCAGAGACAGATATAAAGGAGCGGGTTGCTATGGTTACAGCTGGGGGTAGAATTCAGTGCACAGTGGGTTGAATTTACTTTTGCGCTACCAAGGGTTTGTAGGAATGTTATTCCTCTTGGGTTTTCAGTTCAGATGCATGGAATCAATTCTGTACCTTATAATAATATAATAATCCTTATATTTGAAACTGCGCCTTTCGTGTTGGGAAAACATCTGAAAGAGCTTCACAGGATTTACTGGAAAGTGGAGTGACTTGTGTGTTTGTCGGCAAATGTGGAAGCCAATTTGCACACAGCCATATCATGAGTGAATAACCAATGCTGTTTGGAGAATTGTTGACTAGAACACCAGAAGAAACTCCCTTCTCTTTTCATATAGTGCCATAACACCCACCTGTTTTACCCGACGGATGGCATCTCCAACATTACAGCGCTCTCCCAGCACTGCATTGAGAGCACAAAATGTCAGACACTCATCATTGTTGGCGATGTTAATAATGTTGATATTATTATATTATGATATATTACTGGTGCTATGAAGAGTTCTGTGAGGAAATAAGTCTACTTCCGCTTCTGTAGATAGCAAGAATCATGCAAATTCTGTCACACTTAACACTGACTCCAGCTATGCTTGAATTACACAAGATGCATAAGGCAAAATAAACCATAACTAACTACAGGGCAACTCCATTATAAGGTGATCCTTATAATTGACTTTGACATGGACCGTCTGGCTTCACAACATGTAGAACGTTACATCAACAGCGTCCTGACAATCTGGAAGTTGGCTGTCTTTTAGCACATGAAGCCAGCTTGCATACAAGCAAGAAGTGACATAAACAATAACTTGGTGACCCAGAAGTCAAGCCTTTTTCCACGCTTTGTTAAAATACAGCGACTGAGACACTGAACCAAGTAACTGCGTAATAATGGGGGCGTACTGTGCTCCCAACATTTCTTGAAAACATATCAGCAAACTCAGCTCTTGCTGCTACCCTGCTTTGTTCTACATATAATCAATGCCTCACACAGAAGCCTAAAGCTAGATGACTGTTTAAACAGATAGCTGACTGAGCTCAAAATGCCACCATAGAGTTAGTGGAGTTAATAATGGAATTCGGGATGCGTAATATCACAATCAGTTTCAAAACCCGAGTGAAATTCTGTAGGCCTATTTTGTGGCTTAAAAAAATTAATGTAAAAACCTTAATTGGCCCTTATAAACTGATCAAACCAATTTTTTTTAAACTCTGTAAATTCTACACTGTTTTAAACCCAGTGCTGATTTACAGATGTTGGAGTAAACATTCTACATTCTACTTGAGAAGGGACTAACATGTTGGATTGCACTATGTGTTTCTTCAAGTGAAATTGTCTTTATTTCCTGCTATTGTCAGTCTGGCTCAGTGGTAGCACTCACGTTTCTTGAGTTAGAATACTGAGGAATCAAGACCCATTTCAGGGTTTGGAATCACATAGTCTAAGCTTGTACTCCAATGCAGTGCTGCGGGGGTGAGGTGAGGGGAAGCACTGCATAGTCGGAGATGCCATCCTTCAGATGAGATGTTAAACCGAGGTCCCGTCTGCCTGTTCATGTTGACAGAGGGTGAGGTTACCATCTCAGGTACAAACCTTAATGACACCTAACTTAGCTCTGACTCTAAGGGATAATTAGATATGACTCAAATAGAAAATAAGGTTAATAGATTTGTTGCCTTGACCTTATAAATGACAAACGAAACTTCAAATTCTAATGATATTATATTATAAATTTTAAATTAAATTACATACGATAATTATATACAAAGTGACAAATATGATAAAACGTAATGAATGGAGCAGAATGGACCAGAGGACACATCACCAAATTGGAGACATTGAGTGAATAGAGCAAAATAACCCCTTAAGAGTCACTAAATACAATTAATTTTCAAGTGTCAACAGGCATGAATTGTCACCGCTGTATGCCTGCGGCCCAGTAACAGATCTTGTAAACTGATCGTCGTTCTTAAAGCCGGGTCTGTACAGCCCTGACATGTTACAAGAAGGCTGACCCAATAAACTTCTTTCAGCAGGAGTACCAAACTAGCCTAATGAATCAGGAGTATTTATACAGTATTTATTTATGTTGCAGAAAAGGAGCTGTCACATTCTGAATGTACAGTATAATCATTTATATCCCCTCCCTCAGAACGCTTAGTAAATAGTCTCTCCGCAGGTCAAAAATACAGATATTCCCAATGACAACCTAATAATACCATTAAAGCTTCTGCCAGACACATTAAGTTGTATCCATATATTTGTCTATGTCGCACACACTTGTAACAACATATAATGGGGATATTTGTGTGTCGGAGATAAGATGACATTTATAGACTCTTCTCATTTCATTCTAGCAGTTTGTAATCCCAGTTTTCCTTGGTTGAGTTACTGTTTCATATTTCTCTCCCAGTTGCCTAAAAGTAAATGAAGGGTCACAGAATAAGAAAAGTTCCTTTTTCGTGAAACGTGTACATTCTTACCCTGTTCCAATTTCATCTCCTGAGTGAAGATTCTGCATGTCCCTTAGCTCCTTTTGTTAACAGTATGTCCTGAATAATCTTGCCTCTACTAAATGATACAAACTTGTCCATTATATATATATTATTCATCGTTGTGTTTGATATAGTTCCCTATCACATCATGTATCAGATACAAGGATTATATATATATATATAAAACATTAAGCAGCCAGTGCTGAGTAAACCTGGTACATGGCATTGTACCTTGAGAACATCAAGGTAGCTGGCATGACAAGCTGTCCTGTCAACACCTTCACACCATACTGAAGGCAGATGTCCATCGATTAGCTGATGAGGAAACTGAGGCTTGGGGTTGAGGGAAGGTTTGTCAGACAGTACTTTCAATGGTGATCTATGCTGTTTTGGCTGTTTAAATCCCAGAAGTACTCCAACACACACTCTGGGGTCCTCAAGCCTTGGCTCTTGTCAACCTGCATCTAATACTCTCCAGAATTAGGTAAGCAGGATGGGTCCCTCCAGGGAGAGAGTGCACATTCCAATAAATATCTCCAGAGCTTCCATGTATAATGGGAATGCATGGAATTCTGTTTGATTTGGATACATTTAAGCATTGTGATGCATTTCTGCATGTGTCAGTCACCTGGATGACCAAAAATATCACATTATTGAAACATCTCAAACTACTTCACAGTGTTTAGTGCAAACTGTAGTGACTGGGTATTTTGCAAGCGAATGTGGAAGCCAATTTGTACCAACAATGTCCCACAAACAGCCATGAACTGAACGACCAATTTATTTGGAGGGTGGGAAAGGGAATTGTTGACCAGGGCATGAAAGCCCATTGTGTTCCTTAAAACCATAGTATACTGTAAATACATGTACTTACACTCCTACTTACATTGGTTATTACACAAGTCCTCACAGCTTGTATTGGTATTGGACAACTCCTCAACAACAACAACAAGATTTCATTTATAGAGCGCCTTTCACGTCGGGAGGACGTCCCAAGGCGCTGGACAGTTGGGTCGGGACCCAATCAGGGGAAATGGTCAGGGTGACTGGAGGGAAGGGAGGGAGCGAGGAGGGGTAGAGAGTCGAGAGGGGAGTTGAAGGCACGGTCGAAGAGAAAGGTCTTGAGAAGGAAAGGGAGGAGGCGGCGAAGGCACTGGGGGATAGAGTTCCAGAGCCTAGGGGCTGAGAGGCTGAAGGGCCGGCCACCGATGGTAGGGCGGTTGGGGTGGGGGATGTGGAGCAGACCGGAGCCAGAGGAACGGAGGGTACGGGCAGGTAAATAGGGGGATAGTAGGTCGGAGAGGTAGGAGAGAGCAAGGCCGTGAATGGCTTTGTAGGTGAGGATGAGGATCTTGAATTTGATCCTCTGGGGGATGGGGAGCCAGTGGAGGCGAGCGAGGGTGGGAGTGATGTGGTCCCGAAGCCTGGTGCGGGACAGTACACGAGCTGCAGAGTTCTGAATGACCTGCAGCTTGTGGAGGGAGGTGGCGGGAAGACCGGTGAGGAGAGAGTTCCCATAGTCCAGCCTTGAGGTGATAAAGGCACCATATACCATTTGAATACTTAGCAGGTTTGAAAGATAAATCTACACCTGCACATGATAAAACTGGAAATGACAGTACAGTTATTATTGCTGGGATGTTGGAGTTTTTTTTGTATCGTTTTGTAGATCGTCTACTCCTTTAGTCTACTCCTTTGGTTCTCATAATTAAAAACAAAAAGGAAGAGTTTAATATTATTTTGCTACATTATGCCAATTTCATTGGTGTGACCCCTGAAGCCTCTCACTAAATCCACACTGGAAAACCTACCTGAAATTGTCCAATTACAAAGTCGATCTGTGAACTGGAAAATGTTTTACCCCAACAGCACCTTTCACATTGAGAGGTTGCCTCAAAATACTTCACAGGATATATTGCAAGGGACTCTATGTTTTGTGGGCAAATGCAGCAGCCAATTTGCATACAGCCATGAAGTGAATGCCCGATTTTATTTTGGGGATTGTTGGCCAGGTCACCTTGAGAAATTCCCTTCTTTTTTCAAAGAGTACCGTGGAATCTCTAACATCTACCTGAACAGATAGACGAAGCTTCAGTTTAACCTCTCATAGAAGGAGATTCTGTCACAGAGTCTCCCAGGAAGAGGTCTTATTAACAACAACTTGCATTTATACAGTGCTCTTCATGCACAGCAAACTTTTATTATTATAGTAGCATCTCAGAACGCTGAACAAATACGGAGCTTGATACTGAGCCAGGGAGAGGAGTGAGGCGACCATAGGCACAATCGAAAAGTCTTTAGATGTGATCGATGCCCAAGGCCACGTGACAGGAATTTATTTTTTAATAAAACAATTTCAGCGTTTTGTGCAAGTCCGTCAAGTGCTTTAGATTTACATCACCGGCTCTTTAGCATCAATCCAAAACTGGACCCAAGTGCCACTACAAAACAGCACAAATTCAATTATAGATCATTGCAAACTGTTCCTGTGCCACTTAATGTGGCACAGAATACTTTTGAAGATTTCAGTAATTAATGGTAAATTCTTTTAAGTTAGGAACTGGTGAAGTACTGCATCAAAGAACATCAGAAACCATGGCACAAGAATAGAGTATTCAGCTCACCAAGCCTTATCTCTTTGATGAAAACATAGAATCCTAATTTCAAACAACCAAAACACCAACATTTTGGTCATCCCTGGCCCCCATCACCTTGATTCAGTCTAAACCTCTTTCCTTCCACAATATTGACCCATTCCTAAGCCCTATAACGGTCTCTGTGCACATGGTGCATACCCAACCCCAGAGTCCATAAGAGATAAAAATTTAGATTTTAGATAAATCTTCTGGGAGGACCTGTATTCTAAATCTGTATTGTTGACTCTGTCACTCACACATTGAAATCTCATACAGTTCCATGTGGTCATTGCAGACAGGTGTTAAATCTTGGTTTGGGATAAGCAATCCGTCTTGTGGTCATTGTCAAAGAGAGGATGCAACAGACGTTGATAACCAATTCAATATAACTGTCATTCATCAGCTGGAGGTCGTCTGCACAATAGCACATTAGCATTTAGATAAATGGAAATGATACTCATTGTTAGATTTCCAATCAGTTCAAACAGTGAATGCTGGCAGGCTATTCAGTTAAGAGGAGGGCATCAGAGCCAAACATAATTCTGACCTCAACCGATATTTAAAGAAGCATAATTTCCAGCAAGGCGTACACGATAGCAATGAGGACTGAGGACCTTGCCCAACCTTACACTGATCTTACACTGCCCAACCTAGGGGTGCTCAAGGCAATTGCAACTCCCTTCCTACTGCGACTCCAGCTGAAAACAAACTAACTCGCAAAGCTTGGCAACTAATCTAGTCTAAGAAATTTCATTACAAATTCAGCGACTTCAAATGCAACTTTAGTTCAGGTCTTCAGGCTCCACACCACTCAGTTGTCCCCTGCAGTAATAATCAGCCCAACAATGAACTGAAGGGGTTCAATTTCAAACTCAATTGCCTCATCCTGGTATCTGACATTTTCAAAGCAAATTTTAATTTGAAAGGGCATTTAAACGTTTCCGAGTCCTAATGTAGAAACCAAAATACCCATTGATAACTCTGAAAAGCACTGCTTACTTAGCTCCGACCTGAAAGCTATTGTGTTATCTTGGTGCAATGTTGTTTGTGCAGTCCAGCAGTACTGTGAAGCCTGATAAAGTGAAGGTTCTCAGAATAAATACAAAAGTAAATATAAAAGTCTCTCAGTTCATCTATTGATAGAACAAAGTTACTGATGGCTGAACGTTTAGAAAACTTTCAGTGCTACTCTATCTTTTTCAAATGATATCAGTCTTAAAGACTATTTTAACAGTAACTAATTAATAATGAATATGAGCTGTTTGTAGTCATAGTTCTGAGTGATTTGGTTTATCTATTTTAAGTATTGTGTGTAATTGAGAGCAATAGCCTAGAAAAATACACACAAAGCTGAAGGTTGAAAGCACTGCGGCAGACTCGAGGCTCTTCTGTAACCTGAGTGGAAATGCTTTGGTTTGTTGGTCTGGAACCACAATCAATATTAGTTTTACTCTTCCCCCAAACTTAGTATGACTAGCAAAGACAGGGACTATAAATAATTGTCTGCTTATCTGGGCAGTTTACGAGCAGTCAGTCAGTATGGCCATTTTCATACTGTCAATCCAAAACACCTCAGGAAATTCTTTGTTTGATTTTGATTAGGCTGCATCTGGCGTCTCGTGACGGTGAATGTACATGACAACAACAACAACTAAATTACACTTATATAAATTATATACATTTATATTTATGACGGCCTGAAAACTACTGCGTTATCTTGGTGCACTGTTGTATGTGCAGTCCAGCAGTACTATGAAGCCTGGTCAGTGGAGTAAAGTGAAGTAAGGGTCCTCAGGACAATAAGTATAAAAGTCTCCAGGATCATCTATTAATAGAAAATTTTTATTGACGGCTGAACATTTAGGCCTGGGCTTGGCCAGAGTTACGGGAGGAGTGCGTGTGTGTGTGTGTGTGTGTGTGGGGTGGCGGGGGTGGGGGATAAGGGACCATCCTTCACTTCCCATCAAACCTAATCTCTTGAGACGCAATCCTTACATTTAAGGCGCTGTATCAAAAACAAGGATTATGTACATCAGGTTATTTTACATTCAGTTTTGAAGAAATCTCTTCATCTGACTACAAATGTGACCCAGATATACAGATCAATATTCTGCGTGGTACACATTTCTGGCTCTTCTCTTCAGTAAAGCTTTATTCAAATAAAGCCTTGTTTTGCATTTGCCCTAAAGTCTCATCATCATCTTGAAGACAGATGTTGGTCACATGTTCCTTATCACATGCTTAGCAAGCCAGGCATGGATGGCCCATTTGTACATTAATTTGTACAAATATACATTTACACGGTACTTTTCATGTTCGGAAGACGTTCCAAAGTGCTTAAATCCTGGGTATGGGAGCTGAGGGGAGTGAGAAGAGTGGGGTCGGGGAGATTCAGAGGGGCTTCAGAGCATGGGGGTGGATGGGCTGAAAGCCTGACTGCCAATCATAGTGTGGGTAGGGTGGGGGACATGAAGTCGGCCAGTCCCCGCTGAGTGAAGGGAGCGGCCGGGTTGGTACAGTTTGACGAGGTGACAGAGATAAGGTGAGGTCAAGAATATGAAGGGATTAAAGGTGACAGAGGGTCCACATTGCCAGACAGTTGGTTACACCACCAACTGTTAGCTAGAGTAGGCTCTTCCAACACAACCTGCTCCAAAACACACCAATGTAACGACAATGATCCTTCCCACAATTGTGGCCTAATCTTAAAGAGAATTTGGAATTTCTACAGCAACCATCTGCTTCCTGTTGTGAAGCAAACTGTTGTCCTAGCCAACAATCCTTCTGATAAATTAGTCATTTAATTAATGGCCTTGTTGCTCATAAGATGGTTACCATGCTTGCCTACAAATACACAATCACCATCTTTGACATCTACTGCCCTTAAAAGATTTTGAGATGTTTCAACATTATAGGACGTTATATCAAATACAAGTATTATAAGTATTTATTTTTCAACATGGGAAATCTGTTTATACTCAGAGAGAAGAAATGCTGAGTACTCAGCAAGTCAATGTAACCCAATTGAGACACAGACAACATTCTTCATAAAATATACCACTTAGGTCTTAAAAGCGCATCATTATTAGGCCCAATGATTCACTTTGCTGCAATATATATTGCATCTCTCCCCACAGTCCCATCATCCCCTCACAATTCGGGCTAACACAAGCTGGATTAACTCCTCACCCCACTGCGAGTCTGCTTGTAGAGATTTCCATATTTGTAAATGGTCATTCAAATCAGAGAAACAGCACCAAAATTATCGCACTCTGCAGAAGTTGCATTTGTTTGTCATTGCAGCTAATTTCATTCCGCTCTGGAAGCGTGTGATTAACTTCTTGGTGAGTTAAAGCTGAAGTGTCAATGATTTATTGATGCTCTGGTCCCCGTAAATTTTTGCTGCTATAGAAGAATTTAGGATATTTTCTCAAAAAGCAATTCTGGTACTGTTTAGGACTTATTTATTTTTCTACACAGTAACCTCTGATATTTAGCACCCCGTACAATGCGGAACAATAAACAACAACAGGAGCAACAAACATTTTTACGTCTCAGTTACAGTAGAGAACACAATTACATATGCACAAAAATTGAACAAATCCGAATTGCACGGATTGTGAAGAACCATTTATCGTCTATTTTCCCCTCTGATGAATTTAGCAGCTGGCATAAAATGATAGCAAATCAATGCTTCTCCCAAATGTCACACAAATAAAGATCAAGATTAAAAATATGAATTTAGGAACAGGAAAAGTCCTCTTGGTCCAACATGCCTAGCTGTTTTTTTGATTCTCAACCTCAATAAGTGCAACCATTTAATAGATTTGCAACCTCGAATTTCACATTAAATGTTTCCTGTCCTTATCTTCCCAGAATGTAAATTCCCAATTCCCAATTATTGTAATTATTCAAAAGACCCACATTTTTTTCAGTTCTCCCAGTAACATGAACTGCAAGTAATAGGAGTTCACAAGTTAATTAACCTCTAAATTGTTCTGGTTCATTCCTAGTAAAATTGCCTCTTTGGGATTCTAGATATGATATTCACAACCTGCAAGTAAACGGCTAGTGATTTCCAATTTGTAAATGATATTGTAGGATTTATTGTTAAATTTGCTTTAAAAAATTGGAGCGGTGAAGCAATCCTTAGGGACAGCAAAGGCCAGTTAGTGACTGATGATTTGCTCTCTGACCTTTCCTCCAAACCTTTTGGGCCTTTTTACTGCTGATAAAAAAAAGCTGAAGGTAAGAAGCCGGCCTGAAAGGCGATTCCCTGGTTGTGAATATTGCATTTTAAACTCCACTGCCTCACTCTGCTCATACATTTGTATGGGAAAATTGCCGCTCGACAGTTGATTCTGATTCTTACTGAAATATTCTTTGGCTCCAGAAGCGCAGGGTTGTTGTCGTGCTCTGAATCAGTAAACTAGTGCCTGGTGCCAGGCTCCCCTTGAATTTAATTCAAGTTATTCCAAGGCTGGCATCTCTTTTTATTCAATATTTTGTCATGCAGGATTATTATTATATATACTGTAAATGTACTTTTGGTGGCAAATTCAACAGCCAATTTTGCACACAGCAATATCCCAATCAACAGCATTGAAGTGAATGACCAATTCAATGAGGGGTTGTTGGCCAGGGCATCGGGAGAAACTACCTTCCCTTTTCGAATAGTGCAATACAATTTTTATGATCCACCTGAACAGGCAGGTGTGTTTTACTGAAGGACAGCAGGTCTGACAATGCAGCGCTACCCCAGGATTACACTAGTGTCAGCCTTGACAATAAGAACACAGTCCCTAATGTGGAGCTTGAACCCACAGTCTTCTGACTCTGAGTCATGAGTGCTATCAATTCAGACAGGATGTCATTTAAATATTATATTATAACACAATGCAGAGATCAGAAAAGTGAACAGCTACAATTAAAATGTAGAAGGAAGCAAGAATTAGTCAAAAGCAGTCAAACATTGAACATTTCACAATAACCACCATTTGTGGCAGTAATTTTCCAAAGGTTAGTTTAATTTTCTTACAGAGTATAGAAGGAAATGATTCATGCAATATATTTTACAAAAATAATGTATCTGAGTCATTTGCTTGGCATAAGTACACTTTCCTGTAACAATAACATTTCCAGTAAGTTTGGTTTTGGGATTTGGATTCAGTCCCCTCCCAACCATCCAGACCCTTTATTGATCCAAATCCAAAGTCTAAAACAAGAACGATTTTGTTAATATACATATGGATAACTTCTCCAAACACAGATGCATTCCACTGGAAATTACAAGACATCACTAACTTTGGCAAGGAATGAAATGAATCAAATCCTTCCAAACCCATTCATACTGCAAAGCATTTTCCAAACCCCAACGTTCCGATCCCACTAAATCATCAGGAATCCTTTGAAAATAATCCCAAATCTGCTAGCCACAAGGATACTTGCTTGGAGATGTTTACTCACGCCTACAATATCATCAGCAAATTGCCACCACATTGCAAAGGAATTCAGTAGACTAGTAGGGAATTTGGCCTTCATCTTTATGGAACTATCAAGTCAGTAATGTGATTAGAGGCATCAAATTTAATACCACATGGACTCTTACAGGCCATTTGGCCCAACTAATCTGTGACACTATTTACACTCCATATGAGCCTCCACCCATCGTAATTCCCCTTTCCTTAGGCCTCTTCTCCCTTCTCTCTCATATATGCATTAAGCTTCCTTAATATTTTTTATCGAGGAGTTTCTCCCGGTATTCTGGACAATAATCATCCAGATAAAATTATGGCTGTTTGGAGGGACATTGCTGCGTGCAAATTGTCTGTCAAGTTCATCTACAAATTACACAGTCACTACAATACAATTTACATTTAAATAGTGCCTTTCACGTTGGGAGGACATTGCAAACAACAACAAATTGCATTACATAGCACAATTCACTTCGGGAAGACATTTCAAAGCACTCAGGAGTGGGAGATGAAGGGTACCGGGAGGTAGCTGAAAGCGCAGTCAAAGAGGCACGACTTGAGACAGGCCTTGAATGAGCGGAGGAAGCGGGAGGAGTCAAACAGACTCTGGGATGGAGTTCTATATGGTTGAAAGCATACCCATCCTCTGGCCTGGAGCAGCTAGGGTGGGAGAAATGTATCAAGCCAGAGAGATCAGAGCATATGGTTAAAGGAGGATGCAGAGGTAGAGTGGGGAGAGATTGTGGAAGGATTTGAAAGTGAGAACGAGGATCTTCAATTTGATTTGTGGGGGTATGGGGAGCAAGTGGAACTGAGCAATGATCAGGATGATAGGTTCATGGAGTCTAGTGCAGGAGAGGACATGGGCTTCATAGTTCTAGATAAACTATTCCCTGTGTAGGTAAGAACGGGGGAGTCCGGTGAGCAGGGCGTTGGCATAGCAGAGCCTGGATGCGATGAAATGAATGAGGGTCTCGGCTACCCTTTGGGAGAGGTACTGGCAGAAGCAGGCGTTAACAAGTTGGGGGAAAGATGAGCGAGTCAGAGCACGGATATGGGATTTGAAGGACAGTCAGGAGTGAAACAAGACACCCAGGTTCCTCATCAGCTCTGCAAGGTGGAGTGCGCATCCATGCAATGTTGATGCTGTTAACGACCTGAGATGAGAGGTATGCGAAGGACATAAGGATATACAGATATACAAAGTACATAAAGTAGCAGGCTGTCCCCATGGGCAGTACTGTAAAGTGCTGTAATCCAAATCAGAAAGATCTGATTTTGGTGGTGTTTTCTCTTAGCGCTCAGTAACATCCCTCTCCGTTCAGATCTCATTGTTTGTATTAAGCAGTAACTGTTGCTGTCTCTTGCGTAGCTATTCAACATACCTACCTGTCAATAAAACTTCCCAAATACTAAATATCTAAGTTCAAGAAAGAAAATCAAAGCCACAGTTTTCTAATTATTAGGTAAGATAAAGATTGAAGGTACTGTAAGAAGACAATTTCAAGGTCCAGAGACTGCATTTAAACTGCTCCAATTTCACTCTTGGGGAATGTGAATTCTTCGGAGTCTCACTCGTGGCTCACTGTTATTGTATATTGAATTCTGTGCCACTATGATATTGCTGGAACATCTGATCACATGAAAGCGTGTTATTTTGTCCAGCTTTATCATCAAGTGCAATCTGCCTCATTATCAATAGGACTTTCAATCTTGTTGCAAAGCATATCACTAAATAACACCCGCGCAAAACTACTGCTACACAACCACAATTGGCAAAGACAGAGTTTTATTTGAATGTTATTTGGCGGCATGCTATCATGTGGGGATGGTCACATTAATGTAGGTTTTCCAATCCAATGTGTTTAAGCGCTCCGGGACGCTACCCAGCGTTAGGGGTGCTGTGTAAATGCAAGTTGCTGTTGTTTAAAAATTAATCAGTAAGTGGACAATTTTAAAGGAAAATAGCAAAAAAAACTTTAATTATTCCACCATTGTCTTAATTCACTGCAAAGCTCCAAGGTATTTATTGACCAATATGAAATCAAAGCCAAAACTTCTATGCCACCTAACTTTGATGTAAACATTTTAAAATGGTTTTGAAAGCAATGCGAGAAAGTGTGGGGGAGACAGGGATTTGGGGAGAGAAGTCCAGAGAATGAGGTCACAGTGGCACTGATGATGGGATTTAGGTAGAGAGGAAACAATCAGAAGAACAGAGAGAATAGGGCTGGAGGATATTGGAAAGCTATGGAGAGGTCACAGAGGACTTCATTTTATAGCTCAGCATAATCAATGACGCTTTCATCAGCAATTAATAAATAACAATAAGTGGAAAATGAAGATATTCTGTTACTGTTTCCTGGATATCAGATTCCAATCTAATCTCAATTCAGTGGTCTGACAGTTCACATATTACGTTATCCCAAATGGGCTTTAAAATCATTTTCTTTTGATAGATTTTTTTTACCAAAAATAGCCCGATTATGTTTTGAAAGTCAATTGGAAAACATTGAGTTTCTCTGAAAAGAAATAAATTCGCTGATTCTGATTTAGATTCTGTGTTCTTTCAGATTCCTGGATGTGCATGGTGCATTGCAGTTACAATTCTATTCTACTATCAAGTCCTCACACACAGATCTCTGAACTGAGATGGTGCAGAATGACAGTCCGGCACTGTACGTAATGTGTCTCAGGACACCTTCTTGCCTATCTTCAGGTCGCTCCTGAAGAAGTTCCTCTTCAACAATGCTTAAGGTCACCTCCCTCCTCCTTCCGGTTTGGCCTCGTGCTCCGCCACTGTCAAGCGGTCTACCCTGCGTGAGGGACGCTAAATAAATGCAAGTTGTTGTTGTTTTTGTTCCTGATGTTCAAGTTACAGTCCTCCCGACGTGAAAGGCGCTGTACAAATGTAATTTGTTGTTGTTGTACAGTCGCTCACCAGCAGTCTGAGAGTGAAGGAGCTGTTTAGACAGTGTTCTTTGACTATCTTTACAATACAATACAAATTTACATTTATATAGCGGCTTTCACATCAGGAGGAAATCTCGAGGTCCTTATCAGTCCTAGCTTGGCTGGCACCCAAACTGGCGTGGGAGCAGAACAGAAGCAGAAAACTCAAACCAATGGCTAAATTTTACACATTTTCACCAAATTTACTGGAATTTACCGTTTTACTTTTCTCTGTGTCCATTTTCTTCCTCTCAATTTCCTTCCATTTTCCAGACACGAAAAATAGACCTTGAAAAAGTTTTGATTTGGTGGATAAAAAATGATTCAACCATGCTCAAAAATTAAATATTTAGTGTAACTGGGTGGGACAGTGGTTTGCTGTGTCACAAGTCTGAATCATTGTGTGTCTGGCACCAAGTGCATTGGACACTATTTATTAATAGTTCTGGCTTGGGGCCAGATCACTGTGGCAACAGTTATTGCTGGTTTGTACTGATTGTTTTCTCCATGCTGCTTCCTGAATAAGCAGTCAACGGTTAAAAGTCAGGGAGCAACAGTATTTATATTTGGCAGAGGTAGTTCCAACTGAACAGATGCAGGGTGGCCATCAATATGACTAACAGATGTACAACTCGCCTTCCTCATAAAGAAAGAATCCAGCAGAGCAGGCCGCAAGGAACTGTGAGATACTTTTCTTCACAAAAATATGTTAAGTTATCCAAATGCCCCCAGATCATCTGGTCTTCAAATAGTGCTTGTCTGACAACATTGGAAATCATTCCCATTGTCCCTGGGAATGACTTTTTAAAAGTAATTTTCTGCACATTTTTAAAATGCTCCCTTTAGCATTTTTTAAACTGAGGGCATGTCCGGCCACAAGGAAGCATGGTTCGATTTTGACCCTGTGTGAATGGCACACAAAGAACTGTAACAAATGTATTGAGCTCCGACCTCCTGAATATCCCTCTTCCCCTTCGCTCCACAATGGGTGGCCATGCTTTCAGCCACTAGACTCCGGAACACTCTGCCTCAATCCCTCAGTCTTGACCCCTCCTTATCCATCGCATCTGAAGACCTCCCTCTTTAACCGGGTGTACCTCCTCTCTTTTCCTGTCGCAGCATCAGGCTCCACCACTGTTAAGTGCTCCAAGACATTAACCTGCGTGAAGGGTGTTATTTAAATGCAAATTGTAATTGTTGTGTTACTGGGTAAATACTTCATGTACCCACACACCACTCTCTGTTTGATTAGGCAGGCAGGAAAGCCAGGTCCTAGCCCAAATCCAATGAGCTTTACACTGTATGGGAGCAGCCTGAGGTGACTCATCCTCTAACTTTCCCTCTCTCCTTGTGGTGAGGTTAACAGGGTTTTCCAAAAAGACAAAGCTGTAGTTTTAGAGCTTCGCTCTCAGAAGCAGAGACGTGCGTATCTAACAATAGCCCAGGGAGAAGGCGAAGGGCATATTTAAAGCTAATTTAAACCTAACGTTGTATCTCTGGAGGGGAAATGTAGCTGAACCCCTAGGGTTGCTGGATCTGACACATTTAAAGCAAGTTTCACAATTTCCAGGCTTGATTTTCCTGCAATCATTGTGTCAAGTACCTAAGTCAAGTTACATCAGCTGTGACTAATGGCGCTTTGGCTTCCTTAACTTTCTCGAGTGCACCAAGGACCTTTTTGAAACTACAGTGCATATAGTCGAATATAGTTCTAATTATGCCTCAGCAATAAGGCTATAATAACTTGTTTGCCTTATAATCACCAAATTATAAGAGAGGTTTGGCTCTTCAGCCATTTTATTTTCCTTGAGAATAACAACGGTACCGTTTGCCCAGTATTGCATCAAGCTGTTTCTTAAACAAAACCTGTTTCCTTCCCTTTAGCCACATACTAATCTATGTCCATGTCCCACCCTTGAATGTCATGTTGCAAAGAAGCCTTCTGTTTCTTCAGCTTGAATGCAAATACTGCATACTTGAAATAGATGGCTAAGTGCTGCCAGATGTTACAATTCATCCCCAGTGTTAACCACACTGGATGCTAATGTTAAATGTTCATTTACAATAGAAATGCATTTTCTTAAAAAAAATACAGTGACTCGTTCTTGGTAACTTTACAATATTCTGGCTACAAATGTATGTGTTTATGAACTGAATAATGCAAGCCTTGGGGGTTAGCCTGCTCAGTGTACTCCAGGTGGCAAATTTGATGTGAGTTAAACAGTGATTCTGCACTGTTCGGTAGATTTCAGAATTTGTCCCACTGGGCTTAGAAATAATGAATGCAATTTTAACTTATTGCATTATGAATGCAAAATCAAATTACAAATAACTAATGAACTTTTATGTACAAACGCACAGGGACAAGTTTACAAAACTTACTGCTGACCAACCATTAAATATACTGACTCACAAAAACACAACTGCGCTTGAGGCAGTGTCCAACCTTCTATAATTGTTTCTTTTGAATAATGACCAAAAGTACAATGTAAGTGCCAACTGTATTTTCAACCTGAGAACAAGCACTGAAGAAAAGCATTCCTGTGAAACCAAGCACCAGAAATCAACTCACCAGCTACAAAACGTGAGTCTGAGCTGCCCCAAATTTTTAATACAAAAGCTACCTTGAAGAAAAAAAAGCAGTTCCGGTGGCTAGGAATTTTTAAAGTAATTCTTGCTATATTAATATAAAGTAATTCAATTCAGGAAAAGTATCTAAAGGGAAACTATTCTCCAGAAATTAGGGGTGGTCCTTCACAAAGCACTCTGAGATGTTCTCCCAATATAAAAAGAACTACAATATACCAATATAAATTATATTGGTTAGTAAATACCTGTTGTTAATGGTAGGTTTTAGTAATATGTTTTTGACCTTTTTTTGAATCATTTCTTATCTTTGGCGATAATTAAGAGATGCAGCATGTTTAGAAATACCTCAATGTTGATCCCTACGTGCGTAAACTCACCTGTGACACAGCAAAACAACAGCAGTAAACAGAAACGTCGCCTTGATTATTAGGGCAGGAGCCCCGAGAAAAACCCTGGAGATGAGTCCCAGTGCCAAAAATTTTTAACAATTAATCTCTGAAAGCTGTAGTCGGGAGAGAATAAATACTCTGTGGGAAAGGTTCTGTCACCTAGTGGCCACTTAGTGTCTAACACAAAACACTGCAATAAATTAATACCGCCGATAACTTTGAAGTGCCGCAAACTTTATCCTCAGACCTCCTAAATTAAGAGCGTCAATCAAACATCTCCCTTTGTTCTCCATATGGCTTAGATCAAATCAGCTGCTCAAAAGCATGTTTTATCAACAGTAAGGAGGTGGTTAGAGGTCTTGAAGAACCAAGATCATAGCCTCAATCCCCAGCAGACTGCCAGGCATTAGACAGGCACGTCACACCACAAAGTCAGATTATTATCAGGTTATTAGCCTGGTTCAATTGGTAGCACTCTCGGCTCCGAGTCAAAACGTTCAAGTCCCAAACCAGGGCTTTGAATTCACAGGCCAGGCTGACATTCTAATACTAATCTATCAGAGCGGTACATTGTTCGAATGAAATGTTAAATCAAAGTCCTATCTGCCTATTCAGGTGGACGTTAAAGATTCCATCGTATTATTTGAAAAGAGAAGCGAGTTTCTCCCAGTGTCCTGGCCACAATCCCTCAGAATTGATGAAGGGTTATGGACCCGAAACGCTGACTCACTTTCCTTTCTCCATAGATGCTCCATAGAGTGTTCCCAGCGACTTCTGTTTTTGTTTTTGTTTCAGATTTCCAGCATCTGCATTATTTTGTGTTTTGAATCCCTTAGATAAAGTTGATCATTCACTTCATGGTTCTTTGTGGGACATTAGTGTGTACAAATTGCCTGCTCTTTTCGCCTACAGTACATAATACTGTAATAATGATCCCTACATCAGGTATAACGCCTTGCATGTTGGGAGAGCTTCTCAAAGATTTCACAGGATTTTACTATAAAGTGAAGTCACTATGTTTTGTACAGTAATCCCTTGAAGCACTTTGAGACATCCTAATGTGAAAATTGCTATATCAAATGCAAGGAGTATGATTATTTTAAAAAATATTATTATTATTGCTTCTTAACACTGGTGAAATATGCTTATCTGTTTGAAACTTTGGTAGAAAAAAGATAAACTAATAAGTGTTAATGCCTGAGTTAAACCACAGGTGAAGCTTTGCAAAACTGCATTTTGTACTAATCCCCGCCCTCCCCCTCAGTGCTGTAGTATCAATAATTTATAGCACTGGTAGGCCAAAAGAGGTCACCGGCAATATGATACGTTATGTATCACTGAAAGAATGTCCCATCCTCAGATTACAACAGAATTATTAGATTGATTCCCTGCTGAGTAACCAGTTTCAAGAAAACTCATCAAGTTCAAGTGCAAGCTTTTAATTATCTTCACACTAAACATCTTGCAGTGTTGTGCTGTGTTTTGCTGTTAAACATGTCTGCGTGTTTTCTTCTAAATAAATGCTCCATCACTCAATTCACATGCAGCACTTCCCAATTCTACAGGTAAAGTCTCTTTCAGATTTAGACCCATCATTTGTACGGAGAAACATAATCCCTCTTCCCCTATGACCTTTTTTGAGTCAAAACGCTACTGTGGAACAAGCTAAACTCTGAGCACCAGATCAAGATAGTGGGACCTTTGCAGTCGAAAGCCCACTTGCATGGCTTGATGCCTGTTTTTAATATACGTCCATTATAACAACAACAACAACAACAAGATTCCATTTATAAAGCGCCTTTCATGTCAGGAGGACGTCCCAAGGCGCTGCACAGTTGGGTCATGACCCGAGCAGGGGGGAAATGCTCAGGGTGAGGGGAGGGAAGGGAGGGAGCGAGGAGGGGGAAGAGAGTCGAGAGGGGAGCTGAAGGCACGGCATTTATAAATAATATATAAATAATAAAATATATAAGTATAAATTGTATTGCGTATAAAAAGCTTGGAACGGCAGACCAGCCACTGGGGGCAGGGAATCCTCCCACTCAGCTCCTGTTAACCCTGCAAGACAAAGCCCTAACGGTTAGGGTGATCCAAGCTGTTCAAGCAGCGAGAAAGCTTGCAATGCTATCAATAGTATATCAAATGCAAGGATTATTATATGTAAGTGGGATGCATAGAATTCTCAGTTTTAAAAGATTGATATTCCACCAAAGAAAACATTATTGTTAGCAAGAAAGATTGTATATGTGCTGTGCTAATCATCACAAGGACAAAATAATGCGATTGTTCTAGCTTCTGTGCTAAGAGATAGGTTGGAACTGACCTTTCTCTCCCCTTCCCCCACCCCATGCGACTCTGGAAAATGTTTTTTTCCAATGTTCTATCAAAACTGAGCAAAAAGAATTACAAGTTTAGTCATTTTTAATAATTATCACATACTTTAAATTTCTCTCTGCTATCTTACGTCTCCCCCCATCCCCCCAATTGGATTTATTCTGCCAAGAACAAATTAATTCAAATGAAAGCAAATGTGCAATACAGTTCATATTTATATAGGTCCTTTCTTATCAGGAGGATGTCTCAAAGCACTTAAGTCATGGATTTGAACAGATACAGAAAGGAAATAAAACACCATCAATGGGGTTTAATATCTGCACATGAATATTTGATTAAATAAAACTTAGATGTGCAATGCTGTATGTGAGAGAGACTGAGTGCCGAATGACATTGTTGTACCCGTTTCCTTCATAGCTCTGGTCATCACTATGGGAAAAGGCTCTGAAGCACTTCTGGCACAGTGACACCACACCACCACCAAAACATTACAACAGAAGAAATGGGGCTGAAAACGTGGAGATTCCTAAGAGTATTTGTCACAGAGTTTGCCACAGAGAATCCTGCCAGGAAATGACAGTCCACAAAGACCGACTGCTGGGAGCCAGTGCCGATCCATCCACTCTAATAATAATAATAACCCTTGCATTTGGTATAGCGCTTTGCACGTCTTCTAGACGTTTCAATGCGTTTCATAGAATATACTGTAAAGTGAATTGACTGTATATTTGTGGGCGAAATGCGGCAGCCAAATTGCGCATAGCAGTGTCCCACAAACAGTTGTGGATTGAAGTGACCAATTTATGATTGTTTTTTTCTTGACGGATTATTATCAGGCATGTGGAGTAATGAAACCTACCCAAGGTTTCGCTCTGCCGGGAATTGAACCCAGATCTCTCGCTTCTCACCACCATCCCTGCTCAATGTCACTATTTCTCCCGGCGTCTGAGCCAATAAACCCCCAAATAAAATTGCTCATTCACTGTACAGCTGTTTGTGAGGCATTTCTATCCGAAAGTGTGCTGCCTCGGTTGCCTACTCAGTCACTACGCTTTACAGTAAATCCTGTGAGGTGCTTTGAGACGTCTTCCTGACATGAAAGGTGCTATAGCAAATGCAATGGTTATTATCATTATTAATATTAACTTGAAACTTTAGAATATAAGCTTGGACCTCGTTCCATCCAAAGTAAATTTGACTTTAACAGATTTCTCAAGAGAGTTTTGGAGAGCGTGGGCGTTTTAGGTTTAATCCTAAATTGAAACAAAAGTCATAAGTAAAAAAACTCATGGGATATTTATTAACACCGCCCCTGACCTCGCCTATGAACACAGGAGGATCCTGTGCAGGAGCTAGTAACAAGCATTTGGTTCTTGCGTGCTGAGCCAGTTATCAGATGGAAAGGCAGAAACAGGGTGGTGTTTCCTCTCGGCTGCAGAGCTCCCTGCTTCGCCTGATCCCGTTCTGTTTACTCTACGGCGGAGACATAAAGGCTTCCCACATACATAAATTTGAAAAAAATATGCGCGGATGAATGGTGTCAGGTGGCCAGAATAATGTCTTTTTTGTCCGTGTGGTACGCATGGATTTTAAAACAGGAACCAGCGAGACATTGCATGTCTCTTAAAGCAGAGCGGGGTTGTGCAGACTGTGTTAATATTAATTTATCAGGTTTATTAATTTCTTTCTCCTTCCAATTTTCATACTTCCTGACTCAATTTGGTAAATGATTCAATGGGCACTAGCTGCACCCTGTATTTGGCCCTAATGACCGTTCCTTACACGTGAGTCTAGACTGAAAGCGTTGTCAGACTCGCTTGTCCATCAATGTCCAGATCAACCTCTTATCATTCAATAAACACTTGGTGCATTCTGCAACAAAGGTCATGGATCAAAGGTCTGAAATTCAGACTTGAATTCGAGTTGGTTTTCTTCAGTTCTTAAAAAGAAACCAGCTTCCAAGTTAAGACTAAATTCAACAGTTTTCCACAATGCTGCAAAATCTTATATTTTAAGACAAAATGGCCTCACAGGCTAAGACAAGGTGGAATTTCAGTCCTCGAGAGTTGATTTCTCATCCTTTTTTAGCCCAAGGAGAACAAGGCTAATTACAACTTACCAGCAACACAGTTAAGATCAACTAACTGAGTAATAAAAATAAAAAAATCCTTGCATTTGATATAGCGCTTCACTGGATTTAATAGAAAGTGTAGTGACTATGTATTTTTGTCGATGAACACGGGTGTCAATTTGTACACAGCAATGTCCCACAATGTGTCATGAAGTGAATGACCATCAAGCATTTCGCCCACAAATATACCATCAATTCATTTTAAGGTATGTGTTGTGAAGCGCCTTGAGACATCTAGAAGACGTGAAAAGCGCTATATCAAATGCAAGGATTATTATTGCTTATTATTATTATTATCTGGGTGATTGTTGGCCAGGACATCGGAGAAACTCCTTTCCCTTTTTGAGTAGTGCAATAGGATCTTTAATGTCCACCACATCAAGCAGACGGAACCCTGATTTAACATCTCAGCTGAAGGATGGCTTCGCCAACGATGCAGCACTACAGCAACACTGTATTGGAGTGTCAGCTTAGACTGTAGCAATGACAGCACAGACCATAGATCAACTCGGGCATCATTCTGAACACTGAGCACCATTTTTTACGGTTGGCAAGTGGTGGCCTCGATTGTTGGAGATGCAATCTTTTGGATACAGCGTTTTGCCCACAAAATATATAGTCAATTCACTTCACAGCATATCCAGTGAAGTCCTGTGAGACGTCTTGAAGGCGTGATAAGACGCTATATCAAATGCAAGTATTATTATTAGCATTAAACCAAGGTCTGTTCAGATGGATGTTAAGATCACACAATGCTATTTGAAAAAGGGAATTTCTCCTGATATCCTAGCCAAAATCCTCCAGATTACTTAGTTCTTAAGTATCAAGCTAGCTCTATGATTGACAGCAATTAGCACTGTAAAGCACTTTGTGGCATATCAACACACTATAAAAGTAGTTTTTCTACTCAATGGCAGCACAGTCTACTTCAGGTACCTCCACAAGGAGATGCCTAACCTCTACTCACCATATGCACACAAGATCATGGAGATCAAGGAAGAGCAGTGTTTTGAGTACAGCTGCAATTCAACTCACTACTCAAGGGGTTAATTCCTCGGTTCTGTAAATTAGCCACCCACTGAACAGGCAAATGCACGCAAGTAGAAACATCCTCAGGATCCTGATAGTTATGCACATTTTATACTCCATCGCCTAAATAGGCTTTTGAAAGTAATTCATGAATATTAACCATGCTGAAAAAATATTCATATCTTTGAAGTGTAATTCTCAAAGCTTTTCTGTATTCAATGCATTTAACTAAAGGGTATCAGTGTGGCAGGATAATTTATTAGAACTGTGCAATCGTAAACGTGTAATCTTGCCATCCTTCAAGAATATTTCCTAATTCTTTTCTTCCTTCTAAAATTTCTCATTATAATTTTACACAGGATCTAAGAGGGAAAATGTAAGAATCCATTAAAAGTATATCAGCTTTATTTTCAATGATACTCAGCAAATTCTACTCTGGGATGGGGGGAACATAATATTTGGAAAGAGACACTAATGTGTACTATTTCCACATTCCTTGTGTGTGTATTAATGGTTCAGTGAGTGCGTGTGTTGGCCAGCACCAGATCAACGCCACAAGTCTGTGGCATTGTACTGACAACATAGCTTTGTGCAAATAATAGTACTTCTTATGCAGTACTTCTATGGCACTGATCTTTCTGAGTTGAATCCTAAATAATTAGGTGCAGAAAAACCCTCCAGTGGTTTGATGCTCATAGGAATTATGATGGGCACATCACCTCATTGGAAACCATTAGCAGTCAACAATGAGAGCTGATTTCCACTCAGCTGCTAAAAACTGAACACACATTCAGGACATGAGAGTGACACAAAATATTTCACTGGAAATTCACTTCAGTGACAATCAGCCTTACATATTTCTGTCATCCACTGTGCAAGCTCTTAAAGGAGACACAAGTCTCTTTAAAGTTGTTGTTTCCATTACTTTTAAATATGGCAAGGTTGCAGAACAAGAGGATATAGGTTTAAAGTGGAGAGAGCAATTTCTAGACAGATGCCAGGAAGTATTTCTTTACACAGAGGGTAATCAACGATTGGAATGGGTTACCAGGACCAGGTGGGTGATCCTAGAACATTGATTTAAGAAACAGCCTGATGTTTAATGCAAGGTGGTCGAACAGACGGCCTGTGGGCTGCATCAACCACCCCCTCCTCTCCTCCATTTAATCTGGCCCTCCAGCTCCCTCCATAACCCATAAATGTTATGTTTCTGGAAGGGAAACACAAAAATATTGCTTATGCGGTTCGCAGACATTTTGCAAATAGGTCATCCAGCCCTCAGCAACAAAAAAGTTGCGCCATCCTGGTTTGATAGATGGATAATAGGGTAGATATTCTGGAAGGACGAGATAAAATGGACCAAAGGGTCTACTTCATCTAAATCTCTCTTGTGATCTGTTGTGATCTTTTCTTACAGACTAAGATTAGGTGCAATTTTTAGCCTTGAATGCTCTTCTCAAAGCAAGAAACACTTCAAAAGATACATCCTAATACTTAGGACTCACTCATTATTCAGCTCAATAGGTGCTTCAGATTTTGCTGTAGCCAGATATAAGAGCACTCCAATTAGACCTGTGAAGGATAGAGGCTTGAAGGGGTTTTGGGATAAGGTAGGGCAGTGGGTCTAAATGAACAACTTACTCTCAGAGCCGGCTAAGACTCAATGGGCCAAATGGTCTCCTTCGGTGCTGTAAATTTTCATCATTCTAAAGTATTAGGATGTATCTTTTGAAGTGTTTCTTGCTTTGAGAAGAGCATTCAAGGCTAAAAATTGCACCTAATCTTAGTCTGTAAGATTGTTTTGCTTTAAAATTTAAGAGCTTGTAAAAATTGTAGAAAATTCTTAAATTTAGTCTTAATTTAGAAGCACGTTCTTTATAGGAACTGCAGAAAAGTGGCTTCCAAGTTAAACTGATTGTACAGTTTTGTGTTATCTTAAATATCAAATTAAAATGATCTTACAGGCTAAGACCAGGAGAAATTTCAGGCCTCAGAATTTCAGATACAATGGTGGTAGATTTACACACTGAGACCAAATGGTCCCGTTTTAAAAAGAGAATGAACTTGATCTGCAAGCCTTTGAAATCCGCAGCAAGTACATAAAATGGTTTATGCACATTTCACAGTAAATTTATCCAGTGATAATGTCTCGGCCAAATGGTATAATTTTATTGAACGAGAGAAAACAAAGTCTTGAATGAAATTACATGTGGTCACGTCCTTTTGCTTACGATGTCTATCTTTAAATGACTTTTAATGGAAAGCCATTGTGAACATTTTTTTAATAACAAGTCAGCATCCAGTGCATTATAGAATATCCCATAAAACATCTATTACCAGAAAGGGAATTACCCCAACCACTGCATCTTTAAAAATCAGATAAAACTTTCAATGGTAATTGTATTGCATCGTAAGCCTCAAACGAGGCACTCCAGGACTATGGTGCAAATTGTACTTTGTGCTAAGGCACAGGCTGGCCAAGGGTATTATTCAGAGAAGTGCCCTAAGCATGTCCTGCCAATTAAAGCAGCTGCTTCAAACTGACATGCATAATTTTCTAAATGATGGAAAAGCCATAGTTGGGCTCTTTCAGCTCACAGCAGCATCGTCAGAAATGCACGCTTTTTCAGCTTGAGCAATTTTTATTCTGAGTACAGTAAAGCTCTCCACTTTGTAATGCTGTTAAGAACAAGATGCCTCAGTTGCAACAACCTGCCCCAGTTCTTTGATCTCTCTGGAATCTAACTGCTGGTCTCTCATTAACATTCAATCCTCATCACAACTATGTACAACCATAAGTGTTAAAATTTAAAAAAAATACAGTTTTTTGGGGACTGATGAATTTAATGGGGTGAATTTGCATTATGTGATGTGACACCATCCACACCCCAGATAACTGTAAATCTTCCTATCTGTATCGAGGCTCAGATACAGGTCTGACGGCAATGTTGCCCACCCACAGGTACGCCTGTAATAAGCCTTGTGGTTTTGCATGAACACAGGAAAATGGAGAGATCTGACACAGATAAATACATAAATAGACATACACACACATACAAAGTCACTGAGAAACATTTAGGGAGGCAGAGAGAAAGACACACAGAAATGCAAAGACTTGACATCAATTGCCGTGCGCAATTAGCTGTTGCGTTTTGCCCACACAATACAAAGTCACTCCACTTTACAGTATATTCCGTGAAGCACTTTTAGATGTCTTGAGGACGTGATAAATCACTCTACCAAATGTAAGGATTATTATTATTATATTATTATTATCAATGTTGACATTTTATCCACAATAGGCCAATCCTACTTAGTACAGATATTGAGCCCTCTGTTGCATTTAATCTACCACTGGTGATTATTCCTTTAAATAAGAATGATGGTATTTGATGATCAGATAGCACAGTACAACACTGTCCTTCCAATTGTGAGGAATGTGTTTCAATATTGAGTTATGTGTTTCAGATGACAGACATGAGACTCTTTTGTACAAGACTAATGTAACATCCTTACACCTCTGTGATTTATTTTATGAAAATAAAATTTTTCTGCACTCATTAAAATGAGAGATGTCAGGACTAGGGAACAAAACAGTTTTCCAGTTTTAACACCCACTATCAACATCAAGCTCTCCCCGGTCAGGTGAGGCATACATTGAATGCAGAATAAAATTATCTCTACTTTGCTCTAACAATGAGTCTTGGTCCCAACTTCAAAGGAGCAATCTATACTGCACCATTGTGACATTTCTATTTCTCTGTTAGTTTATTTGAGTGATACAGTCAATTAGTGGTGCATTATAGGCAATTTGTTGCTGGGGGCTTGTGTCAGGAAGCTCCAACATTTTAATTTAATGCTTAAAGACAGCAGAGTGAGGAAAATTGGGCCTTGAGGGCCCAAACAAGAATTCCCTCCTGTTTCCCTCACTACATTGGGACTTTGAACTCACATTGTCTAAGATGACACTCCAGCGCAGTACTGGCAGTGTGTTGCATTTTTGGAGGTGCTGTCCTTCAGATAAGAAGTTAAAACAAAATCCTGTCCGCTTGTTCAAGTGAATGATAAAGATCCCATGGTTCTAATCGATAAGGAAATTAAATTTCTCCTGGTGTCCTGGCCTATAATCCCCCAATTAAAATTGATCATTGATTTCATGGTTGTTTGTGAGACATTGCTGTGTGCAAATGGGCTGTCATATTTCCCTACAAATACACATCACTATACTTTACAGTATATCCCTATGAAATGGTTTAAGATGTCTTCCTGATATGAAAAACACTTATATCAAATACAAGGATTATTATTATGAGATAAATGAACTGGATTTGCAAGCTCAGTGCAGGGCAGTTAAATGAGCATCTGGAAAGGGATACCAGAAAGTTGCCTGAACCCAGGATACAAAATTACATTTTGTAAAGTGTCTTTCACATTGGGAGGACATCCTAAGGCGCTGGACAGATAGAGTTTTGGACCTGAGCTGGGGGTCGGGATTCTACCACCCGCTACACCATGTCAATCCCTGTCACTGTTAAAGGTCATAGCTTGTTAACCTTCCTCCTAGTTATATAGATCCAGTTTTGTTTGAGATGGGAAGGAATCACTGAACTAGTAGTTCAAGTATTTTAAAAAATATATAAAAGAAACGTTTTGATGTCGTGGGAAGGGGTAAATCATGCATGACACCTCTAGTCTGAATCCACTCACATTTCAGAACTCATTGAATGCATTTCACCTAGTACAGG
This sequence comes from Callorhinchus milii, assembly GCF_018977255.1. Classification (NCBI taxonomy): domain Eukaryota; kingdom Metazoa; phylum Chordata; class Chondrichthyes; order Chimaeriformes; family Callorhinchidae; genus Callorhinchus; species Callorhinchus milii. The sequence continues at coordinate 107,087,336 of NW_024704742.1, read as the reverse complement.
TGGAGTATGTCATTTTGATGTCACACTAGTAAAAGGTGCCCTTGTGAAGCTGGAGTTAATACAAGTTGATAGAGCAGCCAAACACTACCCATTATTTGCCCTGGAAATACTGATGTTGACATAATGTATCTTGTTACACAATATTGCCATTAATGGCCCCCAGTGCATTACCCGCACAGACAACAGTGCTTGTTGGAAGCAGATGGTAAATTAGAGTGTCAAAACTATCTATTTTCCTCTACAAAATGTCACTATGGAACAGCAAAGCTAATGGGTACTTCTGTACTTCAAGGCACTGGAGGTATTAAGCACTTGTTTGGGTACAGATGGAATCATGCTAAGTGAAATTCAGCCCACAGATAGTCCAAAAGTTTTGAAAAAAAGATTTTGAGAGCAAAGTTAGTAAAAGGTGTTGAAAGTATAGATACTGTACTGAAAGATTATTCAAGCCGATTGGTAAATCGGTAACAAGCAGTCATCAATTCAAGATCATCACCAGAAGATATAAGGGAAAGCATTGAAGTGTCTTTGGCAAAGGCTATTTATAATGGAAAATCCCATTCGTGGACAACATCACCAAAGGCGATGCAGGTAACACACACTGCAATATTGTGCCACACGAGGCTGCTGAGGTTGAAAATGAAGGTCATTGGTGGGTTTTAAAGGTGGGGAGAAAGGGGGTGAGGCAGAGAGACTATTGGATGGAGCACCGACTGGGGGTGTGAATGGCCTCCTCCTATGATTCTTTCAGACACTAGAACTGACAGTAAATTAGCATAGAAAATTGCTATTGAAAGGAAAATGCCTATTACCATTTTACAATTATAATTATGTTGCAGATAGTACAATGACAATGATAATAGTGTACAATTACATGTAACAAAATAAGCAGAAATACAAAAAACTTGGATGTGAATTAATGAGTGGTAGTCATCTTGTGCAAAAGAAGCCCTTCAATTATGTTTAAAGCTGTAGGAAAATTATTTTCATTCCTGCTTCTAAAAGCTCAGTCAAGCACTCTGGCACCATATACAATGTTTCTGTTGAAATTAAATGATTTGTTTAAAGATAAACCACCTTGTAATGTGCCCTAGAAGTAGATGATCATCAAAATAAGTACAGTTCCTTCAATTTCAAAATGATTTATTGAGGCAGAATCAAGAGACCAACAACAACAACTTGCAATTATATAGCATCTCAGAGCACTGATCAGTGGCGGAGCCTGACACTGAACCAGGTGAACTAAAGGTGAAAAAGGCTGTGCACAGAGAGGAAACATACGCAAAAGGCTGCCCTTTTAGAAACCAGAATTCTCCAAGATTCCTGCTTTCCCTTTTACTCTCAAAACAGTTGCAAGTTCAACCTACCAAAGAAAATCCAAATTCAATGCAGTGGGCCAGATGTTTCATCTATTTTACAACAGTAACTGGAGCAGTCGAGAAACATCTGCTGTGACGGAGACTGAATAATTGAAACCGGTGGGAAGCAGTACAGGGGAGGACAGTTAGATTGTTGTAATGTGACATGCATCTCATGTGATATGGTAGTCAGAAAATGTGCCAGTTACAGAAATTTCAGTGGTTAAATTGCACATAAATCATGGATGTTCACTGCACACGAGAAATGGTATAACCAACAGGAGAAATTGTATAGGAGCAGAAGACAAATAGGGCAAAGATTTGAAAAATTCACTAGTACATTGGTGATTTCAGCTTTTTTAGCACTTTGCAATTTTTAATAACAAAAAAATTCTTCCCAATGGGAAGTGAGTGGTTCTCTGGCTCAGGGAACAAACATCAGGCACCTCTGCACTCACTGACAGTGTATCCTGAGCAGAACAGACTCCTGAGTGCCCAGGAATTCTGCAGCAAATGCTTCTTCAGGTTGGGAGCCTAACCTGAAACTGACTGCATACACTGGACTAATGATTCTGAAACTGACGACCGCACTTACAATAGCTGAAATGTAATGAACTTGTTTTTTTAAAAAAAGACTAATTAAGAAAATCAGTCAGTGTGGAGCTGAAATGTATTCTGACTGCAGGCACCAACCACTTCTATTGATTTTTAAGGCAGTTTAACTGCTTGTTATGGTCTAAACAGGCACATTGAGGCATTTTGATGACCTGATAAGGAGCTATGTCAAATGCAAGGATTATTATAAACATTAGAAAGTTATGAGAACTTAGATTTCCACTGTAAGATCGGTGAAGCTTTTAGTTATTATCATTTTCTTCATTTAGATCCATAGAAATGTACAGCACAGAAGAGGGCCATTCAGCCCATCATGTCGGTGTTGTCTCTTTTAAGAGTAATCCTTTCAGTACCGTTTACCTGCCTTTTCCCCATATGCCTGGTATTTGGATTTTTTTCTACTATTAATCGATTTGCACCGTATGCCAAACCTCTTCCTGAATCAAGAACAATAAATAAACAAGAAAATTACAACTACTTAAATGCAAGTACTTGTTATGGTTAAATAATCAAATAAATGTATTCCTCAACTTAATTGCCACAATAAATAAGAAAGACTGCTAGCATTAAGAAATAAGGAATACTCTATTGTAGTGAAAATGCAACAGTTAAAGATATGTCTGTGTAAAAGAACATTACATGAATTGATCTCAGTATTCTTCTTAAATTTGGGGTCTATCACTTCTTCCTCAATTGGCTTTTTAAACCAACTTTATACAAAAAAAAGGGGTATCACCCATATGGGTGATGAGCAGCACAATAACAAAATAACATTATAGTTGATGCTTACACCACAAAAAATACCAGGGGGTAAGACAATAATCTACAACAGATTCAGCTGTTTAGCTCCGAGACCTACCCTGCGTAAACGGCGCTATATAAATGCAACTTGCTGTTGTTGTTTATACTGTTTACAGTGTGAGCGATATTCAGGAATGATTACAAACCAATATTATGATCAAGTTTTCAGGTGGTTTAAGTAAAGATATTGAAATTGAAAATACAGCAATCACAAACCACAAGTCTCTGCCCTAGTTGTGACTTCTGGTTTGCCCCTGAAATTGCCCAATTTGAGAAGAATTCAGTGGAGCAGCAAATTCCGGTTTGCAAATGCCGCATTTTCAATCCCAATGATTTCTAGTAGTATCTACAAGGTATAATTGCATTAATTGATGCAGATGGTTTATACCATTGATTTCAAGATCCTCACAGTCATTTTCAAATCCTTTCATGCTCTGCACCGCCCAACCTCTCCGATCTGCTTACCCTCCAACCCACAAGCCGCTGGCTCCACTCGACTGACTCCGGCCTTCTGCATGTCCCTCGTGCCTCCCTTCCACCATTGGTGGCTGCGCTTTCAGCCATTACACCCCGAAAAGTCCCGAAACTCTGGAACGCCCCGAAACTCTAGAACACCCACCCTCCATCCCTCTGCCTTGCCCTTTTGTTCCCCATTTTCAGGTTACACCTGAAGACCTTCCCATTCGACAGTGGCTTCGGTCACCTCCCTCGGCTCAGAGTCGTGCTCCGCCGCTGTCAAACACTCTGGAACGCTATCCTGCGTGAGGGGCGATATATAAATGCAAGTTGTTGTTGTTGTTGCACACTAACAGTCATACCAAGATAATAATCTCATTGAGATATTCAGGTATATTTCAATATATTCTCAAGATATTGAGATATAAAATTAACTTTATTTTTTACCCTATATTTATCAATTTGTCTGATGTACACTGAAAACTCCAGGGGAGGATTTATTCATTTGGGGTCAATTATTTTGCCAACAGCCTCAACCTTAATATCGATGTTGATGTTGTCTTTGGATTGCTGAGGCGTGATGATATTTACATGGAGCAGAAATTATATTCAATGTAATCGCTGTACATTTAACAATCAAAAGATATTACTCGTCCACAAGTATCATCGTTCAAGAGCCAACAGGTGCTATAGCATAAAATATAGTAAGTGCTGTAATAATTAGCAATAATAAATATATCACATTACACATTCCCCCTCTCGCTCCAGATATCTCTGGTTATGCTCTCACAGGGTGGACTCTAATGGGAGGCAAAGCAGCAGACCCTTGCCCAAGGTTTTGTTGGGGTTCAGGAGCTAGCAATAGGTTGAACCAGGATGCTGTAATTGTACTCTAGATAGATTGCATGGGTGAAGAGCAGCTCAACAACTGTCCAACTGTACAGTGCTGTACATCTGGTGCTGAGTCTCAGGTACCCTTCACAACGGCTGCCTGCAAACTATCGCTGAAAGAGTCAAGCCCAGCCATAATTGACTCTTGGATTTGAAGCTCTAACAATTCCACTACAGCAGCGTTGGCAACATTCCCGAGTGATGACCCCACATTTCCGATGGTCTGTGAATGGGAGGCGACTGGTTTTGGAATGACAGACTCAGCGAGCAGAAGGAAACCATTCGGCCCATCGTGTCTGTGCTGGTAATCGTTTCTGTCTGAAGCTTGCAACTCTAATCCCAATCCCTGCTCTTTTTATCATACCCTTTAATAATGCTCTTTTATGGCCGTTTACTGATAACGTACGCACAGTAAGGCCACTTTAAGTATATCCTGGGAGGCACTTTAAGACATATTGATGAAGAGAAAAGGTGCTCTATCAGAAGCAAGAATTATCACATTATTTTTCGAATCAATCTAATTTCATGCTCAATTATAACATGCCAGGAATGCAAACTCAAGTCTCGACATGCGTCTGTTTCTTGCACTACATGTGAATCTCCAGACTCCTGCTTTATATTATTCTCAAAAATCAACAGAAACTACCAGAGGCAAATATCCAGAAAAAGATTATAAGCGTCCACAATATGGCTCTTTGGACATCCTCTTGATGTGAAAGGCGCTAAACAAATGTAATTAGTTGTTGTTGTTGGAACACTTATCACATCCTGGGGCAGATAGCACCTGAAGCCATGTCCTACCATATGCTTTCCCTTTACTTATATATATTTATTTATTCATTTATTTATTCGTACACTTTAACGTTTTAAGCACAACCCACACCCAGAAAGACAAGAAGACTTAATACTCCAGATTCCACTTTATCTTAACCAGGAAGATAATTTTCTCTTAAAATTTAACAATTCAGTCTTAATTTGGAAGCTGGTCCATTTTAAAAAGAACAACAGAAAAAAAACAGTTTCCAAATTTAACTCCTAAATTGAAAAAGCCTTCCACAATTCTGTCACAAGTTTTTAAGACCAGACGGCATTACAGGCTAAGGGTAAGTGGAATTTCAGACTCATGTCAGCTATTGTGAAATGTGAACGTGGTCTCTGTAGTGTTATGCCTTTGGAGCAAATGCAGCCGTTTAGAAGTTTTAAATGAAGGCTGATCTTGTAAACTATTAACCTTCTTCCATGTCTAATGATGTCTTTCCCATCGGGCAATCACTGATTATCTTGTACCATGATCAATGAGTTACTCCTTTTTTTAACTGTGTAATTATCCTTTCACAAATTATAAGACCCAGTGAACTATAAAGGATCAGCGACTTTATTTATTTAGTAAACAGATTTAGCATGGATGCCAAGATTCCTAACATTCCTAACATTGTGCAACAATGCAAAAATACTATTTTATACACTGCTTCATTGCTGCAGACTTCATTGTATTATTCAGATTCCTCCTTAACCTCAAGTTGATTTTTTTATTTAACTTGCGCTAGGAGTGAAGAACCACCCACAGTTGCAGGAGGAAGTCAGCAGTTCATTTTCTGCAGTTTCACTCCCAATTTTGACTTGATTCTAATAATGCATCTGATATATCAGTAGCCTTGTCACCTGAAAAGCTTCTTTATTGCACATATTATTTTTTCATTACCAAAGTGTTTTGCTGCTGGATCAGCAAGACAAGCCCAGCACAAAAAATAAGCTTTTTACAGTCCTGTCAAAATCAATCTTTAACAACAGCTCGACATTCATGAGATACTGTTTGTGGCACTGCTGTCGCCAATATGCATAATATTTTAATCGTTTCCTATCATGAAAATCATTATAGATGCACATTTCCCCCTACAAACATCATATATCAATGTATGGGTTGAAGGAAATGTTTAATCCTGTGGTTATACTGCAGAGGCAGAGATGTTTCACGCCCAGCAGTACAGTAAACTCATCTGAGGCTCCAAATCCTCATGATCTTAGCCTTAAGGTTTAATACAATTTTACTTTGTCTTATCCAATAGGAGAATTTGTCTTAAATGTTTGTTGGTGAAGCCAGCTCCTCTTATGAACTTCAGAAAATCAGCTTCCAAATTAAGAATGAATTTAAGAATTTTCCACAATTTTGATTAATCTTAAATTTTACAACAATCCAGGTTTCTAGAGTGAAAAGCTGGCTTTATGTCGCTCACTCCACAAGGATGAGGGAAAAAACGATTTTGGCATTCCGTGCAAAACTTGCGTGTTTATTTTTTAATGTGCTTAAACAATTAGTGAAGCAAAACCATTACATTATGGTGTGTTCCAAGTTCCCAGACCTTTCAATAGATCGCTTGAGAGATCTGAACAGACATCAGGGGAGTAAGCACAACATAATCTAGAAATAGACACTTCCAGGAATGCTGCTTTAAGTCTCCGGTTCAGGTTACCACCCTAAATCAAACATTTCCCACTTGGAATGTCTTCAAAGCAGCAACTCAAACAGGATGTCTATTAAGAAAAAATATTATTTTCTAGAAAATAGATTTAAGCTTCAAATCTGATTCTAAATCTTTCTGAGTTAAAATGTTCAATTTACCATAGAAATGCCAATATGTAAACCATCAACAATCATCTTGTATATTTCTTTCTTAAATCTGTCCTTCTTTTATATTCCTCAATAACATTTTTAAACAGCCATCACATTTCAAAAAAATTAGCATTTTCTGAATCAAAGAGAAATTAATCAGCATACTTTGTTCCAGCTTGCCATGCAACTTTCCAAGGACCTTTTGTCTGTGCATAAAACATGATTATTATTGACTCACAAGCCAAATGTGTGGAATGTTCATGTGATATAACTATAATGTGTCCACTTTTTGGGTGTTACCCAGAATACCCTGTAGAAGGTACGAGGGAGCAGAACACAAATTGTACGAGCACAACTATACTAAATTAAAAAATCCTTGCATTTACTTTTGCACATTTCACATCAGGAGGCTGTCCCAAAGCACTTCACAGGATTTACTGTAAAATCAACACACCAGCCATTGACTTTGTAAATTTAGCAATTGTTTATCAGTAAATATCTGACTTCTTATTTTGAAAGAAGCTTTAGTTGCCACATGGGGGTATTTTCAGAAACGTGCCACTTGTGCAACTTCCAAGAACAGAATTTTCAAAACTTTGTGGACCTTTTTTTATCATTAAACAACTGAACTTTTGAAACAAAGATAAAAATAGTTCTGTAGTCACAGATATTGTACCCTCTATGCATAAAATACGGTGCACGATATACAAGGATCTATTTTTGGGGATTTATTAATAGGGGTCTACACAGTCATTACACTTTACAGCAAAATCCTGTGAACTGTTTTGAGACACCTCATGTTGTAATAAGGCGCTTTGTCAAATGCAAGGATTATTATTATATAATTGCTTTCCTCATTCCTAGTTGTTGGATGGATCTCAAGTGCTCATGAAAGTGTACAATTAAAATCTAAATGATTCTCGTAAAATGAATTTGCTTACTCCTGGTAGTGTATGTGTTCCAAATCTATAAGAGAAATAATAGGCACTAATTATATTTTCATTGTTCATAATACCATTGGCAGGCCATAAAATGGGCTTTAGTTTTGTGACTTTGGATTACAAGCGTTACAAGTTATTTATGTTCGCAGTGTTTCTGCAAGACACTGCCAGCTATTCAGCATTTCATAACTACCTGCACCTCTATTGTCTGAAACCAAAACTAGCCTTTCCTTTCAGTGAAGCACAGTTCAGATTGTTGATCCACTATCTACAAACCTTGTTTAGAGATAAGACTGTAACCTGTGAACTCAAACACCGCCCTCTGTAAACCAATTCAACAATTCTGCCTGTTTCAAGCTGGCCTCAGGCCAGGCCAAACCACTGCACCAAAGTCAATGGGGTGGGTGCACACTCACAGCCAAAGTGTTAATTATTGAATGGCTTGACCACAATTTTTAGAGATTGAATGGTATCACTGGGGATAAATATCACATCATATGTAACATGTTTCTGTGTATTTTGTTTTTTCTCTGGGTATGTTACACTCTAACATCTTCCTCTTTTATTCCTGGCCTCTTCCTTCCCTTTTTCAATAGCTTTGAACCTCTTTTAGCCAAGATGGGCTTTGCTTACCCAAGTTTGAGCTCCTATCAGGAGCCCCAGATGATCACGCCACCCGTATGACTCAATGATGAACTTGTGCCATTTTGCTTTGAGTAAACCAATTCAATCAAACCTGTCCAGACCAAGAAACCATCAATACACTTTTCGTAAAATATCTCTTTCGTGGTACCTCTCAAATTCCCTGTCCTTTCCTCCTTGCTTGGGACATCCCCCCGCGTGAAAGGCGCTTTACAAATGTAATGGTGTTGTTGTCCCCCGTGCCTAAGAGCTTCAAGGCATTCATCCTACATAAAAAAAGTGCTATGTAAATGCAAACTGTAGTTTTTGATGAACCTCTAAGGTCAATTTTGAACGTCGGGTGCAAATCTCTCTTACTTCACAAGTACACTGGATTAAAGACTTTTGACAACTATGGACATTTCTCACTGTTCTGTTCCTATCTAAACCAAGTCTAGACTTTTCCACACAGTTGTTATACCTAAGGCCTTTCACCAAAGGCTACTAACAGTTCTATTCCTGGAACCCATCTGTGTGCCAAGCTTGCATAAGACTAATTAACTCCAGCGAGCAGGCTCACAGCCACACTCTAGCACAAAACTTGCATTGAACAAAACAAAAATGTTATTTCACGTACTGCTCTTTGATGTCTCCTGCTTTTTTTTCTTCTCTCTCTGACTTATCTATTAATGCAGTCCTCTTTACTGGCAAGCTGCACAGAGCAAATCAATTGCCACCTGTTCTTCCAAGATTTGTCACATTACTTATTTCCCGTGTGAGACCGTAAACGCAGTTTGCTGTGTGACTCATTGGGGTGAAATGTTATTGGGTGGGATCAATAATCGCATACGTGCCATTTGGTATTTTTATAAATTGGAAGCATTTAGCTGAATTTGCTTGACAAATAAAAGCTGGAAGTTCTAAACTTATAGAAAATACAGTAACCATGTATTTGGAATTGCTACTGTGTAAGTTATGAATGAGGGAACAGGTATCTACATAGTTATTTATTAACAATAATAATAATCCTTTGATATAGCACCTTATCATCTGCACGCCCCACAGCTCAAGTAGAGCATTTCAGCACTTTGTGCAAATCAGAGAGCCAGGCACCGCGTAGGGAGGCAAGCTGTTGATATAAGCAGTAAGAACATCCAATATAAGTTTGCCAATAAAATTTGTCGATATAAGCCTGCCGAAATTTATGTCAATGTCAACATACACAGTAAGATCAACGTGTTCCTGTATGGAGAAGGGCTCAGGACTTCAAATTGTTGTCGACATATGCGGGATGTCGATATAAACAGGCTTGAAATTAGTGGGTAGCTGTATTACAGAACAGGATGAGCTTATAGCAAGCTCCAAAGCAATATACTTTTGGAGCAGAGCTCCCATAGGTCAGTGGGATTTCTAACACAAATCCTGTTAAGATTTACCTCCAAATTAAACCCAATAATGCAATGGGCCAATATAAACTCTGTTTTTAAACTTTTTACTTGAAGGCGAAATTGACCTTCTACACAAACCATGGATACTGCGTAATTTGTCCAAAGGTGCATGGATTTTGTTTTTTAAGCTTATAAAAATGCCACCAGCAGTTCCCGGTCTGCACTAACTAGGGCTTGTTTAGGTCTCGCCTTGGCTGCTGCTCAGAATGACTCATTTGCTGACAGCTGTAAAGAATCAGCCAGTGCAGTCCTCAGCATCTGGAGTCACTCCATCTCATTGTTCCAGCTCATCAGTCAGAAAACAAGCCGAGGAAAGGTGATGCACAAAATAGTACTAATGTACTAATCGTAAAAGAATCACAAATAGTTCAAATGTTCAAGAAGGAATTGTCAAAAAGCAAGACTCAGACACTGGGCCCTGATTCAATAATCATTATAATAATAACCCTTGCATTTGATATAGCCCTTTATCAAATTAAAATAAAATTGGTCATTCACTCCATGGCTGTTTGTGGGACATTGTGCACAAATTGGTTGCCGTGTTCGCCCACAAAATACACAATCATTCCATTTTACAGTATAATCTGTGAAGCACTTCTCAGCGGCATGATGAGGCGCTATCAAATGGAAGGATTATTATTCTTATCGAGTTGTTGAAACTCCAGTCCATTGTTCCTTTGCCTTGCTCTTTCCCTTGCCTCCTTCAAAGCATGTCCAAGAAACTTCCTCTTTGACTGCGCCTTCAGTCATCATCCTATCCCCAGCTTGGGTCCAAATCCCTGTCTGTCCAGCACCTTGGGACACCCTTCCAACGTGAAAGGCGCTAGACAAATGTAATTTGTTGTTGTTATCATTGAGACATCACTGCCAAGTGATGTGGCTGTGTGTATTTGTGGGTGATTTGCGTTCTGAACCTCTGCATATTTTTTATTAATTATTTTGCCCATATCTTCTCTCTTCATGTCCCTCAGTGCTAGGAAATGTTTTCCAAATGAGAGGACAAACACAATACTTAGTACCAGTCCTCTACCAGTCCACTTTGGGTTTCAAGCTGACTCAGTTGGTAGCACTAAATTGCACTTCTGACAATACAGCACATCTGCCCAGCACTGCATTGGATTGTCAGGTTGGATTATGTGTTTAAATCCTGACATGGTCCTGCAACCAGAGCCTTTGAGACAGAAGGTTGTGGGTCCTTATCAGGATTTAAACATATAATCCAGTCTGGCAATCCAATACAGTGCTGGGCAGATGTCCTGTCTTGTCAGAAGTGCCATCTTTTGCATGAGATATTGAACTGAGGTCCCATCTTCCTGGTAAAATGAATGTTAAAAATCCTATGGCACTATTTGAAAAGAGAAGGGAATTTCTCCCAGAGTCCTGGCCACCAATCCAGCAGATGAAATTGGTCATTCACTTCATGGCTGTTTGTGAGACACTGGTTATTGATCGCAGCATTCGTTTATTAAATACACAGTCACTACACTTTGCTGTCAATTTTGTGGAGCACTTTGAGACATCCTTCGATGTGAAAGGCACTGCATCAAATGCAAGGATTATGTTTTACCATTGCCAGTCTAGGTGTCGAGGTCTAGCCTGGGTTGATTCAGTCCCTTCTGGAGAAAGCCTTGCGTGCGCTCACTTTCTCCCCCAATGATATGGCTTAGATAATGGAACTCCTAAATATAAAATATAAAATAATAATCCTTAAATTTGGTGTAGCTCTTTCACATTAGGAGGATATCTCAAAACGGTTCACAGGAAAGACTGAAAAGTGGAACGAATTTGTGGTTTTCTGTGTATATACTTGTCTCAAAATATCTTTCTGCCCACAATATGATGCCTTTTTCCAGTGTACCCATTTTATTTCTTCCCACCATGAATCTTTTTAATGACGGTTGGAAGTATTACATAGAACCTACAGACAGAACAGGCTGTTGCCCAACTAGTCAGTCCAATGTTTGCCATCCACATGAGTCTCCACTATTCCTCTTTACCCTGGTATTCTATTACCTCCTCCCTCATATTTGTATCAAGTTTCCTCTTAAGTACATTGATGTTTTTTGTTTCAACCACAGCTTCCGGCAATGAGTTCCACATTCCCACCACATTCTGTACAAAGACTCGTATCTGAACTGCCACTGAAGAGCTGATATTCAGATAGGCAGCGATAACATCCCATCTGTACAGAATGCATAATTGACCCAATGTTCAGGGATGAATGTAAAAGGCCTGCTAAATTCAGATATATAACAGAACAATTCAATGTTAATTGGAATGCAAAAATCCAAGCTATCCAATGATTGACATGAATTCTCCCTTTTGTTTTCGAATGTCATGAGTGTTATGCCCACAGTTTTTATTAAACCATGAAGAGCTCACAGCAATGCAAAATCTTTTTTTTTACTGGGAAGGACACATTTAGATAAAGGAGACAATCACTCCTGGGAAGTGCTTCCAACATAAACTATCCTTTTTTAGTGCCACAGTCATATTGAATGTTTCCTATCCAATTGAAGAAATCTGTCTTTCAATAATAATAACACAAATACTTACATTTAATATAGCATCTTATCACATCGTTGAGATGTCTCAATGCCTATTAATCTCTAATGCCTCTCTGTCTGTGATCTGGAACATATTTACTCTTTGTGTCTGAAATTTACCATAGGCAAATTTACTAAACCTTGAGGCCCTATGTTGATTTTCTTGGAATCAGTATCACTTTTAGTCCTCGATGCTGGTCTGGATCAATATTTTACCCAATCCTAGATTTTATCCAGAGAAAGTGATCATTTTAAAGTCCGACACTGGGCAACCAACCAGCCCATAAGCCTCATCACAAAAGTATTCAGTAATGCAGACACAGCTATCTTATACATATTTTTAGATTTTTTTCCTTGTCCTTGGGTTTTGTTATATTAGTATTGAGGGGAAAGTTTCAGTGTGTGATGTGATAAATAAAACCAGTGTTAATTATCACATCACATGCTGCACATTTGCTCCATTGTTTCCAATCAAGGATTCATTCTTAGCACAAAGCAGCATCGTAGCCCGGTCTGTATCTAACATTAACCTGGTCATATAATTGTTCTGGCTGTCAAGTTCCTCTGGTGGTTCCGGGAGCACAACCAGGTCTGTAAGATAATGAGGTGTTTACAGCAGTTGCTAACCTCTAGCTCGGTGATATTGAAGAGCACCAATCTAAGGCAGTCGTGTATCGAATGTATAACGGCTTTTTATTTTTTACAAATCCATCCTCTGTTATCAATGAAAACTTTTTAATATAACCGTCTGACTGAAAAGTGAATTGGAAAAATGAAGGCTGGAAGCAGCAGGCCATCTTGAATCCTGCATCCTCTTCAATGAAGGTCAAGAGCTACAATTTTGTCCCCAATTACTCAGTAATCCCAGCATTGAAAGATTTCATCTTAAACTTTAGGGATTGTCAAATTTTCAGCTGCAATACCATATTTTTAAAGACAAAGATGTTTGCTGGTGAAAGGGCAACAGGTCTCCTGAGTCCACTACCTCCTTCAGTACTGGCTGAATCAACAGCAACACCCTGCGACCGCTAAACAACAGCCCTCAGCACTATCATGCCATCCAAAGTTCACGGCTTTTATTCGAGTTAGTATTATCACAGCCGACAAGTGCAATACAATGTGAGAAGGCTGCTTGTTTCGTCCTGGTTCATAAGTAAACTTAGCCTGTTTCTAATAACACTTGTTGCACAATTTTGGAGTCCTCCCGATGTGAAAAGCGCTATACAAATGTAATCTTGTTGTTGCATCATCAGATTGCTTTCTGCTCCACATCAGAACCATAAAGTGTTTCCAAGCAAACCAGATGTGGTTTGCCTGACTGTTGTTTTGAATCCTAGCAACAAGAGAGTACTATTCATAGAGTGTCGTGGCTGCATGGGGTTGTGTTGTACACTGGCAATGCTAGGATTCAGCTAACTATGGTGGATCGAGAAGCAGAGCGAGAGATGACGGAACCCTTTCTATCAGATTTACAAGAGGAAGTTTCAACAGTATCACAGGACGTAACAACCATACTGGTTTGTGTACCCCACATGTGTGTCATGTATAAATAGGACATCTGAGATTCTACACTACTGAATGCTGGCTCAAAACAAACATAGTTTATCCTCCTCTCAAATATCAGGAGATATAGCAGTATTCTCAGGAGGGGTGTTGGAAAGTGACTTAAGAACAAGTAATACAAGTTGCAGCCTCCAGAGATAAACAGCTTCCGCAAATGACAACAGCAGCTAGAGAGATAACAAAGGCAATGTCCGTCTTTGCTGAAAGTTTTGCTTCTCAACTGTAACTAGGTTCATCAGGTGCCAGAGGCTATCTTGGATTTTGCCTGGCGAAAAATGGACAAATAGTGGAACTGTATCGGTAGTGGCAGGATCATTAATGATATACTGAGGGGAAGAGGTGGAATTGTAAACTGATGAAATATGCGAACCTGCATAATAATGAAGCTTTTTATAATAGGATCCTGCTGTAAACAAGTATACAGAATCTCAGACAATGAGGCTCTACAAAGTTTGAGGGGGAAAAATTCAAAACTTCCTTTTGCACGTTCAAGCCAACACATAAATATTTGCAGGAATAAAAACATTCCCATTAACTTCAATCAGATGGACCATGATATAATAGTCAGGTTATGGTGTTAAAATGTAACAGTTGACATATTTTCTTGTGAAAAATATTGATTTGATTATAATTTTGAAGCTTTTTTAATATATTCTGACAGTTGTGCCCTTGTCTTGTACATAATCTGTCCACCTGCCTACAAAATGTTGAGTAATGTGCTTACTGTTTAAATAATAATCCTTGCATTTGATATAGCGTCATATCACGTCTTCGAGATGTCTCAAATCGAGTCACAGAATATACTGTAAAGTGAATTTACCCTATATTTAGTGGACGAAACGCGGCAGCCAATTGCGCACAGCAGTGTCCTTCAAAAAGTCGTAGGTTGAAGTGACCAATTTATAATTATTATTTTTGTTTTTGAAAGAATTTTATTACCCCCGGAAAAATGATCCCCCAATCGATCAACGAAAGCATCGCCAATCATTGCAGGTACACATAATAATAATAATAATAATAATAATAATAATAATAATAATAATAATAATAATAATCCTTGCATTTGATATAGCGCTTTTCACGTCGGGAGGACGTCCCAAAGCGCTTCACAGAACACACTGTAAAGTGAATTGACTGTATATTTGTGGGCGAACGCGGCAGCCAATTGCGCACAGCAATGTCCCACAAACAGTCATGGATTCAAAATGACCAATTTATTATTGGTTTTTTTTGGAGGGATTATTATTGGGCGTATGGAGTAAGGAAACTTGCCCAAGGTTTCGCCCTGCCGGGAATCGAACCCAGATCTCTCACTTGCAAAGCGAGTGCTCTAACCACTGAGCTACAGGACTGAGAGTTTGTTAGTTAGGTATAGAGGATGGCTGCAATCCATGTCACTGATTACAGGCACAATTTCAACTCTAGGTGTTATTGTACCTTGGGTGTGGAGCTGATATTGATCTGAGGCCTCCACCAAGGCTTTGCACCAATGTTCATGGTTATATTGCCATCCTTTCAATTGTTTGAACCTTTTCATTTAACCTGGTCCTCTCTAGTAACAGGCTTCACGAGTTTGCTTGGCTCTAATGCCTTGCGAACCCCCAGTGGATTGTATTCAAGATTCTCACATTCAAATCCCTCCATGGCCTCACCCCACTCTACCTCTGTGACCTCCTGCAATTCTAATGCCCTGGCTCCAACAACAACCCTTTCAGCCATTCTGCCCTGCTCTCTGGAATCCATCTGAAGTTGCTTCGCTTCCCTCCCTCCCTCCCTCCCTTCAAAGACCACCTTAACATCTATCTTTTCTGCTGCATTTCGGACACCTTTTGCCCCTACTCAGGTTTCCCCCCCAGCTCCCCCCCCCCCTTTCCCACCCTAGCTCGGGCCTCAGTCAGTTATATGAATCATCTTCCCAACATGAAAGGAAGGAGCAATATAATAATAATAATAATCCTTGCATTTGATATAGCACTTTTCACGTCGGGAGGACGTCCCAAAGCGCTTCACAGAACACACTGTAAAGTGAATTGACTGTATATTTGTGGGCGAACGCGGCAGCCAATTGCGCACAGCAATGTCTCACAAACAATCGTAGATTGAAAATGACCAATTTATTATTGTTTTTGGTTTTGGAGGGATTATTATTAGGCGTGTGGAGTAAGGAAACTTGCCTAAGGTTTCGCCCTCTGCCTGGAATTGAACTCAGGTCTCTCGCTTGCAAAGCGAGTGCTCTAACCACTGAGCTACAGGACTCCACATTAAATGTAAATTGTTATTGTTTTCAGACAAAGAGCTCTTACAATGTGATTTTTTAGAATATGACAGAAATGAAACTCTAAAGCAAAAAGGAAAAGAAACAACTTAAATGTTTTATAGTGTTTTATCATGTTGAAATGTCCCAAATGAATTCACAGAAAATTATTGACAAGTTCCAGTAACTATATTTGGGAGAAAACACCACAATCATTTGTGCCAAAGAGGTCTGACAAACAGGAGGCTGGTTATGACTCCAAATAATGTCCCTTCTCTTTTCAAATATTGCCATGGGATCTTTAACATGCACCTGAACAGACAGACAGGACCTGGGTTTAACATTGCAAGGGAAAGACGATACTTGGGCAAATGCAGTAGTACCCCAGCCTGGACTATGAGCTCAAAGCCAGATGTGGAGTTTAAACCCACAATCTTCTGACCCCGAGCTGAGAGTGTTACCAACTGAACCAAACTGAAAAAGATCTGTGCAAACAATTGGTAGTCTTTCCACAATGTTAAAATAATGTTTATTGTTGGAGTGTCGCAACGCTGAGAGACAGTGGGAGCCTGCAGCCAAAAACACATCAGTTCTTTCATGCTGATATGCATCAATCGCAGAAGGGCACAAATTGCAGATCAAATCAAAATAAACTGGCTTTAATCCGTTATTCAGTAGATAAAATACAAATCTGCCTACAATTACTATTCAAGGGGAAAAATAAATGCCTTAAAACATACTGAAGACGTGATCGCAGGGTGTTGTAATCTGCTAATCTGATTGATTTTCCCCTGGCATAACATAAAATCTGATCCTGATACAAAGTCAGGAGTATTTAACCACATGAAGCAAAGTGGTCATTTGTTTCTCTGGTTTGGCACAACTTTATCTTTTGTAAAGCATTTTGATACTTTTATTTATATATGAAAAGCGCTGTGTAAATGCAATCGGTGTTGTTATAGTGTTGCCAAACCTTGTGCCATTGGACTAACTGTTATCGTTTGTCAGTGATCAAGCAACGGCAGATTATGGAGCAGGAACACGTGGCAAACATTTAATGACAGTGGTGTCGGTTCTTTGAAGGAGAACAAGAGAAAGCTATTTGGGACTCTCCAGAAATGGCTGGAAGATCTTCAATCAAATCGTCAGGATAGTAATAAATCCAAGATTTAACATTCCAGCACAGAAAGTTTCACTGCTAGCTTTTAAATTAACATTGAGGGAAAGGAGGGTGGGGTTAGTTGAGTAAATACAGCATTTTGAAGAAGACCAAGTAATTCTCTGAGTGACTTTATTCAACTACCTTACATTGGTTCTGCAAATCCAGAACATTAATACATAAAATGAACAGCAGGGGACCAAATACAGCCTCTGAGTACCTCGCTTAATAGCTCCCCCTATTTTGATCCAGCTTCCCCAACAATAACCATTTGCTCCCTCTGGGACATCCTCCTGACGTGAAAGGCGCTCTATAAATGCAATCTTGTTGTTGTTGTTGAATTGTTGAATTTTGAATTCATGTCCAAGTCTTGTACTAGCTACCCAGTGGCATCAGTTTCTAAGACAGTCTTTTATGTGCTGCAGACTCCACCTGAGACTAAACCAGAGCACTTTCAGAGCTTTTTCTAAACAAGTCCCGATCACCTTCAGCTTCCCTCCAAGTTTAGACATGTACAACTGAATGACACAAGCCTGGCTTGAATCCAGATATCAGATATGTTGTCAATACACAATCTGAGACACAGACTATCAGTTCTAACCTGCCCTCAACACATCTCGCTAAATCCTGCCTGAGGATATTCAGATAACCACAGAGATGTAGGAATTATCCAGCCACAATTCCAACCACTGACCTTGATAACTAACCATTACTGCTACTGAATGTTTAGTTATAATAATAATCCTGCATCTTATATAGCGCCTTATCACGTCTTCGAGACGTCTCAAAGAGCTTCACAGAATATACTGTATAGTGAATTAATTGACTGTAATTCTCAGATAGCTCTCTGTGATTCAGTGAGTTCATCTCTGACTTCATCTCCCACACCCCAAACTCTGAAAAGCAGTTATGTTACTGGTTAGAAAAGAAAAAGGAACTACGTTAGTCCTATTTCCAGTGTGCATTGTTTAGTAATCCATTTTGCAAGAAGTCGGTAAGGGTACTGGAGTTGCATCATATTATGCCTCACAGATCCAGAGAGGGCTGTGAACTCAGTTATTATTCGAATCTTGCACACATCAAACAAATTTCAACAAACAGTACACATTACAACAAATTCCAAATTTATTTATAAAATGCCAATGTGACTGAAAACAGTATCAACATCCATTTGCTTGATGTTTTGGCATTTGTCCATGGTGACTGCTGTTTCAGGCCTGACCAAATATTCCTCAGCTATAATTTGTGGGGAGCCTTCACGTTCCTGCCTTCAGACAGTTTCACTCCATTAAATAGAAGTGAAACTTGTTTTTTGGTAACTCTAGGGAGACATGTCAGGAAATTATGGAGCAATGACTAAATACAGCATTGTTCACAACTCCTTCCCTGACTAACCTAGTATTCTGCTTCAATTATATTGGCCAGTATTATTCGGGACTACTGGAAAATACAATGTGAAAAGTTTTAAGTCTTTAACGCAATGAGTGCAAAATAAAAATGTTTTAGACATATAACCCCTGGGCTCAGAGTTTATCAAATGAATATTGAGCGACACACAAACTAGGAAAGTTCTAGGTTCTATCCTTCATCTGTGCAGTTATCTCAACCATTGGCTGCTACAATTTACCTCAGTTATGGATAGGAATGTTAATCACGGTCATGCTCTTGATCACTGTCCATCAAGTGCTGGATGCAGCTGCCACAGTTCGATAGCTTGCCCTAATCTCACTATCAAGTCAATATGAATAATGATCACTTGAGTGAGGTACGCCAACAGAGGACAACCAGTCCCACAACAGGAGAAAAAGGGAGTCAAATGGTTTCAGGCGAGAAGCAGACGGAGAAAACCAGGGAATAAAATTGAGAAAAAATATTCGGTATTTTAAAAGATATTGTCGCTGAATTATTTTGCGATGTTAAGATATCTCTTGTTTTTCGGCAATCAGGTTCAAGAATTGTTCAATCACCACTCTAACTGCAAAAAACATCAAAGTGAATGACAACGATCCCATGATCGTGTAAGTCACAGCACCCCATACCCTCCCGTCCCAAGCTAATTACCTAAAAGTACAGCCGAGACATGTACTCATGCATTCCGTCACACAGCTTAAGGTACAGTATTATGGGACATCGCTGTGTGCAAGTTGGCTGCTGCATTTGCCTACAAAATACACAGTCACTACTCTTGCTTGTGAAGCATTTTGAAATGTCCTCCCGACACGATAGATGCTATATCTAATGCAAGGATTATTATTCTGGAATAAAAAGAGATCAATTACCCGATTCAGCCTACTCCGTCCTACAGACCATTCTGCAGTGTCAGAAACTCTCCCTAGTGTATTTAATCTCTGATGGGAGTTGAGCAATGGGCAGATAATATTCCAAAGAAAAAAATACATCTCTCTCTGATTCTCAAAAGTAATTAAGTGAAAACAACTGGATATTAATCTAAAAATGTGATTTACAACAACAACTTGCACTTATATAGCACCATTCACACGAAGCAGCATCTCAGTGCGATTTACATGACTGAACCCTGACTGGTTGGTTGCACAGAGTCGAAGGTTCCGGTCTGCATTGCAATTCTTCACACAATGGACATCCTACCTCATTCGAATCATCAGTGGAACAGCAGTAAGCAGAAGTATGTAAGGCAGAAAATGTAGACAGTGAGTTATTCAATTCCACTCACTTGCATTTCCAAGCAAGCATAGTGCCACATTGCCAAAGAGCTCTGAGCACATCTCCAGGCATTCACGACATGTGCAAGTCAAAGTGGCCAGCAAATCACTTACTGAAAACTTTACAATGTGTAAAGCTGTACTAATGAATCCTTGGTTTTGTCAGAACAATCTAGCAGAATGATGAAACATAATGTAACTTGGATTCCAGGCCTAGATTTGCAGTATCCCAAGGAAACTTCCCATTAGTGCTATCAATATTTACCCCATCCTTGTTAACTGTGCCTAGCCTCAGGATGGAAACTAATATTCGTGTAACAACACTGTATATTAAAGGTCAGATTGTTGCCTGAGAAAATTAAACAGCAGTGAACAGAAAATACCGCAGCACCAACTTACTATTCAAACCTATTTCTTATCGACTTAAATAGATAATAATAAAAGTATCTCTGAATTGCCTTAGAAGTTTGGATCAGTGGTAGAAATTATCAATTGTACTGAAGACTAGTCCAAAATATCGCCAGACTACGGCACGACCTCACCCCTCAGGCTGCTGAAACTCTGGTCCACGCCTTCATCACCTCAAGGCTGGACTATGGGAACTCTCTCCTCGCCGGCCTTCCCGGCACCTCCCTCCACAAGCTGCAGGTCATTCAGAACTCTGCAGCTCATGTACTGTCCCGCACCAGACTTCGCGACCACATCACTCCCACCCTCGCTCGCCTCCACTGGCTCCCCATCCCCCAGAGGATTGATTTCAAGATCCTCATCCTCACCTACAAGGCCATTCACGGCTTTGCTCCCTCCTACCTCTCTGACCTACTATCCCCCTACCTACCTGCCCATACCCTCCGTTCCTCTGGCTCCGGTCTGCTCCACATCCCCCGCCCCAACCGCCCTACCATCGGTGGCCGGGTCTTCAGCCTCTCAGCCCCAAGGCTCTGGAACTCTATCCCCCAGTGCCTTCGCCGCCTCCTCCCTTTCCTCCTTCAAGGCCGGTCTCAAGACCTTTCTCTTCGACCGTGCCTTCAGCTCCCCTCTCGACTCTCTACCCCCTCCTCGCTCCCTCTCTTCCCTCCCCTCACCCTGACCATTTCCCCCCTGCTCGGGTCCTGACCCAACTGTACAGCGCCTTGGGACGTCCTCCCGACGTGAAAGGCGCTCTATAAATGAAATCTTGTTGTTGTTGTTGTAGTAATGAGAGATAGATTTGTAGGTGGTATCACTTTGTCTGACTGCTATTATAAGTCAGTAATATATTTTGAGGAAGAGATTTATAAGGTGGCTTGCTGTGGTCAGTCAGCTCAGTGAGCTATTGAGATCTTGATGTGCAGATAGATCACTTGTGGTATGAAGCGCTAAATAAACTTCTGGCAGCAGCTGGAGTTCGTTCCAGTGCTCAGTGCTAATTGAGAAAAGTCCCTTGTCAGAGCGCACAGTTATCACCTCACGTGATAAAAAAATCTTTACGGCTACCTTTAAGTTTAATTTTTTTCCATTATTTAATTTCAAGGGAACAACAACTATAAAGATCATGTCTCCATGAAACTGTTTTAAGTTTCATGCTATCATTTTTTGTAACATTAAAATTAAATCCAGCTCTAATGAAACATCCTCTTTATTCCTTGCCTCAAATTCAGCTCCATTGAAATGTCGTACTTTATTCACTGCCTGTTATTGATTTACTTTTAACAAACATCTCCTCAGTATTTCTGGTAGCTTCTCTAATCCTGTTCATCTAATGGGAAACCTATTTACACACTGCAGCCTGGCAAGGACAGTAAGACTGTCCTAATATAGAGTCAATGGCTGTATTGTCTGCAATGTGTTGAAGATTGTGAACCTCCACATCCCAAATCTTTCAATGGGAAATTGAGCTAAAATTGAAGCTATTCAGGCAGCTGTAATCGATAATTACACAGATTCTGAAGTGTGGCCACAGCCTTGTAAAATGATTTGAAACTGGTACAGCTGCATTGTACACTTTGCACACTGTAAATGCCTAGTCAATTTTAACCTGAGAATTCAGAGTGCAAAGCTTTCCTTTTCCTCATTACACTGCTATACAGTACTGGCCTTTTCTCCATCATAGCATCTTTGTTTAAAATCAGAAAACTTTATTCGGTTGCAATTCCTCCCAAATCCCCTCAAACAATTTGAAGGATGTGAGAGGGAAATGATAGCAAAGAGGTTTTGGAAGAGAGTTTCAGTGGCAGTAACAGAAGGTTTGATCACCAATAGGAATGAGGAGAATCAACAATGCAAAATTGAAAGAGTAGAAGGAACAGGCAGCAGAATAGGATTAGAATAGATTGTGCAGGGAGGACATTGTGTAAGGAGGAAAGTGACTGTGAAGGGATATGAGAACAATCTACTGGGTTACAGGGACCAGTGAAACCTGGGTGCCTTCTAATATTAATGTCTCAAAGTGCTTCACAGGATTTAGTGCAAAGTGCAGTGATCAGGCACCCTACGGAAGAACACGGCTGCCAATCTGTGCACAGCAACATCCTACAAACAGCCATGAAGCAAATGACCAACCTTTTATTTGGATGATTATTGGCATGGAAGAAGCTTCTTTCTATTTTCTTTATGGCAATCCAGAACAGAAGCCACAAAACTACAAAGCATATGCACATTCACAGTACTCGATTGATTAAACCAGCATTATGTAGCCAAATCTCTATAGCAATCTTCAAAAGGTTGAAATCAATCACACAAATGAGCAAAAAAAGGCTTTGCACCATCTTAAATGTTAGTTTTTCTCCCAAAGCAACATTTTGGAAATCAGTGACTTTGGGCTAAAATAACGTTTTATTAAAGGTGTTCAGGTGGATGTTAAAGATGCCTTGGCACTATTCGTAAGGAGAGGGGAGTGTACCCCAGTATCCTGGCCAACAATCCCCCAAATAATACTTGTCATTCACTTCATAGCTGTTTGTGGGACATTGCTGTGTACAAATTCTCTGTTGCGTTCATCTACAAAATACATAGTCACTTCACTTTACAATAATTCTTGGGAAGTGATTTAAAAAGTCTCGATAATGTGATAAGGCGCTGTATCAAATGCAAGTATTATTATTATTTTAAATCATTCCTAATTTTTGAGCTTTCAGAGTACACATCAACACACCTCACAGCCACTCCGACCCCATTTCTTCTATGTTTGTCAGTTTATGTGTTTGAAGGAAAAGATGTTCCAGCCTGTCAAGTAGGTAGATTGTCGTTCACAACTCGCAGAAGGGATCAGGCTGGTCATTTTTAGACAGCAGAGTAGCTTTAACCGTAACTTAAGAATTTCACTAGAGAAACTGCTAAAATAATAAAATTTCCATGTGGACTTGTTACTTGAACCCAAAACACAGCATGCGTAATAACCACTGACATTACCCACCTGATCCTTCATAGAGTTACTGGCATATGTGGTGTGATTTTTTCCCCTACACCACTAACGCTCCCTATCTCAAAGCCCCGCTGTAAGAAGATAAATGTTAACCAGGAGTCTGATGACTCATCTCTATTATGGAAATGGAAGGAGCAGAATGGTTCTGTCTGTTAAAAAATAGATCCATTTGTCAGTATCATTAACTCTAAATGAAGCTACTCATTTGGGATGATGCTTTTGGCAGGTCTGCCACTAAATTAATTATTTATGTTCCAAATTTTAAATCACTGATAAAAACAATTACTGAGAAGGGACGCAAGTACTCAAGGTGTCTGTGTTTAAATGATTTGTTATTCCATACACACCCACCAAATACTTAGGTAAGACACTGTAAATTAATGATCATTCAGTTTACAGTAAATCACCTTTTGCGTTGCAAACAATCCATAACATGTGTGATAGACAGAAATATTACAGGACTGTTTAGATTACTCTGGCATTTGGATGAAAAGAAGCACTGATATAATTACAGTATTAGCCACAGGATGCAATGCAAGTACTCAAAGTTTGGAATGGGAAGGGCTATCTATTCTAACTGATCATATTAATTGTCTATACATTTTACAGCTGTTATCATAAACAAATAATTTTTGACACAAAGTCAGGCTAGCAAGTCTATTTTACTGCTGCATCTATATTTTTACGTTGCTCTATTTCATTAATCCCATTTTTGAGCGTTTTCCCCTTTATTTTTTTGATATACCTCAGGGAATAAAGTCACTAACAATAAAAAAGGCAATGCCATTAATCATCATCTTTAGAGTTAAAACTTCAGTCTAGCCCACTATTATTTTGTCCCTAGTACTTGCAGATAAATATTAATTTGTGAAAAATAAGTGAAAAATCCATAACTGCTGTTTCAACTAAAAAGCTACAATTACTAGAGACCACAGTTATTCATGTCAACACACATTTTTACGATTCAGGATGATAGCACCACACACATGGGGATCTGTTTTTAATGAAGCACCTTCCAGTACTATTAAGAAATCTATTATGAAAGAGCAGAGGACTGCCAACCAAATCCCATACCATCACGGATGAAAACTGCAACTGGTTAATTTATTATTTCTATCTTGAGGCTGTTACATTTTTTCAGGATGCACATATTGCAAAATGACAAACGTGTAGAAATGTGTCGTACACTGGAGAAGCAATTTATTTTTTCTTCTGACTTTTTTCAGCAGAGTCGAATTTAAAATTAGATCGTAGCTATTTCAACCAGAAGGGGAAAATAAAATGTCAGCTGACAAATGAGGAAAACAGCAATGCACTGAAACTTGGCCAGGCATTACCATAACATTGAGAGTCATGCGTGAAAACTGAGAAACACACAAAGATGATTATATACTCCAGTTGTGTGCAGCAGCAATCATGCTAGTACTCGTCTCAAGCAACGCCAGACTCAGTAAACTCGCCTTACCAACAGCAATAATAATATTAATCCTTGCATTTGATATAGCGTGGAGTCCTGTAGCTCAGTGGTTAGAGCACTCGCTTTGCAAGTGAGAGATCTGAGTTCAATTCCAGGCAGAGGGCGAAACCTTGGGCAAGTTTCCTTACTCTACACGCCTCATAATAATCCCTCCCATACCAAAAACAATAATAAATTGGTCATTTTCAATCTACGACTGTTTGTGGGACATTGCTGTGCGCAATTGGCTGCCGCATTCGCCCACAAATATACAGTCAATTCACTTTACAGTCTATTCTGTGAAGCGCTTTGGGACGTCCTCCCGACGTGAAAAGCGCTATATCAAATGCAAGGATTATTATTATTATTATTATTATAGCTTCTTATCACGTCGTTGAGATGTCTCAAAGCACTATGCAGGATATACTGTAAAGTGGATTGAGGGTGCATTTTGTGGGCAAAACACAGCAGCCAATTGTGCACAGCAGTGACCACAATCTGTCATGGATTGAGTGACCACATATTTTTTTGAGGGATTAATACTCCCAAAAGTGATCCACAAATCGACTATCAACTGGATTCCTATTTACTGGTAGGTAAACAGAGACATGTGGAGTAAAGAAATTTGTCTAAGTTTTTGGCCCACCCAGGAATCAAATCTAGATCCTCTCGCTTGCGAGTCCTCTAACACTACTGTACAGGACTACACAATTCACCAGTCGTGTGCTACTTTCTACACTGGACACGCTGTAAAGGAAGCTACTTCTCTTCTTTCAAGCAGTACCTTTCAAATGACATGTTTCTTGTCCTGCCACTTTCTTTGCTTCCCTGTTGCTATATTGACCCATTGCAGTCCATGCCTCCCTTTTCATAAGATTGCAAGAATCACAAGAAAGAGACGGATAAAGAAAGCCCATTTTTTCTCATCTTTCCAGAGTACCTGCTCTACATTCTTCTGATTGTAGCATCAAGCTGTTCCTTAAGTGAGTCCAGGGTCAAGCCTCATCCACCCTTTCCAATCGTTAATTACCTACCACATTAAATTGTAATTGCTAACTCTTTCACAAGTGTACACAAAGTATTCAATGAATGCTCCTCTCCCTCAGTAAAGAATGATTTTTTTGTAAACGTACCAGAGTGTATGTGGATCTTGAACACCCTGCTCTTCTGAAAACCACAAGTGTGGATGGTCTGTAATTTTCTACTGGTACAAAAGCTGGGTTTCATTCAGGATCTGTTTCATTTGGGCTTATTTCGAATCCAACTTCGGGTTTTGAAAAAAAAAGCCGAAGGCCTTTGTGATCTTAAGAACTCAATTATTAAACATGGTCTATTATTAGATAAAAGCTGAGTTAGGGCTGTTGTCGATGTCTCAGGGAGCTTATCCACTGAGTCACTGAGTCTCACTTACTGGGAAGCTCCCATGTTCTAATTCCAGTTACTGCTGAGTTACGTGATCTGAAGCATGTAGCACCACAATTGCTTTCACTCCGGAGAAGTAGTGAAAGGAGGAGAAAAACATCCACACTTGATCACTAACTCACATATCCTGTGTGTGTGGATATGTATTTTATGTTTGTGTGCATGTGTTTATGTATTTGTGTGCACTTGTGCAAATGTGTGGATGTGGTATGCATATGTGTGGGTGTCAGCCTGGCTCAATTGCAGCCCTCTTACCTCCAAGTCAGAATGTTGCAGGTTGAAGCCCCATGTCAGGACTTAGAATCACATCATCTAAGACACTCCAATGGAACAATCCCCAAATAAAATTGGTTATTCACATCATGGATGTTTGTGGGACAATTATATCCTCTGAAACGCTTTGAGACATTATGGAGACATGATAAGGCGCTTTGCCAAGTGCAAGAATTATTATTATTAAGTGTGTGTGTGTGTTTGTGTGTGGTGAGGACAGCATCAGGATAGAGCATGCTACCCTTGTGTGGTAAAACAGTCAGGCAAGGCTCATGCATGAATAATGACCACTGCACTGAAGGGTAATCAGTGATAGTGGAGTTTATCCAAATTGAAGGAAAATTGAAGGAAAAGGGAGTTACAGTTCCATTGGGAAAATAGGTAAGAAAATTGGAGAAGAAAAGTGAGAGGAGTAAACCATAAGCTGTCAATGTGACTACACTGAGGTCAGATCAGGTCTCTGTGCAGTCCATTTGAAATGACAATAGCTAAATGTTGTAAATTCGATGCTGTGAGATCAATTAGAAAACCCAAATCAGCAAGCGATAATTGTTGAACCAAACTGCAATGTTTTTAGTTCAATAATAAAAATCCTTTTGGTAAGTAAACCAGCATTGCCACATTGTATAGAGAAAAGACCAAGTGGAGGATTCACACACCTCCTTTCTGATTAAAATTATCAAAAGTTAAGATACTTTATTTTCACCACCATTTAAAGAGCAGAGCTGTTTGCATGGATACTGCAGCCTGCAGTGCAATGATGTATGAAAACGAGCTGTCAGCAACCTCAGATTAATGGCCTAGGCCTATATGCTTGTAGCAATTAGTCACCATGCTACATTATATTAAAAGCTTAAGTACCTTCAAATCTATTATGCTCAAACAATATTGGAAATGTCATTTGTGGAAATCCTGGATTGTATCCAGCTAAAAAGCCACAAACCAAACGTGATCCAAATTATTTTAAAGTTACTGTGGTCTCCAAAACCTTTATCGTATTACTGATGGATCCTTCTAATTTTGTTTTCAAATCTAGATCGATTCAGATTTATTAGCAACTATTACCCAAATCTTTGGGTCAGTTTGGTCATTCAAGTGTCTGACCCTTAAGGAAAATACAATAGTCTCCCTTGTGCAGGACAATGTGTTAGTAATTGTAAACGACACAGAGATGAGTTACCCTCCATACTTAAACATAAAATTTAAGAATTTCCTTTATCAACCCCAAAATTGCACAGATGGGACAATGCATGTCCTTTGATTAAATAATTACCGTATGGTGTTATTATTGTACTTCACAATCAGTATCATTGCAAGATCATGTTCAATATAATGAGTTAACTTAAAAAAAATCATTCAGTACAAGAATAACAAAAAATTCTCAACATATGTACATAACCTAAAGATTACTGACAGAGAGGCACAATTAGAGATATTTGCACTGAGGGACGGCTTTTGTCCATTTTAGTGGACATTTTGGTTGCTTTTAACTCCAAACAGAACTCTTTCTGCAGATAGTTGTTAAATAGCTGGTCTAGTTGGGATGCAAGGCTTTCTGTAAAAAATTCAGATCCTGTAAACCTCAGGTAAGGCAGAAGGCTTTGAATCTATTAAAATTGAACTTGTATTTCACTTGGCTTCCAAATTAATATCTTTAAACAGCATGACTGCAAGCTGATACAGACAAGGTCAGAATTCATATGATTTAACAATTTTAAAACAATCTCGCGGCAAATATTTCAGTATTTCCAAACTGGGGTGAAGACACACTTCATGTGAGCTATTAATGTGATATCTTTAATTTAATATCTGGAACTGTATCTGGAGAATCAGGATATTGCCCAGATGGCCACTAAACTTGGCTCCCATCCCAAGTGAGAATGTGCTTCAATTACATTATAAATTATATCCTAGAAAATTGTAGGCATAAATATCAGCCTACCCTGTGAATTCACAGAAATTAGTTGGTTCTAAATCTGAAGTCAAAACCACACTCACAAGGCAGCAGAAAAGGTAATGTATTCACCCTAATATAAAAAGTCTGATCAATCTAAAGATCAAATGCTCTTACATGCTCTTTGAATGAAAAATCTGAAAAAATAGAACTCAAGATCAATCCAGACAACTCTGGAATCTCAGTTAGGTACCAAATATGAACCAGACATCACAAAATACTCAATCAGTAGGTTTCCAGCCCACACTCTGGAGTCCCCAAGCCTTGCCTCTTGCCAGTCTCTCCAGGTTTAGGTAAGCAGGATGCAAGGAGAGAATGCACATTCCATTCCAATACACAGGAATTTCCACGTGGAGGTGGGATGCTCTGTTTGATTTGGTTTCTTAAGCATGGTGATAGATTTCGGCGTGTGTGACACTCAGCTGACCCAAAAAATAGCTCTATGATTATTATCGATAACCGATAGGCATGTCACTGGGTGGCCTCGGACAAAGTTGGTTGGATATTCAACATCCAGGCAGCAGTACCTCAGTTTAATATCCAAAGGACTGTGGGTCCCACAATACAACTCTTTCCCACTGGAGTGTCTAGGAGATAAAACTCCCAACTTGGAGCTTGAACCCACAACTTTCTGAACTTCAGAGATGAGACGATATTCACTAAGCCAGGCGAACATCTGCAGCCAACTGCCGTCAGTCTCAGAAAGGAAGTGGGATTTTACCAGAAAGTCATGTACAAAATGTCTGTGAAGATTAACTAATCAGCTTCAGTTCAGGTCCAACTGTTAGCAAATCCGATCTAGGAGATTAGGTTACACCCTCACGACTAGCTGGGACAAATGGCCTGTTTCACTGCTGTACATTCTATGTAATTCTATTCAACAGAATGAGTAAGTATCCTCTAATTCACAAAGCAACTTGCAATCTTACATTACCTTTCATCTCAGTGAACATCTCAAAGTGCTTTACAATAATGGTGAACAGAAATCAAGCAGGCAGAATGGAGGGAAAATTAAGGTTATTGACCAAAAGTACAATAAAAAAAGGTTTGAAAGTATTTTCGAGGCAGGAAGAACGAAGTGAGGCAAAAGGATGTTAGAGGAAGGTAACTCATAAAAGTGTAATTTGGATCAGTTTAAACTTGGGAAATCTTAGCTGATTAAAGTGTTATATTTATTAATCTAAAGGTCTTCCAACTTCCAACACTCCGTCACTTTCTCCATACTGAAGGTGGGGGAATAAATCTTATCACAGCCACAGTCAAGGTTACTCTTGATTAGCTCATGACACTTAGGAGTCCTGTAGCTTAGTGGTTAGAGCACTTGCCTCGCAAGCAAGAGACCTGGGTTTGATTACCGGCAGAAGAAAACCTTGGGCAAATTTCTTTACTCCACACGCCTGATAATAATCGCTCAAGAAAAAAAAAAAATTGGTCACTTCAATCCACAGCTGTTTGTGGGACGCTGCTGTGCACAATTGGCTGCTGCGTTTTGCCAACAAATATAGTTAATTCACTTTACAGTATATTCTGTGAAACGCTTTGAGACGTCTAGAAGACGTGAAAAGCGCAATATTAAATGGAAGGATTATTATTAGTTAGTTTGTCTCCCCTGTATTAGATGGAGCAGTCCACTAACAGAAAGCATTCTATCTTGTGCAACAGATAAGAACAGGAAAAGCTTACACAGAGATAACAGTCAAGCTCAAATGGCAGTCAAGGCTGGATTTAATCACAATTCCTCTGATTGATGGTAGAAATGCTCCACTCATAATACCAAGAATGCTAGACCACACAGACTATTTTTATTCTTATATAGAAACAATTCCACAGTCCCCAAAGCATTAACTGATAAGTGTTAAATCCTCCCTATAGCACTTACGTGATCTGATAGCTGCTGAGTGAAATTATATCTCGCTACAATTGGCCACCTCCTTGCCTTTGTTTGCATAGGTCTCGAAATCTAAATGTCCTCCATCAGAAACTATATACAAATTGCTAGGGGCTGGGGGAAACTTGATGCTGTGAAAGGAGTTTCTCCCAGTGACCTGGTCAACAATCCCCAAAATAAAATTGATCATTCACTTCATGGGTGTTTGTGGGATATTGCTGTGCACAAATTGGTTGACGTGTTTGTCTTTAAAACACAGTCACTGCATTTTACAATAATTCAATAATATAATAAATAAATGGCCATTTTCACTAAGCTGCCAGGGTCACACTGAGTACAGGCAAAGCCTGGATATCAAGTCAAACTGAGCCATTCTTACAACACTGATCACAACAGAAACGCTTTCAGGTGGGCTGAATGTCTTAAATTGCTTCACAAGGACATGGGGATCATCGAGCAGGGAGGAAAGGAAGGAGTTTGTGGCTGTTGATCATTTTATAACAGCCTCCTCACAATTCAATTAAAGAATTGAGACTCTCATAAATTAGTTTAAAATTAAAGAATCTAAAAATAGTTTGATGTACAAGTAGTTTTACAGTATTCGTTTTGTCAGTGGAAGAGCTTCAATTCATGAGTACTCCAGGTGGGAGAAATAAATCTTTTTCATGCATACAAATATGCGTGTGGGACAATTGCACACAATCTTTCCTCACTGGGTGTGATCATCAGATGTTCGTTGTTTAGATCTGAGGGACTTGGGGCCCAATATGTTCAATAACAAATCTTCAGTTAATCTTGTGGCTGATGCCAAGTTTAGGCTCTGCAACATTCCTCTCATTGTGGGTGGCCCAGCGTTTATTTAGAACATGATGCGGGCTAACCAGAAAGGATAGGGGCATCTGCAACCTCACTGACTGCACTGCTCGGTGATATGAAACGTTCTTAAGGCTGTAGGTTCAAATTTCCACCTAGTTTTACATTAGAATACATTAGAATATACAGCACACAAACAGGCCATTCAGCCCAACTGATCAATGCCAATGTTTATGCTCAACATGAGCCTCCTCCTGCCTTCCTCAACTAAGCCTTCAAGCATAACCTTCTATTCCTTTCTCCTTCATGTACATATCCAGCTTTCCCTTAAATACATCTATGCTATTTGCCTCAACAACTCCTTGTGGCAACATGTTCCACATTCCCACTACTCTCTGTGTGAAGAAATTTCTTTTAACTTCACTATTTGATCTATTTGTGACTATTTTGTATTGATGGCCCCTGGTTTTGGTCTTAAGATTAAGGGTCAGCCTTTTCAAACAGAGTTGAGGAAACACTTCTTCACTCAGAGGGTAGTGAATTTATGGAATTCTCTACCCCAGAAGGCTGTAGATGCTCAGTCCTTGAACATATTCAAGACTGAGATTGATAGGTTTCTAAAGGATAGAGGGATTAAGGGATATGGGGATAAGGCGGGCAGATGGAGTTAGGTTAGAAGATCAGCCATGATCTTATTGAATGGCGGGCAGGCTTGAGGGACCGAATGGCCTACTCCTGCTCCTATTTCCTATATTCCTATAGAAACATCTTCCCTATGTCTACCCTATCAAAACCTTTCATAATTTTAAAGACCTCTATCAGGTCACCCCTTACCCTCCTCTTTTCAAGAAAAACGAGTACAAGTGTGTTCAGCCTTTCCTGATAGGTATAACCTCTCAGTGCTGGGATCATCCTTGTGAATCTCCTTTGGTTTGTCTTTTTTATGGCCTTATTAACCTGTGTTGCTACTTTTAGTGAATTGTGTATGTATACCCCTAGGACCCTTTGCTCCTCTATCTCATTTAGGTTTTTATTTTCCAGGATGTATGTTACTTCCATATTCCTTCTCCCAAAATGTATCACCTCACACTTTTCTGTATTGAAATACATTTGCCATTCAAATGCCCACTCAACAACTTTATTAATGTCTTGCTGTAGTTTGCTGCAGTCCTCCTCTGTATTAACTACTCCCCCCAATTTGGTGTCTTCTGCAAATTGTGAAATTGTACTGCTGATTCCCGAGTCCAAATCATTAATGTATATTGTGAACAACAGTGCTCCCAATACCGATCCTTGTGGAATACCACTGCCCACCCCCTGCCAGTCTGAGTAGCTACCCTTTACCCCTACTCTCTGTTTCTGTCTTGTAGCCACCTTGCTATCCATTCTGCTATTTTTCACCTGACTCCACATGCTCTGACCTTATTCATTAGTCTATTATGTGGCACCTTATCGAACGCCTTTTGTAAATCTAAATGTATTACATTACCCTTGTCTACTCTTTCTGTTACCTCTTCAAAGAATTCAATGAGGTTGGTCAAGCATGACCTTCCTTTTTGAAATCTGTGTTCTTTATACCATATATTTTACCTTATATTTTGCCTTAAAACTTAAGACGGTGCTGAATTGTGTAAAATTCAGTTTTAATCTGTTAGCTAGTTCTTTTAAATAATGTATGAAGCGCAGCTTTGTTTGGATTTAAGAATTTTACACAATTCTGCACAATCACAAACTTTAAGACAAAATGGTTTTACAGGATAAAACTAGGTGGAATTTGGCAGTCAGGTGAGCCTGCTGTAAGCGCTCTTGTGTTCACACTTTCTGCTGTTACATTTTAGTTTGGTTTTAATATTAATGATCTTGATATGAATTTTAGAAATAAAATTCTACCATCTGCATCAAGAATGTTCACCTCCCGACCACTCTTCAATAGCAATTTCTAGTGAAATTTGATTTTAAGATAAAGCTCTATCTGAAGGCATTCTGTTACGTCTCTGCAATGCTACAAGCTTAAATCCGATACAGTATTGGCAAACCAAATTCATGCAGTTAATTTCAATGTCCGGGTTATGAATGTCAAATTGAGAATTTCACACTCGATTCACAAAATAGTGATTTGTAAATCCCAAACTGGCAAAGTCCGAAAAAAAAGCTGGTGAACAAAACACAGGCTGATTCCTATCACGGTTTGTTTCTCACTTTACTCAGACTCTGCCATCTTAAGATACATGAATCACTGTTTACAATGCAATTTTTGCAAACTAGATGCCACAATGAAAGCAACAAACCTAATTTATAATAATTATCCTTGTATGTGATATGGTGCCTATCATATTGGGAGGACATTTCAAAGTGCTTCCCAGGATATATAAATTGTGACTGTATTTTGTAGATAAACGTTTGCAGCTGCTGTATTTTACACTCCATTGTCCATTTCATGCCAAGATCTAAACTGCAGCAAAATTATCCTTAAGATACGGAAGTGGGCTGAAGACTGAACTGGACAACAAAAAATAGGCCAGCACTGAAATTAATTTTATAATGTACTTCTCAAGTCTATATGCATGGTTTTGACTTTGTTATTAACATTTGGGTCTAATTTTCTGTATTTCCTGACCAGTTTCCTTAATGAGAAACACTATCACCATTTCTGTCAACCTGTGAAAACTCTACTCTGAAGTAGATTGCGTAGGAGTGGAATTTTTGTACATCAGCGGCCATATTTCTGGTTGCAGAAAGACGACCCTATTTGGGCAATCAGATTCCTTATCAAAGAATCTTATTAAGAAATACCACAAATTAGCCCCTTATATATGGGTGGAGTGGGAATTTGGATCACTGGAGGCTCCCCATTGCAGAGTTGGCAATGCCAGAAGCCTGCAGTGTGGGGAGCTGGCTTACGTGTGTTTGATGAGCTGAGTCCAGTCTCAACTTTTCTGCAGCTGCTGCCAAACCACAATGTGGGGAAAAGATCGAGTTCACCCCAACCAGCTGACTGTACAAGCCGACCGCTGAGTATAAACTCATAACCGTCCTTTGGAAATGTGCCTTCATTTCGCGATTGGAATTACTGTTAATAATGGGTTCAGTGTTGAACGTACTTTTGCTCTGCCTTCCCTAAAGTTAAGAATAAAATAAATTACAGGATATCGCTACACGTGAACATTATTGAATAACGTACGAAACTACTGAGTACTTATGAATCCGTACTATTTTTGGAATATCTTAAAAAAGGGTTCGGTTGTTACATTCAGTATTTAGAGGGTTAGTCAGTATCTTCGTGTCAAGGTTAAAACACTTTAATCAGCTGCGTTGAAATGGAATATAATTGGTGCCAGTGATACTATGAATAATATTACAGGCACATTGTAATTTATTACAATTTTAACATTTCTGAAATTGATTTGGATGAGAATATTCAATAATCCTAATTAATTAATGTGTGCGGGCAGAGCTGGCATATGTAGCTCAGTACAGTCGGGTTCATGCTGAACTCCCGACATATCTCACATCCCATGTCTGCGTCGTTGCTATCTTTAACAACATGACTGGCTTTAGAATTGAAATTGAGCAAAGCTCGATCAGACTCACCAGTTATAACAGCTACTGGAACAGCTCAGCAACACTCTGGTACTCTGTACCCTGGGCTCTTTCGTCAGTTCTGTAATTATCTTAGGGTCCTGAATAATTACCTCTGACAATGAGTACAAGATGAGCTGCACTTGTTGCTGGGCTCCCTTGCTGCAATCTTATTAACAAGCAATTCCAGGCAGGGCAAAACCTTGGGCAAGTTTCCTTACTCCACACGCCTAATAATAATCCCTCCAAAACACAAAACAATAATAAATTGGTCATTTTTAATCCACGACTGTTTGTGGGACACTGCTGTGCGCAATTGGCTGCCGCGTTCGCCCACAAATATATTGTCAAAATCACTTCACAGCATATTGCATAAAGCGCTTTGAGATGTTTAGAAGGTGTGAAAAGCGCTATATCAAATACAAGGATTATTATTATATTATTATAATTAGTGGGCTTGGTTATTTTGTGCAGCCATTTCAGATAATGGGAGAAACGATATTTAAGCCATCTATCAACGAGGCTCCTTTCTCTGCACTCTGGCAGTGGGAAGCCATCCCCTCTCAGATGCACGTTTCACCAGTCGAAATGCATTATCACAGGACATTCCCTGTTGGAGCATTCTGTACCAAGATGAATAATGCCAGTTATTCAGGACTCTGAATAGATACGACAGTTAAGGAAACAGCAGTGCTTTTGTTGATTGGAAGATGTATGTTTCTTGTAGTTACATTCTAATCTGTACATACAGAGGATGAACAATGGCAAAGAATGCTGTGTGATTGCTTTATTTCTTCTGGTGAGTTATTGCCAGACTCGCAACTCGCAAGCGGCAATTTAAAACAAATTGCTGTGCAGTTTGCAGTCTCATCTTCCCAGACAGAGAATGTTGGAAGTTTCTGAAAAATATAGCTTGACTATGTCATTTGAAGGACAGTAAGTGAGAGTGACACAATCAAAGAGATTCATGAGAGGACATGATATGCAAAGTTCAATTTTGAATAGCTGGCAATCCGGCAGAATTGAAGTCTCCGCTTCCGTTGCCATATGGAGCAAGAACGTTTGTAACATCATGATCGTGACATGCCTCAATTTACATCACAATCATCTCCCTGTCTGTCACTAAATATTCCACTGAGCGTCACTTACTATAGCATTTAATTTTGAGCTGCTTCTAAATGGGCAAGTCCACATCTTTTGCCATGATGACAAAATCTTGGATACACCATGGTGCTGAGGTAGGAGATGTGCTTTGGGCAGGGTTAATAATAATAATCCTTACATTTGATACGGCCCCTTACCACTTCCTATGTTTCTATAGAATTGTTGATTATTTTTAATTTCTCAGCCAAAATTGTCAAGCTGTTTGGGATGTCCTCCCAACATGAAAGGTGTAAGTTGTATTGTACTGTCGAAACATCTCAAAGCATTTCAGAGAATTTAGTGGGAAATGTAGGGACTGTGTATTTGTAGGCGAAACCAGCAAGTGGCTTGCAAAAACCACTGTCCGATAAATAGCCATGAAAAGAGAACCAAATTTCATCCGAAGGACTGCATTTCCATCAATGTGGCACTCCCCTAGCATTGCACTGGAGTGTCAACCCATGTATGAGCACAAAGTCCTGATATGGAGTTATAACAAGGCCAGAGAGTGGAAGGGAACCCAACAGAACTGAAAAGTGTTTGAAGTTTACAGAATAGGCTCAACCACGAGTAGCAGAAGAATTAGACATCCAGAGAGCTTCTCCTTCCACACGAGGCTGTTTTAAGCAAACGTTTCAAAACATGCGGAACACATGTCTTCAAAAACTAGGACATATTCAGAGTGAAACGTCTGAACTTTTCTGAACAAAAATCCCAGATGGTATGATGTTCATATCCAAAATGATAAAACGCCCTGGGAAACATTCTAAGCAAACATTGGTTACAACTCAATGAAGAAACACTCAAATCCTGAAATGTTAGCCTGTATATATTTTGACATTCAACTGCACATTGCAGCACAGTAAACTCTTTTGCTTTTTCATTAACATTTAGACAAGCTTAGTATTTAGTACTTAGACTTAGTACTTAGTATTTATAGTAAATAGACAATCTGAAGAGCTTGGAAGCCTGGCACTTCCACTGACCTGACTTCAGCAGTCAGTGTGTAATGAAACGTTGAACTGACCTGTTTAGCTCAACCGTTAATAACTTGGCATTTCCAGAGGTGAGGATTTAGCAGCAGCTCAAAGTCAAACTTTTAGAACACACTACAAGTTCGACACAAGTTGAAACATGCTCAATGTCAATAATAATCCTAATATTTGATACAATGTTAAGGACTTGTGGAATCGCTTCACAAGTTTCTGAAAAAGTATAATTACTTTTTTGTAGGCGAAATTCAACAAATATTAAAGAACTAGTGAATTGTAATGCAAATGTAACTTTTAAAAAATGTTGTACAAAGTTCCTATGAGTTCTCAAACTCCCTGCCATTGTATAATAATGAAACACTTAATTTATTGTTTTGATTTTTTCATTTGACTACATTTTTTTTCTTTGGTACAGATAAACAGGGAACATTTTGATAAGGTATTAGTAGAAACAGTGTAGTGTTGTAGCTTTCTCCCGATATTTAATATTAGAAAACAAGGTTTTCTGCCTACTGTGCACTGCACACATAGTCATGAACCTTTGGCCTCAACTCTCGATTTTTTGTTTCCACTAGCCAACTATGCCATGTAAATGAAAACAACCATTATTATTATGTTTAAACCTCCACAAAAATGAATAAATGGCTATTTTGGCTTACAGGGAAGGAGAAAGAACTTTTCACGGAAACTTTCATTTGATAAGGAAAATAATAATAATCCTTGAATTTGATATAGCACCTTATCACGTTGTCAAGACATATAAAAGCGCTTCACAGGATTTTCCAGTAAAGTGCAGTGACTGTGTATTTGTAGATGAACAAAGCAGACAATTTGCACTACAGTAATGTTCCACAATAGCCAATGAAGTCAATAACAGATTTTATTTGGGGGATTGTTGACCAGGACATTGAGCAAAACTCCCTTCTCGTTTCGAAGGTTTCGTCCGGCCTGGGAATTAGTCCTCTCGTTTACGAGGCAAGTGCTCTAATCAATTTGCTACAGGACTCCTTACGTCTGTGTGGGTGTGCATGCATATACATGCATGCAACATGTGTATCTGAAAGGTTAGTCTAGTAAGGACCAACAAAGATCAGTTTGGCCCTCCCTAGTTGATTTTATCAGTGTAACACAATATAGTATCTCTTTTGCAAATGCAATAAGATAAAAGCAGAACATCTCCTGTTAAGTAACATATTTCTAATAATAATAAAACTTCCATTTAATACATCCCTTGCCAAAATATCTGAAAGCACTTCAGACAATGAGTTGTTTTGATGTACAGCGTCTGTTGTTAGGTCAGCAAGTTCTTCTGAGCCAACAATGAAAATGAAATGAAAGACCAATTAATCTGAATTTGGCTGAGGGAAGAATGTTGGCCAGGATAAGCAGTTTCTTTAAAATGGGATCTTTAATGTCCACCCGAGCAGGCAAGTCCTCAGGTTTAAACCTCTTTCAAAGAGCAGCACCTCTGGCAATGCAGTACTAAACTGGGGTATTCACCTAGATTACTGTCTTCGTTTCTGCTGCAGGGCTTGAATCCCATTCTTCAGACCCAGATACAAAAGTACTAGCAACTGAGCAAAACCAGAATATCTGGTATGATCATACAGCACTCAGTACAAAACTTTGAGTATCTAAGTATGTAGCCTCAGCCCCTGACTGTTTAAGTTACCTTTTTATTGCTTCATACTATATGCAATTGTACCATAAACGATCCCAACTGCTCTATAGAAATAACCATTACATCAGAGGGAATATTGGTTCTCTGAGCATCATTAAACACCTGCTCTAGCCACTCTGTTGATCTCTTCCTTTGGTCATCTGTGAATAAATATTTATGTAAGAAGCTGTCTTTCAAATTTGAAGTCTGCTGAAAGCATAATTAAATATTTATGATATTTAAATACAGCAACTTGCATTTATACATCACTATTCACATAAAAGGTTTCAAAGAGATTGTAAGCACTTTGATATTAATCTTAAATGTGTGTCAGCCAGGCTCAGTTGGTAGTACTCTCGTATTTGAGTCAGAAGCTTGCAAGTATGAGAGAACAGAGTGAGGGGAATAGGAAATGTAGAGGCTCATGTGGAGTTGACCATGCGTGTTGGACTCATTGGGCTGAATGACCTATTTCCTCAACTATGTTGGGGCATAGAGATTAGGAGCTCTAAGTCCCAACATAGAGTTACATTCTATCTAGCTCTATGTTGGGACGGTGAGCTCCTATTATAGAGAGCAACGCATCATCTAATGTATACTTCAGATGAGATGCTTAACCAGGGCCCTATCTGCCTGTTCAGGTTTTATTTTCATCAGCCTAAGACATGTGGAAACTCATCACCATACTAGGTATCCAAACTAGAGTTCCAAATATGTCTGTCACTTATGCGTGGAAATTTCCTTGTCCTAGAATGGAATTCACTTTCTCTGCTTGTCCACCTGGGACCACCCTACCCTTTAGGACTTTGGCTTGTAGGTTTGTCTTACAGGAGATGAGTGGGAAGGATCCTCCACCCTGTGACTGCAGGCAGACTGCTCCTCCTAATCCTGCCGAGACTCCAGGCTGGCTGGTCTGTAATCAGCAATGTCCTGGAGAATTGCAACCCGCTTACCTTAGGGACAAATTATTGAGACCACGATAGAGAATTGATCTGATTCCTATATTCTGTTATCCTGAATGTCACCTTGGATCCAACTCGGGGAAAGTGCTTTGAGACTTTTCAATTACATGATAAGGCACTGTATCAAATGCAAATATTATTATTATAGGATTGTTGTAATAAAGAGGAAAACGCAGGTCAATCAGATTGTTCAGAGTTAGCACTTGGAAGTTCAACTAGTGCCAAAAGAATCATCGGCAGTGTAAAACACACCATTACATTCACACCACTTCATTGAGAGGCATTTAAATCAATCACATCTTACTTGAATACTGCAAGATATCTGATATTTCACAGTTACTTGACCTATACAATCACAGTAGCTTGAAATTAAACAAATATGACCTTCTCTATTCATTTGAAGTTCTTCAAACACATTACTTCTTTTTAAACACATTTTCTCTCTATTCTCCCAGTGAAATAATGGGAGAAGTTTAAGAATGTCACATTGCTTTGGGTTGAGCAAGACTCCACATACACTTCACTCTTGTTGTTTTGAATGGGACAAAAGTCACCTTCAGTGCAAAAAAAAAGTGGAGTTATTCAGCAGTTCACCCAATTATAAATGTCCATTGGAAGATTCACTGCATCATAAGGTAACTTTTAAAGACGAGTTAAGATGGTATTTCCCAAATTCATGCATTGGAACATTGACAACAAGAGCAAACATCATCAGCCATCTCAATAACTCATCAACATGCTTTCGGGTGAAACAATGTTGGGAGGGGGTGGGGAGGGTCGCTGCCGAGTGTATACAATTGAGACATTCCCAGAGCAAAATATTAATATGCTAAGTATTAATGGTGATAATTACCACTTCACTTACTGCATAAATGTTGCCCTTATATTGAATTGAGGTGGACAATCTGTTGACATGGGTTAAATTGTATTTTTAAATTGTTAAATTGCATTGTATTTGTANTTTTTCTTTAGCCCACTTATTCTCGCAGTGAATCTATGGCTGGGAGGGTTAACAGGAGTGGAGTGGGAAGAATCTCTGCTCCCAGAGACCAGTCTGTTTCTCCAAGTCCGACTAATAAGCGAGGCTGCCTGTCTGTCATCAACAGGGCCCTGCAGTACTATGGACCCGACTGGCTCAGGAACCGGACAACCTAGATGTTGACTCGATTCCAATATTCCATTAACAAGCCAGCTCAACTCCAAAGAGATTCCACTTAACTCTCTCCCACCGCGCCCCCACGCAGACACACACGCACACATAGGAGAACAGTCCCAAGTTGGTCCGGAAATATTAATGCTTAACCCTGAAAATAGAGTAAAGTTGAAACCTGCTGAGTGTCACTAGCACATATAGGCACAAACATCAAACGGTCACATAACACCACTGCGTCAAGACAACAGCCTTTAGAAGTACATTTGATGAGTCCTTTACATACATGCTGTCTATTTATGTACACAAGAAGGTTGGGGCAAGGGAAGACTATCAGCTCATCAGGTTTGACCTATCATTCAGGTCCAGCTGATCAGGCCACTTTCAGCTCCACTTTATTTCCAGGGTTAAACTATAAGGTACAAGAATCGAAACTAAATGGAAGCACAGCCCAAAATTCTCTTCAGATGTAAATGGAAATTTGTCTGAAAGAAATGCAAAGTACGGATTTTTTTCTGATTAACTACCAAAAAATATCTATTTAAGGATGTGAGAGGTTAGGGTGCTGAGTTTCCCCTGCCACTTCAACTGGACAACAGTTTTATTTTGTTAAAATCAATAAATTGCAGCCACAAAGCAAAAAGTCACATCTACTTTATGATGTGTTAACACTTTTGGAAATAGTGTGCTACTGAAAGCTCCTTCATTGACTGACTCTTCAAGTGGCAGCAAAAAACACCCACTTACTCAGCAGGATTTAAAGAATTTCTGTTCTGAAGATCTGCCTGTTAAGCTCAGTGACATGTATCTGTTACAGTATTAGACTAGTATTCTGTCAATTAGTTAAGAGCGATCCAGTAGCCATGTGAAGTTACTGAGATGTCAAGTTTCCATTGGTTATTTGAGACCCTGGAATAAACTGTGTTTACACCCACAACCTAGACTCTTGTTAAAAAGAGAAGAAGATATCAATCCCCAGCAGGTTACTCAGTATTTGAGGAGAAAGACAAGTTAACATCTCATAATCTACGGAATAGTCTTAGCCAAAATTAGCCGAGTCTTGGCCCATTTCTTCCATATGCTGATTTACCTGTTGTGCCGTTTTGACATTTTCCCTGTATATTTCAGATTTCCAACATTTATTTTTATTCTGAGATCTAATGTTGGATTCTACAGGCTATAAAGTCAAAGAATATTTGTAGCAAAAAATAACACTGAATTTCCATTTCCTCTGTAGACTTGGGACTACCAAAAAAATCGTTTCCCTGAACTTCTTCTGGATGGTTGGGTTTTTATTCCTTTTCTTTCAATATATAATGCAGTCAAGAGAGGGCTTGAAACTAAAATGTCAGTCTCATCCTTGAATGGATCTTGATGGCATCTTTGGAATTGACCCCATAATTGACAAGTCAATTCAGGCCATTTCTAGATTACAATGTCCTCTAGAGATTGACTACTGTTTTATAATCTAATGCAAAATAAATCACTGCTTCAGTTCATATGACAGATACCAGTGATGCCCTAACCTGAAAAGAAGTTGAGAAAACAAATGTATAAGAAGAGTTTGAGAACCACAAATAAAGCACTTACCTATGTAAAGTGAGGAATCCCTTTTCCGTACATGGTCATCAATGTAAGAGACGCCCAGTGGCTGAATGGGAGTTGCACCGGCCCCAATTATAACCTGAGCCACAATCACTAACACGTACATCATGTTTGTTGTCTCTGTTTCCGCGCAGCTTTTCAGATTCTTCTCTATTGACATTTGCACTTCCTCCAAGGACAGATTTGCAGAGCAGGTGTCTTTTAGTACTGATGTATCCACCTTCTTGTATTGATATTGATGGCTTAGGAATTCAGGCAACGCACAAAACAAAGACCCAATGGCCATTATGATCCCACCACAGCCTATCAGCCGTGGTCGGTGTCCCTTGCCACCAAAGTAGCTCACCAACAAAATTATCATAAGGTTTCCGATCTCAAAGCTACTTGCGATTACTCCTAGTTCTGTGCTTTGCAGGTCAAATCGCCGTTCCAGGGTTGTCAGAATACTAACCTGTCAAACACATGAGAAAAGTACTGTCAGTATGCATAGGAAGAAATCTGTGCTAAAACACAACAAACTGGTTTTGTCACTTTTTGTGTGTTTTTTTGGGACGGCTGAGTGTACCAAACATACAGAAACCCATCACCATGGTTAAGAGTATCCAAACTATTGCTCTTCATGTCCAGGCCTGGATGTTCTCTAACTCCATCAAGCTACGATACAGTCAAGCCTATTGTTGCTGAAATTGGAAGGGAAGGACTATTGTGACTGTCATAGAACACTGTAATTTCAACGTACAGTCCAAGCGTTTCTAGCTGCTGATTCCGCCTTCTGAGTAGAAAAATTTATGTAGGTAATACAATTGAACAGCTTCAATACCCTGTTTGAGCAATTTCCATGAAACTGCAGTCAAGAATGTTTTTTTGTTATTTCTGGAGGAATTTTCGTATCTACGTGCAATCGATTTCTCCAGTGCACTTGTAATCAGTCACACAGAGGCACAATTTTGGTCAAATTTCGTATTTTGATAAAAGATTTTTACTACCTGTCAGGCAAGCCAATCTGTGCAAGAATATATGATGCTTTATATGCAATTAACGTTGAGGAGGAGATGAAGAGAACCATTATGTAGAATACTGAGAGATTAGAACTTAAATTACCCTGATAAATGCAATTTCCAACAATCTTTCCTTTCATACTGGAACTGCCTTTAACACTTTGGAACTAAAGGCTGATAACAAAGGCACTCTGCAATTTCTCCTACTTTTTACAATACAAGTCTAGAGTCCAGGACAATTCATGTGCGGGGCTGTGACTGCAGGATATGGCTCCCACTTCCTGCCTTATGACAAT
This sequence comes from Callorhinchus milii, assembly GCF_018977255.1. Lineage (NCBI taxonomy): Eukaryota > Metazoa > Chordata > Chondrichthyes > Chimaeriformes > Callorhinchidae > Callorhinchus > Callorhinchus milii. The sequence continues at coordinate 107,043,797 of NW_024704742.1, read as the reverse complement.
TCTGAGGAATAGAATAACAAGACTGTTAACCTTTGAGTTGCTACAACACTGGGAGGAGCTCCCATGACCTTAGAAATTCACAGTCTACAAAAATCTCAGGGTTTAAGAGATGCAGTGACTAAGTCAACAACTTTAGCTGTTAGATCCACAATGGAACCACAATCAGTACCTAATGGTTCAAATATGACGCACAGATAATTACGCTCCCTTTGAATATTTGGAAGCTTCTGAATCACTATAATTATTCTTAAAGTGAGGAAAGTTGGATTACAAGTCCATTAAAATAAATGTAGCTACATTTCAAAATTATGAACTGGTTCCAAACTTTTCACAATAATTTGAATTGTTCAGAAGTCGCAGTTTGTCACTAATTTTTCCATTGAGTAAAACCTTAAAATGATCACACATATTCCTGATCAAATGAAGAGCTATTGCTTTGAAAGGAGTTTTCTTCAATACCAAAAGGAAATGACCGGGTTAATTTACATCAATTCAGACTGAATAGAAACATCATAAAAAGATATTTTAGGCTGACATTATATCCTGCATAACAATAAGAGAAGCCAAGAATATTGGATAAGTACTTTGTCACTTAATTTTGGGAGCAAGCAGTACAGTGTTGTTTCAAGAGGAAAAAGAAATGTGAGGTGAGTTCTTGCTCTTTTATTTCCATGTCAATCGTGCCTATCCCTTTCGCGCAAGACTTCAATTGCTTTGTTCAACCTTTGGCACTTATTGAATCCATTCTATAACCTTTTTCAATGTTGCCACTTGGTAGAAAGATAAACACACCCACATCATACTGAGCGAGATTTTCAATTCCAATACAGTGCACTCATTCTACTTCATTATTCCTATATATCAGACTGAGGTTGACAAATTAAGGAAAGCAAAGGAAAGTAGCTGTGTTATTGGTGCCTTTCTGATCTAAACTGTGTTTCTGTCAACAAGTGTTAATAATAATCCTTGCATTGATACTGTATCATGTTGTTGTGACACTTCAAAGCGCTTCACAGAATTTTACTGTAAAATGTAGTGACTGTGTATTTGTAAGTAAACACAGCAGTCAATTTGCGCACAACAATGTGCCACAAACAGCCACAAAGTAGATAACTAATTTTTTTTAAATCCAAATGCATGATCGAACATCATTGTGACCAGCCATATGGGGTAATTTCACCCACAAAATACACAGTCACTTCACTTCAGTAAATCATGTGAATCACTCTGAGACATCCTCCCAATGAGAAAGGTGCTATATCAAATGCAAGCTTTATTAAGTTACCAAAGTGCTGCTACTACCTATGGAACTGCGCCCCAATGGGTCTCATTGACAGGACAGAATGGAGGACAAAACTAAATATTCATCCTTGTTCATTCACTGAGGTGCAAAGTACTATATGATAATTCAAAACTGCTCTGTACGATTTGATGATTCAAACCATAGAGTTGGAAACTGTGAGTTGGAAACAACTCTATGGTTGACAGTTTCAGTTCACAAACAGGGTGGAAGAACAGCAATAATCATAAGTCATAGAATATAACCAACCATCACAAAATGAGGGGGGGAAATGTGATAATTGGGAGGAATGATCATTATCACATCACGTATTGTATTTCTCTCCCCCAATTCCCCCACACATGATAATGTTTAGCTAAATTGAACTTCCTTTCTCAATATTCACAAGCATCTTACACCCTAACAAAATAAATATATTCAGAGCACCTCATCTGTCAAAACGTATCAAAGCACATCACAGTAATTATTGTGAGTGTTTCTACCGTGTTTTCTGTTACTGTTTCTTTGTAAACACTTACTCTGTGCACAGCAATGCCCCACAAAAGCTATGAGGTGAGTGACTAACTTTTCAAGGGGGCAGTTGGCAGGACACCCAGGAGAAACTCCCTTCTCTTTTCAAATCGTGCCATGGTACTTTCAACATCCACTTGAACAGGCAGAAGCGGTACAGACCTTGGTTTAACATGTTAACAGCCGACAATGCATCACTGATTATACTATATTTAAAATAAAATACAAATATATTAAGAAGAACAGGATATATGTGTAACTAGTATTTTTTAATTGACAGTAAGTAAAAGACACCATGAAATAACAAAAACAACATCGCTGGTTGGGCAATTGTCAGGAATGATAAATATATACGCACCAGAAAAGTTCTCAGTATGTTTAAAAAACAGCCTTTAAAGGCCTACTGAATGATTGGGTTTCAAGTGCAATAAATTACAACAAGAATGTAACATAGGAACAAGAGTAGGCTGTGTAGTGCATCAAACTTATTCCACCATTAAGTCTACTGGAACATATATAAAGCTATTTGTCCTATAAAGTCCACTTTATCTACACACTGGGTATAATCCACTCTGTCATGAACTCCACCCACTACTTAATCTCCTGAGGGAAAGTTCTTTAACATTTCTCCCTGAGCCTCATTATAAAGAGCAGCAAAAATACAAAACAAGCAGGGACTTGGGATTTGATGTGGAGTTTATTTAAGAACATCAAAGAAGCTTGACTGCTGTCAAGATCACTGCCTTAGCTTTCTCTTTTGAAAGATCCACAAAAGTGATTACGGATCACTCGTAGCAGCAGAGAGTAATGCCTTCTAACAATCTAGTTCCCCAATGGAAAAAGGTCTACGGCACAAAGCTGTCCTCCATTCATCACTACAGGTTTTGAGGGAAGCAGCTGGTGGACTGGTAGCTTTCATTACCATCTCTGTGAAGAGTTAGCTGCCTAACACATGACATCATGGGTGTCAGCCTGGCTCAGTTGGTAGTACTCACCTCTGAAAAAGGTTGTGGCTTCAAAGCTCTATATTAGGATTTCAAACACATCATCTAGGCTGTAGTGCAATGCTGAGGGAGTGATGCATTGTCAGAGGGGCGTCCTTTGAATGAGACATGAAAGCCAGGTCCAGCCTGTCTGCTCAGGTGGACATTAGAGATCTCTTGGCGCTGCTTAAAAAGAGAGGGAGTTTCTCCCGGCTAAAGAAACACCCAAATAAAATTGTTTTTTCACTTGGGATTTTGCTGTGTGCAGATTGCCTACAAAATACACAGCTCCTACATTTTACAGTAAATCCTGTAAAATGCTTTGAGATATTTCAATGGTATGATAAGGTGCAACCTCAAATATAAAGATTTTTATTATCAGTCACAACATCATGCTTCATTGCAGGCCGCAAATTGCTTCTCTCAAGAGTCTTCTCCATAATAATAATCCTTGCATTTGGTATAGCATCGAAAGTGAATTGACAGTTTTCATCTACAAGTGTTACACATTGGATGTTAGAGTTTTGCTGTCTGATGCCATGGTAGATAAAATTTCATTATCATTGCACAGGATACATATTTATAAGAACGGAGTAGGCAAATTGGTCCCTTAAACCGCTCTCACTTACAGGTGCTGCCTCACAATTAAACTTTAAGAACATAAGAGCAGGAAAAGGCTATGAAGCCCATCAAACCCTCAGGCGATGCACAGATTACCGAATAAAGAATTTCACTGCACCCAATCTATCATTACTCAAACCATAAATTCAACCAAGCAAAAACTCTAGAAAATGATTCTGCCTCCAAATCACTACTATTCAAATCTATTCTCCTTCGCTTCAAAGATAATGTTCTTCCTCTTTCTCATGGCTCCTGAGATGAGGAAATTATTGTGTCCTATGGAGATGGTATAGATACATTTATTTTCATAATGATCTTCATATTTTCTATAAGCCTTTCATGTCAGAAGGTTGTCTCAAAGCACTTCATAGGATATACTGTAAAGTTTAGTGACTATGTGTTTTTCGGGCAAATGCAGCAGCTAATTTGCACACAGCAATGACAGCCATGACACGAATTACCAATTTTATTTGGGTGATTGATAGCTAGACACCAAGAAGAGAAAAACTCCCTTCTCTTTTCGAAAAGTGCCATGGGATTCTTAACAACCAAATGAATAGGCACGGTTTACATTTCATCTGAAGTGTGGCACCTCGATAATGCATCATATCCCTAACACTGCATTGAAATATTAGCTTAGACTGTATGAGTTCCTCCGGGTCTGGCCTCCTCTTTGTCCCCCGAGTCCTCCGCTCCAACCACCCTTCAGCCACTGTGCCCCGAGGCTATGGAATTCGCTTTCTCACTCCCTTCTCCTCGCTTCCTCTCTTCCAATTTTCAGGTCTCTGCTGAAGACCATTCTTTTCAACCGCACCTTTGGTCACCTTCCTCCCCCTCCCCCTGGCTCGGCCCCGGGATCCGTTGCTGTGAAGCGCTCTGAGATGCCGTCCGGCGTGGAAGGCGCTATATAAATCTAAGTTGTAGTTGTTATGAGTTCCAAATCCCAACATGGAGTTTGAACCCACAACTTTCTGACTCAGAGGAAGCTAGATATTCACATGAGGGAAAAGGGAATGAAACGTTATGGGAACGGGTAAGGACTTGGTATAGGCTCAAGTAGAGTATAAAGTTGGGCTGAATGACCTTGTTTCCATGATATAAATCTAGGAAAATGCATTCATCTGAATCTACACCAATATCTTTATCATTTAGTTCAAGTAGATGAAAAAAAAGATTGAGTTTATGAGGAATAGAGTATATGATTTTTTGCTTTGCAGCTGATCAGTTGGATTGCAAAGATCTTTTCTAGTTCGATATATATCCTCAAGCAAACACGTACATTGTACTTTTTTGAAATGGTTAACAACTGCCTTAGCACCACTACTTTTGCTGAGAATCTATTCAACACCTTTAGCAAGAGAATACTTACAACAACCACCACCTGTTAAAACCCTCCCTTGCCACTGGGAAGATATTGACATTTTTGTAGCAGACACTGATTCCAGGTGATATCTGAGTGATGTGCCACTTTGCACCACTGAACTTCACTCTTTGCCTCAGGGTTCTGCTGTGATTGGTACAAGTGAGTGGACATTACCAGCAACAACACCCAAACCACATGCTCTTCTGACTGATCACTGTGAAAACCTTAACATCTTCGCAGCCATTGGGAAATGATCCTAATTTAACATGTAGGTCACCTTCACCTTCTAGCTGGTCGGTGCATAAATATAGCAGAGCGATAACTAACTAAGGGACACTGCAATCTTATCTGCAAAAGAGTAAGGGTACACAGTCATTGTGAAACCCACCTATTGCTACTTTAATCAGATTTCAGACAAGTCTTGAGTGTGGCCACCAAACACTATCAGTGCCATGATTGTGCAATGTCATTTGGGGGAGTATAAATAAAATGGTGTTTTTCAACCTTGTCATTAATGTTCCTGCAAGAATTCATAATACATTAGGCTGAGATGAAAAGGCAACTTGATTTGAATTCATCGTTCCCAATTACTAACATTTCCCATTACAGCATTAAACTATGTCTTATATTAATCCCATGTTCTGGCCACACGCTCTCCCTTGTGACTCGTTCCTACTCTGTGAAACTGTTAGTCTGATTTGGATATTATCCTCTGCGTAAAGTTTCTTTATCCTAAAATTTCCCTTCACAATCCCTCAACCTGCAACCTCATGTCTTGTTTCCTGGGCATTTTTGAAGCTATCATTCCAGTTTACCTACTTCTCCATTAGCTGTTTTATCTACCTCTATAAGATCTCCTTTGAGAGGTCTCTATTCAAGGCTGAAGAGCTCCAGCTTATCTAGTTATTCCTTACTGCTTGATCCTCTAACGCTGAGGATCAGCCCCGTCGCACTCATTGGCTCTGCCTCTAGGACCTGTTCTGTGCTGCTATATTGAATGCAGAACATTATGCAATATGCTGAACATAGAGCGGCTATCTATATTTTACCATCAAAGTGCTGCTACTGCTGCTCAACAGGTCTGCTGATATCTCGAAGATGGCATTGCTATACATTTCGTACACAAAATATACAGTTAATTCACTCTAGAGTATATTCTGTGCAGGGCTTTGAGACGTCTCGAAGATGTGATAAGGCACTATATCAAATGCAAGGACTATTATATATATTTATACTAATAAAACGATGATGTCTATCTGCACTTCAAGAAGGATCTCAATAACCGATTGATATTGAGACATGATTTATACCTCACCAGAAAGGTCTTGCATCTGCCAGTGACATGGGCATATTTGTTTTCAGGTATCTCTTATCGTTTGTGAGTTATGATCCAAAATGTATTTCAGTTTTGTGTTTTTCACTGCAGTTACACCTGGTAGCCACCGGGTCAAAGTGGCGCTGTGGCATCCTGCGGCACGGAGCACGTACAGAGCCAAGCAGCGGAAACAAACTAACAAGCACAGACGAAGCTAAGCCGCGGCAACAACAACAAAATTACATTTTTAAAGAGTCTTTCACGTCGGGAGGACGTCCCAGTGATTATAAATTATACATCATTATAAAGCTGCCTAAACAGAAATCAAGTCTTTCAAAGATAAGTAAAAATGCTAGACAAAAATGCCCATTACATAAAACTGAAGGAAAAAGAACAGCGCGGCTACACTTCAATGCTGAAAGGACTGCAACAGCGCGGCAAAATGAGTTGCCCACTCAAAGAACAGCACGGCCAAAATGAGTCCTCCCACAGGAGTCCTCCCAGATGAGTATAGATAAAGATGAAATGTCTGTCTGTGTATCAATCTACATTCCATATTGGATCTTTTGGTTGCAAGCGAAGCTGCAATGGGTACAGCTAATATATATACACACAAACAACAGTCTCACTAAAAAAGAGTAAACCAAATCCTGTTCAACCCAACAGGGTAAGGAGATGGGTCCAATTATCTTTGTATGATTTGCTTGTTTTCCTTATGTTTTCACAGCGCACAGTGTTAGTGGAGGGTGGGGGGGAGGTAGGTGTTAGCAGCGTGTTTAACTCCCAGTGTTCTGTATTCTGGTGTTCTGACAAAAATATCACAGTGGTACTAAAGTACACAGGAAGAATTCTAGTAAATATTGACACCATTGGCAAAACTACAGGCAAACATTTATTAATGTTGGCATTAGAACCAACACGTATTGTGGAAATAAATCTCTCCACACGTTTGGTAAAAGTAATCACCTTCCCTGGGCAGCAAACATAACAAAATATTAGTTACGGTAACTTTCCAACTAGTAATTTTTGGATGGGGAGTTAGCTGCACATTTTGTACCTGAAGTGGAACACACCTGACCCCATCTCTGTGAGCCAGTTGTGATTTGTTTACTGGCAAAGTTTTGCCAAAAGTACAAACTGAATCCTAACTTGTTTAAAGGAAGCAGTGTACCATCATTGCTAGTGGCACAGCCTCCAACAAATCAGGAATTCCACTTCTCACTCTGAATTGCTCTCACCCATGGCTGAATTACAAGAAAGCAGAGTTCTGCTCCTTTGCTCAACCATCTGATACCAGTTTTTCATTATTAAAGAGCTGAGGGTGTGGCCTATGCTCCAATAATATTAAGAGATGAAATTCTGTCGACAAGGTTAGTTACCAAACTCAGTGGTATAAATTTGTAATGGCATTTCCCTGCTATAAACGCACATCACCAAGCTCTGCACCTATACTGACTGGTGGATTTCGTCTCCTAGCATCCTTTAGCAATGGCTCAGTGATCCAATGAAAATCTAAGCCACAGGCTACAGGTTTTGTGTTGGATTAACCGATCTCAGCTGTGGCCAAGGTATGGCGGATGCAATTAGGCTCAGCACTCTGAGCAAGTGAGGGAGAAATCAGCCAGGGTTCCTGCTCCTGATATGTATTCGCTGGAAGATACAGGTTTGTGGATGTCGGATGAGGGCAGTACCAAGCTCAACCGAAATGTCCACTGCATGATTGAATGCGATGCTAACTCTGATTGTCAACGCATGGTCAATTGTGTGATGTACTAGAGTGTGTGTGACTAGCGCTCAGCTGGGAGAAATCAAGTTTGTTGTTACTGTTTGATGTAATAATTATGAAATGCTGCCTGAAAAGGAGTGTAGGATTGGATGAGAGTGGAGAATATATATACAGTATATTGTATATAGAAAATTGAGAAAGGTCCAATGGAGCGCCCAAAGATAGTTCTCTTTTTCTTGGTAAGATTGAAAATGTAGTATTTCTGAAAACTCACACCATCCAAATCTGTAAACTGGCCAAGGATCAAAGCATTTTACCCAGTAAAAGCAGATCAGATTTTTACTGCTCCCATTTGCCTGGATTGATTCAATGGGCAGTCCACCTCCTTGATGGTCTCAAGACTGGGACCCAATGTTTTGAGCTGAGTTAGCTGGTCTCGAAACCGATTTCATGTCAGCTGTGCAGGAATTATAGCACTCATTTAAGTGTAGATTGAACTCTTAAAAGAAAAGCACGTCAAATGGACGCTAACCGTGTGGTTTAACAGGGGACGTGGCTTGATCCCCACACACAGACATTCCCCCTGGATGTGATGAGATTCATTGACACAGTGCAAACGTACCCCCTGAGAATGATCTCTGTGCACCCTGATCTCATCCATTTGAAAATAAAATGCGGTCACTCAATCCCACGACTCTTTGTGGGACACTACTGAAGCGGTTTGAGACGTCTCAACGACGTGATAAGCCACTATATAACAACAACAACAACAACAACTTGGATCTATATAACTCCCTCCGCGCCGGACGGCGTCTCGGGAGCGCTTCACAGTTTAGGGTCCCGGGGCCGAGCCGGGGTGGGAGTGGTGGGAAGGTGACCAAAGGCGCGGTCAAAAAGGTCAAAAGCAAGGATTATTATTATTATTATTAGTCTGGACCACAAGTGGTAGGACTCTGGTAACCAGTCAGTCCCGGTACAACAGAGGTGTTGTGGATCCAGTCCACAGGCTCTCACTGGGGAGGTGTTTAATCTGCGGTGTACACACTGAAGCAGTTTACAGAACAGTCACTGTGCAGCGCGCACAAAACCCGGACAAGTGGGAGTTTCAACGTGGGGTGTTTTTTTTTGGGGGGGGAGGAGGTGGGGGAGAGGAGGAGGTGGAAGGGGGGGGGGGGGGGGGAGCAATCAATGATTGTAATACAGCGCAACTCAATTCCCTGTCGTTAACATGCACTCCTCGCTACTGATGCTGCACAAGGTGGGGGGGGGGGGGTGTGTGTGTGGGGGGGGGGGGGGGTGTATGGGTGTGTGTGGGGGGGTGTGTGTGGGGTGTGTGTGTGGGTGTGTGTGTGTGTGGGGGGGGGTGTGTGGGGTGTGTGTCTGTGTGTGTGGGGGGTGTCTGTGTGTGTCTGTGTGTGTGTGGGGTGTCTGTGTGTGTGTGTGCGGGTGTCTGTGTGTGTGTGTGCGGGGGGGGGGTGTCTGTGTGTGTGGGGGTGTGTGTGTGGGTGTGTGTGTGTGTGGGGGGGTGTGTGTGGGGTGTCTGTGTGTGTGTGTGTGGGGTGTCTGTGTGTGTGCGGGGGGGGGGGTGTCTGTGTGTGTGGGGGTGTGTGTGTGTGGGTGTGTGTGTGTGTGTGGGGGGGGTGTGTGTGTGTGGGGGTGTGGGGGTGTGTGTGTGTGGGGGGGGGGTGTGTGTGTGTGTGTGTGTGGGGGTGTGGGGGTGTGTGTGTGTGTGGGGGGGTGTGTGTGTGTCTGTGTGTGTGGGGTGTGTGTGTGTGTGTGGGGGGGGGTGTCTGTGTGTGTGTGGTGTGTGTGTGTGTGGGGGGGGGTGTGTGTGTGTGTGGGGGGGGTCTGTGTGTGGGGGGGGGGGGGTGTCTGTGTGTGTGTGTGGGGGGTGTGTGTGGGGGGGGGGTGTGTTCTTGGGTGTGTGTGTGGGGGGGGGGGGGGCAGTGACAGCAGCACTCACCAGGTAGGCGCCGCTGATGCCCTGGATCAGCATCAGCAAACACTCCGCCACCAGGAACGTGCGGATGTCGGCAAAGCAGGACGGGCCGGTGCCGGCCCCCGGGCCGCATATCAGGCACGAGATTCAAAGGCTGGATGGAACATTTTATTTAATGCTTTGCCCCAGGGTTCAGCAGTGAATCCTTGCATTCTCCCCCTTCTAAGTTAATTCTCAATCTTGTCTCATTTCCCAAGACCCTGGGTTAGACTATGAGTTTCCTTGACTTGATGCCAATTCAATTTATTTTTTATTTCTGTGAGGAGAAAGGTCGTCTCTCCCATATGCACCACATTTAAGAATTATCACCAGTCAGCCAGCAGACCTCCATTAATCTCAATTAACCTTTGTCCTGCCTTTTAGAGTACACTGGTAAAACCAGAGAGAAAAAACTCAAACCATCTTGACATTCACATTCGACTATCATTTTCTAAAATGTTTCTTTAACACAATATCCTTTAAAGGCTTCCTGCCTTCAGCACAACCTTTCTGTAAATTCAAATCTAAATGATTGTTTCTTCAAAGCTTTTTTTTAATAACTATCCGTTGTTTGAAGCCAGGTCTCAAGCCTTCAAGAGCTTTGAAGATACTGTCAATTTTTTTATGTTGAATCAATTGCCTCTTTTTTATGTTGAATCAATTCTCTTCTGAGCATTTATTATGTGGGTGACTATCCTTTGCTTTGACTTGTTTCTTAATACACTTGGCATTTGATAAGGTGCTCAAAATGACATGAGCAGAGAGCCCAGCAGGACTTGAGCAGGGAGAATAGCAGCGTGAGGAGGGAACTGAGTGAGGTGGAACAGAGCTTAATTCTGTTAAGGAATTTGGTGAGAGTGGGAATTTGGTGCAGAGGAAGAAAGAGGTGCATAATTGTAAAATATATAATAATTATATTAAAATAATATAAAACTTCTGGGAATATGGCAGGGCAGCTGAGACCAGTTGCATGCACAATGTATGCCATGTGGGAACAACAACAACAACTTGGATTTATATAGTGCCCACCACACCGGACGTCTCAGAGCTCTTTACAGTAACGGATCCTGGTACTGAGCTGGGGGAGGGGGAGGAAGGTGACCAAAGGTCGAAGAGGAGGGTCTTGAGACCGGCCTTGAAGGAGGCAAGGGAAGAAGCGAGGCGAAGGGATGGAGTTCCAGAGTGTGGGGGCAGAGAGGCTGAAAGCCCGGCCACCGATGGTAGGGCAGGTCAGGCAGGAGACGTGGAGCAGGCCGGAGCCCGCTGAACAAAGGGAGCGGGCAAGTTGGTAAGGAGTTAGCAGGTCAGAGAGGTAGGAGAGGGCAAGGCCATGGGTGGCCTTGAAAGTGAGGATGAGGATTTTGAATTCGATCCTCTGAGGGATGGGGAGCCGGTGGAGTCGGGCGAGGGTGGGAGTGATGGGGTCGCGGAGCTGGTGCATGAGAGTACATGAGCTGCAGAGTTTTGGATGATCTGTAGCTTGTGAAGGGAAGCGTTGGGAAAGCCGATGAGGAGGGAGTTTCCATAATCGCGCCTTGATGTAACGAATGAGTGGGTGAGGGTTTCGGCAGCCTGAGGGGTGAGGCAGTGGCGGAGTCTGGCAATGTTGCCGTGGTGGTGGTAGGCAGTGCCAGTCATGGTGCGGATGTGGGGGAGAAAGGACAGTTCAAGGTCAAACAAGATACCCAGGTTCCTGACTGGCTTAGTGAGGTTGAGTGTGCAGCCGTGGAGGCTGATGCTGCCAGCGTCTGAGGTGTGGAGGCGCTGGCACCAGCCAATCAGGAGGGCCTTGGTCTTGCTGATGTTAAGTTGGAGAAAGTTGTCCCTCGTCCAGGATTTGATGTCGGACATGCAGTCGGTCAGGACGCCACTAGTCCTGGAGTTGAGGGTGGAGGCAGAGAGATAGAGTTGGGTGTCATCCACATATATGTGGACATTTACCCCATATCTGCAGATGATGTCACCAAGGGGGAGCCTATAGAGGGTGAAGAGGAGGGGACCGAGGACAGAGCCCTGAGGAACACTGCACAAGACTGTGTGGAAGCTAGAAGAGAAGACGTTTGTGGAGACAAGTGGAGCAGGTGTGAGAGATGGGATCTGAACCATTCAAGGACAGAATCTTGAAGGATGAGGTGAGAGGAGAGGAGGTTGAGGAAGATAAAGTGGTCCACAGTGTCTGAAGGCTGCAGAGAGGTCGAGGAGGCAGAGGGACCACTAGTCACAGATGGACAGAATGTCATTTGTCACCTTCACCAGGTCTGTTTCCGTCCTGTGGGCAGCACGGAAACCTGATTGGAGGGTTTCGTAAAGGAAGTGGCAGGAGAGGAAAGAATGAAGCTGGGAAGTAACAACTCTTTCAAGGACCTTGGAAAGGGAGGTTGGAGATGGGGCAGTAGTTTGTGAGAAGGGATGGTTCCAGGGAAGTTTTTTTTTAGGATAGATGTGATGACAGCTGTTTTGAGGGGGGTTTGGAACAGTGCCAATTGACAGGGAGAGGTTGATGAGAAATGAGAGTAAAGGGGCAAGGAAGTGGAGCTGGGAGGTAAGGAGAGTGGTAAGGACGGGGTCGAGGGAGCAAGTGGTGGGCTTCATGTGGGGTATAGTGGTGGTGAAAGAAGAGGGGACAGGTTCGAAGGTGTGGAGGGAGGGATGGGTAGGGGGTGGAATGTGAGGGGAAGATGGGATGGGGGTGTCGGTTGGGAGGGCGGAGGCAGCTGAATGGATCCCCTCGATTTTGGTCTTGAGGAAATCCAGTATCTCCTTGCCGTTGGAGTTGGAGCAGGGGATGAGCGAGGCGTGAGAGGATAAATGGAGGAACTGGTTGGTAATGAAAAAGAGGAGTCTGGGGTTGTCCTTGGCCTTCAAGATTATCTTGGAGTCTAGGAGTTTGGTTCTCAATGTTGCAATTGCCCAAACTATCTATAAAAACAGCACCAGCTGTAGAACATTGTATGCATCAATTCATATTGTGGTTCATTTTACCATGGCCTTTGAAGAACTATGGCAAAGGCCCATCCAAGAAAGTGAAAGGAACGAAAGATACTTAAAAAGGCAAAATTATTCTCCTAAAATGTTCTCCAATTTAAACTCTAGATAGAGTCAATTTCCTTCTCTCCCCTTACAAAACACAAAAGATTCATGTTATCAAAGAATAATACAGTCTTTGAATATTATTCACTGATCTGTTAATAGATTTCATTCCCTCAGCTTGACAATGTCCTCAGTCAGGAGAATTTCTGACCATAAAAAATCATCATTTTCAAGGCTACCTATATTCTTTCTCTGACTGCATAGCTCATTTGCTCTACCCCATGCTATCACTCATCACACAGCAGCAAATGAATAATAATCAAAAGGAATGTTATATGAACATTCAGCAAGATGCATTCAAGTGTAAGGCAAACATCCCACCTGGGTACATTGTTATTAAGTTTATTGGAGTGGACGGGGTATTATAATGAATGTGTTGGTGAGGTGTAGTTGATTATGACAATTGAGTTGTGATTAATGTTCCTCATTTGAATTGTATCTTTCATTCTGTGATTTTTGCATGCTTTGTACGACAAAACCCAGCATCAAGGAATATACTGGTGGCTACGGGCCATTGCCGTCTCTGACAGCACATAAGTCTCTGAAGCTTGTGTTGAACAGTAGTGTTCACTCTCTCCTCACCTAGAAACTTTCTCATCAAACAGTGTGGTAGCAGGTAAAGGCTCTTGATTAGATATTTGCTGGAGGCTGGAATCTAGGAGCTTGGTTCTTAATGCTGCAATTTCCCAAACTACCTATGGAAACAGCACCAGCTGTAGAACACTGTATCCATCAATTCATGTTGTGGCTTCATTTTGCCACAGCCCTTCAAGAACTATGGCTTCTCAAGTTACTTTCATTTCTCCAGTACTTTTTTAATCTTTGATTGTCAGTAAGCTATACTTCCTGTGATCAAGAGCTTTCTAAGATTTGTAATAGTTGCTATCACAGTTCCCCATCAAATGCACCTTTTCACTAACACCCCCAAAATATCATGCTGTCATTCAAAGGTGGTTCAGAAAAGCTGAACAGATCATTTCATTGGCACT